>NC_136426.1:266934789-267651289 GCF_052849685.1 Lactuca virosa | reverse complement strand
ACAATTGATCCTCTAAGGAAATCTTAGTGCATTTGTATGGCTAAGAAGAGGAATCGTGAACTGTTAAAATGGTTAAGTCAAGAAGATGAGTCATACTTCGTTCCAAAACAAGTCTTAGAGTCATACTCGAAGATTGTGCCTTGAGTGACATAATCTTAAGAAAGGTTTATAACACTTATCAAATGTAGAGTAAAATGTTTTCTATTCTTGTACATTTGAAATTGGAAAAGTTGTGATGTTTTGGATAAGACAAAGACCAACTAAGACCAATTGTGTGAAGTGTTTCTCTTGATAAGAAACCACACTAACTCTTGAATATTTGTTTGTCAAGTAATTTCCTTGAAAAAGTGAATGTTATATGTCAAGTGGTCAGTGGGAGTCTTAAGGATCTTGAATAGCTTCAAGAACTAATGAAGAGTAAACCTATTGTTAATCACTAGCACACTACTTGAGGTTTGCAACCTATCGTGATGACATATTCTTGTTTTTGTGCCAATTCCAGTTAAAGTTGACTATGTATGTGAGTACTATGAGTTCTCAATTGTTTGCATAACAACTTGGAAGCAATGGTAGGCCCTTGAGCTGTCAGGTGGCAAGAAATTAAGATTTAACAAGTTCAGTCCATCTGAGTTTGGATTTGTCACAAACCTTGTATTTTGACTATGGTTTTGACAAATTTACATGGATAGGAACACATACACCATAAAATCTAAGTGTCATAAGGTTTCTCTCCAATTCATGAAAATGATTGTGAGGAAACGCTTTCACTAAGTCTATTTTAAGGAGATAGAAATTGTGTTATTTGCATTCTCAAATTCGATTATGATTACGGCATTTCTCTTCATAGTCTGAATTGTGAGAAATAGCAAAGGTTTAAACATTTGGGACTTATTGCTGTAAGTTCTAAAATTTTTTAGACACACATGTGAGCTATCTAAGGAAACATGTATGAGGTTGAGAAGCCTAGATAATGTCTTATCGAAGCATCTCGTGTCAGAAATCTGAACTTTGGTAAGAAAGTCAATAAGTATTGATTTCTAGAAGTCCATCTGATTTCTGGGTACATGTCAAAGATAGTGGGAGCATAAGTGTTATGCTAATAAGAATGTAATTATTATGCTAGTGGGAGCATAATTATTATGGTAAGTGTTGCAAGTTAGCAATTTTAATTATAGAAAACAAACGTTTCAATTCACAATGTTGCAGGGTTTTAAAAGTGGTTTTGCTATAATTAAGAGAAAGGAATTTATACTTCATTTCAAATCTAAAAGCTTAAATTGAGATTTTTAATCAAATTTAGTCAAGAATATATATGAATACCATGTTGGAATGGTTCAACATAAGGAAATTCTATATATATATATATATATATATATATATATATATATATATATATATATATATATATACATATATATATATATATATATATATATATGGAAATGTTAATTGCGTTCTCAAAATCGGTTATGGTTACGACATCCCTCTTCATAAGTTGGATTTATGAGAACATGGCAAATAGAAATATTATAGCAAAAGACTGATCAAGTATCATGTCTTTATGTGAGACATTATGAATCGTATCCCATATGCTTCTGGTATAGGATCGATTGCATATGCTATAATATTTATGTGGTCTGAATTTTCCAAATGCCTAGAGCATTATGAGGGAAAAAGGACCAGAACTGTATATGACTAAAATGATTAAGCAATTGTCGAGGACAATCTGAGGTTTACCAAAGATTGGTTGCTTATGGACAGTTGGAAGTATAGTGTAAATTTTGGGAGGACCATGTTGGCATACTCTGAGAGAGGTAACTCTTGTTCAGAAGTGTTAGTAAAAATGGGAATATGGAAATGTTTCCATAAGTGGAAGTTATTCTTTAAATCTGTGTAAGATTAGAAAACTTAATGCAAGAAGAATGTTCAAAGGAATGTACTTTGAATGTGAGACTTCATTTCCATGGAATTGCTCTCCATTGGAATACTTTGTAATGTCTGTTGCCAAGTTTATATGACTTTTGTGCATAGTCATTACAAGAGGATCATTGCATATAAGTTTAGAATCTAACAGAGTTCAGTAAATGGCAAGAACTCGGTATTCTTACATTTTCGATAAGGATTTGGAATTGTGAAATGAGTGTCATTGAAATGCTTTCAATTGATCTATTTCACAAAAAAAGGACCATAGGCAAACATAGTGTGCATGCTTGGAGCATGGCGTAACTATTTTTTTGATTAAAGTATTAAGTTGATTAATCGAAACATTATACAATGAATAATGTGTAATCAATATGGTGATTAGATAAAAGGTGTTTTATTTATATTCATAAGTTCTGAGACCATATTGGCTTCAATTATTCTTGTGTTTCACCTTGCATGTTTTGACTTCCCGAATAACTAGGTTATTCAAACCATCCACAGTCGATTATACTTTGGAAGTAGGTATTGAGACAAGACTGTCATGAATGGGTCTGTAGGATTGTCTAAGGTGTTAGACATAGCACAAGTTTGTTGCAGTATTCTCGAGTACTCCTGTAATAAGATTTGAGTATTGGATTCAACCCACGCTCATTTGTATCACTTCATTGATTTTATCACGAGTGATCATGAGACGATAATATCTTATATTCTTGAAACCAAGACATGTGATTTGTAATTTACAAGTCGGTTGCACATTGACATATGTAAACGCACCAGTACCTTGGTGTTATAAAACATATCATTGTGTGTGATTTTATGAGTAAGTACAAGCAAGCATTTGAGTCGAAGTTTATCCATTCCTTTTTACCCTTAGAGGGATAAAAGCGATATTTGTGGGCCCTCGATGATTTAGTGATGAAAAACACTAAGTGCTTGGCCAAGCCTGGAATGATTTGATTTGTTCAATTAGTCAGTTATCATAAATCGGAAATCGGGAAACAACAGATGGACAGGGAGAATGATTATAATCTATGTCTCATGTCCATATGATATCTAGAATGGAGGAATATATGATCCTTTATCTAATGGATGTTTCATTGACTAGGTCAGAGTTCGTCAACGGCTTTTAAGAGCTATGATTGCAAGTCGGGATTTTGGAGTCATACTTTCAATAATTGTTATTAGACTTATCCAAGTGGGAGACTATTGGATTAGGTGTCTAATCCCATAACTAAAATTGGTATGTACTTGACCCGAGAGTAGCATGGTCCATTTGGGTTGCATATCACATGGAGAATTTCATAGGATGGACTTTTGAGAAGAGGTGATTTATGATTTATTAATATATTGTAAGTTCTAATATATTAATATGAAATCATATAATTTAATTAGTATTTATCAAGAATTAATTTGGAATTAATTTAGTGATCAAAAGGGACTAATTAAATATATGGGGATTGATTTGGTAAATCAATGGTTCTTATAGTGTGGGCCAATTGTTATTTAGGATGGGCTAAACCAATATGGTAGTCCATGGATAGTCCATGGAGGTTTAACCCATGGATCCTAAGTAATATGAAAGGTCATGGTCATTAGGGTTTTCATGGATGTAAACCTAATCTTTCCATACTATATAAGAAGCCCCTTAGCATCCAAAATGAGGGACTAGTATTCTTGGAGACCATGGAGCCGATTTTGGGGTAAGAATATTCTCTCAAAAGTCATCCTTTGTACAAGGTGTATTGTTAACCATTTGAGGTGTCACACTTGTGTCACTAAGTTCTTAAAAGCCAAAACTACAAGCTACAACAAAGAGGTAATTCTATAACTCAATTCTATGTTGTTTATATCAACTTTATGTTAGTTGTAGGCTTAAAGCTTTGGAAAAAATATTTCATGTATAATTAGAGAAAACATAGATCTAAAGCTTTTAGGGTTGTATCTGCACCATAGGATGTTGTAGTATACTAAAATCCATTAGAGACTTGGGTTGCTAGTTTTGTATCGGACGATTCGATGTGAGCTTCGATGTTTAATTGAACCAATATATCTTTTAGTGTTATTGTGGCTTCCAATTCCTAGTGAAATCATGAGGCCAAAACATAACCTTGTGTTGTTTGAGGGCATAATAAGTTTAGCATTGTGTACCCAAAATGTATCTAGGAAATCTTACATAGTCATTGCAGTTTAGACTAATGCTTTTAACTAATAAGGGTTGATGTAACATCCCAAAAATACTGAGTAAAATTTTCATTTTAAATAAGTCAAAACGATTCATTCATTATCTCAAAAAGCCAATCAGTGTAAAAGTATTCTCATAACATCAAAGTGAAATCATTATCAATCAATGCAGAATAAATCTCTAGGGCATGCAGTGCGATCACGTCGGGCCCTGCCTTTTGAAACCAGTAGCACCAGAAAATGTTAAAACCACAAAACCGTAAGCGCAAAGCTTAGTGATTTCCCCAAAATACCACGTTCCATACATACAGTTGGGCCTAACCCTAGGGTATATTCCAACCCCACATACAACCATGGGCCCAGTCATGGGGTATGTTTCAACCCAAACATGCAATATTGGGCCTATCCTTGAGGTTTCCTTCAACCAAAACATACATGCAAGAGTTACAAAGACAGCTAACATCCTACAAAACACAATCTAGTAGGCCGTCCTTGGTGCCTTCGACCGACAGGTATAGTGAGAAGACTCACCTAAATCATAAGGTCGACTAAAACGTAACTCAATTTTATGTTGACCATAGCTAACAGCTCTCACCACCAAAAGAGGGGTGCTAACACCTCGTAACAGTCCACACAAGGTAAACCCTAAGTCTACCTTCTAAAAAATAGATATTTGACCAAAACCCAACCTATGCCAAAAGTCAACGGTCAACGTTGACTATAGTCAACGGCCAGTCTGTCGCCATCCATGCCCACGTCGGGTCCCCCACACAATGATACAGTCGTGTATTTTCCAGTGGCCATGCGGTAGGCACTTGGTTTCCAACAACTTAATGGGTTAAGCTGTTTTCTTCGATTTCAAGAGCTCAAAAGCTCATATCTGGTCCATTCTATGGTCTAAATGGATAAAGTTTCCAACTTTATCCATTAAGACACCCAAAGAGATCAAGATCTCAACCCTAGGTCCAAACAAGACAAGATACAACAATGACTTAACCATTAATCCCTTAATCCAAAAAAGTCCTTAACCTAACTACTCCAAAAGCATTTTTAATACCAGATCTAGTATAAAGGTGATTGGTTTATAGACATGCATGTCCAATAAATGTCTAGATCCATTTTAGGTCAAAATGAGCTAAAAGGGACCAAAAACGCATGTATGGTCAAGAACCCCAACCAAAGTCTAGATTTAGAAGATATGTTGTTCATGGGACTTAGGAGAGTCATAAAGTTGCAAACTTTATCACTTCAAACCCACTAATCATTTCCTTATATACCAAAACAGGATAAGAAACTAGATCTACAACCAAAGGATCATCAAGATAGAAACTTAAAGATTTACAAATGGTCCAGAGAGTAATTCCAAAGATGGAGAGGAGTTGTTGTTTGATCCTTGGAATAACACCTTCTTATTCTTCCCTTAAAATACAACAAAAACATCTATAAGAGCTCAACACTCAACAACGGAGGCTAGGGTTATGGTTTTAACATTCTTCCCTAAGACTGATGATCATCCATTCTTCATAACTACACCTAGTTACCTGACTAGGAACTCCACCAAACCACGAAGAAAGAATACTCAAAACAAGTCGATCGAGAATTTCACACAATCCCAAATCCGGAAATTGTGCCTAAAAACCTCAAAAACACACTTGACTTCCTGAAGATTCATCACCAGCCCGTTGCTCTCATGAGCATAATGATGGTAAATCCAAGAATCTCACATTGCATCCAAATCCCTCATCGGCTCATGTGTACATCAACCAAACAAATCACTCGAGACGTCTATAACGAACTTCATGAATCGAGATTTCCGAACCAATGCCCAACATTGGTAACCAAACTCCTAATTAATAACCCATAAGAAAATGGATCCCCGTATATAAACATTAAACAAGCGACTTCTGATACACAACCAATACATAATCAAAACAAACCTTTACTATCCAAATGATCCAAGCCAGCTAGTCACTAAGTCTCCCAACTCTCAAACATACACTAACACCCAACCATGCCTATAATGCTAACAATCCGAGAACTATGAGTCTCAAACAAATAAGTACTAGTTCAATCCCATATGAGTCATGTAACCACTAGGTCATGATACATCGTGACACCCTCACACTACTAGAATGATAAGCTCGTTGTACCACATCTATCTTGTCGTCATTCTATCACTATCCTGAAGACTTATGACCAACACCATAAAGGCCTAAATCTACCCAACGCTTAACCCACCGAGTTCGAGGAATGTTGGGAAAAATCACAAGAACGATTTGATGATGCGGAATATAAGAACGAAAACTATCATGAAGATGTATTTGGTGAACAAAATATTTTATTCAATAATATGAGGAAATTACACTATAATAAAAGATTGAAAACTATCTATTCTACCTAAGAAACCTTATCACAATTAAGGACTACATCCTGCCTCTCATTACCCTAGAATGAGTATTACATGATTATTTTTAGGGTACAAACAAGTCTGGGCCAATTGACCTACACGTCATCAAGGGGGCCCATTGTCATTATCCATGGAATACATTGATCCTTACATTCTCCCCGTCAAAATTTGGAATGGATGACAAGGCTTCAACTTCCAAAACAAGCCTCTAGTAAATAAGAACAGATCTTGTGACGAGCAATATCAAAGCAATCCATAAATCTTGATTCTTCAATAGGCTTCAAACCGGGTTCTAGGATATAGAAATATGAAACCAAGCACCAAAGCAAAAATATCACCTTCAAGCTCCCAATGGCATAGAAGTAATATTTTTCAACTTCATCTTCTAATGCAATCCCAAAGATTTTCAAGAAAGCCAAACCTGCCATAAACACCCATTTCGGAATTAAGAAACCAAATCACTTCTTATCTTGAAGAACTCCCCCTCCAAGTCACAATGATCTTCAAATATGCTAATGATATAATCCACCAAAACATATCATGTAACAAATCAAATTTAAGATTCGTAACGTCATATGATCGAGAAATCGCTAAAAGTCAGAGTCAATCAAAGCACCACGGTTATTGGTAGAACCTTTGGGATCCCCGTCCTAAAGTTCATCAATACCTAAAAATGATATACCCACTTTCATATCGCTACCACAAGCTTCATAAAAAATCCTCCAATTTGAAAAGTCACAATCCAATTTCGAATGGCCATATCAAATTCTCCCCCTTTTTATAATCAAAAAAATGTTTATCAACCCTTCAAATGGTCGTGAGAATGATCTTGAATTGGATAAATAATTGCTATGCTCCACCTCAACAAAATGGAATAAACATTGAAGTTTAAAATCCGAAATAGTCGAAAAAATTTGACGTTCTTGCGAAATACGACCTTCCGAACCGCCAAGACTTGTTGGTATCCAATAATTACTCTTCACGGAAAAATATGTTCACGAAAAATTCAATATTGTTCATCGGCCCTTTAATTTGTAACCATTTCGGAATTTGGACTAAAACTGCCATTTCGCTGCAAGTCAGGGGACTTGAATTGTAACACTGTAGCTTATTCCCCTTTTGCTCGGATAAAAGCGAAAGGCTTAAACTTGCGACCCCAATATTCATCACACAGATTGCGAGACCAAACAGATCAAATTGTGAGTCCATCGTAATTCTAGCCATCGTTTTTCATTCCTATTCTTACTATTGTTACTATTCATACTAGCCAACATCACAATTCCGAAATCTAATTTTGAGATCGGAAATTGGTTTTGATTCCGAGAATTGTTGGAAATAAAATCAATGTGAGAATGTGATGTGACAACCGTCAAAATTCGAGTCAGTTCTAGATTTGACTAAACTTAGTTGCACGTATAGGCACGACACATACTAGACTTAGTAACTAGAAGCTAAGTTATAACCTACAAGAAACTTGGAAACAAGTAGAATCGAATGATAGTGTACTTAGATTTCACATGGTTATGTGAATTCTACAACTACTTAACTTTAATGACTATCCACATTCGGGTCATTCCTTGACTTGAACACCATTTCATGAATCATATACACCCATATTGCACTTGACCTAGTAGTAGAAATTAGGTCATAATCTCATAGAAACTTGAGTCAAAGTTGAAAACTAGGACTAGTACACTTGATTTCCTCAATTTCGCTTGAATCTCGAAACCACTACATAGAATGCCAATAAGCCGATAAAATAAGTTACAAAAATTATTGTAACTATAAAAGATTTATAATACCATAAGATAAATTTAAGTCTCAAAGATTTTATTGATTTTGATATCCAAAGATTTACAAACTCTCAAAAACCCTAAATGCCCTAAAAACCTAAATTTATGAAATTTAACCTTAAAATTTCTATAAACATAGTTATGAACCTCATAATATGATCTTATAATAATTAAAATTATAAAAATGCATTCAAGGAAAATAAAATTTAACTCATTAACATTTACCCTTAATTTATAAATCAAAAATAAGGGTTTTATGAATAAAAACTTGATTTTAGTGCACATTTTATATAAAAATTGAGATATTTTATAAAATAACTTAAATTTTATAAAAGAAAATGAATGAAAAAGGGGTATTATACAAAAAAATTCGGATCCCTCTCTCCCCATATCTCTCTCTCACACTCTCATTCTCCAACACACACACATCTCTCTTCTTTCTCTCTCTAGAAAACTCTCTCTACCTTCTCTCTAATTTTTTTCTCCAAACACCACTCCATTCTCTCTTCCTCCCTCTAAGAACCACGAAATTTTCCAGAAAACAAACCCAATAACACTCCTCAAACTCGAAATCTTCATCATCTTGTGGTGTTCTTGAAGGTAAAATCGATTTCTACTTCACTTTTCCTTCAAGATTTGCTATTTTTCTTACACTTTCTCCTTCTTCATCTTCTTCAAACTTGTTTTATTTTTGTTAAAATGGTTTTTAGAACATGATGGATGTGTTTTAACACCATGCATGTATGATAAATAAGGTTGCATGTTCATGATCTTAGTGCAAAAATCGATTTTAAGGACTAAAACATCAAACTCAAGTTAAGAGTTTTTGAGAAACAAAATTTTGTTCATAAATGAATGTATACATTTTGCTAAGTTTTAATATTTTGATCTCTGCAAACATGACTAAAATATGAGTTTATCATCATCAATTTTAAATATTTCAAAAGATTTACTCAAGGAAATGATGAAAACTCACTTTTCTAACCAATCATCATGCATGCAATCTGCCAGATTTCTTTACCTGACTTTAAACTGTCATATCTCACTCATTTCTTAACCAAAATTCGTGATGCGTTTTCTGAAATATAATATTTTGAGTTAGCTTTCAAACCCACCTCACCTCACTGGAAAATTCCAATATTTCGATTTTTAACAATTTTTACAAAACTGTTGCTCAAACAGCACTTTCCTTATGAACATTTGTTTTGTGTTGCATGTTGAAAGGACTTATTCATCACTACATATCATTCAAAAATTATTTTGAACTCTTAACATCATGTATTAATAGGTACAAAAAGATTTTGATTCAAAAGTCTTTGGAACATGTTACAAAAATTGTCAAAGTAACATCAATAATCTTTACCAAAATCACAAGAACCAAGTTTTTTCTATAATTTATTGAGCCTTTAGGAATGTTTTTCGACATCAAAAATAAGAAAACAATTTTTCATTGTTATTACATGGTGTGAAGATGCATTCTGGAAATTTTCAGCTCAATATATATTTCCTTTATTTTACATGAAAATAATAAGAAAATAGAGTGTTAAATCATATAAAATACTTACATTAGTAAATAAATTCTGGAACAATTCTTGGATGATCCATTTAGTTAATAAACATCTCCCATGAAGTCTCAATAACTTTTGTTACTGTTTAATATTGTTTTGAATTTTCTTTTTGTTTAGATCTAATAAATCATAAAACCACATTAGGGAATATAAAAAGGGTATCTAATAATTTTCGCAGCTTCTACCCTATGAGGAAGACTCAGGAAAATATTTTAGGAATTTTTAAAAATGTGTATCTATTTTTCATGATTTGTTGTGTTTATAATGGACTAAAAACAGGAAAAATACTTTTACTCATCCAAAATTCATGAAAATTTACCAGAACACCTTATAATATATTGGGATTCTACATAAAAATTTTGATAATTTTTCTCATCTGTATGCTATTTTTCATCTATTTTCCCAAGATTAAATACACTTAAATCCATTTTTATTAGAATAAATGCACAAAAATCATAAAATTGGGTTAAATAGTTTGGAAATTCATTTTTATATTTTTCCCAGCTTAATAATGTTTAATAACAGTAATAGAAAAAGTTTGGGTAATGTTGGAAACCGCTTTCTATTTATTTCATTTTTTATTAGAATAAATGCAAAAAAAATCATAAAACTGGGTTAAACAGTTTAGAAATCCATTTTTATATTTTTCCCAACTTAATAATATTTAATAACAGTAATAGAAAAAGTTTGGGAAATTTTGGAAACTGTTTTCTATTTATTTCAATTTTTATTATAATAAATGCTCAAAAATCATAAAATTGGGTTAAATAGTTTGGAAATCCATTTTTATATTTTTCCCAGCTTAACTATGTCTAATGGCAGTATTATAAAATGTTTGGGAATTTTTATCATCTGGATCCTATTTTTCACGAATTTATATTGTTATGAAGGCTTAAAAATTGGGAAACATAGTTAATCACATCAAAAATTCAAGGAAAAATTTTTGGAAGACCTCTACGGTGTTTAGAATGAAAATGAAAAGTTTGAGAATTTTTGGAAATTGTTTGATAATATTTTGGCTTTTTAAGAGCTTAAAACACATTTAAATGTGTTGAAATACCCTCAATTAATATTACAAAAATCTGGAAATTAATATCCAAAATTGTCTTAATCATATGAGCTATAAAATTTCACCATTTCAGAAAAATGTTTGTAACTTATCAATATTAAATTTTCACACAATATTGGCATAATTTTATTGTAGTAGTAAGCATACTAGTGTTAGATTTCGATTAGAGACTCACTAGCGAATACCATTGTTGTAGGAATCGGTAGTGGTACACGTGGAACGTAGTTCAAGGCATCATTTGCATCATCTCAATGCATTGTGAGTATTCACGCACTCCCCTATTTTCTGTTTTTATGTTTTGGGGTGGAAAAGCATGTCACGAAAAACTATTATTTGTTCGTTGTATTTAAATTGATTTGTATCAAACATGATTGCTATTTTATTTCTATATCTCTCTATGTATGTCTATGCAACACGGAACATGAGAACTTATCATCTTAAGGCCCTTCCCTTACACTTTTCTCTAACCATTAACTCTTTGAGCCAATGGTCGTTGTGGATAGCGCTATTAGGAATTGACAACTCCTCACTCGCCCGATTGCTGGAGTGCATGATACCATATAATCTATGGAACGATAAGCATAGATCTTGATAGGGCTTCAGTCATAGGCTTGGTTGAGAACTCATTGTTTGCTCATACACATACAAACTCGTTACTTATTATAGCAATAAACTTTGTATCTCATTATAACAACGAACTTTTGTTACTAAATATTTATTTACTTGTTTTAGCAACAAACTTGGTTACTTCCTATAGTAACAAACTTGTTTTCTCCTTGTAGCAGTGAAACTTGATTACTCATTTTAGTAACAAACTTTATTTCCCATGAGTATATGAACGTTGCATCTCTTTTGGGCAACATACTTTATTTCTCATGATGACAACGAACTTTGTTTACACAAACTTATTTACTCATTTTAGCAATATATTTTTATCTATGGAAACTTATATCGAAATTTTGATTTCGATTCATGAAACCAATATTATTTTTAAACTTGTGAGTACTCACCAACTACTTTTATAGTTGACGCTCGTTTTACATGCTTTTTCAGGAATCATCGAGTAAGTGGCACTTAGGGACACTTCACTTTTAGGAGCATTCGCATGTGTTGTATTTGAATTTACATTGTAATTTCTTTTAAAAGTTGTCCAAACCCATTGTAAAATTGTAATGATTTTTAATACTATGGTTGGTGTTGTCTTTTAACTTTTGCTATGAAACCCTTTATACTGCCACGCCTCATGTTTCCTCTTTAGCGGGGTGTGACAGAAAAATGGTATCAGAGTCGAAGGTTATAGAGAATACCAGTTTTCCTTTGGAGAACCACAACTATAGCCAAAAAATTTCAAAATGATTTTAAAATACTGAACACACTACTGGTATAACTAATTCGAGTACGTATTATTGGACTTTAATTAAGTATAGCCTGGCCAACTATGCTTAATTAAGGAAAATTAATGCGAGGCTGGAAACGGTTATAGTAGAATTATGTTCAAAACGATTTTCTGCTTGAACTTTTGAAAAACAAAGTTTTTCGGTGTGCGTACGGGCATTGCATGTTATAGGCATTCATCTAGATACACTTAGAAACTAAGTGCACTTTTATAACAATGCCTTTATTTAGAAATAATCTTATCCCTTACCAAGTGCTAGGTTAACCACTTAGGTTATATCACTAGCCACTCTAGGAGCAATGCACTTAGTACTGAGAATGAGTATTCCTCGGTAGCTGTTGACTTTAGATGTAAGGTTAGTAGCTAGATACACACTAGTAATAATCTTTAGTCGAAACCTATACCAATTATACCTCAGTACCTCTTCATCGTCTTTGTACCATAGTTACAACTAGGAAAGCTTTCTGATACCGACACAGATGAAAACTGGAGCATCACGTAAGGAGGTAGATGAGTCGCCACTAAGTAATCACTTGGATACCATTGGCAGGCATTCCGGGTTCGACTCATGAGGAGACACGGAGGTTTAACCCAGACGTGAGACTTCTCTACTACGCTACGAATTTAGCTTTAGGTTGTTTCCACCTTGAGCTTAAAACTTAACATAGGATATCCCTTTGGCCTCTATATTAAAAATGTTTTTCAAACAATTTTTCTTGTCCTTTATTTTGGGGAAAAGACATCGGCACTCGCCTTATACTCGTTTTGTACTCGCCTTAGTATTTAGGTACGATCAACTACACTAACATACTTTCTCCTTACTTCTTAATCTTCCATCCAAAATTATTTCGCTTCATCGGTTTTATTTATCATCGATAAAATATTTTATAACCACTTCATTCAACTTAGTAGACATTTCCTAACAATGTAAGCCATATTCTCGCTAAAAAAATTTTGACAACTTGCTTTAACTTAACACTTTTCTTCAAAACTCAATTTAACCAATATTTGTTTTAACCTTGCTATTTTAATTTCATTTCAAATCCATTTCAATGGATAGATGTGCTTTTAAGGGCATGTAAACCATTTAAATCCTTGCTTACCATTTTGACACGTTTTCGAAAAACTTAGAAACATTTTCTTTTATTAAAGTGTTTAAAATCTATGCTATAAAAATTAAACATATGATATTGAAGTTCTTAATATGTGAAAAAGTTTCATCGAATCTTCAAAACACTTTTGTTTTGACACTTTTAACAGCTTTCTCATTTAGACATTGTAATTTACGTTAATGTGTTTTCTCGAAACCCAACATGATATTCATGCAAATTTCTACTTCAAACATGTTTATAAGAAATCTCTAATGCTTGTATTTCAAAACATACCTTATTTGTGTACTTTGCTTCAATATGGTTTTATAATCTATAATGCTTTTAAAATTTATAGCATTTGAAAACTTAGTGTTCACTTTTAAATTTCCAGTAATACACTCTCAACAATGAATAATTATTCTTCTAAATATATTGATTCTTTACCTTATCCATTTTAATCATTGTTGGACTTCAGTCTAAAAAGTCAAAATTGTCAGATTTTCAATTGCCATTTGTAGGGCTTCTTTTTTTTCCCACAAATGGAGTTTAACTTAATAGATAACTTATGAATTTTTAGCAATCCTTAGCAAGCACTTTAAAACTCCCACATGTCTATGTAACCATCAATATACATCAAATATTGAAGTTCGAAATATATCTCAACCTGGTTTTAAATCTACCTATATGTATTGTTCTTAAAATTTTAACAATAACAATCATTGTCGCCGCTACCTTCCTTTTTCTTTTCTCCGAACTTGATTTCTCGCTCTCCTTCTGATTTTAGATCTCGCACGCCCATGATAGTAACATAATACATTGTCTAACTTTGTTTCTGTCTATTTTGCTTCTCATTGTATCATGTTCGTACACATAAAGACTAGAAGTCTACACTTTCGTTTTGAGCGATTAATACGTGTATAGTCGTGAGACATAATTTTGATTTAGTCAACTTTGCTATATTCAATTACGCATTTTATCATATACATCTTGCTTTTATTTTGAAATCTACTATAAACAAGTGATCCTTATCTACATTTTCTCTTTCGTTCTGAATTTGGAAACTTGATTTAAAATGTAATTTTCATTGTATTTTTCTTACAATTAATACACAAGATGAATACCATTGTTGTTATCATTTTTCTAAATCTGTAAAATATATTTGAAAGAATACATTTTCTTATGCTTCTTGTTTTCTTTAAATACATCAAAAGTCTTGAATTTTACTATGATCTATTCTCTAAATGATTGTTTTGTAGAAACACTAAATTAAGAATGCACTATTTTCAATGATCGATATTTTACACATTTCTTAAAATAATATTCTACTTTGTAATTTTCAGTGAGTTCCTAAACTCTCAACTTTGTTTTCATAAATATTCTGACTCGTAAGATTGAATTTGTCCTCACTTAGACAATTAGACAATTTTTCAAAAGAGTAATCAAAATATTTTTGTATAAATTCCCTTATTGATGACTTAAACATGTAACCTTAATTAATCTTTATATGATTTTACTACTTTGTTGGATCGCCACACATGTATCTTCATTATCTTGGAATTATTACACATTTTGATAATAGTGAGATTAATTATCATTTCTAAACACACATTTTGATAACAGTGAGATTTTTATCACTTCTAAGCACTTAAATGCTATCTACACAATGTGATTTAATTTATCATAAACTTTCACCGCCTTCATTAGAAACAATGACTCTCCAATTATATATACTCTTCGAATATAGTTCTATTATTGTAAGAGTAACCGTAGTAGTAATTATAGCCTCGGAGATCCTCAATGATTTCGTAATTTATTTTGTAGACGACACTTAAATAACCTTTACATTTGAGATGTACCAAAACTTCGTTGCCTACCCTTAGTACGTAGTTTTAGGAACTTACCCTCGATCGCTTCCCTTTCATTCGTGCTACCCCTTCTTATTTCGAAATATATCTTTTCCAGAGGTAATAGCCAACCCGGAAGTGAAGAAATTGTTCCTAATCTCTTCTTCATTAGGCGGCGAATTTACACTTAGTGCTAATTTAGAATGCAACTTAAGGATCAATGCGAATTTAACGCTCAGTGCAGTTGGTGCTTCAGCAAAACTTATACCGCTCTCTTAATTCAGATAATATCTAACTAGATGATCCTTTTCGACTAGGTCGCCATGGTTGGATCATGATTCCATGAACCAAATTTTCCATAATCTAGACGAAAGAACTCGAATTAAGGAAACACTAATTTGACTATAGCTAAAGAATTGGGTTCTTCCTTTGAGGAAATAAACCCAAAATAATCAAAGAACACTTCAAGTCACCACCTCTCCAGCTATACAATTGTATTCGGCTGAGTTCTAATAGAATACGTCACGAATTGAATTTCGGGGCGAAATTCTTTCAACGGGGGGAGACTGTGACAACCGTCAAAATTCGAGTCGGTTCTAGATTTGACTAAACTTAGTTGCACGTATAGGCACGACACATACTAGACTTAGTAACTAGAAGCTAAGTTACAACCTACTAGAAACTTGGAAACAAGTAGAATCGAATGATAGTGTACTTAGATTTCACATGGTTATGTGAATTCTACAACTACTTAACTTTAATGACTATCTACATTCGGGTCATTCCTTGACTTGAACACCATTTCATGAATCATATACACCCATATTGCACTTGACCTAGTAGTAGAATTTAGGTCAAAATCTCATAGAAACTTGAGTCAAAGTTGAAAACTAGGACTAGTACACTTGATTTCCTCAATTTCGCTTGAATCTCGAAACCACTACATAGAATGCCAATAAGTCGATAAAATAAGTTACAAACATTATTGTAACTATAAAATATTTATAATACCATAAGATAAATTTAAGTCTCAAAGATTCTATTGATTTTGATATCCAAAGATTTACAAACTCTCAAAAACCCTAAATGCCCTAAAAACCTAAATTTATGAAATTTAACCTTAAAATTTCTATAAACATAGTTATGAACCTCATAATATGATCTTATAATAATTAAAATTATAAAAATGCATTCAAGGAAAATAAAATTTAACTCATTAACATTTACCCTTAATTTATAAATCAAAAATCAAGGTTTTATGAATAAAAACTTGATTTTAGTGCACATTTTTTATAAAAATTGAGATATTTTATAAAATAACTTAAATTTTATAAAATAAAATGAATGAGAAAGGGGTATTATACAAAAAAATTCGGATACCTCTCTCCCCATATCTCTCTCTAACACTCTCGTTCTCCAACACACACACATCTCTCTTCTTTCTCTCTCTAGAAAACTCTCTCTACCTTCTCTCTAATTTTTTTCTCCAAACACCACTCCATTCTCTCTTCCTCCCTCTAAGAACCACGAAATTTTCCAGAAAACAAACCCAAGAACACTCCTCAAACTCGAAATCTTCATCATCTTGTGGTGTTCTTGAAGGTAAAATCGATTTCTACTTCACTTTTCCTTCAAGTTTTGCTATTTTTCTTACACTTTCTCCTTCTTCATCTTCTTCAAACTTGTTTTCTTTTTGTTAAAATGGTTTTTAGAACATGATGGATGTGTTTTAACACCATGCATGTATGATAAACAAGGTTGCATGTTCATGATCTTAGTGCAAAAATCGATTTTAAGGACTAAAACATCAAACTCAAGTTAAGAGATTTTGAGAAACAAATTTTTTTTCATAAATGAATGTATACATTTTGATAAGTTTTAATCTTTTGATCTCTGGAAACATGACTAAAATATGATTTTATCATCATATATTTTAAATATTTCAAAAGATTTACTCAAGGAAATGATGAAAACTCACTTTTCTAACCAATCATCATGCATGCAATCTGCCAGATTTCTTTACCTGACTTTAAACTGTCATATCTCACCCATTTCTTAACCAAAATTCGTGATTCTTTTTCTGCAATATAATATTTTGAGTTAGCTTTCAAACCCACCTGACCTCACTAGAAACTTCCAATATTTCTATTTTTAACAATTTTTACAAAACTGTTTCTCAAATAGCACTTTCCTTATGAACATTTATTTTGTGTTGCATGTTCAAAGGACTTATTAATCACTAAAAATCATTCAAAAATTATTTTGAACTCTTAACATCATGTATTAATAGGTAAAAAAAGATCTTGATTCAAAAGTCTTTGGAACATGTTACAAAAATTCTCAAAGTAACATCAATAAACTTTACCAAAATCACAAGAACCAAGTTTTCTCTATAATTTATTGAGCCTTTAGAAATGTTTTTTGACATCAAAAATAAGAAAACAATTTTTCATTGTTATTACATGGTATGAAGATGCATTCTGGAAATTTTCAGCTCAATATATATTTCCTTTATTTTTACATGAAAATAATAAGAAAATAGAGTGTTAAATCATATAAAATACTTACACTAGTAAATAAATTCTGGAAAAATTCTTGGCTGATCCATTAAGCTAATAAACATCCCATGAAGTTCCAATGACTTTTGTTACTATTTAATATGGTTTTGAATTTTCTTTTTGTTTAGCTCTAATAAATCATAAAACCACATTAGGGAATATAAAAAGGGTATCTAATAATTTCGCAGCTTCTACCCTATGAGGAAGACTCAGGAAAATATTTTAAGAATTTTTAAAAATGTGTATCTATTTTTCATGATTTATTGTGTTTATAATGGACTAAAAACAGGAAAAATAGTTTTACTCATCCAAAATTCAGGAAAATTTACCAGAACACCTTATAATATATTAGGATGCTACATAAAAATTTTGATATTTTTTCTCTTCTGTATGTTATTTTTCATCTATTTTCCCAAGATTAAATACACTTAAATCCATTTTTATTAGAATAAATGCACCAAAATCATAAAATTGGGTTAAATAGTTTGGAAATTTATTTTTATATTTTTCCCAGCTTAATAATGTTTAATAACAGTAAGAGAAAATTTTTGGGTAATGTTGGAAACAACTTTCTATTTATTTCATTTTTTATTAGAATAAATGCACAAAAAAATCATAAAACTGGGTTAAATAGTTTAGAAATCCATTTTTATATTTTTCCCAGCTTAATAATGTTTAATAACAGTAATAGAAAAAGTTTGGGAAATTTTGGAAACTGTTTTCTATTTATTTCAATTTTTATTAGAATAAATGCTCAAAAATCATAAAATTGGGTTAAAAAGTTTGGAAATCCATTTTTATATTTTTTCCAGCTTAACTATGTCTAATGGCAGTATTATAAAATGTTTGGGAATTTTTATTATTTGGATCCTATTTTTCACGAATTTATATTGTTATGAAGGCTTAAAAATTGGGAAAAATAGTTAATCACATAAAAAATTGAAGGAAAAATTTCTGGAAGACCTCTACTGTGTTTAGAATGAAAATGCAAAGTTTGAGAATTTTTGGAAATTTTTTGATAATATTTTGGCTTTTTAAGAGCTTAAAACACATTTAAATGTGTTGAAATACCCTCAATTAATATTACAAAAATCTGGAAATTAATATCCAAAATTGTCTTAATCACATGAGCCATAAAATTTCACCATTTCAGAATAATGTTTGTAACTTATCAATATTAAATTTTCACACAATATTGGCATAATTCTATTGTAGTAGTAAGTATACTAGTGTTAGATTTCGATTAGAGACTCACTAGCGAATACCATTATTGTAGGAATCGGTAGTGGTACACGTGGAACGTAGTTCAAGGCATCATTTGCATCATCTCAATGCATTGTGAGTATTCACGCACTCCCCTATTTTCAGTTTTTATGTTTTGGGCTGGAAAAGCATGTCCCGAAAAACTATTATTTGTTCGTTGTATTTAAATTGATTTGTATCAAACATGATTGCTATTTTTTTGTTATATCTCTCTATGTATGTCTATGCAACACGGAACATGAGAACTTATCATCTTAAGGCCCTTCCCTTACACTTTTCTCTAACCATTAACTCTTTGAGCCAATGGTCATTGTGGATAGCGCTATTAGGAATTGGCAACTCCTCACTCGCCTGATTGCTGGAGTGCATGATACCATATAATCTATGGAACGATAAGCATAGATCTTGATAGGGCTTCAGTCATAGGCTTGGTTGAGAACTCATTGTTTGCTCATACACATACAAACTCGTTACTTATTATAGCAATAAACTTTGTATCTCATTATAACAACGAACTTTTGTTACTAAATATTTATTTACTTGTTTTAGCAACAAACTTGGTTACTTCCTATAGTAACAAACTTGTTTGCTCCTTGTAGCAGTGAAACTTGATTACTCATTTTAGTAACAAACTTTATTTCCCATGAGGATATGAACGTTGCATCTCTTTTGGGCAACATACTTTATTTCTCATGATGACAACGAACTTTGTTTACACAAACTTATTTACTCATTTTAGCAATATGTTTTTATCTATGGAAACTTATATCGAAATTTTGATTTTGATTCATGAAACTAATATTATTTTTAAACTTGTGAGTACTCACCAACTATTTTTATAGTTGACGCTCGTTTTACATGCTTTTTCAGGAATCATCGAGTAAGTGGCACTTAGGGACACTTCGCTTTTAGGAGCATTCGCATGTGTTGTATTTCAATTTACATTGTAATTTCTTTTAAAAGTTGTTCAAACCCATTGTAAAATTGTAATGATTTTTAATACTATGGTTGGTGTTGTCTTTTAACTTTTGCTATGAAACCCTTTATACTGCTACGCCTCGTGTTTCCGCTTTAGCGGGGTGTGACATGTGATGTGGTAAGTTCCGTTCTGATTTTGAAGATCTTATAATCTGAACAATTTTCATTCCTATCTTCTACATTCTGATTGCCAAATCCTTCATGAGAATGATTCCGATTTTGACCTCTTATTTCCTTAGTTCCGATGAATGTCCCATCTAGTTTGGTTAAAAAAATGTTCCGATCAACACCGAATCATGGTTTTTGTTCCGAACTTAACCACATCGATCCCAAAAGAAAAGATTTCAAAACACCATTGCACATTATCCCGTTCTTCCGAAAACAGCCATTCATCGATTCGATTCAAACACGTGACAAACACCAAATTGATTTTCACAAATTGATTTCCAGATCAAATCCACTTTCAAACAAATTCATCACCATCTTCATCTGTTATTTATCAAACTCTTCAAACTCAAAACATCGAATGACAATTCTAAACTCCAAGATCACAATCGAACATAATAACAGCAAGAGGCGATTCAAGTTGAATAGTTACCAGAAAAAACATCATTAATCAACAAACAGAATCGATTTTGGAATATGATAGATTAGATCGACTCAATTCAAACATATAATCAAATAACAAAATCAAAATCAATTTTGAGAATGGTATTGTTCAGGAATTTCGACTCAAGAACAGAAGAACAAAGGATTTCGAGATACAACATTCACAGATTTGAGATGGGTCGATTTGCAATATACGATTTCAAAGAACCATATGTGGGCTAAACCAATGAACAGTAACCGATAATAGTGGGCTCAATAACACATGAATAGTATGAAATCGGCTGAATGAATACTGATCTAGAATATGGGTCAAAAAACAATTGGGCTAGACGATCTGTTTTAGGGTAAGAAACCAGATCAGATCCAAAAACAGATTAAGAATAAAAAGAGAATTAGATCGAAATTATACATAGATGAACAGTATAAAACACCATAAATCTCCATGAACAGTAGCTTTAACTTGAATCTTGATTCCAAAACACCAAACTACAAGAATCTTCAATAACTTGCGTAGAAATTCATCAAATCCAGAACCGATACTTCGGAAATCAATTAGATCTTCAAAGACCCGCTTTGATACCACTTGTTGGGAAAATCACAAGAACGATTTGATGATGCGGAATATAACCCGATAAATATCCCTCTCAACACAACACAATCCATGTCTTTCTATAATGCATAATTCCTTTCATAGAACATGTTGTCACCAATGCAAAAACAGATGAAAACATGGTTGCACACTAACATAGAATGAGATAGGTGTCTATAGTCTTGTTCCAATTCAAAGGATATAAACCAAATAAGAACCATGCCAATAACTCTATCCAAGAGTTCTCATGATATCATACTCAGTCCATATACACCCCTCATGACAATATCTATTAAACCTACCACAATACACACCCTCAAGGGAACCCATAACCAATCCTGGATCTAGTGCATTAATTTTTCCTCACAACCTTACCCAAAGGGTGAAGTACTAGTAGATCTAACAAAATAATGAACCTCTGTCGCTAACAGAACATCCTCATGAATGACTAAAATAAGATCCTAACCCTTGATTGAAACTAGAAAGATTTCAGCAATACGTAACTAGCTTGATGAAACTTCCAAATTTATCCAAAAATGTTGCTAAAGCCCTGGTTGGATCAATTTAAATACCAACCATACCGACACGACATGCAAAAATTGGATTCTGCATAGATCAAAATCTGCACCTAAAGAAAAAAAACTAAACAAAATCGCTCCTACGTCCAAACTCCCAATAACCAAGTATCGATGCCAAACTCGAGCCCGTTATGAAAAATATTTCTGTAACCAAAAATTGAGAGTACCCATACCCAAAAACAAAAATGTACAATGTACAAATTTTGATGATAGGTTAACGCATCCATTGAACTTCAACTAATAAAGTTCGAAACTTTCGAAGAATCTTAGCTATGAACGGTGAACAAAATGACCACTGATCAAGAATGCATTGATAACTAATCCAATGACCCAATACAGTACTGAACAGAACCCATGTGGAACTAAACATACAAAACTATGAAGTTTATTTACCAAACAACAACTATGCACCCTAGACTATACATAGCAATCTATACAACGAGATGACAAATTCCTCAACAACTGATACTCAACTTGAGCGACCCAAACGCCTCATGACCTATTCAATGGCATTCCACATAGGAACCACTGGATACAACAAGCTGCTTAACCAATAACGTTTTACCGCGAAGAAAACTCATGCAATCCTGAGCACATACATCTTATGGCAACTTTATCTGCACTCTCGTCTCGACCAAATCCTGAACCCAAGTCTGGCATATCCAAACCACAGATTCCTATGATCAGTTATTCTAAAACCATAAACTTGAAAATATCAATGATCTTCCAAGTAAAAATACCCAGTTCTCGCTAACTTAGGGTTCGAACTACCACCAACTAGCATTGTAACAAACCAAATCCCAAACTGGCTCAACCAGATACATACCATTCCTGACTCTTGGAAAGAATAAGACAGTGCAAGATGATCTTCCAGATAAAGATCAACCAAACTCAAATTGATTCTGAACCTCGTATGGAGATCCTAGAAACTTCCCAAGCATAACCGACCCTAACATCAAGAATCCCATGCAGATGCACAAGCAACAATTCTGACAGTCCATTCATAGCTCCGATTCTCCATTAATTCATTGTGAGAATCATTCATAAATACAAGAGGCTTCATTCTCATAGTCGGGATACATCAGAGACAAAAAAAGTTATCGTTACCTATTCACTTCCCCTGGTCACCTGCAAAATCAACCTACACCTGACCTAACTATATTCGAAGAGAGTAGGCACTTGATCTCATCTCAAGGAAACCATACCACAAGCATTCTCTTGTGAATTCCCACACTACCATACTTGTTGCCAAAAAAATAATAAACTATCTAACCCCTTGTTGGGTCCACATCTCAACTTAGAAAATCATATGTATGCTCTCTATTTCCTCTGAACATAGAAAGTTGGAAGAACATAATCCCCATCGTAGATAGTGACATTCCAATCCATCTGCCAATCACTCATCCTTCGGCTATAATCCTCGAGCCTATCATCACAATCGCTTCCTTCTTGAGTCTCGTGACTTAACTAGAACTACCTCGAGCAAGGCCCTCGAGACCTTAAAATCAACTAACGTACCTATGTTTGCACCATTCAAACCCACACTAACATGGCTACTAAGGTCCAAAAAATAAACAGACCCATCCTCAGCCTGAACAACGATAACCGATAAACCGAATAATATGGAAACACATTTTAATGAATCATGGTGACAAACCATACAATCTACCCTCAATCAGCTCCTTAGAATCCCTGATATTTTCCTCCATTCCAGTAGGGATCCTTTGCTTTCAGTAGTATTGGCCTAATAATACTTTCAACACCTATCCGTACTTTCCTCAAGGATCGTTCCAGATCCTCTAAGTAACTAATAATGACCACCACTGTCCGTTCTAACCACATATACTTGTTATCAAACAAATACAAACCGTTAAACAGTACTCCAATTCCTCTAAGGGACTTCGTAGGCTCTACTAAGATTCCCCTTCACCCTGCCATCAGCTGCTAAAGAACCCCTACTAATATCAGCTAACTACTTCATGAATAAACTTACATGCAACAAAATTTAAATAACCTTTCGAATAAAAGAACCAACCCTACAATGGTTAGACTCAAACGAGAGTTGCACTATAGGGCTAAATCAATTGTTCTAGAATTATTTAACTTTTGTAGCATGTAACTTAACATATTCATTTAATAGTTAGCTCACATCAATATGGGTCCCACAAAGCAAAAAGCAAGCAACATTCATGCAGTAACACACTATAGGCCATAAAACATAAAAAAACATTCTCCAAATAACGTGTTTCTACGATGCTAGGAACTTCTACCAACACTACTGGTTTCCTTATGCGTGCAAATTATACACAAAACAAGATCACATAGACTATACAATGAATGATTCTACCCTAAGCCCACAACCAGAAAAGGAAAAATAAATAAGGCCAAATCATTCCTTCTAGGGCTATATGATCCTAATCGTATACAATTTTTAAAGCATACACTTAGAAATCACTTCCACCAACATAGATTCAAAATCTAACATAGCATCCAATTCCTCCTAGGCTACAATGCATCACAAATTAGGTATCATGCAATTCCTGAAGGTATCCTTAGCCTACTCACTATCAGGCAGGAAATACATCTCTCCTAAGCAGGCATTTTAGCATGCAATCCAGAGTAGATCCTTATTCTAATTTCTATTATGCATATCATATTATAACACATATAACATATCAACAAGTATGGGTATTTTGGGAACCATTTACTTGATCTCGGTTGATTGCACGCATCACACCCCTTTCCTTTGTAAAAGCTTTTTAGAAAACCATTTTATTGAAAATATTTTAGAAATCCTTAGTTTAAGTTCTGACACACTGAAGAGTGTGCTCGAGTCCCTCAGCCCAAGGTTCTAATACCAACTTGTAACATCTTAAAAATACAGGGTAAAATTTTCATTTTAAATAAGTTAAAACCATTCATTCATTATCCCAAAAAGATAATTAGAGTAAAGGTATTTTCATAACATCAAAGTAAAATCGTGAACATCCGATGTGGAATAAATCTCCAAGGGATGTCGTGCGATCAAGTTGGGACGTTCCTTTTGAAACCAGTAGCACCTGAAAATTTTAAAACCATAAAACCGTAAGCACAAACCTTAGTGAGTTCACCAAAATACTATGTTCCATACATATAGTTGGGCCCAACCTTGGGGTATATTCCAACCTTAAATACAATTATGGGCCCAGCCATGGGATATATTTCAACCTAAACATGCAATAATGGGCCCAACCCTGGATTTCTTTCAACCCAAGCATACATGTAAAAGTCACAAAGTCACCTAACATCCTACAGAACACAATCCAGTCGGCCGAACTTGGTGCCTTTGACCCATAAATAAAGTGAGAAGACTCACCTGAATCACAGTACCGACTAAAACCCAACTCAATGTTGTTCTGAAAAAAGATGGGTGCTAAACACCTTGTAATAATCTATACAAGGTAAACCCTAAGTTTACCTTCTAAAAAAATAGAAATTTGACCAAAATTCAAGCCATGCCAAATGTCAACAGTCAGAGTCAGCGGTCAACGTTGACTTTAGTCATCCGCCATACCATGGCCATCCAAGGCCATGCAGTGGCCCCCATACAACGATACACTCGAGCATTTCCCAGTCACCACGCCATGGTGACCTAAGCCCATGCCGTGGGGGTTGGGTTTCCAATATCTTAATGGATTTATTCATTTTCTTCGATTTTAAGAGCTCCAAAGCTCAGATCTGGTCCATTTTATGGTCTAAATGGATAAAGTTTCCAACTTTATCCATTAAGACACACAAAAAGATCAAGATCTCAAACCCTAGGTCCAAACATGACAAGATACAACAATGAGTTAACCATTAATCCATTAATACGAAAAATTCTTTAACCTAACCAGTCTAGAAGAGTTTCTAATACCAGATATAACATAAAGGTGATTGCTTTATAGACATGCATGTCCAATACATTCCTAGAATCCATTCTATGTCAAAATGAGCTAAAAGTGACCAAAAACTCATGCAAGGTCAAAAACCCCAACCAAAATCTAGATCTATAAGATATGTTGTTCATGGGATTCAGGAGAGTCATAAAAGTTGCAACCTTTATCATATAAACCCACCAACCATTTCCTTATGGACCAAAATATCCTAAGAAACTAGATCTAGAACCAAAGAATCATCAAGATAGAAATTTAAAGACTTACGAATGGTCCAGAGAGTGATTCCAAAGATAGAGAGGAGTTGTTGATTGATCCTTGGACTAATACCTTCTTCGTCTTCACTCAAAACACAAAAAAACACATTAAAGAACTCAACACTCAAAAAAGGAGGCTAGGGTTAGGGTTTCTGGACTTGGAGAAGTGACAAAGGCTGATAAGAAACCTTGGGTCTAAGGTAGAGAGGTATAAAAACGGAAGAAACCCTAAAAGAATCATGGACTTGGGCCATAAAAGCTGCCACTTCAGGGAAACTCATGGCCACGCCGTGGTGGTTTAATATAACACGCGTCTAATTTCTCGATGACATGTCGTGGGCATCCTTGCACCACGCCATGGCACAAAGTTTTTCCTCAAAACTCCATCTTTAGCCCCTAAAAAATATAACGCTAAACGAAACTGGAACATAGGTGTTACAGTTGAAGTTAAGCTCCTTTGCTGAAGAATTTATTTTCTTTTTAGGTTTTAGTTTGAGTGAAAAGAAAAGAGAAATGTTGAATGAATAAAAGCTTACAAAGTATGAAGATTTATAGATTAAAGATATTGAAGAATGAAGAGAAATTACCAAAAGTCAAATGAGTATTTTATTTTATTGTAATTTTCTTTCTAGGTTATTCTTCTATATCTATGCTTGCGGGCTTAATCAAAATTAGGTTGAGGTTAAGAAAGATTCATGAGGATATATTCGGAGGGATGCATAAAATGAATGTCGTTCAAAATAAGTGGGATG
Source organism: Lactuca virosa (assembly GCF_052849685.1). NCBI lineage: Eukaryota > Viridiplantae > Streptophyta > Magnoliopsida > Asterales > Asteraceae > Lactuca > Lactuca virosa. The sequence continues at coordinate 267,624,519 of NC_136426.1, read as the reverse complement.
TGTTTATAAGGATTGTGAGTATTTAGGATTAATAAGTACTTAGGAATATTATATACAAATACATACATTGCGGTTTCGGTGTAATGGATGAGCTCAAAATTGATTGTCTTGTGCGATGTTTGTAGCTACGGTTATGTTGTGATGGTATAATGATACTAAAATTAGTTTTGCTTAGAGGCAAACAAAAGTCAAGTGTGGGGTCTTTTGATATTGTCATATTTATTCATATATTTTGTCCATTATCTTAATATTTGTAGCTACAATTTTGCTTATTTTTGGACAAAAGGTGCTTAATATGTTTAAAATTTGTTTTGTCGCAGCGAAGACATGCTCGGGATTAAAAGGAAGCAAAATGTGGAGCTGGAAGTAGGAATTGGATCAAGTCAATTGAAGTCAACATTCAAAGGATTCTGAAGTCCCATCATGTGCACATCTGTTGTCACATCATGGCAAGAGGAATATTCGCGATCAAGTTGCCGCCTTGGGGAATATTCATTTTTAATGAGCGTTACGCCGTGGAGCTTTTTGTCACGCCGTGGGAAGCAGATTTTGGAAACTATATGTATATATATATATATATATATATATATATATATATGTGTGTGTGTGTGTGTGTGTGTTTGTGTGTGTGTGTGTGTGTATATATATATATATATATATATATATATATATATATATATATACGTCTGTATTATACCTTATCATACGTCTTGAGTCAAACGTTGAATTTTAAGTCGTACAAACCATAATGCAATATATACTATCAATTTATGCATTAACCGTATTATAGAAAACTAAGGAAGTAGGTTGGTCAAAGTTTAATCTGTATTCCCTCATTTTCAGCAAATTCAATCGGTCTACGAATAAAGTGTATATAAATATCCTATCTCAGTCAGTCTATGAGCCCTAAAAACGCCACTATCAACCATAGAAAACCACCATACACGGCGATCACCTACACCTCCACCATATCGGTTCTCTTCCTATTTCCCAGATGGTCCATGTTTGGGTTAGTGCTCAACAAAAAACGGAAAAGGAAAGTAATATCGAGAGAGAGAGAGAGAGGAGAGAGAGAGGATAATGGATGGAGGCAACGGAGCTATGGTGGGATTTGATAAGCGGAGAGCTGGTTACCAAATTTCTTCATTTCACATCACAAATCTTGCTCTCTTCTCTTGTTCTCATTTTCAGATTTCAATTTTATTTAACCAGGTAAACACCTCATTTTCCTGTATTCACCGGTTTATTCATTAACTCGATTGGGTTAATAGGTATGCTTGATTTTGATTAACCCTCTCTATAATTTAGGGTGAAATAGTTTGGGGCAAATGAAGAGATGATAGAAGCGAAATCCAAAATGGGTATGGAGATCACGGTTTGTGGCAAATGCATTATTCAAGGCGGAAATGAAGATACCATCATTGATACATGTAGCGTATGTTATGATATAGAAGAAGTAGCTTTTATAGAACCTGCAAATCAACGGTAGCACAAGTATTAACATGTGAGTAAAATCGATCATAGCTTCTTCTCCGACGTCTCATCGGAAATCCACTCTACTTCTCTCACAATATTTTCTTAAATGGCCTTATTTTTTGCTGCTTCTTCACAGGTTTTTATTATGGATTTAGGGTTTATGGTGTGGCCAATGATTCATCACAGTTACAGGAAAGAGTGAAATAAGGAAAATTTTGATGGACCATGGCTACACAAATTTGCTCAATCATGGTTCAACTTTCTCAATTTTTTGTAAGCAGGTTCTTATTATTTATAGTTTTTTTATCCCTATCTATTGCTTTCTTTTGACAACTGCACCATTGATAACAAGCCTCTAGGGATTTAAACATAAGTATTTTCAAACCCACTCAATTGTAATTCAATAATGTATCTATAAATATTAAAGGACCATGTGTTCCCATGTAATTGTTCTAGATTTCGATGTTTTTGAGACTTTTTGTTTTGTTGTAGGAGGTGCTAAAGGAGATTGCTTCAACTGTTGATTATATTGCAAAGGACCGTTGTGGATGCAAGATGTGAAGAAAAAATACGGTAGGGAACTAAACGAATCATTTGGAAAAAAAATTAATACTTTATTCAGAGATTACATTCTCTTTGGGGTGCACTTACTATTATCAAGTAGAAAAACTAACAATTCTTCCTAAAATGTAGTTATTTTTTTAGAAAAGAGATTATAGCCGCCACCCATTAAGACTCTAGGTCAAGTAACCTGATTAATCCCATGATTTTGATGATGTTGTAGGCGGTGGTAGGCACGTAAGAGAAAGAAATGAAAGTAAGTTGATTATTTCTTGCTAATAAATGAGAGTAAGTTTCTATTTTTTGCAGTTATTTTTGGTTAAATGCAAGAAATAGCTAATTACTTTCAAAGTACAATTCCCTAATGAGAATAAATTAAGAAGTACAATATTGTAATAGAAAATGAAAACTATGGCCATGTTATTTATGTGAATCTTGAAGGCAACTGAGTCTGACTTATTTTATATATGTGAATCTTATTTATATGGAAATATGATTAGTAAGTGTCTTTCTCTATAAGTGGTGAAAGAACAAAAGGCTTGTTAAAGAACTATACATATTGATGTATGTAATCTTTTCAATCCTATGAATAGATTTGGTGATAGATACTTGATCAAAATCATTGATGACTTTTTGTAACAACCAAATTTTCAAGGCCAAAAAATTTTGTTTTGAATAAGTAGTTTATTAAAATCATTTACCGAAAAACAATCATCCACATCATATCAAACTCATAACCCATAAGCCAAGTGTCATAAAAACATGTCATGAAATAATAATAATAATAATAATAATAATAATAATGATAATAATAATAATAATAATAATAATAATAATAATAATAATAATAATGTCAAAGTAAAATCCCAAGGTCATCATAGTGCAGAAATCGAGTGTGTGTGCGATGCGCTGCTACTGTGCTGACTCCTTCCCCTTTGATGAAGAGGTACCTGAAACAAAACCATAAACTGTAAGCACGAAGCTTAGTGAGTTCCCCCATCATACCACATACCATTATAACATATCTAGCCAGGCATATCTGGGTGTCGGCCTCCCCTTCGGTCTATTTCAACCGGATAATTGCCTAGCATATCTGGGTGCTAGGCTCCCCTTCTGTCTGTTTCAACCAGATGAACGCCTAGCATATCTTGGTGCTGCCTCCCCTTAGGTCTATTTCAGCCGGATAGCGGGGACTATTTCACCCCTACCACAACCACATAGAATCATAGCACACTGGCACATAGAACATAACAGATAGTGGCATACCTGACAGTTATCACACAGACAATTATCTAACTACAAAATCCTACTAGTGGGTTGGCATTGTGGCCTTAGACCCACTCCTACTGGAAGGTAACTCACATCGATGTCATGTAGTGTCAGCACAGATCTCGTTATGAAAACCAACTCTCCTCGAATCCTCAACCCCTACACAACAACTTTTCTAACTTATCAATTCATACCCGTAACCCTTACAATGGTCAAATCATGTCCAGGTCAAAGTCAAAGTCAAACCCTGGTCAAGGTCAACTTTGGTCAAAGTCAACGTCCAGTTGACACGACTCGCCGAGTTGGTCCACCAATTCGTCGAGTCACTATCCTTACCAAATGCTAAACCCCGATTCTATTCGTCGAGTCTAGTAAGAACTCGACGAGTTCTCCTTCAGTCATAACATCGGGACCATCTTCAACCGACTCGCCGAGTTCATCCTTGAACTCGTCGAGTCCAGCTTCATCCGTATGAATGTGTCCAGTCTAAGACTCGTCGAGTTCTCCATGAACTCGTCGAGTCCGTCTTCATGGGGTTGGGACATTGCCTTGAACTCGCCGACTTTGTTCATACACTCGCCGAGTTCCATGATTTCCAGGTCCAGTTTCACATCTATTTTCTCGAGTCCTCTTCTAGACTCAACTAGTTCGATCCAAGCAGAAAAGGGTTGGGGAACCATACCCCGACTCGTCGTGTCCCAAGAAGAACTCGCCGAGTCCCCCAAAGTCCATGTCCATACAGTTGATTTCAGTCGGGTTTAACACATCCAAAACATAGATCTGGCCTCCTAGGGTCCATAATACACGTAAAGTTACAAACTTGATGTTCATGCATGGAGTATTTGGCTCAAATGGCCCTACAATGGAGTCTACAAGATGCATGGGGCTCTTATGGCAATAAAGGTGGCACCTTTATGCCATAAGAACTCTCAATGGTTCCAAATCTGAAGTAATCCCCCTTAATAAGCACAATATCCCGAAAATGGCACTTCTAAAATTTAGAACAGATAGAAATGAACCATAACTAGAGATCTAAGAGATAGATGGTGTCACACCCCCAAACCGGAACGACGGAAACGTTCGGGGGCGGAGGACTTCATGCTCAGTATCATAACCATAGTGAAGAAAGTAAACACAACCATCATAAATATAATTTAAAAGGTTACATCATTGCAAAAATACATGATCCCAAATAAATTACATATGATGTAAAAATAGTTCAAAAGAAATCTGCGCCTTAGCGTCTTGCCTTCAAAAATCTTGTAGTTACCTGTATTACTGAATACCTGAGAATACAAGTTGTTTTTGAAAGAGTATCAGCATAAAGCTGGTGAGTTCATAAGCAGTTTTATGAATGAAAGATAAATGTTGTTCCTTAAAGTTTGTTACAAGTTTGTTTCCAGAAAATCCAATATTTTCTAAAAGGTTTGTTGTAGTCTTATCTGAACCAAGACTTAGTATATGTAAGTAAATCGTCATACTTATGTGTGTGGTTTTATATTTAAATAAAACTCTTTAAATCCCCGTGAGTTGTGTGTTTTGTTAATTCCCCATGTGAGTTGTTATAACCATGCTAAAACTCGAAGACCTCGTACTCAACGTTCTTCAGGCGTCGGAATGTTATGACACTTGTCACCCCAAACCTATCGGTCTAGCTGTTGTAAGCAGCTTAGGTGCGGGTTTGTCAGACCCAATATAGATCGATACACAACCATCATGCTCTCCCTCCAAGAGATTCTGATTATAACTATAGGACTTTTTTGTGTACTTAAGAGTACCCTGAAGGTGAATGACTCACAAATTTATTCATTAACAAGTTTACGAAATTTGTAAGAAAGTACACGATTTGTAAATCGATTGTGTTAGTGTTTCTGTTGGGTTTTGGTATACTACAACATCCTATGGTGCACATACAACCCTAAATACCTTGGATCTATGTTTTCACTAATTATACATGCAAACGGTTTCCAAGGTATTAATCTTACAACTAGCATGCATTTAACATAAAGTTATAATATACTAGTTAGCATGACATACCTTATGATGGAGCTTGAATTCTTGGTGTATTTGGCCTTAAAGAGCTTAGCCCCAATAGTGTGGAAGCCTCAAAGGGAATCACAACACACCATGGACAAAGGATGAACTTGAGAGAGAATTCCATGCACACAAAAGACACCATGAACTCTAAAAAGATACAAGTGGCGATTTTAGGCAATGAAGTATCTATTTATATGTGGGATTTCTAGGGTCATGGATATAACCCAAATCCATACCCATGGGTTTTATGATCCATGGTTCATGTGGCCCAACTCTTTATGTATCCATACATAAACTTGGTCCAACATGGATCATAAGCCCAACACATATAAATATAACTAATTATCATAATTAGTCCCCATAGATTTAATTAGTCTCTTTCGACCACTAAATTAATTCCAAATTAATTCTTGATCACTACTAATTAAAACATATGATTTCATATTAATATATTATTACTTATAATATATTAATAAACCATAAATAACCTTCTCTTAAAAGTCCATCCTAACAAATTGTCCTGATGATATGCAACCCAAATGGACCATGCTACTCTCGGTTCGAATACATACCAATAATAGTTATGGGCTTAGACACCTAATCCAACAGTCTCCCACTTGGATAAGTTTAAAACTATTATTCAAGTATGACTCCAAGATCCCGACTAGCAATCGTAGCTCTTAAAGCCGCTGTTAAACTCTGAACAAATCAAATGACATGTCCATTAGATAAGGGATCATATATTCCTCCATTCTAGATATCATATGGACTGAGACATGGATTATAATCATTCTCTCTGTCCATTTGTTGTTTCCCGATTTCCGATTTATGACGATTGACTAATTGAACAAATCAAATCAGTTCAGGCCCGGCCGAGCACTTACGTTTGTCATCACCAAATCATCGAGGGGCCCACAAATATCGCTTTTATCCCGAAGGTAAAAGGAATGGATAAACTTCGACTCATATGGCTTGTTCTACTACTTGTTGAATCATACACAAAGGCACGTTTTATAACATCGAGTTACCAATGCGTTTTCGTGCAATCAATGTATAACCAACTCATAGTAACAACTCATAGCTCTAGGTTTGAAGAATATAAGATATTATCGTCTCATGATCACTCGTGATAAAATCCATGAAGTGATTCCAATGAGCGCGGGTTGAATCCAATACTCAGAACTTATGAGCACTCATGAGTGTTGTAGCCCTTTGTCCAACATCTTAGACCTCTACAAGCCAACCCATGACAGTCTTAATTCATATCTACTTCCAACATATGACCGAATGTGGATGGTTTGAATAACTTAGTCATCCAGAACAATGACCTAGTTTATTCTGGAAGTCAAAACATGCAAAATGAAACACAAGAATAATTGAATCGAATATAGTATCAAAACCTATGAACATAAATAAAACACCTTTTATTTATCACCATATGATTACACATTATTCATTGTATACTGTTTCAGCTATCAACTTTATTCTTGAATTTAAAACAATAGTTGTCCCATGCTCCAAGCATGTACACTATGTTTTCTAAACACTAGTCATGCCATACACCAAGTATGCATACTATGTTTGTCTATGATCTTTACTTTGTGAAATAGATCAATTGAACATAACTCCAATGATCCTCTTTTCATAGTCCCAAATCCTTACTACAAATGCAAGAATTCCAAATTCATGCCATTTATTGAAATCTGTTAGATTCTAAACTTATATGCATTGATCCTCTTGTAATGATTATGCACAAAGTCAGATAGACTTGACAACAAACATTACAAAGCATTCCAAAGGAGATCAACTCCTTGGAAACATCCTTCTTGCATTAAGTTTCCTAATCTTACACAGATTGAATAATTTCTAACTTCGAAACATTTCCATATTCCATTTTGATTATCACTTCTGAACAAGAGTTTCCTCCTTACAGATTATGTCAATATGGTCCTTCCAGAATTATCATTATACTTCCAACTGTCCTTGAGCAACCAATCTTTGGTAAACCTTAGATTGTCCTCGACAATTGTTTAATCCTTTTAGTCATATCCAATTCTAGACCTTTTCCCTTCTTAATGCCCCAGGCATTTGGAAAATTTTAGAAAGGATAAATATAGCACATTCAATCGATCCTATATCCGAAGCATATGGGACACGATTCATGATGTATCACATAAAGACTAAACCAATCTTTTGCTATAATATTTCCATTTCAATTTGCTAAGTTCTCATAATTCAGATTATGAAAAGGGATGTCGTAATCATAATCGAATTTTAGAACGCAAATAATGGACCCTATATTAGAATTTTCTTATGTTGAGCCATTCCAACATAACATTCATATATATACTTGACTAAATATGATTAAAACCTCAATCTAAGCTTTTAGATTTGAGATGAAGTATAATTTCCTCTCCCTTAATTATAGCAAAACAACTTTTTCCCAATTGAAACCTTTTGTTTTCTATAATTAACATTGCTAACTTGCAACCTTTATCATAATTATCATGCTCCCACTAACATGATGATTATTAGCATAACACTTATGCTCCCACTAGCTTTGACATGTACTCAGAAATCAGTTGAACTTCTAGAAAAAACAATACTTTATTGACTTACTTACCAAAGTTCAGATTTCTGATACTAGATTGCTTTGATAAAACTTTATCAATATCATACACCTTATCTTAGATAGCTCACAGGTGTGTCTAAACAATTTCAGAACTATGAAAAGGGATGTCGTAATCATAGTCTCAATTGTTTAGACAATTGCCACTTCTCACAAGTCCATGTTAGTGTGCCGGTTAACCACACAGCTCCACTAACGACTTTGAGAATGCAAATATCACAATTGCTATCTACTTCAAATCTACTTGGTGGAAGTGTTTCCTCACCATCATTTTCATGAATCGGAGAGAAACCTTATGACCCTTATATTTAATGGTGTATGTGTTCTTATCCATGTGAATTGTCAAAACCATAGTCACAAGACAAGGATAATGACAAATCCAAACTCATATGGACTGAACTCAATCTTAATTTCTTGCCACCTGGCAGCTCAAGGGCCTGCCATTGCTTCCAAGTTGTTGTGCAACCAATTGAGAACTCTAAGAACTCATATGCAAATCCAACTTTAACTGGAATGGGCACAGAATATGTCAACACGATAGGTTATAAACCTCAAGTCGTGTGCTAGTGAAGAACTTCAGGTTTTATTCTTGATTAGTTCTTGAGACTTTCAAGACCTTTAAGACTCCCACTGTCCTCTTGACATATAAGACTTTCTTGGCAGATATTCAAGAGATAGTGTGGATTCTAATCAACACAAACACTTCACACAATTGGCCTTAGTTGGTCTTTGTTTTATCCAAAACATCACAACTTACCAATTTCACATGTACAAGAGTAGAAAACTTTTACTCTTACATTTGATAATTGTTTTAAACCTTCTTTAAGACATGTCACTCAAGTTACAATCTTAGAGTATAACTCTAAGTATTGTTTTTGGAACGAAGTATGAATTATCTTCTTGATTTAACCACTTCAATAATTCATAACTCCTCTTCTTAACTATCAGAATGCACTTAGAGGATGAATTGTGATAAGGTCTCAAAATCATTAAGATGGTCTTAAAACATGATACTAAAGTACTCTCCCATCTTTTCAGATTTGAGAAACTTTTATCTTTCTGCCTAAATTGATTCTTCTTATTCGCTCTGCCATACATTGGAACCTTTTCCAATGTCTCAGAATTACCCTTAAGCTTGTAAGTATAACCATATTTACTGAGCTATAGTAAATTATGACGAATAGTCTTATCGATCTTTTGTGGTGGACTTTGACCAGTGCACAAGAATGTGTACCTGATCCCTTAGTCCTTCACTTAACTCACACACCCATGTGAACAAGTAGTTAGTCTTAATTTTTCCAATGCTCGAAAGTTCTCATTCATCATGCTATACAACATGCATGATTCCAAGTTTCTATCCAACTGAAACTTGGGTGATGAGAATCTTTCCTTATTTGGTAAATTTAGACACTACCACAAATGAAAGAATCAAATTCATATTTCCACTCTTGCTCTTAATGGAATCTTATAAGCAACACAAATTTTCACAAATGCCATTGTAAGGATATTTTAAAATAAATAAAATCAAAAGATTTACCTTTTATTTTAAAACTTTGCGGAAAAACTTATCCTTACAATCCATATGAAAACTTGTTGTTATCTATTCCTAAGCAAAATATCATAACTCCTAAGAAGTAGCTCAAGAATCCGATCTTCAAACTATGCGATAGAAATCCATCTACGCGATCAGATTCAGCATATTCTTTCTTTAAGTTTCTTCACTTTTCTTTGATTCTTAAAACATCAACATGTGACCCAGTCACATCATGTATCAAGAATCTCAGAATAGAAACTTAGCAGAGTTAGATAGTGGACTTTACCTGAAGTAGTGTCAAACTTATTGACTTTAACATCCTTAGGTAAATTTGGCAGCTTGGCAACCAATGCCCCTTTCTTTGGCAATATAAACATATGGACCCTTTGGTAATGGGACTATCTCAGACTTAGCTTTTCTCTTTACCATTTGGTCAACCGAGTTGACTATGGCCGATCCATTTCCATTGGGAAGAGAATGCTTTTTTGGATTCCGAGTGTCATCATTGTCAATGTCCATAAAGTTTTTAGGAAGTTGATCTTAGCAAATAGATAAGATCATTAAGGGTCTTGTCATAGTCTGTTTCATAGGTGTTCCAAAAGAACTCATTATGTGACTTAGAAAGTAGTTGAGCCACCAACTTTCTCAAGACTTTGACACCCAACTCTCCCGGCTTGTCAATATGTGACTACATCTCCAAGATGTGATCACACATAGACCTTTGCTTGCCAATAGGGCTTGAGTGATCTTAAACTTTTTAGGAACTTGTGGGTTAGGGAGAATAATTGGAGGAGGTGAAAGAAGTATGATTTCCATGGGACATCATCTTCATTTAGGAAAGCTTGTTTCAAGAGATTTGGGAAGATCATAAATGTCTAAACCAGACATCTTTTGGGAGATACTCAAGATAGTTGATTTAAAGTCCTTAATATAACACCCAATATGAAATAATAAGGCTAGGACCCAACACAATACTTTTATAACTTGGAAGAGGGATGCCGTAATCCAAGCTATAAAATATTTGAAGGTAGGCGAATGACGATTCACCAATTTCCACCATGAAAACGAAATATATATTATTAGGTTTTAATTGGTTTTTGAAACTCCTAGATCTTTGAGATTCATTGAACTGTTCAATGGCATGTTTCAATCTCAAGTGTGCCCTTCAGGTTTTGTGACTGGGATGCCGAGGATCACAAAACAAGGTGTGAAGTAACCATGCAAATTACTTGGTACCCTTAAGTGTTTACCCCTCAATCGATGTGTCGGTTAACCACACACGCTCCATCGATACTATGATAAACATTAGGTTACCCTTTGCCTACCTTGTTAAATACGAGTTAGTGTGCCGGTTAACCACACACGCTCCACTAACCGACTTAAACAAAGTGCAAAGTGTAATTTCATGGATTAGCACCTTATTCACTTTTTCCTAAGTAACTAAGATTGGGTATTTATAAAAGGTTTAGTTACTTAGTATTTATCATTAATACTTTTAATGAAGGGAGAATTATAGTCCTTGTCCTACCCGTTCGGCTAACGACCCTCCACCGGTCAAGGAAGCGGTGGGTGAGAGTGGACACCCATTAAACTGCCATTTCATAGGCAGTAACCTTATACCCCCCTTATAGACCGGCTTCGTGAATGAGGCCTACTAACGGTAAGACTGACTTTGTTCTTATACATATATATATATATATATATATATATATATATATATATATATATATATATATATATATATATATATATATATATATATATATATATAAGTATTAACTATTAATATTATAATAGTATAAGGGTGTATTTTAAACATTTAAAATACTTGGTGGTTTAATCTATTAATTAAACTATACTCTTAATTTAATTAAACTTAAACCATGTCTTTATTGAATTATTAACTCTTTTAATTAGACACTTTAATTAATTTAATGAAGTCCATAAAGTTTGAACTTTAACTTTTAAAATTCTTGGGTTTGGAATTAAAGTGTATATGGGGTTTGACTTTACAAATTCCAAAACTTGAGGACAAGTTTTGAACAATTCAAAAAACTTATGGTTTCCATAACTTATGAATTTTAAAGTGGTTTAATGGAAAAAACCCTTCAAGTTCCATAACTTGTAGACAAGTTATGGAAGACTTTAAAAGCATTAAAAATTTGACTCTTAATTTTTTCATAACTTATGGAATTTTTATGGGTTTTAAAATTCATAAATGTGACTTTTCATGTAACTTGATGACAAGTTACAAAAACACATATTATGAACAACTTCAAGATTAATTTGGATTGAAAACAACTATCTCATATATTTTCCTATTAATCTAAACAAACTCATAAACATGAACATTCATAATCAACATTTTTCAAGCATCATATAAACATGTATAAAACTTGAAACTTTGATTATTATCCTTTATTTGGATGAGAATAAACATTACCATAGTATCAAAAAACAAATTTTATGAACAAAAACACTTTGCGGTAATGATTCTAATCCAAAACAGGCCAAAAAAAACTCGAAGATAAGCTGTCAGGGGGTCCAACTCGTCGAGTGCATGAACCAACTCGACGAGTTGGATGAATTTGTTCTTGGACTCGTCGAGTCTGCTGTCCCGACAGCAAAAAAATTCGATTTTTTTTCAGTTTTTTTTCAGCAACTTGCATAAAGTATAATTGAAAACAACCCATGGCTCTGACACCACTGTTGGGTTTTGGTATACTACAACATCCTATGGTGCATATACAACCCTAAATACCTTGGATCTATGTTTTCACTAATTATACATGCAAATGGTTTCCAAGGTATTAATCTTACAACTAGCATGCATTTAACATAAAGTTATAATATACTAGTTAGCATGACATACCTTTTGATGGAGCTTGAATTCTTGGTGTACTTGGCCTTAAAGAGCTTAGCCCCAATAGTGTGGAAGCCTCAAATGGAATCACAACACACCATGGACAAAGGATGAACTTGAGAGAGAATTCCATGCACACAAAAGACACCATGAACTCTAAAAAGATACAAGTGGCGATTTTGGGCAATGAAGTATCTATTTATATGTGGGATTTCTAGGGTCATGGATATAACCCAAATCCATACCCATGGGTTTTATGATCCATGGTTCATGTGGCCCAACTCTTTATGTATCCATACATAAACTTGGTCCAACATGGATCATAAGCCCAACACATATAAATATAACTAATTATCATAATTAGTCCCCATAGATTTAATTAGTCTCTTTCGACCACTAAATTAATTCCAAATTAATTCTTGATCACTACTAATTAAAACATATGATTTCATATTAATATATTATTACTTATAATATATTAATAAACCATAAATAACCTTCTCTCAAAAGTCCATCCTAACAAATTGTCCTGATGATATGCAACCCAAATGGACCATGCTACTCTCGGGTCGAATACATACCAATAATAGTTATGGGCTTAGACACCTAATCCAACAGTTTCTTTGTTAAACGAAGTGTTCAAACTACACCTATTATAGTTTATCAAGAGTGTTTTATGTTTAGTGAAACCTTGTTATGCATGACTTTGTATGACATTGAAAATACTAAGTGTAAATCTTACACAACTTGCTCAGCATGTTACAAGGTGAAAATAACTCTTAAACCTGTTTTGACAGTTTTACCCTTAACTGTCACTGTTTTTAGAGTATTTATAGAAAAATCATCGTAACTCTAAAACTGAATCCGTAAACTCCGAGAGTTTGGTGGTCTCAAACCAGTGTGAAAATGTTCATCTTCACAGCTTGGTCTGATTCCGTTGCTGCTGTGATAGGCAGTTTTGTAAAAATCACCATATATTGTAGAAAAATCCTATGGAGTTGTTCAAGTAGTCATTGTAAAGGTATAAACCTTAACTATTTGAATATTAAACAGTTTTGAAAAATATTAAGTTTAAGTTGGGTAAAACTGTTCGTGAACAGGTCACAACTTTTCTGTGGTAAGCTGTCAAGTCAAGTTTTAAATATGTTTTGGTGTTTTAACTTGTATTCCCCCCGTGAAAACTAAAGAAAACTGGAAAATGTAGGAGTATGAACTCACCTTGAGTGATTTCTTGAAGAGTGGAAGGTTGAAGACGAGGAGTATCAAGTCGAGAACACTTGATGAACACGTCAAAGCTTGGATGATCCTAAGAACGATTTTTGGTGTTAAAATGTGGGTAGATGATTCAATGATGTTATGAAAACATGGAATAAAACTTGGGTTTAGATGAAATACTTACCAAAAATTGAAGTAGTAGCTCAAGAACACTTCCAAAAAGTGGTGGGAAGTAGAGAGGAAAAGAGGCTTTCTTGAGGGGTTAAGAAGTGTGTAAGTTTGGAATGATTAAGGTAAACCAAGAAATCCTCCAGGGATTTCTTTATATAGTGAAGGTTGCTGGAGCAATTTACAAGTTGAAATGATGTTTACCTTGGTTTGTGTGATGTGGATAAGATTGGGCTAATGACAGGATGACACATGGAGACAAGTGGGCACACTTGACCCACTTGTGGGGTAGAATATTCTTCTTAATGTAAGATAATGATATCTAATTAATAAATCCTTGAGAAATAAATAAAATATGAGTTTAGGGAGTTTAAAATGATAAAAATATGAATTTGGTGAAAAATCCCCGTCAAAATCGTCAAAAACGGGCTTAACAGGCGAAAGTTTTCGAAAACGGGGAATTAGGAGCGAACCTGCGAGGTTCGGCCCTTAGGAGGTAAGGACTGAAGGTGGGAGAAGGAACCGAGAGTGGGAGAAGGGGAACCGAAGATGGGTCTCGGGCCCGAAGGTGCTAGGGAACCGAAATGGACCGAGGGCCCGGTCTATTTCGGGTGTTAGGAGGTTTCGGTTCATTTCGGTTGTAGGAGGTTCGGTCCTGCGGACTTCAGTCCACAAGAGGTTCGGCTCCGAGACTAAGTTCGGTCCTGAAGAGACCTTCAGCTCCAAGCAGTTCGGTCCAAATAGGGGACTTTCGGTCTTAGCAGGGTTCGGTTCTAAGAGGGTTCGGTTCCTAAGAGGGGTTTCGGCCCTAATTCGCTGTTTTTCGATATAACTTCCTGATTCAAGCGGTTTTTGGCCAAGATAAGGGTCGGGATGACCCGGATGACTATAAAAAGTTGAGAGATATTTTGAGAGAGATTTAGGAGAGATTTGATTTTAGCCATTATTATTGTATAATCTCATAATGCAAGGTTCGTGAACCCCGTTATGCTTCGTTTATGATTGTTTTAAGTCCCCAAAAAGGTCCATAGTCGTGTTTTGATGCGTTTAACTCCCTTCTTAGGGTTTCCCATTGATAAACACATAGATTCTCCGAGACACTTGAATTTTTGACATACAAATGCACATTCTTATATATAGAATAACTTTTAACATACAAGTACTAGTTAAGTTTGACCGGTTAGACTTGTTGACTTTGACTTTGACTTTCACTTGTACTTGACGGTTGTCACAGATGGTCAAGGTTTCAGCTTTATACCTCAAATGGTCTTTATATATGCCAAAACCTTTGGATCTTCTTGCTTCTTCTTGATCTCTCAAGCTTCCTTCTCCTTCTTAAGCTTCAAATACACAAAATGTCACCAAAAAGTTCAAGAACACTCGATAAATGATTAGGGTTTCGAGTTAGGGCTTTTGTGGAGTGGGATGGACGATGGAGGCTGGGTTGGGACAATATAAGACATTTAAATAGGGTGCAAACCCTAAATATTAGCGTTTCATCCAGACAGCCGTACTCACCGAGTCGGTCTCCCGACTCGTCGAGTAGGTCACTTAACCCCCCGATCAAAAGTTGATTCTACTCGACCAGTTGGGCCTCCCACTCGCCGAGTCCCAGAGAAAATCATGAAGTTACTTGAATCTAAATACGTACCAGGAACCATGTGTTACAAATCTCCCCCACTTATTTTAGACTTCGTCCTCGAAGTCTGCTGCCGAATCCTGAAAAAGCTCGGGGTAGTGCTCCTTCATCTCGTCCTCCGGCTCCCATGTCCATTCCGAGCCCTTGCAGAGCTGCCATTGCACCTTCACCAGCTCCACCCTCTTGTTCCTTAGATCCTTCGACTTCCTGTCGAGGATCGCCACATGCCACTCAATGTAGTTCAGGCTGTCATCCACCTGAATATCCTCCAAAGGAACCACTGCCGAATCGTCTACCAGACACTTCCGCAGCTGAGAGACATGGAAAGTGTTATGAATCTGATTGATTTTGGCTGGCAGATCTAGCCTATATGCCACCTTGCCAACCTGGGCGACAACCCTGAAATGTCCAATGTACCTGGGGCCCAACTTGCCCCGCTTCCTGAACTAGATGACGCCTTTCCAAGGCGACACCTTCAGGAGCACCATATCCCCGACCTGGAATTCCAGGTCCGATCGACGCTTCTCGGCATAACTTCTCTGCCGACTCTGAGCAGTCTGAAGCCTACTCTGAACCTGCTGAATCCTCTCTGTAGTCTTGAGTACCACTTCGGTACTCCCCATGATCCTCTGGCCAACCTCGCCCCAGCATATCGGGGTCCTGCACTTCCTCCCGTACAACATCTTGAAGGGAGGATGGTCGATGCTCGCATGATAGTTGTTATTATAGCAAAATTCAGCAAAGGAAGGTAAGTATACCAACTACCTCCGAAGTCTAAAACACACGCCCACAACATATCCTCCAGAGTCTGGATGGTCCGCTCGCTCTGATCATCCGTCTGCGGGTGAAAAGCGGTGTTGAAGTGCAGACGAGTACCCAACTCGTTGTGGAATTTCTTCCAGAATCTGGAAGTGAACCGCACATCTCTGTCAGAAATCACGGAGACTGGCACTCCGTGACTAGTTACAACCTCTCGGATGTAGATATCGGCCATCTTTTCAGCCGAGATGCTCTCCTGGATCGGTATGAAATGTGCACTCCTGGTCAACCGATCCACGATGACCCATATGGAATCCACGCGCGGTCGTGGGAAGTTTGGTGATGAAATCCATGGTAATTTCTTCCCATTTCCACATGGGAATATCTAGCGGCTGCATCTTGTCGTGTGGCCTCTGGTGCTCGGCCTTGACCTTCCTGCAGGTCAAGTACTGTTCTACGTACCAAGCAACATCTCGCTTCATGCAGGGCCACCAGTAATCGGGTCGAAGATCTCTGTACATCTTCGTTGCCCCGGGATGAATCGAGAACCGGGATTTGTGCGCCTCCTCCATCAGAACCTGGCACACACCCCCATGATAGGGAACCCACACCCTACGATGTAGTGTCAACAACCCACAGCTAGCATAGTCGAAGGAGGAAACCTTCCCTACAATACGCTCGCTCTTCTGATCTTCCTCCTTCATAGCCTCCTGCCGGGCCTCTTGGATCTGCTCCAGAAGCGGAGTCACCACTATCATACGTAAGCAAACGTCTCTGATCGGGGCTGCCTTACGGCTAAGAGCATCGGCCACGACATTGGCCTTCCCCGAGTGGTAGAGGATCTCACAGTCATAATCCTTCACCACGTCTAGCCACCGACGCTGCCTCATGTTCAGATTTGGTTAATCCATGAGGTACCTCACACTCTTGTGGTCCGTGTAAATGGTACAACGGACCCCATAGAGGTAATGTCGCCAAATCTTGAGGGCGAAGACGACCGCCCCCAACTTTAAATCGTGCATCGGGTAGTTCGCTTCGTGAGGCTTCAGCTGCCTCGAAGCGTAAGCGATAACATGCCCTCTCTGCATTAATACCGCGCCCAATCCTGAGACAGACGCATCGCAATATACCACAAAATCCTCCATGCCCTCAGGCAGGGCGAGGATCGGCGCCTGGCATAGTCTCTGTCTCAAACGTTGCCTGCTGCTCACGCCCCCAACGAAAGACAACGACTTTCTTCGTTAGCCGGGTCAAGGGTACGATTGTGACAACCCGAAATTTCTATTATGTACAACCATTCACTTCAATAGGAGTCAAAAATGTTTCTGCTAATTTTCAAGCTTTTTGGAATAAGTTTGAGTATTTTAAGATTAGTACTTCAGGAGGTAACAGGAGAGAGGATGCCCTAGGGTTTATTGTGCAACAATAATGTCCCAAAACTCCAAGAGTTTGGAGTTTACGGCCTAAACAAAGGTGTTTATGGCCGTAAACCCTAAAAGAGGGTATAAATATGACACTTAGTCATTATTTATCACTTTTCACAATTTCAAGATCCAAAACTCAATTCTCTCCCAAGTATCATCGACTTTTCTTCTTGATCTTCAACATTGTAAGTGTTTCTAGCCCTAAAAAGTTGATATCTTACTTAATCTAGTGATCTAACATGATTCCATCCGTGTAATCATTCCAAAAGTGTAGATCTTCAAGTTTCACCAAGAACACACACTAGTGTTCTTGGACTTTTAGCACCTTTTCAATCTTCTACTTGTAAGTACCCTTACCCTAGTGTGTTATATGGCTTTTTATACTTCTTATTCAACTAGAAAACACCAAGAATCAAAGGATCAAAGGTGTTTACGGTCCAAGAACACCTTGGACCGTAAACCCTAGTAAGGGTGCCAAAGTGTGCCCTAGTTCCTTCTAAGCCTTGGAAAGTAGTCTAGACCCTTTGCTTAATGTGTTTAGTACTTGAAAACATCAAAAGACCATAAATCATTTGGGTTTACGACCGTAAACCCAAAGACAAATGGTCCAAGGACCGTAAACTCCCTAAAGGAGTTAAATGGTGCCCTAATCTCTTCCTAAGACTTATACATGAAGTAGGAATGCTTCTTAGGACTTGTAAAGCTTCAAAAATCAACATGGTAAAAGTACCATGAGTTTACGGCAGTAAACTCATGGGTTTACGACCGTAAACTCAATGAGTTATGGTCACAAAACCGTAAACTCCAATAAAGGGTCCCCTTGAACCCTAAACTCAATAGCAATGTCCTACAACACTTAGATGCAATCCTTAGGACTTATAGCACTTAAATAAGGTGTTTTACATGTCCTAGGATGTCTTAACTTTGTTAATTAGTTGTTTAAAGACTAATTGGATAAATATATGTGATATTATATGTTAACTAGGATCATTGTGTGTACAAGTCTTCACTTGACACCTAGCATCCTATACATTCCGTTCATCCAAACCACTCACTACAAGTGAGTTCATACCCTTTAATTAACCATTTAAATGTTTTTAAATGCTTTTATGGGGGGGCATACAAGTTGAACTATTATAGTTATTATATCAATCACATGTGATTAATAACTACCAAACAAGTGGATTTCTTACTTTTCAAACTGTGTTACCAAACTGTTTTACTTCAAACTGTCTTACAAACTCTTTTACATACCAAATGCTTTTATCAAACTCTTTTACATGTTAAATAATTTTACTTAAACTCTTTTAACTTATATTCTGTGAATCTATATAGATATAGTTATATAAGTAGGATTGAAAGGACTTAGGACTGATAGCTCACCTTACTTCATGTTCCTTGTTTGGTTGTGGACTTAGGGTATTCAGGTTATTTGTCCGAAGGTCGTTTGAATCCTAGTTATATATCATGTATATGTGTGTAGATATAAAAGGTTACTTCTTTCATTCAGTTCAATGCCTTTGGGTAGCAAAGGTATACAAACATGTTCATATACACAAACAACATTACTAGTAAACTATAATAGGTATAGTTTAGGAAGATACTATTACTAGAACAATGAAACATACAATGAGTCAGTTCATTCATGAGTAATACATAGTGATGAGAAACAAACATAATACATAGTGATGAGAAACAAACACAATACATAGTGATGAGAAACAAACATAATACATAGTGATGAGAAACAAACATAATACACGGTGATGAGAAACAAAACATACAGGCTAGACAGAGAAAGAACACACAATACAGCTAGCACATACATATACATATACATATACATTACTTACAGTTATGTGAGCCACTTAACGGGGGCATGGCACTACCTGTCATGACCCGTTTTGTATCCAGAATCTCCTTAAATGGGGAGCGTATGAGTTTGTGTATAGATCTATACTGGATTGACTATCCTACACCTTGATGCTCGCTACAGTGGGACTTGCAAGTCTACGGGTGCCAAACGTCATTTCTTACGACGTCTTACATCGTCGTTTTTCTATAGAGTCGATAGCAGGATACAGGCCGATCACATGGTACTTTAAATAACAATTGGTTTAAAGTAATTAGTACAACAGTAGTTACTTAATACAACACTACAGTACTATTTCATTTTCCCTTTACATTACTTTGTGATATTCACACAATAAACAATAATGTAAAAACTATATTTTTGGTTAATGATAGTCAGATTTGGGAAAATACACACTCTTACAAGACACACACACAGATACTAGATGCCTTGGTAGAAGGCTACTTTTAGTAGGAAACATAGGGTTTTCTAGGAGAGTTCAAACAATTACAAACTTTTACAAAACTTATACATTACAAGACTTACAAACACTTTCATAACAAATACAGACACTAATATACTTATGAACTCACCAGCTTTAAAGCTGATAAACTCTTTCAAAATAACTTGTATTCTCAGGTCGCCAGTAGACAGGTACCGGAGCCAGGTTTTTGAGAAGATGGAGCTCGTTCAAGACTCATCTTTTATTTTGATGTATAATTTTTGGTGTCTATAAAACTTGACAGAACACACCTGTATTAAATTATATTATTAATGCAATGGATGATGTTGTTGCTTGTTTACTACTTTGCATTGTTGTGATACTGTACATGACGTCCTCCACCCCCGAACGTTTCCGCCGTTCCGGTTTTGGGGTGTGACAACGACTATCTTGGAGAAATCCTGAATAAATCTCTATAAATAACCCGCCAATCCCAGGAAACTCTGAATCTCAGATGGAGACTTCGGAACCTCCCATCTCATCACGGCCTCCACTTTGGCCGGGTCGACCAGAATACCGTTCTAGTTGACAAGGTGCCCAAGAAACTGCACCTCGTGCAACCAGAACTCGCACTTGGAGAACTTGGCATACAAGCTCTCCCTCCTCAGGGTATAAAAAACCACTCGCAGATGCTCCTCATGTTGCTCCTGCATCTTGGAGTAAACCAAGATATCATCAATGAAAACTATCACAGACCGATCCAGCATCGGTCTGCATACGCGGTTCATGAGATCCATGAACGCGGCAGGAACATTGGTGAGCCCGAAGGGCATCACCACAAACTCATAGTGGACAAAACGAGTTCGGAATGCAGTCTTCTGTACATCCTCATCTTTGACCCTCATCTGATGGTAGCCTGACCGTAATTCAATCTTGGAGAACCAAGATGCTCCCTGAAGCTGGTCGAATAAGTCGTCTATCCTCAGAAGTGTGTAATGGTTCTTTACCGTTACCTTGTTCAGCTCCCGGTAATCTATGCATATACGATGTGACCCTTCCTTCTTCTTGACAAATAGGATCGGGGATCCCCATGGAGAACTACTCGGCCTGATAAATCCCTTGTCTAGCAGCTCCTGCAGACGCATAGACAACTCCTGCATCTCGGGAGGAGCCAACCGATATGGTGCCTTGGCTATCGGAGCCGCACCAGGGACTAGGTCGATCCTAAACTCCACCTGTCGCTCCGGAGGTATCCCAGGCAGCTCCTCCGGGAATACATCCATGTACTCTCGCACCACCGGTACATCGCTCACTGACACCTTACCCGCCTCTCGGGTATCCATAACGTAGGCGACATACTCGGTGCAACCCTGCTGGAGGTAGCGCCTAGCCCTCGCTGCTGAACATAAAGCTGGTTCGTGCTGTGGTCTCTCGCCCTGAATCACCAGCTCTCCCCCGCTTGGGTCCTAACACGTACCAACTGCTGCGCACAGTCAATCACAGCCCCATTAGGGCTCAACCAATCCATATCGATGATGACCTTGTTCCCACGCAAGGGTATGGGAACCAAGTCTACCAGGTAGCGCTCCTCGAACAGCCTCAAAACACAGTCTCTGAAAACCTCTGATGCTCGAACTGATCGTTCGTCAGCAATCTCAACCTCTAGCGGACAATCCAACATGCCCGAAGACTCAGGGAACCTCTTGCTAAGTGCAAGAGAGACAAATGATCGGGTAGCACCCGAATCAAACAACACCTGAACTAGAATGTCGTTCACACGGAATGATCCTAAACAAAACACATATTGCAGCATATAAATATCATAAAAAACATATAATAAAAGCTAGGGAGAAGAAATCATACCTGTCACCACATCGGGTGTAGCGCGTGCCTCCTCGGTGGTCAACTGGAAGGCTCAGCTCCTCACCACTAGAGACTCTGTCTTGCCCTGCCGGCCATCAGTGAGCCGCAGGGTCGCTGGAGCTGGCGCTGCCACTGGCCCTACTACTGCTGTCAATCTCGGGCAGTTGGCCTTTTTATGGCCTCTCTGGGTGCAGTGAAAACACAACAACTCCGATGTCGGAATGATGGGGGTAGGGGTTGTTCAATCCCTGTTGAAGTGCCCTGTCTTGCCGCACTTATAGCAGCCTCATGCTCCTAGTCTGCATACTCCCTCATGCGACTTGCCACATTTCCCGCAGCTACCCCGGCCTTGTTGGCCCTTCGACCTAGCGTCGAATCCCTTAGGTTTCTTCCCTGAAACCCCAGTCACCCGCTCAGTCTCTGCCTTCCTCTTCCGGAGGTGCTCTATATCAATCTCCCTCTCCCTCGCCCTGGAAATCATAGAATCCAGGGTCGGGCAAGCTGAGTAGCTGACATGCTCCCGGATATCAGCGCGTAACATATCATGATAGCAGGTTTTCCGCATATCCTCATCTCCTGCGTACTAGGGCACCAACAATGCCCTCTCCCGGAACTTGGAGGTAATCTCCGTCACTGACTCAGTAGTATGCCTCATATCAAGAAACTCCTTGGCCAGCGGCTGAAGCTCCACATCCGACACAAACTCAACCCTAAACCTGGCCACAAAGTCCGACCAGGTCATAGCCTCAATAGCTAAGGCTCCCAAGGAGTCACCAACTGACTCCCACCAATCCCTAGCCCCGTCCCTGTCCCTCAAACATCCTGCTGCATATCGAACCTTCGACTCCTCCGGGTAGAAGCTAGTCAACTGAGCAGACTCCATGTCTGCAATCCATCTCCTGGCAACAATGGGGTCCTTCACCCAATGGAAGTCTGGTGCACCACATCCCCTGAAGTCCTTAAAGGATAGTGTGCGCACCCCTGACTGGCTAGCCGCCCAGTCACTCCCAAACGCCCTGAGGCGATCCTCCATTAGCTCAATTATCCCTCCCTTGATCGACCCGAAAATCACTGGGGTCGAATCAAGGATGCCTCTAGTGATCTCAGAAGCAATAAACTCACATAGTCCCTCATCAACTGGCTCGACACCTGATCCTGAACCTGATTCTGAACCGTATCCTGAACCTGATCCTCCTCCGTGACACGTGAGCATCACCATTCTGGAAGAAAACAAATAACTGTCAGGGTCATAAATAACCTCAGGAGGTCTCACATACTACAAGTTCCCTGGTTCTATCTCGGCCCTCCTTGACTCGAGTATGGATCCTCTGCTTTCAGTAGTACGGGCCCATACTACCTTCCACATCTATCCATACTTTCCTCAAGGATTGCCTTGACTTCACCAAGTTCCCTTTCATGACTATTGCTTACTGCACTAATCTCATCCTAGGCTTACCCTAGGGTAACTCTCTGACCTACTCTCCATCATCAGCTGCATAAGTAATCCCTACTACCTTTACCTAACTAGCTCGTGAATACCATTACATATCACTAAGACGAGATAATTCTTCGAATGAGAGGTCCTACCCTACAACGGTTGGACTCAAACAAGAGCTGCGAAATAGGGTTAGACCTAACCTTCTGAAATTATTTCGTCCTTGCAATATGTAACTTAACGTATTCGTTTACTAGTTAGCTAAAGTTAACTAGAACTCCTAAAGCACAAAGCAAGCAGCATTCAAGCATTGAGTAATCATACCGAGCATATCCTATTCAGGCCATCATATTACTGATCAATCAGCTCTAACATCTAATCCAATAAGCACATATAGGAGGCACTTAAGGCATCTTCCTAGACCCTTAGCCCTAATCTAGCATGCAGTTCTCATATACAACAACAGGCATATAAGGCATCATTCCTAGATCCTTAGCCCTAATTTAGCATGCAATTCTCATAAGCATATCATATCGTAACATAACATGTATGGGTATCTTGGGGAAAACTTACTTGAGCTCGGCTGGTCGCATGCATCACACACCTTGTTCTTTCTTAAAACCTTTTTACTTTAATTTGGAAAAACTATTTTCTTGTAAAAATCTTTCAAACCCTCGATTTGAGTCCGGACACCCCCGAAGGTGTGTTCGAATCCCTCAAACCAAGGCTCTGATACCAACTTGTAACATCCCAATTTTCAAGGCCAAAAATTTTTGTTTTGAATAAGTAGTTTATTAAAATCATTTACCGAAAAACAATCATGAACATCATATCAAACTCATAACCCATAATCCAAGTGTCATAAAAACATGTCATGAAATAATAATAATAATAATAATGTCAGAGTAAAATCCCAAGGTCATCATAGTGCGGAAATCGAGTGTGTGTGCGATGCGCTGCTACCGTGTCGGCTCCTTCCCCTTTGATGAAGAGGTACCTGAAACAAAACCATAAACTGTAAGCACGAAGCTTAGTGAGTTCCCCCATCATACCACATACCATAATAACATATCTAGCCAGGCATATCTGGGTACTGGCCTCCCCTTCGGTCTATTTCAACCGGATAATTGCCTAGCATATCTGGGTGCTGGCCTCCCTTTCGGTCCGTTTCAACCGGATGAATGCCTAGCATATATGGGTGCTGGCCTCCCCATCGGTCTATTTCAACCGGATAGCAGGGACTATTTCACCCCTACCACTACCACATAGAATCATAGCATACTGGCACATAGAACATAACAGAAAGTGGCATACATGACAGTTATCACACAGACATTTATCTAACTACAAACTCCTACTAGTGGGCCGACATTATGGCCGTAGACCCACTCCTACTGGAAGGTAACTCACCTCGATGTCGTGTAGTGTCTGCACAGATCTCGGTATGAAAACTAAATCTCCTCGAATCCTCAACCCCTACAAAACAACTTTTCTAACTTATCAATTCATACACGTAACCCTTACAAGGGTCAACTCAAGTCCAGGTCAAAGTCAAAGTCAAACCCTGGTCAAGGTCAACTTTGGTCAAAGTCAACGTCCATTTGACTCGACTCGCCGAGTTAGTCCACCAATTCGTCAAGTCATTATATTTACAAAATGCTAAACCCCGATTCTACGCGTCGAGTCTAGTAAGAACTCGACGAGTTCTCCTTCACTCATAACATCGGGACCATCTTTTGTATCTATTTAGAGAATTAAATATATGAAAAATGGTTATACATATTCATAATCCATGAAAATTTATCTAGAAGTCTTTTAGTACATTTAGAACCAAAATCTGAAGTTTGGTAATTTTTATTAACTGTTTAGTATTTTGGGGTGGAAAAGCCTGTCCCGAAAAACTATTATTTGAATGTTGTATTTAAATTGATTTGTATCAAACATGATTGCTATTTTATTGCTATGTCTCTCTATGTATGTCTATGCAACACGGAACATGAGAACTTATCATACTAAGGCCCTTCCCTTATCTCTAACCATTAACTCTTTGAGCCAATGGTCATTATGGATAGCGCTATTAGAAATTGACAACTCCTCACTCGCCCTATTGCTGGAGTGCATGATACCATATTCATCTATGGAACGATAAGCATAGATCTTGATAGGGCTTCAGGCATAGGTTTGGTTGAGACTCATTGTTTGCTCATACACATACAAACTCGTTACTTATTATAGCAATAAACTTGTTTATTAATTATAGCAATGAACTTTGTTTCTCATTACAACAACGAACTGTTATTACTGAAAACTTATATACATGTTTTAGCAATGAAATTGTTTGCTCCTTGTAGCAACGAAATTGATTGCTTATTTTAGCAATGAAACGTGTTTACTTGTTTGAGTAACGAACTTTATCTTCCATGAGAATATGAATGTTGCATCTTATTTGGGCAACATACTTTAACTCTCATGATGACAAAGAACTTTGTTTTGTTTTTACAAACTTATTTACTCATTTTAACAATATACTTTTATTATTGGAAACTTTTATCAAAACTTTGATTTCAATTCATGGAACCAGTATTATTTTGTTTATCTGTGAGTACTCACCAACTATTTTTATAGTTGACGCTCGTTTTACATGCTTTTTCAGGAATCATCGAGTAAGTGGCACTTAGGGACACTTCACTTTTAGGAGCATTCACATGTGTTGTATTTCAATTTACATTGTAATTTCTTTTAAAAGTTGTTCAAACCCATTGTGAATTTGTAATGATTTTTAATACTATGGTTGGTGTTGTCTTTTAACTTTTGCGATGAAACCCTTTGTACTGCCACGCCCTGTGTTTCCGCTTTAGCGGGGTGTGACAGTCGGGCACCCAGATATGCCTGGCAGGGTAGGTTGAGCACCTAGATATGCTCAGCAGGGTAGGTCGGCCACCCAGATATTTCCAGAAAAATGTTTTGTTTTATGTGGTATGGTGGGGGAAGCTCACTAAGCCTTATGCTTACCAGTTCGGTTTGTGTTTCAGGTACCTCCAGCTCGAAGGGGAAGGGGCCGGCTTGATCGCACCGAAAAATATTTCGAAATGGGACCATGAACTCACCTGTAATTCATTAAACCATTGATGTAAGCTAGAAAAACCACAAGTCCGGCACTAGAGAGGCGCTCGGGAATCATTGGCATGGAATTTTAAGAGAGAGAGAGAGAGAGAGAGAGAGATGTGTGTTGAGGTGAGAGAAAATATCAGCTGAGACTTTCTATTAATAGATGTTGACAGGTGTCCTCTACCCATGGTTCCACGTCATCTGTATCACGGAGGATCAAGGTGTCAGAATGCGCGTTGCGCGTGGCGCGCGAGCGCACACGAGGTTGTTTTCTAATCTTCGAAAATTCGTAACTCTCACGTATAAACTCCATTTTTTACGAATGTTATATATCCTTGTTGGTCTCTTCGTTCTCTAAAACTTTCCTTTTGGTCGTTATTTCTAGTTTTGGCTTCCATTTTTCGACTATCTTTATTACCGTTTCCGTTTTAGGCGTTCTTCGTTTCATAATTCCAACTTTAAGTAGTACCACGATTTCCTAGTTGGCGACTCTTTCCAAAAGCCAACCAATTTCTTTGTATTTTTCGTCGGTGTAACCTTTTAATTATGGTAGATATTTATTTACTATAAATGTCATATCTCACCCATACTATATTGGCTTCTTGTGAAATTTATATTTGTGGAATCTCAGTGGCTTAAGGAGTTTAATTATGCTAACCTGCTCTCACAGTGACGTGACTTTTTGCGCACTTATTTTTGAGCCTATGGTTTGACGTCAATAAGGGTGATAGTCAAATATATTGACATATATAAGCTGTTTACAAGATCGTTCTTACTGTATTGTCGTGTTTTGTCTTTAGCTATTTGACGACGGTTGATGACGTATTTTCCAGATTGTTACATATCTATATGCTCAAGAATCATTTTAGAATGATGTTTCACCAATAACATATGATCATATATGGTCACACCTTTTGCAAGTTGTCACTTATTGAATATTTATTAGTAATTTGATTATTAATAAATAAATTCAACTCTTGTAATTAATTAGGGAATAATTAATTTTATGAAAATAATATTTCAAGAAAGTAGAAACTACTTATTAAATCATATGATATCATTTAATAAGTCCTATAAAAGTTTCTTGGACTTTTTGGATTTCACTAGATATAGCTTGTACATTTAAAGAGATAATACTTATTTAATTAGAAACATCACGTCTCTCTTCTCTCCTAAAAACCGTTGACATGAATGAGGGATGGGAGGTTACTTTCCAACCTCCCTCTTGTATATACTCCATACCTTTTAACACCTTACATTTGAATTTTGTAATGATGTGGTGTTTAAATCTTGTTCAATCTCTTTCTCTTTTCCATGCATAAATTTGGTGCTTAGAAGTGCTTCTGCTTTAGTACATAATTGTGGTAACTAGCTAAAGGATTAAGAAGTACTTCATACAAGATGAGAACTTGTATTCTTGGTGGCACAATCAAAAACATTGTTTAAAATTTAGGACGTCACATCAAAGTTGGATATCAAACCCAAATACTCCTCCCTCATAAGGTGACGAACCATTCCACCATTGAACCCTTCTCCAATAAATATACATACACACACGCACCATATCATCATCTGAACACTCTTGAAGAGATGTTTCAAATACGTTTATAACATGTTCCAAATTTACCAACTCAATCGTATTAACCGTAGGAAACAAACTTAATCAAAAGACATGACCGGAACCTAAGGCTGCAAAATGTTCACTAAACTAGAAGCAAGTGAAAAGGAAAAAATTCCCTCTTCCTAAAGGTCAACTTGATCTCAAAAACCATTTCTTGTAGTTGGCTTCAAGAGTGTGTCACAAATTTTTTTGCTTTATATGTATGTAAAAGCAAATGATCCTTTTCTATTCCGACAACAATATATAACCACCCATCAAAACACGTAGGTCGGAACATAGCATGAAATGGCGGTCGGTTCATGATTTACCAAGAATATTGGTAACAATGGAAGATTTGCAAGACATTTTAAAAGAAGCATCAAACATGTTGTCATTTAATGAAATAAAAAATTCAATACGAAACTGAAGGTAATTTTAGGCTATTAATGGTGCTCCAAGACATACTACTCTAAACATTTCACACTAGTTTTTCCGATTCCATACTAGTTCAACATATTTCGGGCTTGTTCTGGAATTCATCTCCGGGTTCCGAAATGCGAAAATCAATTTGAAATAACCTAAGGCACGTGTTACTGTGAATAATACTATTTTCCTAATCCTTTGGTTATTTACTAAGACTAAATACTATCTACCTAAGGCACCTACTAAAAATTATTACAATATTTTGTACATGTTCTTTGTGTTTCGGAATCGGGACTAGTTCGTCGCGTTCCAGGCTCAAGTTTTGGCAAATATAATTACAAAACTAAACAAATATAATTAAAGGATTGATGAAATTACACATAAAACCTCCAACTCCTAATAATCAAAAGTTATTTCCTCTTAGCTCATTAAGTTTGAAATATGAAGATATTCTGCTATGCATTTTGTAATGACTTATGTACTGCCATTTTCTCATGAAAACAATATGGAATGGTCGGGTTGGATAAATTCACTCCGGAATGGTTCATTCTAAAGTATGTATTTTATTTTTAAAAAACAAATTACTTTTTTGGAAAGGGAACTTCCCTAACGAGAGTTTCCTGGCCAACTTTCGCGCACCGACTAATCCCCCACTGCAAACATGAGGCTTTGCCTCATGCCCTGGAGTCACTGCTGGCGAACCTCCATGGCCACAAGGGCTGAGTAGTGCCAGGTTTTGAATATGGGTCAATAGGTTATCCACCATATCTTCCACATGCCTTACCAAGTCACCAGAACCCAAGTGGTTTAAAAAACAAATTAAATGTGGTTATTATATTTAAAATACCTTACAGGTTAAATTACTCAATTTACTAATTTTAAATCTTCAACCTCAGCCACATATTTCTCATTTGCCGCTCTAGCACTCAAGTGTACCGATGTCATGGGAGAGTTATAATTGTTAGTACATGAAAGTCCCCTTTAGAAAATCTGAGATGTCTAACCATTCTGAGATGGTCATGGTTCCGAAATGATATAGATATTCCGAGATAGTCTTTTGTCCAAGATGAATTGTTTAGCAATGAAGACTCTGAGATGAAGAAGAGATTCTGAGATCGCTCCTCAACTGAGATGAAGAGTCCAAGATCATCATTATTTTGAGATGGAATATTGTTTCAAAGATAGAGTGAAGATTCAGAGATGACGACTCCTTCATACATGAATAGTACCAAGATGCCTCACATTCGGAACTTACTCAACTTACTCTGACAAGAAGAAAGTTCTTTTGGTTGTATTAAGTTTTTAGCCTGCCGTCCGTTCAAATAATTGCTACTTTATGACGATTTTATTTAAAGTTGCACACACTCTTTGTTCAATGCATTTGTCTTGGTATGCATCCTTTGGCTATAAAAGGAGTGTCAACCCTGTACCAAAATACACCTCTATTAAGCATGAAATAGAATCCTTCACTTCTCTCATTTTTTGTCAATCTTATCTCATATATTCTTCACGTTCTTAATTATTTTACTTTGTTCATACTTTGCTTTACTTTGATCTTATTGAATACTTTGTTGAGTTATTTACTTCAAGTCTTGAATGGTTTGACCAGACTTGAATGGATCTTTATTTACTAGCAACCATTAACAATAAAGTTTAATTCAAGGTTTGTGCTTGCAAACCTTGTCTGTGCATTTAATAGAGTTTAAGTACTCACAATTGGTATCAGAGCCTAAGTGGTTGTCCGTTGAATCCATAAGATCATATTATAATTGATTTAAGAATACCTTGGTATCTTAATTATTTATGTGTTTATGATAAAAGCTCTTCTATACACCACTTTGGCTCTAATATCTTTTAATATCAATGGCTGCTTCTAATCAATCTCAAGAAATGTATTCAATGCAAATCGCAAATAGCATGGGTTGTCTATTGTGTGCCCCACCGCTAGTTGTTGAAGAGTATGATCACTGGAAAGTTAGAATAGAGAGATTTTTGCTTGGAAAGGTAAAAGGTGAATATATATGGAGGTTAGTGAAAGAAGGTCCTGATGTTCCTGCAAGACAAGTTGTTAGAGATGTTGTTTCCACTATCATGGGTCAAGAAGAAACATGACAGGCACCTCTCACTGCGAATGACATCGACAAGCTCAAAGCAGATTGGATCGCTTTCTCTGAAATGGTGTTTGGTGTTCCACCATCTCTCTTTGATCACATTAAGTTGTGCAAATCTGCAAAAGAGATATGGGACACACTTGAAGATTTGTTTTAAGTTTCAGAAAATAAGAAGGAAAATCGATTGACATCCGTGGTGAATGACTTTGACACTTACACTACCACTCCTGGTGAATCAGTTGCCTTTGCATCAAATCAGTACAAAATCATTGTGCACAACATGGTTGCTCATGGTGTTGTACGCACTCCGCTTGAGTACAACCTGAAGTTTCTCAACATTCTAGGCAATGGATGGGGAAACTTTAAATTATGTCTTTAAAGTAATGGATCTCTGAAGAAGCTGAAGCTTTATCACTTGTTCGACGAACTACAATGCCACAAATCGAATGTTGCTCAAACATTGAGAGAACACTCTGGAGGTCCTCTCACACTAGTCATTTTTGTCAACCCACTTCTTCCAAACCCAGTTGTTTCAGATCCCTTTAGATCTACCCCTTCCGTTCCACCTGTTCAACCTACTGAACCTGTTCCAAACTTTCCTGATGAAGAAAACCTAGATCCAGAAGCCTCTGATTTCGAACTTTGTTTCGAGCAAGAGTTCGCACTTTTCTCAATGAAATACGACTGAACATGGAATACTAATCAAAAACTGCATCACAGCCAGTGTCAAACTCCTCACCAAAGAAATCCTTAACCTTATCCTAAACCAACAAAACACCCACCTGCTTATCGACCCAACATTTTGAATCGCACCTCGGAACCCCAGGAAGTTCTGAAATCAGCCAAACCAAAGATTGTATGGCACAAATATGGTCTTGGTAACCACTATGGAATATACTGTTTGGCTGATGATCCTCCAAAACCAAAGGTGAAAGACTCTGCTTATTATGCTCGACGTGCTCAGGAGCTAGCAGGAGCAAAAAGGTTTTTTTCACCACTTTTTCGCGAAATGTTGATGGGTATTGGTCATGTGGTGATGAGGATGAAGGAAATTCGGGTAGAAACTTGTTTCTAGTGGCTCGAAAAATAATTGAGTGTGATGAAGGTTATTGGCCTTCCATTTCGGAAGATGATGATGAAGATGTTGAGCAACATTACTCTACATAGCAACCAACAATCTACATGGCTGAAGCATCATCCATCAGGTAAAATCTATGATTACTAGTAATAACTTTGATTTATCTGTATATAAACCTTATCTAACTCAAATACAATCAGATATGACAGTTATATATAAAGCATATGAGTCTGCCTTAGACGTTAGAAAGAAGCTGGATAGTGAGTTAAATCGACTTAGATTACGATTTGAAGACCGCAAGCTTAAGATTGAATCTTTAGAGCGTGAACTTGTAATGGTCAAAGATGAATGTATTATTTTGAATGAAAAATGTGAAATTTCAATTACTGAAAGAAATATTTTGGTTAGTGATAACAAACGTCTACATACTAAAATTGATAGTTTGCATAACTCTATTGATGTTCTGATTCAAAGCACTTGGTCTTGTAAGCGAGCTTCTGAAACCTTTTGCTCGTCCCTTGAAGGAACTTCAAAATTTAGTGTTTATGGGATACATTTTGAACCACACTTATTCGGATACCCCCATCTCACCATTGTTATCCCTTCATGAGACCTCTAACAAATATCAATCTTTGATTCCTGAATTCAAAAAAATCACTATTACATGTCCTGATTCCACACAATTTCTGTTCCTGATATCCCTGAACCTGAATCAATCTTCGGAACTTCCGTAAATCACAGATGTACTAGAGTTTATCTTCTGAACTCTAGTCCTCCAAACAATTGTGTTGTTGAGGAAAGCATTCCTGAGACATATGGACATGAATCGGACCAAACTAACTCATTTTGGGCGTCTATTGATAGTGATGTAGATGAAGAACTTAAAATTCTTAAGAGACCATCTATTCCTGTTAGCTCGGATACTTGTTCTGTAAAACCTGTTAATGTTGTGAATTCTCAAATGAAAAATAATTCAATTTGGAAAGTGTCTTCTTTAGTGTTCATTGCTACCTCAGATGGCACAAATTTCAAACCAAAATGATTTCAAAAATCCAATGTTCTAGAGAAGAAAATGAAAAATGGAAAAGATACTCGGGATGTCATTGATAAGAAACCTTCGAAAGGTTCAAATCCAAAATTTGAATGGATTGTCAAAGGAAAAATTATTGTTCCCAAGCATGAACCTCAAAATTTGGTTCATTCTGAACCATCTCGGAATTTGTTTCATTCTGAACCACCTTGGAATTTAGTTTATTTTGAACCACCTCGGAAAAATGTTCCTCTAACAAAATGAGTTGTCAAGAAACCAAGTGTTGAGTATGACTTTTGGATTAATGAAAAAACAATGTCATTTTGTATCTTTCCGAAAGAGTATCAGAAAGAGCACTCCAAGACACTGACTGTTCAGAGACCAAAAGCTAAGTCCAAAGCCATGCCAACGTCCCCAAGCCTAACTCAGGGCCTAAAAACTCCACAACTCACTGATTTTGCACGCTTTTTGTGCGTCGTAACAAGATACAATGTGGTATATTGATAGTGCTTGTTCCATGCACATGACTGGGCAGAGAGACTTTTTGTGTGATCTGAAGCTTACTCCAAATGTTGGTTATGTTACATATAGAAACGATTCAAACTCCCAGATTCGAGGTTATGGTGTCCTAACCAACGAGAATTTCTATGTGTCTAATGTGGGATACGTTGATGATATGATAGAATTTTAGGAACGATACATTCTAAGATGAAAATGTCATTTGAATATATGAGTGATTTAGATGAACACAAAGATGTAAAGAAGATCTGTTTGCATTAAAGGTTCGAGGGAACAATTCTTTACAATAGATTGTACATAACTATTCTATGTCAAAAACTCTTACTTCTCTACTAACTAATGATTCTATTTATAGGCATCAAAGAAGCAATATAAAGGAATCCTAAGTCGATAGTTTATAACTACAAACCTAAGATTAAATAAGATTCTGAAATCATAATTACAACACTTAATTTGGAATCTAAGAAAAGACACTAAACATTACAGACACATACAACTAGAAACAATCTAATTTCAAATCCCAACAATCTCCCCCTTTGTGTCAAGTTGTTGTAGTGGCCTTTTCTTCCGTCTTCTGCACGGTTTCAAACACCTTCGAAATCGTATTCAATAAGGCCTTCCGAATGACTATTCACCACTTGATCATATCTTAAATACACTTTATATCTCCTTCTAAATGTGACTTGTTTTCTTCCACCTTTGCAATGATTTGATTCATAATAGAAATAGAATACAAGTGTTTATACCTTAAGAACAACATGCAATGCTTCATCGCTTCTTTCTCCTTCATCTTGTAAGCAATTCCCTATTGTTCATTTTCAATAAACCCAGCTTGAAATTGATCAACTTCATCAGGAACTAGGAATGGTTTCAAAATTGGCTTCCAATTAAGAACATTTGCAATTTCAATATCCATCTTTCAAATTTCAAGGATATATGCCCTAATCATTCTTCACAAAAACTATAAGATGGGCACGTACTTCACAACATCCTTTGCAAAGATATTAAACAAAGATATCCATTCATAAGGATTTAAGAATGGAATATCAGCCAATAAAAGTTCATGCAAAGTATGACTGTAACCTTTGTAAACCTTCAAACCAACATTTGTAAAACCATCAACAACCATTGGTTGCCCAACTTTCAACGCTACAATTATATCTAAGCTCCAAGATTCATACTGAGGTTTTGAATTCTTCTCATAAAAAGTAAACAACTTATTGTTTATCCCTTTATTCGACAGTGGAGCTTTCTGAATTGAACCAAAACACCGAAACAAGAATGCCTTAGCAGTCATCGGAAAATTAAACTGACAGTCCATTTCGTTCTTAACTTTAAATGAAGTCTGAGGCTCTGACCAAAATAGATTTGGATTGTCAATTACTTCTTTTTGAAGTTGATCTATGGTCCATTCAGGTAAGATAGCCTTCTTTGCATCAAGTGCCTCCTTAACATCCTTTTCTACTGCTTCTTCAACTTCAATCTTTGTCTTTAATGCAATCAATTCATCAAGTTGTTTATCATGTTTCTTCCTTTCTTTCAACTCACTTTCAGACAATTTTGGATTCAAATAAACAACTTTCTCATTTTGGCTTCATCATCTGCAATCTTTTTAGCTGATTCAACAGCTAACTTCTTTTGATTTTCAGTGATATCAACATTAGATTTAGTAAGCATTTTGATGGTTGCTTGATGAGAAGTAACCATATTTTGCCAATTTGTGGCAGAGAAAGAATTCATATGTAGAAGAATCTAATCAATCTTATTATTCAGCTCATGAAATTCTCCACGAGATATTGGAGGTAACAACCCAACTTCATCGTCAATTTCAACTTGAAAATTGAAATTGGAATAGAAAAATCTTCCATTAATCAGGTTCATCACCAACAATAAAATCAACATCTGAAATGGGAGACAGAGGAGGAACTGATATTGATAGAGGTTCTAAAGTCACGCCACTATTAAAATTTGAGTCCACATTAGATGTGTTCTCATGGATATTTGAAGTCCTATTCTCGTCTTTATCAAATTCAAAAGTAGGAGCTTCTGCTGGAGTATCAATGATACGAGATGGAGTGGATACAGATGGAGTTGTGGTTGAGTCTGTAAAGATTGGAATTTGAAATGGCAAAGAAGTATGAATAGTGAACGTTGATTCTGAAACTGATTTCGAAATAGATGGAATGAAAGATTCAATCGTAACGGGAGTTGATTTCAGAAGTGGTGGTGGTGGTGGAGTTTGAGAAAGAATAATGATGGGTTCTATCAAAACGTTTTCATAAACATCAGACTTAGGAGGATTTGATAATGGTATAGAAGCTTTTGAAATTTCGATAGAGGAAATAGGTTCAGAAGTCTTAGAGGGGAATTCGGAAGTGTATGACGTATCATCTTCATGAACAAAAGAATCTCCTCCCATAACCTTGCTTTGAGTTTGGTCATCATAATCTTCATCAATGATAGTTCACTTATACTTTGGCTTTTGTTGGCTCGTTTTCTTAGAGACACCACCAGTAGCTTGAAATTTTGTTTTCCTCCTCTTTTTGACAAATCAATTGTTGCAAGAGTAATTTGAAGAGAATCAGAAATCTCTCGGATCCTAGAGTTTGGAATTTCTCGATAAGCCTCGGTAATATCGTTTTCAGCAGGAACCCTAGGCAGCATAACTTCTAGAATATAACCAATGAAAGTAAAGTTCTTAGGATCTGAGGTAATAAAAGTAGTCGTCTGCATTTCAGAATATCGTCAACCACAACATCTTTCATTTCAGGAAGTTTGTAGTGGTTTATGGCTCGACGAATTATAATTGACCAAAATCTTTACATGAAATTTCTGAATCTTTGGTGTTAGAACTCACGCTTTGAGTAAATTGGGACCAAATAATAGTTCCATAATCCACATTTTCTCTAGAAAATAACCCATATATCAAAGTATAGAAAGCCTTGCTTACACTATTGGAAACAATAATCCTTTCCGATAACCACTTCAACAAAATGGTGAACAATACATTCCAAACAGGTGGTAATGCAGACTTCTGAACGTGGATAAAAGAGAGAGATCAGTGTTTGTAACATCACAAAGATCCAACCTTAAATTTTTTTGAAATGAGAGTATAAAATTTTCCAAAAGGTTTTACTCGTAATCATCATCAAATCATAAAACTATCTTCTCGCGTCGTATCAATATAAACATAATAAAATTGTGAGACGTAAATCATGTTTTGAAAACCATAACATAATAAAGAGCATTTAGCTAGATGCCATGCCACTTCAAGAAAATCCATATATCCCAATCATGCCAACTACTTGTCCTCCGAATCTGAAGGAATTGCAACTAAAAATATAAAGTAGCAACTATATGTCTAAGGCTTAGTGAGTAATCACAACACTCACCCATTATACAGATCATATGCAATAAACATAACACATAAACATCATGTAATAAATCACATATTACTTACATTCTATCACATATAACTAAACACATATGAATTCTAGCATACAAACTCCAGATGCTACCACTGGATTCCCATCTTGACCACCTACCCACAGCGGGACCTTCAACGGTCTGAATATTACACCACCTACCCACACTTGGAGCTTCAGTGTTATAACATGCATATGTATACATACTCCAAATGGTACCACAAGATTCTAATCCTTACCAACTACCCACAATGGGACCTTCAGTGGTCTGAATATTACACCACTTACCTGTGATCTTTAGTGGTGTAACATGCACATAAAACATCACATAGTCTATATAATAAGTAAGTTCATCAGAACTCACCTGGAGTCGCAAAACACAAGATAAAACCACTAAAGTGGCTACGATGGACTTGTCCAACTTCTTAAACACCTACACCCCATACCAATACCCTACTTAGATTGCATACCAAAATATTACTTTATAATACTTGTATTGTATTTTATTTTTATGGGAAATCTCCAGAAAAGTCCTCAAATTTTACCCTAATTTACAAAAAAGTATCAAACTAAAATTTGTTTACGAAAAAACATGAATTACCGGTAAAAATGGCGATTTGACCCCTTTTTTCCGGTTTACCAGTTTTATTACTTACATGTTTCACTAAAGTCCCATTATTTTACCCTAATTTGCGAATAAGTCCCAAAATAAAATTTACTGATGATTTGGCCCTTTTCTTCTTGTAACATACATTTTATCGGTTTCATTGCTGACTTAGACACATAGTCATTAAATTAGCTGATAAAATGAATACGATGGGTTATATAATGTCACATTTACTGTAAAATTTGATATTCATCTCATCGGCTCATTTGTGACTATGTATCTACGTCAGCAATGAAACCAATAAAATATGTGTTTCCAGGAAAAAAGGGCAGAAAATGAGTTGATGTCTGATGAGATGGATATATTGGGTTACATAAGATTAGATAGACAATTTGATAGTTCTTATAAACGTAAAAAATAACGCAATTGTTGTTAGTTTATGTAATTATTGTAGTCTTCGTTGGATGCATTTTATGTTCCAAAAAGATATACAATACATCATGATATCAAGTTTTATGCTAAACATAGAATTATATAACTCAACATATCCATCTCATCATCTTATTTAATGACTAGGCGTTCGGGTCAGCAATGAAATCGGTAAAATGTATGTTACATAGAGCAAAGGGCCAAATAATCAGTAAATTTTATTTTGGGACTTATTCGCAAATTAAGGTAAAATAATGGGACTTTAGTGAAACTAGTAAGTAATAAAACCGGTAAACCGGAAAAAATGGGTCAAATCGCCATTTTTACCGATAATTCATGTTTTTTCGTAAACAAAATTTGGTTTGGGACTTTTTCGTAAATTATGGTAAAATTTTAGGCATTTTCTGAAAATTTCCCTTATTTTTATATTTACTTTTAGTATAACAATCTCTTTACAGATTGATTTACCCCTAACCCCATTATTTCATAATTATTTTAGAATTTATCAAAATACATTCTTCTATTATATATATATATATATATATATATATATATATATATATATATATATATATATATATATATATATATAATTAAAGCACAACATGCTTATGAACAATGCATGTAGTACTTTCTTTTTTCACAGTTTGCTTGGTGAAAATTTTATCGGCTTTCACTGCATCGAAATACCCCCATTTCACCGACTCTTTTTTTCTTTATTCATCGCCATCAACTATTCCCTTCTCTTTTTCTCTGCAATCAATTTGATTTCGCCCCTCCACCGTCTCATATTTTCAGTGATGGAGCTTTCCTGCCGCCTTCAGTTTGCTTTCATATTTGGAGAAAGTTGTTGTTCCTTCCGGTCATAAATGGGTGCAATCAAATTTTGGAGGCCATATTCACCGATATGCCCTTTTGTGCTCGTTTAGTTTTAGTTTCCGATGGCTTTCTAACTCGCTTTCTCTATATCTCATCCCTCATCAATTGCTATTTGCTTGAAATTCACTACCGAAGAACCCCAACCCGATTCAGGTAGGTTTGACGCCCAATATTTTCTAATTTGATGGTTTGTTGTTTTCGATTTTGGGATTAATCCGTCGCCGCTGTGAACACCAGTGCCACCACCGATTTCAATTAAAGTCCAATCTTTACGTATCTATGGTTTTTTGTATCTATGCCCACCACCTGTTTGTAGATATCCATTTGTGTCAATAATAAATGCAAGTGTGTTTTTTAGTATTTTGTTCGGTTTGAAAGTCTATTCTTAGTCATCTCATTTTTGTTTGGAAGTCAGCTAGCGCATGAATATCAAATAGGATACCGTTTTCATACATGGATTAGACTGTTGTTCTTGTATTGAGTTCAAGTTGGTGTTTGTTCAAGGTCCATGACTTTCATCTCTTTTATATTTTGAATTTTTTTGTTTTTCAATGCACCATTCATTGTGTGTCACAGTCACTTGCTGAATACATCATTGGTGCACATTCCATGGTTTATGTGCTGATTTTAGTGCTTATATATATATTACATTGTCTGTAAGTGAAACATCTTTGTTGACACTTTTAACCATGCAGATGGATACCAAGACCCAAAGGATGTGGAGGCTGCGGTTCTTTAGGTTCTTCCAATTTCAACTACCGATGGTTTTTTGGGTATCAGATGACTTACATAATGTTTTCGTGCAACCCTTGAGACATTAAGAGCTTCTGTATGTAAGCCGAGGATGAAGAAGAAAAGTTTACTTATGTGATCTTAATGATTTAATATAGCTGTATACAATATACCTCCATCCCAAATAAATGAGTTTGTTGGTCAAAATATAGAAAGTTGGAAAGTCTTTAAGTTTTTACCTTCATTTTACACAAGAAGCCACCCTTCCCTTTTATTGAAGATGCCTAGGTTTTGTCAAATTGCAATATCTTTTACAATGCGGATTTCAGCATGAGAAATATCACCTGACCAAGGGTTGCACATTTTTGCTGGTGCTGCTCCTTGAAATGATGCATATGTTGCCAAGAGGAAATAAGCATTGACAGGTTATATGCTGCAATTTCAAGTATTCAACTTTTTTTCTTCATATCTTTAGACTTTGATCATATTCATAATATTATATGGTGAAGAAAAATATCCATCTTAAAAGTTATCAAATTTATTCTATATATGATTATTAAATAATCTTATTTTTAATGCTAACGTTTTCAACTTTCAACATAAAATATTTAATTTATAAATTTAAGTATCTTAGTTGACGTAAAACATTATCAATCCGAAATATTAATAAATGAATCACAATTTGTTTTATTTCTTTAACTGTTTATTTATTATTACTTTACTTTCCACATGTTTGATTAAAACATGAATTCTTAGTTGACAAAAATAACTACAATATCTACAGATGGAAAGAGCAATTTTCTTTTACTATTTTTTTCTGATATCTGACATCAATTTTTTTTTACTCATTTGTTCATATTTTTTTGTCATATTCATATTTTCAAGTTGATGTTGAAGGGATTGAAGTAAAACCAGTTGATATTGGAAGTGCTCACTACTTGCTATTCAGGATGCACAGGAAATATATATCTATCTACTAAATTACCTTTTTAAGTTATAATTAATGTGGTTCTTTTTCCATTTTCTATAATAGCCTCCGGATAATTATATAGGAAAAATATTCATTCCAGCTATTTCCAGGTTAGTTAGTAGGCATTTGTGTTAATCAGTATTTGAGTGTTTGTAAAATGTCTAAAATACCTTTGGTAACATTGTTAAAACTTAGACAAGATCTCATTTTTCTATCGGATCATCTCTGATAACTTCTCCGAATGTTCATATTGCCTTGTACTTGGATCAACCGAATTCTCCAATTCACTGGATTCAGTGATCCAACTTATGATGAAGCATATGTTACTCTTAATCGCTATGATATTGTCCTTGTTGCAACTGTCATAGATGAACTTGGCAATTGAATATTGTGATTATTTTTCATAAGATATCGAGTACAAGGATATATATGTACAAAACATATTTTCACTCTACACACTCAACATATATTTACGTCTAATATTCCCCCTCAAGCTAAGGCCGAGTAGCGACCTGGAGCTTGTCACGTAAGAATAGAAATCGCTGTGAGGATAGAGGTTTTGTAAATATATCTGCAATTTGATCATCTGTGGAGATATGCTGAACTGTTAGTTGTCGTCGGGAAACCTTCTCTCGCACAAAGTGAAAATCAACTTCAACATGTTTAGTACGTGCATGGAAGACAGGATTCGCGGTTAGGTACGTGGCTCCTAGATTGTCACACCATAAAATTGGAGCAGAAGGAGAAGAGACACGAAGTTCACGTAAGAGTGCTTGAAGCCATGTAAGTTCTGCAACCGTATCAGCAAGAGCTTTGTATTCAGACTCTGTGGATGACCGCGAGACAGTCTTTTGTTTTCGTGCGCACCATGAAACAAGATTAGAGACAAGGTAGACAGCATATCCCCCGGTGGATCGGCGGTCATTTGCAACCAGCCCAGTCCGCATCAAAAAAAGCATTAAACGGAGTGTAAGTTGAATCTGTGTATGCATGTAAAAGTGTAGCCGCATCTTGTTTAATTAAAAGACCATAGGAGACAGTACCTTGCAAATATCTTAGAATTCGTTTCACGGCGGACCAATGATTTTGAGTGGGAGAATGCATGAACTGGCAGACTTTGTTAACTGCAAACGTAATGTCTGGACGAGATAAAGTGACATATTGAAGAGCTCCAACGATCTGGCGATATTGTACCGGATTATCAAATTGTGGACTATCGCCGAGTGAGAGGTTTGTTGTGGTGGTAAGAGGCGTTGAAACTGGATTTGCATGCGAAAGACCAGCACGTTCCAATATGTCAAGAATGTATTTCTTTTGAGACAAAATCAGACCAGGTTCTTGTTTAACAATTTTAATGCCCAAAAAATAGGTTAAAAAGCCCATATATTGAAGTGAAAAAGTCCGGCTAAGAGTCTGAATAACACGCTCGATGTCAGTAGAGCTGTTTCCCGTTAATATAATGTCATCCACATAGACAAGCATGTAGAGAAGAACGCCTCTGGAAGAGTAAATAAACAAGGATGGGTCTGTTTTGGAGGCCTGAAATCCGAGAGCATAAAGTGTCGTAGAAAGCCGATGAAACCAGGCTCGTGGAGCCTGTTTTAAGCAATATAGGGACTTATGAAGAAGGCACACATGATCAGGTTTGGCAGAATCAACAAATCATTCAGGTTGTCGAAGATAAACGGTTTCATGGAGATCTCCATGCAAAAATGCATTTTGAATATCAAGCTATTGCAAGGGCCATTTTTGTGTGACCGCCAAGGATAAAATGACCTGAATGGTGGTGACTTTAACGACCAGGCTAAAAGTTTCTTGATAATCGATACCGTGTTGTTGTCGAAACCCATTGGCAAATAAGCGTACTTTGTATCGTGACACTGCCCCTGTTTGATCCCGTTTGAGTTTATACACCCATTTACAGTCAATAATATTCGAGTTCGGTGGCCGTGGTACCAATGTACATGTACCATTTCGTAGTAGTGTCGAGTATTCATCTAGCATGGCTTTTTGCCATTTTGGGTCCTTATGTGCAGCTTTGAATGTGGCAGGTTCTGTTTCAGGTGTGCTGATATGGCTATGAAAGGAACGTTTAACTGTTTTGGGATTAGGGCGAAGGTTTGAAGGACGAGGACGAGGCATATCAGATTGTGTGGTTGGTATGGGTATGGTAGACCGAGAATGGGTGTTGCAAGCATAAGTATAAATAAGGGGTGGCAGAGGTGGTGACGGTGGTGGGGGTGGGGTGGGGGTGGTGGTGTCGGATGTTGTGGTGATGATGGTTGATGTTGTTGTGAAGGTGTAATCGTTGACTGTTGGTCAGGTGATGGTGGCGTTTCATGTGCAATTTCAGGGTCTGGTGATGGCGATTGATGTTGTGGTGAGGGAGGTGTGTTTGAGTAGTTCAAATCAGGTGGGATGTTGGGGTAGGATGAGACATACAGATTGGATGATGTAGGTGCAGGTGGGTTTGGAGAGGAGATGGTATGGTATGGAAAGGAATCTTCATGGAAACGCACATGTCGAGCAATGTATATTCGCTCAGGGGATCAAAACACCGGTAACCATGATGAGATGTGCTATAGCCGAGGAAAACACACGGCATGGATCGGAATTCCATTTTATCTTTGTTGTATGGACGGAGATGTGGGTAACAACGACAACCAAAAACCCATAAAAAAGAGTAATCGGGGGTGTGTTTGAAGACATGCTCAAAAGGTGAGATATTGGAGTTTGCTCGAGATGGCATGCGGTTAATGAGATAGACAGCCGTATCAAACGCAAAGTGCCAAAAACGATGTGGAACATGAGATTGGGCAAGTAAGGTGAGAGCGGTTTCGACAACATGACGATGTCGGCGCTCAACGAGACCATTTTGCTCACTTGTGTGTGGACATGAGAGTCTATGAGTGATGCCGAGTGTTGAGAAGAACTGGGAAAGGTTGTGAAATTCACCGCCCCAATCTGTTTGAACAAACTTTATTTTAGATTGGAATTGTCTTTCAACAGTAATCATGAATGCCTTAAAGGTGTCACAGACATCAGCTTTGGTTGCAAATGGAAATATCCACATAAAGCGAGAAAAATGATCAACACATAACAGGAAATAACGGTGCCCATCAAAAGAGGTAACAGGAGTGGGGCCCCAAACATCACAAAACAATAAATCCAAAAAGTTTGAACTTTTATAAGTGGAAGATGGCAAATGAAGTTTTGATGACTTTCCAATGGAACAGGAATCACAATTAAAAGAACGAAAATTATCTAGTAAAGGTAAACGATATTTGGATAACATTGACTTCAACAAATGAGAGTGAGGATGTCCCAAGCGTTGATGCCAAGTGATGGAAGAGGCACAAGTAGTGGAGAAAGCAACTTTTGAAATTGGTTGTATCCGCGGAAGCTCGAATGAATAAAGACCGCATTTACTTGGACCCGTGAGGAGGATGGTGTGAGTTATCTCGTCCTTCACAGCAAAAAAGGAGGTGTGAAATTCAAAATAGACGTTATTGTCTTGACAAAAATTTTGAATAGAAAATAGATTTTGTTTAATTTTGGGAACATGAAGGTTGTTTATAAGCGAGAAAGATTTTGTGGGAGCATAAAGTTTAGAGGAACCAATGTGGAGGATGGGCAAACCTGTACCATTGACAACGTGAATGTTGTCATTGCCATAATAAGTGTCAGAATTTTCAAATGTAGAAATATCAGGGGTAACATGATGACTTGAACCAGTGTCAGGTAGCCAAGAACCTGTT
Organism: Lactuca virosa; assembly: GCF_052849685.1. Lineage (NCBI taxonomy): Eukaryota > Viridiplantae > Streptophyta > Magnoliopsida > Asterales > Asteraceae > Lactuca > Lactuca virosa. Next base: position 267,580,684 of record NC_136426.1, on the reverse strand, counting down.
TGTGAGTGGAAGTCTGCAAAATTCGCAGAGGGCTGCGTTTTTGGTCGCATAGTTGAGGGGTTACGGTTTGGGCATTGAGACGGAACGTGACCTATGGCACACCGATTACACGTACCATAAACTGTATTTTGGTTGGAAGCCCAACTGAATTGAGATCGGTTTCCCCCTCCTTGTTGTCGGTTTGCTCTCCCACGACCAGATCTGTTATTGAAAGGGCGATCCCGATTGTTTCCCGAGCGTTGTGTGTAGTGAGCTTGTGGCGAGGATATGTTTGTCAGTGGCTGAAGTTGGAAACCCAACTGTTGAGCAAGTTGCTGAACAGCATGAAGAGTTTCAGTGGGGAGAGATGACCCGGTTGTGCTAGATTTATGAGAGGGAACAGCAGCCATAAAGGCTTGGGCACGCGAGACTTCGATGGGCATTTTTTTGATCATGAAATCATGATCCGCCAAGAGGCCATGGAGTTCTGAGAAGGCAGTAGGGAATTGTCGTGCCAGGAGCGTGGATTTAAGGCCATTGTATTCATCCCTAAGTCCTGAAATAACCAGCATGACAAGGTCTTTTTCCTTGATGGGTTCACTAATGTTTGCTAAGGCATCAGAATATTCTTGTGCACGAGTCAAGTAGGCAGAACAGGATTCATCACCCTTCATTGTTATCTTTAAAAGTTGTGTTTTTAAAGTGTATTCACGTGAAGAAGTATGAGGCACATAAGCTCATTCAAGGGACAACCAAAGTTCACGAGATGAATTACCTTGAACATGTTGAAAAGATGCTTCAGAGATAGTAGACAAAATCAGCATCCGTACGTGGGCATCGTTGTGAACCCATGTTGCGTTTTCTGGATTGGGTTGAGATGATGACACATGTTGGCCATCTTTAACAGATGAAGTGGTGGAGATGAAGTTGTGGTGACTGTAATTGCTGGAGGACATTCGATGGAACCATCAACATAACCATACAAATCGTTTGTGATCAGGAAGGGTTGGATCATTGTTTTCCAATACCCGTAATTTGTTGGTGATAAGGTGAATCCGAACTTGTGTGAATTGTGAGAGGTTTTCTCAGATGAAGAGAAGGGAGTAATAGGAGCCATGTGTTAATCAAAGAGAAGAGAGGGGTGAGTGTATCAACCGTCGACACAGGAGAGATGAGGCATGGATGAGGCAGCCGTAGGGTAGATTAGGGTTAGGCTTTAATACCAAGATAAACTTGGTAATTGAATATTGTGATTATTTTTCATAAGATAACGAGTACAAGGATATATATATATATATATATATATATATATATATATATATATTTTCACTCTACACCCTCAACATATATTTACGTCTAATAGTCATGAACATAACCAAAGAAACCCTTCAGAATTTCTATCTGGAATTGGCAACAATGGGTGACCTAAAACTTGACACCCTTGCCCCTGAATCAAGAAAGCAGATAAAAGCAAACATTAAGCTGTCGTCAACTGAGACTGGGGTCATATTCGGAAACGTTGTTTATGAAACTTCAAATTTTATGGAGCGTACTGTTCTTGTCCTCAATGATATTCATATTGACATTATGTACTGTTCATGTAAGTTTTAGGCAGTTTGCAACTTACATTTTTTTATTATATATATTTTTTGAGGATTAATAGAACCTCATACATGTTTAGCCTTATACCCTTTGCAAAGTGAGGTTCATTTTTTTACTTCATTGAATTTTCAATTCTATATTGCCATTTGTTTCTTTTCTAATGATGAATATATTTGTTGATAAGCTTATTCTGTGATAAAATTTTGTTGATGTCAAAAGTATGAAAGTGTATCTCATGTATTCTTTGGTTTTACATATTCAAACAATTTTCTAGATGTTGCGTGTCATAGTGATGTTCAAAGCTGTTACCGAATTGGTTTTAGTGACAATTATCAAATAGAAAAAAAAATACTATATCAAAAAAACAATACGCATATTAAAATATGCCTTAACTCGGACGAAACCACCACAAACGGCATTAAGCTCGAAGACATATCACAACAACTATAAAAAGAATATTAGAAGTAGATTAAATCAACAGAAAAGCTTTAATGGATAGTTTAAAAAATTCATACAATCACCCAAAAATATTACTACATCCGTCTCATATTTATTGTCTACTTTTGACTTTTGAAGTCTTTATTCTTCAACTTTGACCTTAAATATTTTTGTTTTACATATATAATACTTGATGCAAAGTATATTAATGGATTGTGTTTATAATGTCTTTTCATTGTTATAAGTTTCATCAAGTAATACATAACACAAATAAAAATTTCTAAGATCAAAGTTGATGAATAAAGACTTTAAAAGTCATAAGTAGACAATAATTATGGGACGAAGGGAGTAATATTTTAATTCATTAAGCACATTTATATCATACCATTTCCATATTTACGATACAATTAATATTATAACTAACCGATATTTAAAATGCATACCAAGTCCAATGTAGCCCAAATCTAGATCCAAATCTAGATCCAAACATAAAAGTCAAAATCGGTCAAAACATTTACCTGTTATACACTTCCCGTAATCGGGAATAACCACCACCGAACTTCAAACAAAATGCTTCACTGGAGCTGTTCGCAGGTCGCCGCAGAATTGAGGTTGTTGTTGGTTTCTCGTACGTCGTCGATTATCGGAGCAATGACGATCGCCGGAGAAAGGAACGTTGAATAAGAACTAGTCGAACTAGTCGGGGGCTGCTGCACTGCTGGAGGCGAAACCCAACACTTCCTCTCTATTCGAATCTCTCCCGACCTCTTTCTTCTTCCTTTGGTTGACAAAACCAGTAGCCGGAGCTACGAGACTTCATCGGAAAATGTGAGAGTCATGGAAAAACACGTACACACATTGCAGCTCTTGCGGCTTTCTCCCTCTCTTTCTCCTAAACCCTAACGCCTTCCTATGTTAGAAAAAATACAGATAAAAAAAAAGGTTGGGATCGTTTGACTTTTGAAGGAATCCTGGATTGTAGGTTCAAAATTGAGAAAGAACCAACTGCGATCTGTTTTTCTACAAGAAGGAAGACACACTATTTCAAGAATTAGAATAATCGGTCCCTGCAGTTACGTCCCTTGGCTGAAAATTTCCCCTTCTTGAATTCTCTTCACATAGGAAGTTTCCAATAAATACCAAATAGACCCTAATCTTATATATTAATTAAATTGATTTGTTATCATTATTGTTGTTGTTATTAATACCATTATTAATACCATTATTATTATTATTATTATTATTATTATTATTATATATATATATATATATATATATATATATATATATATATATATATATATATATATATATATATATATATATATTAAAGTTGTGGAAGAAAAGAATAATGAAGTTGACATACTTTGTCCAGGTTTGGTCCCTTGATTTACATATCCGGTCCCTGTACTTCTTTAATTAATTTATTCATGTCCTTTTGTTTGTGTTCCATTCAACTTCCTATTTTTTTAGCAGAATTGGTCTCTGTATTATTGTTGGAAGTTAGGAATACTAAATTTGGATGTTTTTTGGCAACTTTGCTCATTATTCTTTACCCATTTTGACACTTTTGGTCCTTCCAATCAATATTTTTACACTTTTTTGGAACTTTTTAATATTTAAAGTTTGGCCACAAAACTTTAACGGTTTGACAACTTTGATCCCTTTTCTAAAAAGTTGCTAATTCCTACCCCTTTAATTCTTTAGCCATTTTCACACTTCTGGTCCTTGCAGTCAAAACTTTTACATTTTTTGTCCGGAGCAAAGCCCGGACTTTTCATCCTTGCACTTTCTATGTCTGTCATATTTATCGATTCGGAAACAACATTGAAAGCTTCTGGCCCCCGCGTAACGGGGGTAACCTTTCTAGTTATTATTATTATTATATATATATATTAAAGTTATGAAGAAAAGGAATAATAAACTTGTATTTTTTTGGCAGAAAACTTGTATTATTATTGTTGTTGTTGTTCTTGTTGTTGTTACGGTTACGGTTACGGTTACGGTTACGGTTACGGTTACGGTTATCGTTATCGTTATCGTTTTGATTGTTGTTATTATTATTATTATTATTATTATTGTTATTATTGTTATTATTATTATATGTTGAGGGTGTAGAGTGAATAGTCGTTGAGCTAGATGCAAATATATGTTGAGGGTGTAGAGTGAATACTTGTTGAGCTAGATGCAAATATAAAAGGATGTTAAGGAGTGAAAGTTAACCAATCCATTTCATATTGTTATTATTGTTATATTATTATTATTATTATTATTATTATTATTATTATTATTATTATTATTCACTTGCCAAACTTACAAAAATTTAGTTTTTTAGTTATATATATGAAAGATCTAGTATGCCCAAGAGTTATTATAGAATGATATTGCTAATAGTATATGATCATATAGGATCACACCTTATAGCAAATTATCGTCAATTGATTATTTATTAGTATAATTTGATTATTAATAAATATATCAACACTTGTATTTCATTGGAAAATTATTACTTCATAAAAATAATATTTTACTAATTTTGAATTTATTATTTGTGGAAATAATATTTAATGGATAAATAACAACTTATGAAATATATCATAAAGTATGATTATTTATAAGTTATATTTATATATCTTAATAAACTAGTTCAATTTATATAAAAGGTAGTTTTGTATAAAATAAGATATTTATATATTCATATTTATATCTTAATAAGCTAGTTACAATTTATATAAAATGTAGTTTTATATAAAATAAGATATGTATATATGACTATATATATATATATATATATATATGTTGAAAATTCTTTATAAATAAGATTGAATTTTTATAAAGATACATGTATGTATATATAAACTAGCCATGAGACAACTTTTGTCTTCTTTTGTGCCTAGCCTTTTTCGAAAAAGGGAGAGGAGACCAATCATGGTCTTCTTTTGAATTGTTTAATCAATTCTACCATGCTTGTAAGAAACATGTCTCATGATTTTGCTTTATAGTCTCTTCTTGATTTTTGGCCATTATATAAGGGAGGCCATGGAAGGTTAGATTAGAGTTCTTGCAAGCCTTATTTTGGTACTTCTTTGAAGCCAAAATCTGAGAGCACATTCCTCTCTATGGGGCTGCCAAATTTCGAGTTTCATAAGCTCTACTTCTCCTCCATTGTCTTGCATTTTGATGTTAGAAAAAGTCCCTTTGTTGCTTCAACATATATTTGGTATATATTTCAAAGGTTTACGAACAAACAAATTACAAGTGAATACTAGCATGTTTTGATGGTTCTACTCTTGCTTGGTGGATACTTCTAGTGAACTCTTGTTTTAGAGTTTCATGTCACACTTCATCAACTTCCAACCTCCCATGATGATCAAAGTTTTCAAAGGTTGTTATGCTTTCTCTTCTATGGTTGTTTTAATCTTTCTAACTCTTGCAAAATGATCCTTGGTGGGTGGTGGTTATTCCCGATTACGGGAAGTGTATAAGAGGTAAATGTTTTGACCGATTTTGACTTTTATGTTTGGATCTAGATTTGGGCTACATTGGACTTGGTATGCATTTTAAATATCGGTTAGTTATAATATTAATTGTATCGTAAATATGCAAATGGTATCATATAAATGTGCTTAATGAATTAAAATATTACTCCCTTCGTCCCATAATTATTGTCCACTTATGACTTTTAAAGTCTTTATTCATCAACTTTGACCTTAGAAATTTTTATTTGTGTTATGTATTACTTGATGAAACTTATAACAATGAAAAGACATTATAAACACAATCCATTAATATACTTTGCATCAAGTATTATATATCTAAAACAAAAATATTTAAGGCCAAAATGCTTGAGGGGGAATATTAGACGTAAATATATGTTGAGGGTGTAGAGTGAATACTTGTTGAGCTAGATACAAATATAAAAGAATGTTAAGGAGTGAAAGTTAACCAATCCATTTCATACTAGTTCTCTAACAAGTACTTATGAAATTTGGTTACAACCACTTGCCTACTTTCATTTAGTGAAAGTTAACCAATCCATTTCATATTAGTCTTACTTCATAATTACTCCCACAATCATGACCGACTATGAACTTTTAGAATAATAAGATTATTCATTGATTAAACATGTTAATATAGAACACAACAAGTATTCATGTAATGATCATATCCCATTACATCTATGGTCCATTCAGGTAAGATAGCCTTCTTTGCATCAAGTGCCTCCTTAACATCCTTTTATATCTAAAACAAAAATATTTAATGATCATATCCCATTATATCTATGGTCCATTCAAGATACAAGATTCCTTTGGATGATTCTTTGCATTGTTACATGACACCTTTTGAGTCTGTCTCAAAGGACCTAGCACATATGTTGAGATAGATGAAATGATTTATATTCTATTTGCTTGGCAAATGAATCCATCATTTATGTCATACCATGAGATACAAAATTGAATACATGGTTAAGTCACTAGATGAGTGTGAAAACATTCTAAAAGTACTTAAGAAGAGCTGAGAGAATGTATATGAGATATATAGTTTAGAACAAAATCTTAATGTAAAGAGCTACATATGATTTTGATTTCTAAATAAATACAGATAATTATGAATTATAATTGTATTATGACTTCATTATGGAATGAAGATTAAGTTTAGTTGGAATGAGATCCAAGCAAAACAAAATAGCTCTATCAACTAAATAAGAATACACTACTTTTCAGAAGTTGAAATCAAATATAATTGGATGAACCGGATCATTGAAAAACTAGGTTGAATCCTTCCATTCAAGGATAACCTAGAAATCTTGTGTGAGTAATAGAGTGTACTTAATCAAGCTAAGAAATTCTGTCACATAAGAGCACCAATTATATTCTCCAAAATATTTAACTATACTTAGAGTAATGTCAAATATGTAGATGATTTTATTCGCAGAATTCATACAACTTAAATTTAGTCAGACCCATTAATAAAGTCCATCTTTGAGATAAGTATGATTAGTCACACTTCATCTATAGGACTTCATTATTCTAGAAATGGGGTTTTGATTTGAATTTTGTATTTGGATATTGGAACATTGTAACAACAACTATTAAATAATGTTTTGATATAATGGGATATGATCATTACATGAATACTTGTTGTGTTCTATATTAACATGTTTAATCAATGAATAATCTTATTATTCTAAAAGTTCATAGTCGGTCATGATTGTGGGAGCAATTATGAAGTAAGACTAATATGAAATGGATTGGTTAAATTTCACTAAATGAAAGTAGGCAAGTGGTTGTAACCAAATTTCATAAGTACTTGTTAGAGAACTAGTACTGAACGGACCCACATCAAGATCAACTCATAGATCACAGTCATGAGTGACAGTTGATTAAAAGGTACTATCTTCGTATCCTTAACACCTGAGGTACATAGTGAGACTTGGGTATAGGGAATGTTGTGCTTTGATATGGTCAAATGTTGATCCTTAACCGGGCAGTTATAAAAGCCATTTTCGGGTATGGTGTGAACTACGCAAGAGGCTTATGTAGTCAAGATGGGATTTGTTCCTCTTATGTGTTGAGAGTTAGACATCTAACGTGCGTTACCCAAAGTTGAATTACAAACGAGATTGATTGCGATCCACGGCTTATGTTCAACAGGATGTCTGTAACAAATGGATAATTGATAAACTTACCTTAATACATCAATGAAAGCTTAGAGATTTTGGGAATTAGATGTTGATGAATGACATTCTTCGTCATATGTTATTGGGGGTAGTGAAATGTTGCTAGACGTTCACCACTGTCTATATCAATATTTGATGAGTCCTGTGCATGTGGGGGATTGAAAGATCTAGTATGCCCAAGAGTCATTATAGATTTATATTGCTAATAATATATGATCCTATAAGGTCACACCTTATAGTAAGTTACCGTCAATTGATTATTTATTAGTATAATTTGGTTATTAATAGATATATCAACACTTGTATTTAATTGGAAAATTATTATTTCATAGAAATAATATTTTACTAATTGAGAATTTATTATTTGTGGAAATAATATTTATTGGAGAAATAACAACTTATGAAATATATCATAAAGTATGATTATTTATAAGTTATATTTATATATCTTAATAAACAAGTTCAATTTATATAAAAGGTAGTTTTATATAAAATAATATATTTATATATTCATATTTATATCTTAATAAGCTAGTTACAATTTATATAAAAGATAGTTTTATATAAAATAAGATATTTGTATATGACTAGTTATATATATATATATATATATATATATATATATATATATATATATATATATATATATATATATATATATATATATGTTGGGAATTATTTATAAATACGATTGAATTTTTATAAAGATAACATGTATGTATATATAAACTAGCCATGATACAACTTTTGTCTTATTTTGTGCCTAGCCTTTTTCGAAAAAGTGAGAGGAGACCAAGCATGGTCTTCTTTTGAATTGTTTAATCAATTCTACCATGCTTGTAAGAAACATGTCTCATGCTTTTGCTTTATGGTATCTTCTTGATTTTTTTCCATTATATAAGGGAGGCCATGGAAGGTTAGATTAGAGTTCTTGCAAGCCTCATTTTGGTTCTTCTTTGGAGCCAAAATCTGAGAGCACATTGCTCTCTTTGGGGCTGCCAAATTTCGAGCTTCATAAGCTCTCATTCTCCTCCATTCTCTTGCATTTTGATGTTAGACAAAGTTCCTTTGTTGCTTCACCTTTGAACATATATTTGGTATATATTTCAAAGGATTATGAACAACAAATTACAAGTGAATACTAGCATGTTTTGATGGTTCTATTGTTGCTTGGTGGATACTTCTAGAGAACTCTTGTTTTAGAGTTTCATGCCACACTTCATCAACTTCCAACCTCCCACGAGGATCAAAGTCTTCAAAGGTTGTTATGCTTTCTCTTCAATGGTTGTTTTAATCTTTCTAACTCTTGCAAAATGATCCCTTATGGGTAAAATAGTTTTAGTTTTATCCAACAATTTTAAATCTTTCGTTGTCATTTTTACCGGTTATAAAACCGGAATTTTGAATAAAAACCCAACAATATATAATCGTTATTATTTTCAACCCTGTTTCGAAATCATTAAACAGAAACGAGCATTACAATTTTCTCTCACTTAAACATAAACGAGCGTTACAATTCCCTCCCACATAAACGAGCATAACAATAACCTCCCACATAAACGAGCGTTACAATTTAGTTTTTTTTTAAATATGTATATGCCCGTTATTCTTTGCCAACTCTGTTTCGAAATCATTAAACGGAAACGAGCGTTAAAATTTTCTCCCACTTAAACTGTGTCACAACTGGCGTTTTTAGCCAGCAAATTCTGTGATCATGTAAACATCATCTATAATAATACTTGTAACCCTAACTTGACACGATGCACTATATTCATTCAATAACACCAAGTAAAGATCAAAGCTCTATACAAAACACTTCAAATAGTCAATTAAGGATTGGAAACCCTAAGAATCACAGTTTAAGTCCATTATGGACTAGGATTTACTTATTGGGCCTAATGGACTAATAAGCTTCCAATTTGACTATTTTGGCCTTAGGACCCTTGAATGGGCTCTAATTGAGCCCATATTCATAAAACTTAACATTTGGGCCATGATGGGTCTAAAATGAGTTGGTTTACCCTTAATGGGCCTTATTGGGCCATAATTGATCCATATACCCTTAATGTACCATAAAACCTATTCTTTTATGCCATTTTGGGCCGTGAACTACCCTAAAGGCCCAATGGGCCTAAAACCTCTCTATGGGCCTCATGAGTTCGAGCAAAGACCAAGATTGGGTCCAAATTAATTCACTTCCTCCTTCCTAATCCAATTCTCGGCCCATGTAAAAAAAAGAGGATTAACTAGCATTAGACACATCATTATTGCATAATGGACTTCCATGCAAGTTACCCACTAAATAATCCATATATCTCATGCATCTAAGTACCCATCACATCCTCAAATCTCTCTCCCCTCTCTTCTTCTACTCACGGCCGAGAGCAAGAAACACACACACACACACATCTTCAAAAAATTTCTTCAAACTCTCTCAAGCACTCAAGAACATCCCCTTTCTTCCGTCAAAAATTTTGAGATTTCTAAGTGCTTCAAGAGGAATCCTTCACAAAAATCATCAATCCTTGGTAAGTCACTACACCTCTAATTATACAACTTCATTCTTATGTTAGATCACTCCTTCTAAACAAATACTTGTGGTCATACTCTTAGAAACTCCCTGGGTTCGAAAATTACTCAAGAAGGCTTGCTAAAGGCCAAGATCTCTCCATTTCTTCTTCAAAACCGAGAACAACAAGCAAAGGTGAGTTCATACCCCCTTATTTTCGGTTTTTACATGATTTTGGGGGAGAATACAAGTAAAATGTGTAGATCTTTGTGTTATATGCATGTCTTGTGTGATTTCTTAGTTTCTTTTGTAAAAATATGTTAGATCTTAACAAATCTCGACATCTTAAGTAACATTGAGTTAAGATCCATGAACTAAGACACCTTATACATCATCTTATCAAGTTAAAAGTGTTATATGTTTATGATATAAAAATCTAAGGCAAAAACCTTGTTAAGGGTCAAAATTGTCAAGAAAACAAAAAATAAGGGTAAAAAGCAACATTTACGCTTTTATAAGGATCAAACAGGTCCTACTTGTATAAAAATGTATTTTTATGATAAACATGTTTTCCAAACGGGCAAAAATGTAAATTTTAGCTTAATGGGCCAAACATTTGGGCCTCACGGTTTTTAGGGCCCAAATTTGCGAAAAATGAAAGTTTTGGGACTAAAAATGTTATTTGAGCAAAGTTTGAGTCATAAATTTAAATAAACCAAATTTAGGAGTGGAAATAATATTTATTTCTAAATTGGACAAAAAATGTAACTTTTATCAAAATTATGGACTAAAGTGTTATTTTTACAAAACTTTGGGCTTTAATTTAAAATTTGAGGCTTATTGGCCAAGAACGTCGTTTTTACAAAAAGAGGACTTTTTATAATCAATTTGGTAAACCTCGAGTTAAAACAAACAACGAAACAATAACGAATGGACGAAATACATCGATAACAAGTTTATTGGGCCTAATATTCACATTACATGGCCAATGGGCCTTAAGGGCCCATTCAAATGTATATTGAGCCCAATATTTTCCATGACATGTTTATTGGGCCTTGCGACCCATTTACATGTTAATTTGGGCCTGGGTTATGGGTCACATGTTTGTTGGGCCTTGGTGGTCCATTTACACACCTATTGGGCCCAAATTACCCTCTTTCATGTTATTGGGCCTTTGTGGTCCATTTACATGTTAATTGGGCTTGGACTGAAATTCACATGTTTTGAACATCGTCACTATACCTTTTCATAATTAATGAACTTCGTATACTTATATATATACCTTTGGATTTGACAACATACAACTTACGTGTAAACATTAAACATAATACGAAAGGTTGAGAATCTAGTGAGACGTGTCGGTTGGCACCTTTGAGTGTACAATCCTAGCCTGTAGTTATAACCAGAGTTTCCTAGAGGGAAAGCGGGAGTTTGTGTATAGATCTATACGGGGTGACCCCCCACGCCTTAGCTGTTTGCTACAACGAGACTAGGCCAGTCTAGGGCGACAAAACCTTGAGCAATACTGGTATTTGGAAAAATGTCAAGACATGCAACCTAGTCATTATCATGTATGGTTATAACGGCTCATATAGAGATCCAATACCAATTTCACATTTCGAAGATAATCCCTTCGAGTGTGTCAATACAAAACAACTTATTTAACGATACAAGAACCTCGACATTATTATAAATCAGAAAATATTGGATTTTCTGGGGAAATATTAATATTCAATTATCACTTACTTACAATACAAAGAAATCTAAACCACCTTCATATATGTTACTACTACGAAATTCACACATGCATCTATACTTGATCATCACATCATTTTCAGACATTTTACAGAAAAATATCGGATTTTCTGGGCTTTTATAAAAGATACAAAGACTTTTATTCAAACATACTTATGAACTCACCAACATTATATATGTTGACCGTTTTCAAAATAACTTGTATTCTCAGGTAATCGTTAAGCAGGAAGATTTTCAAGTATGTATGGTTTTATTTTGTGTAACATCACTCATCATACTATTAATACTTTGAACTTATGTAATTTATAACAATGTACTTGATGTGAACAATACTGGTTGTTATATGTAATGTTGGGATGAATGTGTTATGTTTCATGTATATTCATTGTGATGATAATTAAATTGTTAGTCACACGAGCCCCCGGACGTTTCCACCGTCTGGTTCGGGGGTGTGACAGGTTGGTATCAGAGTAATGTTTATAGTGAACTAGCATATCTAACCATACATGATATGCAACTATAAACACAATGGGACTAAATAACTCTGAACAAAACAAAATTTTCACACTTATGTGCAATATTTAATAAAAGCTTCTGGAAGAAATTGAACACTATGATTAAACCTGGAGAGTTATGTAGTCATATTAGGGATAAATATAGCCTGGTCAACTATATTTATTCAGAATATGATCAACATGTGTTCGGGAGTAATCATAGCGGGAAATGAATCCAAAAGCCTACCTCACTCTCCAATAACTCTAGGGAACCCAAACCTAAATAATTAAAATATACTAGAGGAATAATCAAAACATGACTTATTCCTGCGCCCCCATGCAGTCACCATGGATGATGATCAGCAAGGAGTACATTTTTATCAAGCCTTAGTGGCTCAGGGGATGCTTGAAGAGGATCCCGAAGAAGAACAAGGGGGAGCCCATGGCATTGGGACCGACGAGTACACTGATACAGACTGTGAGTTTGATGGGACTGACGAAGACATGGAGGAGGATAGGGACACAAATGAAGCCCCCGTCGAACCACCTACCGATGAGGCACACCAGGACCACCCTGCTCCACCAGAGGATCCTGTTGGTGAGGATCGTTCTCTGGAAGCAGAGGTGGCCACACTTCGGAAGCAACTATTTGCTATGGAGGCACGAGCCATGCAAGTTGAGCAGGAAAGGGATGAGGTCATCAGAGAAATGACGGAGATGGCTCAGTTGTTGGCACAACACTTTGGGATATGATTTCGCTACCACCATTAGGCGCTTCTTAGTATGATAGGGATCAGTAGTATATCTTATTAGTATTAGGTTTCTCTTAGGTGTACTATGCTATGTACTATCGACTCTATGTTTAAGTGACCACACTACTTATAGGGTCGTCATGCTGCCGGATTTTATATTTCCCCTTGTATTGTATGCCTTCTGGCAAATTTTCATGTATCAAAACTATTAGTATTAATGAAAATGCTCTATGTTTTATCATGACGTTGTCATCTACTATGTGTTTTATTTCCTTGTTTTATGTTAATTCATGACATTACTTAAATACACACACTATACGCCTAGTCTATGGGAATCCAAACTCGCAAAACATTAGGCACTCAACATCTTTCCGTTCCATGATAGAAAGATTCCTCGAAGACCCAACCGTAGAAACAATGCAACACCGACCCCACCCGAGATAAACTCGGTTGCATTCCAGGCAGTAGTGTTCGCTCCGGTTACTGCAACACTTGCGCAAATTCACAATGGAAACAACGGAGAAGGCAACGGGCAGGGAAACGGAAACACAAATCAGGGAACAAACCATGGAGCCGCTCGAAATGATGGATTGAGAAAGTAGAATCCGTTTTTGAAATCTACGAGTGTCCGGATGAGTGTAAGGTCAAGTTCGCAGCCTGCACCTTCATTGATCAAGCCCTCTCCTGGTGGAATGGCCACATAGAGGCCATGACACTCCCGGTGGCAAACATGATGCCCTGGGAAGAGCTTAAGGAAATGATGCTCGCTAAATACTATCCAAGAGGCGAAATCCAGAAGATGGAACAAGAGTTGTGGAACCTCACGGTTCAAAACTCCGAAATCAACGCATACATATCCAGGTTTAGTGAGCTATCTCTCCTGTGTCCCAGAATGATCACCTCAGAAGGGAAAAAGATTGAGAGGTTTATCTGGGGACTGACTGCACCTATCCAAGGGAATGTCATTGTGGCAAACCCTGAGACGTTTGATAGCGCCAAGAGACTGGCCAAGAAATTGTATGATCATGGCAACAAGAAGGGTGCCAAAACAGCAGAAGAGGAGCTCAATAAAGAAGGTGAGAACAAGAAAGGGAAAAACAACAAGCGAAAGGGAAAGTAGAACTCATAATCATCTAAGAAGCAACAAAATGTGACTGTCCATGCTGCAACTCAAGCTATCACCACACCACATGCTCCAGCCTCATCCACGCCAAATGCTCCAAAGCAGTATTCAGGAAATCTCCCCAAGTGTAACAAATGTAACTTCCACCATCACGAGGAGTACAGAGAGATGATTTGCACAAGGTGCAACCGGAAGGGCTATACAACAAAGTATTGCAGGGCTCAGCTTCAACAGAACCAGATGACAAACAACAACAACAACAACAACAACAACAATAACAACAATGCCAATGCTGGAGCCAGTTATACCTATTACGGATGTGGGAAAACCGGGCATTTCAGGCAAAACTGCCCCAATGCAAACAATCAAGGGGCAGGAGCAGCAGGAAGAGTGCTGACAATGGGTCAGGGTAAAGCAGTGCAGGACCTATCCGTTGTCACCGATACGTTCCTACTTAACAACTCGTATGCATGCATTCTATTTGATAGTGGGGCGGAACGAAGTTTCGTTAGTAATAAATTCAAATACTTGCTAAATCAACAACCCCAGAATCTCAACGAAGCCTTTACGATGGAAATGGCTAACGGGAAAACGAAAACAACAAAAGATATCTATATAGGATGTTCGTTAGCATTAAACAACCACTCTTTCCAAATAAATTTGATGCCAGTAAATATTAGGAGTTTTTATGTGATCATTGCCATGGATTGGTTAAGCCCCCATCATGCCGATATTATGTGTCACGAGAAGGCCGTTCGCCTTCATCTTCTCAATCACGAAACCCTAATAATCTACGGAGATAAACCCGGCGCAAACCTTCGCCTTATCTCATGTATCAAGGCACAAAAGTGTCTACAAAAGAAGAACTACGCATTCCTTGCTCATGTGGTAGATAAAACCAAAGAGGAAGCGAGCATTCACAACATCCCAGTGGCGTGTGACTTCCCGGATGTGTTTCCAGAAGATCTTCCGGGAATACCCCCAGAAAGACAAATCAAATTCCGAATCGACCTAGTGCCTGGAGCCACTCCAATCGCCAAATCACCCTATAGGTTGGCTCCTGCTGAAATGAAAGAATTATCAAGCCAATTAAGCGAACTCCTGGATAAAGGATTCATCAGACCTAGCTTCTCGCCATGGGGAGCTCCGGTTCTTTTCGTTAAAAAGAAAGACGGATCCTTCAGGATGTGCAACGACTATAGGGAACTAAATAAACTCACCATCAAAGAAAATGGTATCCACTTCCATGAATCGATGGTCTATTTGAACAGCTTCAAGGAGCTAGTTACTTTTCAAAGATAGATCTGAGATCGGGTTATCATCAACTCAAAGTCCGAGATGAGGACATTCCTAAGACTGCTTTCCGAACTCGTTACGGTCATTACGAATTCGTCGTAATGCCCTTCGGTCTAACAAATGCCCCCGCTGCATTTATGGACCTCATGAATCGAGTGTTCCACCCATTCATTGACAAATTCGTAATTGTTTTCATCGATGATATTCTCGTATACTCTCGAAGCGAAGAAGGTCATAGTCAACACCTCCGACAGATTCTAGAAACCCTGCGGGCTGAAAGGTTGTATGAGAAACTCTCCAAGTGTGAGTTCTGGCTCCGTAGTGTGAACTTTCTGGGCCATGTAGTCAGTCAAGAAGGGATACATGTGGATCCCTCCAAGATCAAAGCAATCGAAAACTGGGCGAAGCCGTCAACGCCAACAGAAATTCTCCAATTCTTCGGTCTTGCAGGCTACTATCGAAGATTCATTCAGAACTTTTCCAAGATAGCCAAACCCCTCACCACATTGACACAAAAAGGCATACCCTTCAAATGGACCGAGAAGCAAGAGCTTGCCTTCCAAACCTTGAAGCGAGCCCTCTGTAGTGCTCCAGTGCTATCCTTACCGGAGGGAACCGAAGACTTCATAGTTTACTGTGATGCTTCGAATCAAGGTTTAGGTTGTGTCCTTATGCAACGAGAGAAGGTAATTGCTTATGCATCCAGACAACTAAAAACTCATGAAGTAAATTATACCACGCATGATCTTGAACTGGGGGCGGTGGTCTTTGCCTTGAAAATTTGGAGGCACTACCTATATGGTACCAAGTGCACTATCTTTACAGACCACAAGAGCCTCCAGCACATTCTAAATCAAAAGGAACTAAACATGAGGCGGCGAAGATGGGTTGAGCTGTTAAATGATTATGAGTGTGAGATTAAATACCATCCAGGCAAGGCTAACGTGGTAGTCGATGCCCTAAGCCGAAAGAAAGTATTCAATTCATCGTGTGAAGACTCTGTCAATCACCATCCAATCTCATCTAGCCTCACAAATCAAAGAAGCCCAATTGGACGCATTGAAGTCGGAGAATGTCACTAGTGAATCACTACGTGGAATGGAGAGGGAGCTCGAAGTTAAAGACGACGAAACTCACTACTTCATGAATAGAATCTGGGTTCCCAAAATTGGGGGATTCAGAGAGATAGTAATGCATGAAGCCGACAAGACGTGATATTCTATTCATCCGGGGTCAGATAAAATGTATTTGGATATCAAGCAGCAATATTGGTGGCCTAATATGAAGGCAGAGATAGCCACTTTCGTGGGCAAGTGTCTTACTTGCGCCAAAGTGAAAGTGGAATACCAAAAGCCCTTGGGACTATTGCAACAACCAGTGATACCCGAGTGGAAATGGGAAAGGATTACTATGGACTTCGTGACCAAATTGCCAAAGACAACAGACAGATTGGATGCTATCTGGGTAATTGTCGATAGATTAACAAAATCCGCTCATTTCCTGCCAATAAATGAGTCCTACAAGATGGAAAAGCTGACCCGAATCTACATCAAGGAGGTTGTGAGACTCCATGGAGTGCCAGTATCTATTATCTCGGATCGAGATAGCAGATTCACTTCAAGATTCTGGCAATCTCTTAAGAAGGCAATGGCAACGCGAAGATCAAATGAAGCAGAAGTACCCTCACTTATTCTCTCCTTCATAATCATAGTTTTTGAAAGAATTTCGAGATGAAATTCCCTCTAACGGGGGGATGATGTCACAACTAGCGTTTTTAGCCAGGAAATTCTGTGATCATGTAAACATCATCTATGATAATACTTGTAACCCTAACTTGACACCATGCACTATGTTCATTCAATAACACCAAGTAAAGATCAAAGCTCTATACAAAACACTTCAAATAGTCAATTAAGGATTGGAAACCCTAAGAATCACGGTTTAAGTCCATTATGGACTAGGATTTACTTATTGGGCCTAATGGACTAATAAGCTTCCAATTTGACTATTTTGGGTTTTGGACCCTTAAATGGGCTCTAATTGAACCCATACTCATAAAACTTAACATTTTGGGCCATGATGGGTCTAAAATGAGTTGGTTTACCCTTAATGGGCCTTATTGGGCCATAATAGATCCAATTAACCTTAATGGACCACAAAACCCATTCTTTTATGCCATTTTGGGCCGTGTACTACCCTAAAGGCCCAATAGGCCGAAAACCTCTCTATGGGCCTCATGAGTTCGAGCAAAGACCAAGATTGGGCCCAAATTAATTCACTTCCTCATTCTTAATCCAATTCTCGGCCCATGTAAAAAAAAAGAGGATTAACTAGCATTAGACACATCATTATTGCATAATGGACTTCCATGCAAGTTATCCACTAAATAATCCATATATCTCATGCATCTAAGTACCCATCACATCCTCAAATCTCTCTCCCCTCTCTTCTTCTACTCACGGCCGAGAGCAAGAAACATACACACACACACATCTTCAAAAAATTTCTTCAAACTCTCTCAAGCACTCAAGAACATCCCCTTTCTTCCGTCAAAATTTTTGAGATTTCTAAGTGCTTCAAGAGGAATCCTTCACAAAAATCATCAATCCTTGGTAAGTCACTACACCTCTAATTATACAACTTCATTCTTATGTTAGATCACTCCTTCTAAACAAATACTTGTGGTCATACTCTTAGAAACTCCCTAGGTTCGAAAATTACTCAAGAAGGCTTGCTAAAGGCCAAGATCTCTCAATTTCTTCTTCAAAACCGAGAACAACAAGCAAAGGTGAGTTCATACCCCCTTATTTTCGGTTTTTACATGATTTTGGGGGAGAATACAAGTAAAATGTGTAGATCTTTGTGTTATATGCATGTCTTGTGTGATTTCTTAGTTTCTTTTGTAAAAATATGTTAGATCTTAACAAATCTCGACATCTTAAGTAACATTGAGTTAAGATCCATGAACTAAGACACCTTATACATCATCTTATCAAGTTAAAAGTGTTATATGTTTATGATATAAAAATCTAAGGCAAAAACCTTGTTAAGGGTCAAAATTGTCAAGAAAACAAAAAATAAGGGTAAAAAGCGACATTTATGCTTTTATAAGGATCAAACAGGTCCTACTTGTATAAAAATGTATTTTTATGATAAACATGTTTTCCAAACGGGCAAAAATGTAAATTTTAGCTTAATGGGCCAAACATTTGGGCCTCACGGTTTTTAGGGCCCAAATTTGCGAAAAATGAAAGTTTTGGGACTAAAAATGTTATTTGAGCAAAGTTTGAGTCATAAATTTAAATAAACCAAATTTAGGAGTGGAAATAACATTTATTTCTAAATTGGACCAAAAATGTAACTTTTATCAAAATTGGGTCGAAAGTGTCAATTATTACAAACAAGGGGCTGAAAATGCACTTTTCTGCAAAAACTGGGCCATAAATGTAAAAATATAAATTTTTGGATTAAATCCGTGAATTTCTAAACCTTTGGGACAAAATTACAAATTGTTATAAATTATGGACTAAAGTGTTATTTTTACAAAACTTTGGGCTTTAATTGAAAATTTGAGGCTTATTGGCCAAGAACGTCGTTTTTACAAAAAGAGGACTTTTTATAATCAATTTGGTAAACCTCGAGTTAAAACAAACAACGAAACAATAACGAATGGACGAAATACATCGATAACAAGTTTATTGGGCCTAATATTCACATTACATGGCCAATGGGCCTTAAGGGCCCATTCAAATGTATATTGAGCCCAATATTTTCCATGAGATGTTTATTGGGCCTTGCGACTCATTTTCATGTTAATTTGGGCCTAAGTTATGGGTCACATGTTTGTTCGCCCTTGGTGGTCCATTTACACACCTATTGGGCCCAAATTACCCTCTTTCATGTTATTGGGCCTTTGTGGTCCATTTACATGCTAATTGGGCTTGGACTGAAATTCACATGTTTTGAAGATCGTAACTATACGTTTTCATAATTATTGAACTTCGTATACTTATATATGTACCTTTGGATTTGACAACATACAACTTACTAAACATAGTACGAAAGGTTGAGAATCTAGTGAGACGTGTCGGTTGGCACCTTTGAGTGTACAATCCTAGCCTGTAGTTATAACCAGAGTTTCCTAGAGGGAAAGCGGGAGTTTGTGTATAGATCTATACGGGGTGACCCCCCACGCCTTAGCTGTTTGCTACAACGAGACTAGGCCAGTCTAGGGCGACAAAACCTTGAGCAATACCGGTATTTGGAAAAATGACAAGACATGCAACCTGGACATTATCATGTATGGTTATAACGGCTCATATAGCGATCCAATACCAATTTAACATTTCGAAGATAATCTCTTCGAGTGTGTCAATACAAAACAAGTTATTTAACGATACAAGAACCTCGACATTATTATAAATCAGAAAATATCGGATTTTCTAGGGAAATATTAATATTCAATTATCACTTACTTACAAAACAAAGAAATTTAAACCACCTTCATATATGTTACTACTACGAAATTCACACATGCCTCTATACTTGATTATCACATCATTTTCAGACATTTTATAGAAAATATCGGATTTTCTGGGCTTTTACAAAAGATACAAAGACTTTTACTCAAACATACTTATGAACTCACTAACATTATATATGTTGACCGTTTTCAAAATAACTTGTATTCGCAGGTAATCGCTAAGTAGGAAGATTTTCAAGTATGTATGGTTTTATTTTGTGTAACATCACTCATCGTACTATTAATACTTTGAACTTATGTAATTTATAACAATGTACTTGATGTGAACAATACTGGTTGTTATATGTAATGTTGGGATGAATGTGTTATTTTTCATTTATATTCATTGTGATGATAATTCAATTGTTAGTCACACGAGTCCCCAGACGTTTCCGCTCTCTGGTTCGGGGGTGTGACAAACTGAATTTCATCCTCGAAATCCGCTTCGACTATATTGTAGAATACAATTCTTACGCAACTTTTTTTTGAATCAACAAAAGGGGTCTCTAGATATACCCATCGACTAATCCCTCCTCTGACAAGGAATACCCTAACTTACAGTGAAACGAGTATCCGAAAACATTTTGACCAGACAATCTCAGTAAATTTCCATATTTGGAGACCATGCCCAAAAAGGGCTTCTAATGCGTACTTGATCTCGAAAAATCATCAATTTGTCACGGTTTCCAAAGTATAACAATAATCAAACCATAACATTCTGCCATAAATAAACTTTTATTATGGATTAGGTACATCTTTACCAACATGCACTATCATGAGTATTAGGGCGCAAAATTTCTAGAACTAATATCCCATTACTGATAATCAAACTCAGTTGGAAACTTTTGATGTAAAATCACGACTTCCATTTTGTTATTATTCACTAACGCAATACATTCCTTACGAATATGAAATCTACACCAACATACTGATTCCCTCGATGGGTCTACCTTAGTCACAGGCATACTGGTGACTGGTCACTTCCCTTGAACAGTCTATCATAATCATCCAAACCTTGACCACTTCCCTAGAAGGGCCTATCATGGTTAACATACTAATCCTTGTCTGTGGACAACTCGACACATAACATCCATGTAGCACACGATCTAGAACATGACAAGTTCAACCCACATATGTCGACTACTTGTTTATTTACGATATGTCGTGACACCATCTAACCAATTAAGAAGCTCTTGGTATAGCACCGTTCTTGGAAACATCCCTCATAAAGTTTGTCAATTGTAAAACCCATCCTACTTGCACGCAACACCAAGGACCAACTAGGGTCCCATTTACATTTTCTAAGATCCATCCACTCCTCTTCATGAGATAGTTGTGGTCTGACTATAGTCTTACATCAATTGTAACTGCACAATTGCTAACACAAGCCCGTTCTATCCAGAATGTAATTCGGACCTCAAGATCTTGGAAAATCATCATTAGGTGTTGGATGGTGTCTCGAATTCATAAACCTTTATCAGACAAGAACATGCATGGAGACTCTCCACACAATCCTCGACCTGTGTGGAACCATTTGTCCTTATGCACACAACCGACACATCCTTCCATAACCAAACTTTATGAAACACCAGATCATATATGGAGAATCAAAGAAATATCAATCCTAATAACTTGAACTTCTATCATCACATGCCAAAACTCTCAATCCATGATTTCTCCATGACGCGAACACTCTCAATCCATTATTCCTCATACATTATGGTGGAGCACTGACGAATCCGAACTGTATCTCTCAATCCTTATACTCAAAGAAGACTGTCCTCAGACACTCATTTACTTCTACTCATGCCACGATATCTGATTACAACATAAAACGAAGACAACGTACATACTTGTTTCTTAATTTGATATGCAATTGCCAGTTCTTGGCAGTAGATAATCGATCCTTGTTGGGAGATAACCATGTTCTAACATTCCAATATACGACCTCGTACTCCAAATTCTTCCTCCCGAACATAAATGACACTCACATACTGCACCCTTACAAAAATCAGGGCCGGTCCGTTGGTTTTCTATACCCGGGGCGAGACAATAAAATAATGCCCTTATGTTTTTTCCATATCATAGAACCAACATATCTATAAAAAGATATTATATAAAAGTGCAAGACATATTTATAAACAAAATCTAAACCATCCAAATGCCCTTTTTAGGGTTTGAAATCTCAGATACAAGTGTATAGATGTATAAATGATGATGATTTTATCCTTAAAAATGTAACTATATTTAATCCAAAATACTATCAATTATCAATTACATTAATTTAACATCATCAACCTGTGTGTTTAACATGTTAAAAACCAAAATGAAACAATCATGGCAATATCAAGCACATGTATTTTGCCTTTATGAATTTAAAATAAACACCAATTTCAGAACAAAGGTTTCTAAACACAAACTTTTCCAAACTGGTAACTGTAAATGATGAATGGCTCTTATGTGATCCTCTGAGCATCATCCTTGGCAAGTTGTTGCAATTTTTAAAAGAAGAATCTGAGATGCAAAGATAACACCAATTGATTAAAACCAAATAAACATGAAACTTTAGGAATGAAAGAAGGATGTACAACAACATCAATGAACAAAATGGTAATAATCTTATTCGCATCCACATCACCTAGCTAAAAGGTGTACATGTAAATTAGAAGGTTATTTGCTAAAATGATTATTAATTTTCACATCTTGATAAATTTATTGACAAACAACAAAAGAAATTGTAACACATTTATCTACTGAGGAAGCCATGCATGCCCCCTTCAAGCGCCGGACCCCAAGTGAAAATTCTAACCCGGTCAACCACCTGAACCACCCCCTCTTGAAGGATCCAAGCCAAATCCTCTTCCAAGGCTCGACGCTTTGACGGCCAGCTGCTCGCTTTGTTTACTCGCACACGCTTCCAACGCTTCCTTCTCCGCCACCAGATCTCTCACTTGCTGTGACAAACGATCAACCTCCCTATTGAAGCTCACCACTTGGTCCTCAACAAAAAACTTCTCTCCATCTAGAACAACATAACACTCTTCAAACTTACGTTTCTCATCCTCAAGGAGACATACCTTCTCACCAAGCTCATCACGCTCAGTCTTGACAGTAGCCAACTCTGCTAAGTCGGCACCCAACTAGCGAAAGTGACTGGCTGCCGCAACCAAATATGGAGCAACCTGGGATGCATCGTATTGGAGATCAGCCACCATATGGGAATGAGAAAGGATTTCTAATGACTCTAAAGTGGCGGCAGGAAACGAATGACGACACCAATTGTAGGCGCTGGAGGGTTGCATCAGAAGAGACCCGTGAGTGAGATTCCACTCCGGGCGATACACACCATTGTTGCATCCGAAGGGACAACATTTGTAGGCGCTGGAATGACGACACCATTCGTAGATGCGACGCCAGAGATGGAACCGCCAGGAGGTGGAACCAAGCAGGAGCTAGACGCAACTTTAGGACTAGCTGTAGGCTTATTACCAAGATCACTGTCACATGAATCTACTGCATCTCTTGTTCCTTTCTCCGGTCATTGGTATAGTGTAGTTGTTTCTTGGTTCACTATCTTCGAATGATGCGAAGTGTCATTATCGAGAATTTTGGATCACATCAGGCGAGCCTCCACGCAGGAAATCAATGTTACGTTTCTTGCGTAACCAGCAACCAATATGTCGGGCCCAAGATGTGCGCTGCTTAATGGCGGTCCAAATGTCACCAATGGACCCACCATTTGTCGTCCACTCCCTCACAAGGAAGAATGAAGGATCGCCACGGGAAACATCATCCACACCTACACCCAACGTACCAGAGTCATATTGATCACCAGGCCCTTTGGGCGCAGTGGTGGGCGAAACGTTTAGAACGAGCGCATGAGTGGTGTTTGTGGGTGGTGGGAGTGTTGGATTTGGTGTCTATGCCATTAACTATAACTGGGATGTACTTGACCCAATTGTAGGATGGTCCTTTTGGGTTGCCTTCACAAGTGCAATTTGATAGGATGGACTTTTGAGAATAAGGTTATTTATGATTTATTAATATATTACAAGTATAATATATTGACATGAAATAATATTATTTAATTAGTATTGATCAAGAATTAATTTGGAATTAATTTTGTGATCAAAAGAGGCTAATTAAATATATGGGGATTGATTGTGTAAATCAATGATTCTAATATTGTGGGCTAATGATCCATGGTTATTTAGGATGGGCTAAACCAATGAGATAATCCACGGATAGTCCATGGAGGTTAACCCATGGATCCTAAGTAATATGAAAGGTCATTAGGGTTTACAAAGTGTAATCCTAGCATTTGCCACACTATAAATAAACCCCCTAGAGCCAAAATCGGTTGCCACAACATTCTTGGAGAGCGATATTGATTTTGTGCAAGTAACTTATTCTCTCAAGCCTCCTCTTGCATATTGGTGTTTGTGAACCATTAGAGGCATCACACTTGGGGTGCTCAAGCTTTCAAAGGTTAAGAACTATAAGTCCTTCTAAGAGGTAAGTCATCTAACTAGTTGTAATGTCCAATTGTTCAATTGTATGCTAGTTAGGGAGAATGCTTTGCAAAAGTGATAATGCATGTATAATTAGAGAAAACATAGATCCAAAGCATTTAGGGTTGCATGTGCACCATAGGAGTGTTATAGTGCTCAAAAACCAACAGTGGTACAGAGCCTAGGATTGTTTTCTACTACGTTGCATGTGCACCAAGTTTCAGTTGGATAGAAACTTGGAATCATGCAACTTGTATTGTGTGATGAATGAGAACCTTCATCTTTGGGAAATTAAGACTAATTCATTGTTCACATGTACATGTGAGTCAAGTGAAGGACTAGGGGATCAGGTACACCTGGTTGTGCGCTGGTCAGGTCCACCACAAAGAACGATAAGACTATTCATTATGGTTTACTAAAGTTAGTAAATATGGTTATACTTACAAGATTAAGTATAATTCTGAGTCATTGAAAAGTCTCAATGTATAGCAGAACGAATAAGAAGAATCAAAGTCGGAAGAAGGATAAAAGTTTCTCCAATCTAAAAAGATGGGAGAGTACATGAGTATCGTGTTTTATGACCATCTTAATGATTATGAAAAACCATATCACAATTTGATTCTATAAGGACGCCTTAGTGCATTTGTTTGGCTAAGAAGAGGAATCAAGAATTGTTGAAATGGTTAAATCAATTAAGATGAATTATACTTCGTTCCAAAATCAAATCTTAGAGTCATACTCCAAGATTGTATATTGAGTGACATATCAGCAAATATAGAGTAAAATGTTTTCTACTATTGTACATTTGAAATTTTTAAGTTGTAATATTTTGGATAAACAAAGATCAACTAAGATCGATTGTCAAAAGTATTTGTTTGGATAAGAAATCGCACTAACTCTTGAGTATTTGTTGTCAAGTACTGTTTCTTGACAAAGAGAATCTTATATGTCAAGAGGTCAGTGGGAGTCTTAAAGATCTTGAAAAGTTTCAAGAACTAATCAAGAGTAAACCCATTGTTAATCACTAGCAAACGACTTGAGGTTTGTAACCTTACGTGTTGACATATTCTTGTTTCCGTGCCCATTTCAGTTGAAGTTGACTATTCATGTGAGTTCTATGAGTTCTCAATTGTTTGCATAATAACCTGGAAGCAATGGAAGGCCCTCGTGCTGCCAGGTGGCAAGAAATTAAGATTAAACAAGTTTAGTCCATATGAGTTTGGATTTGTCACTAACCCTGTCTTGTGATTATGGTTATGACAAATTCAAATGGAGAGGGACACATACACCATAAAATCTAAGTGACAAAGGTTTCTCTCCAATTCATGAAAATTATTGTGAGGAAACGCTTTCAATAAGTAGATTTTAAAGAGTTAGCAATTGTGATATTTGCATTCTCAAATTCGATTATTACTACGACATCCCTCTTCTTAGTTCGAATTGTGAGAAATGGCTAAACAGTCTAAACATTTGAGACTTATTGCTGTAAGTTCTAAAATTGTTTAGACACACATATGAGCTTTCTAATAAAATGTGTGTGAGCTTAGATAAAGGCTTATCGAAGCATCTCGAGTCAGAAATCTAAACTTTGGTAAGAAAGACAATAAAGTATTGATTTCTAGAAGTCCAGCTGATTTCTGGATTTATGTCATAGCTAGTGGGAGCATAAAGGTTATGCAAGTAACAAAATAATTGTTATGCTAGTGGGAGCATAATTATTATGGCAAGTGTTACAAGTTAGCAATGTTAATTATAGAAAACAAAGTTTTCAATTCGCAAAGTTGCAGGGTTGAAAAGTCGTTTTTGTTGGATTAATGTCTAAGTCCATAACTATATTTGGTATGTACTTGACCCGACCCGGCATGGTCCATTTGGGTTGCACTTCACCGACACAATTTATATGGATAGTCTTTTGAGAATAGTATATTTATGATTTATATTAATATATTATAAGTTCTAATATATTAATATGGAATCATATTATCTAATTAGTATTGATCAAGAATTAATTTAGAATTAATTAAGTGATCAAAAAGAACTAATTAAATATGGACTCTTATATATATGGAATGGGCCAAGTTCATTTAGGTTGGGCTAAGCTTTCATGGATGGTCCATGGAGCTTTTAACCCATGGATCCTATGTAAATGAAAGGTCATGGGTATTAGGGTTTACATGGATGTAACCCTAATCCTCCATAATATATAAAGGGGTCCTTGGCTCACAAAATGGGCACAAGTGTGTGAAAATAAGAGTGGGCCGATTTTAGTGTGCATACATATTCTCTCAAGTTCTTCCAAGGTGTTTTGGTGATTTGTGATTCCATTTGAGGCTTCCACACTATTGGGGCTAAGCTCTTAAAGCTTGAAGACATCAAGCTACATCAAAAGGTATGTCATCTAACTAAAACTTTGTAGTATATGTGCTTCATAATACGCTAGTTAGGATGAAACCTTGGAATAGTTAATATTTGCATGTATAATAGAGAAAACAGAGATCCAAGGTTTATAGGGTTGCATGTACACCATAAGAGTGTTAGAATGCTCAAAACCCATCAGTGGTATCAGAGCCATGGGTTGTTTTCTGTTATATTGATGCAAATGTTTTATTTTCAAGTTGGAAAAAAAAGGAAAAAAAAAAACATGACGTTTGTCAAATTTTAAGATAATTACTTGTTTTGTGAAAAACGAATTATTTGTAAAATTTGAATCATTTGTTATATGAGTTGAATTAGGTCAAATTTAGTAAAAGATAAAATGATATGATTATTTTATTAGTTTTAAAAGTTTGATCTAAATGTTTTAAGGAGTTACATATTTTGTCATAAAATTTTGGAGCTCAAAAGTTTTTTTTAAAGTTGTGATCTTAAGGGTTTTTGAAACTTCCATAAGTTATGGATATGAAAGTTTTTTTTAAAAAAAAATTGATTCAAAGTTTTATGGAGTTACAAAATTTGGTGTTAATGTTTTAAAGAATTCCATAACTTGTTCTTAAGTTATGGAACATAGAAAGTTTCATCATAAAACAACATTAATTCAATAAGTTATGGAATCCAAAGGTTTTCAAGAATTACAAAACTTGCCCTCAAGTTTTGGAAATTGAGAAAAGTTTTTTATGAAAAAAAGAATTGAATTCTAAAACTCTTGGGTTCATAACTTAAACAATTAATTAAATGGTTTTAATTTTGAGTTTAATAATTGGAATTATGATGTTTTGTTGAATAGTTCAAATTAACTCTTATGGACTTTATTAATAGTTAATTAAAGCGTTTAATTAAAAGAGTATTATTAATCCATAAATATATGGTTTGAGTTTAATTAAATTAAAATTCTAGTCTAATTAATAGATTAAACCACCAAGTATTTTAAATGTCTAAAATACACCCTTATACTATTATAATATTAAAAGTTTAATATATTATATGTATAAGAGCAAGTCGTCTTACCATTAGTAGACCTCATTCACGAAGCCGGTCTATAAGGGGGGTATAAGGTTACTGCCTATAAAATGGCAGTTTAATGGGTGTCCACTCTCACTCACCGCTTCCTTGACCGATGGAGGGTCGTTAGCCGAACAGGTAGGACAAGGACTATAATTCTCCCTTCATTATAAGTATAATGATAAATAGTAAGTAACTAAACACTTATAAATTCCCAATCTTAGTTACTTAGGAAAATGTGAATAAGGTGCTAATCCATGAAATTACACTTTGCACTTTGTTTAAGCTGTTAGTGGAGCGTGTGTGGTTAACCGACACACTAACCTGGACTTAACAAGGTAGGCAAAGGGTAACTTAATGTTTATCATAGTATCGTTGGAGCGTGTGTGGTTAACCGACACATCGATTGAGGGGTAAATATTAAGGGTACCAAGTATATTTGCATGGTTACTTCACACCTTGTTTTGTGATCCTCGGCATCCCAGTCACAAAACCTGAAGGGCACACTCGAGATTGAAACATGCCATTGAAAAGTTTAATGAATCTCAAAAGAATCTAGGAGTTTCAAAACCAATTAAAACCTAATAATACATTTCGTTTATCTTGGTGGAAATTGGTGAATCGTCATTCACCTACCTTAAAATATTTTATAGCTTGGATTACGGCATCCCTCTTCCAAGTTATAAAATAGTTTGTTGGGTCCTAGCCTTAATATATCATATTGGGTGTTATATTAAGGACTTAAATCAACTTTACGTGAATTTCTGCCATTGTTGATGTCTGGTTTACACAACAATGATCTTCCCAAACCAAGCTTTCCTAATGAATATGACTTCCCGAGTTTGGCTCATGGAAGTTATACTTCTCTTCCTCCACCTCCTCCAATTATTCTCCCTAACCCACAAGTTCAAGGTCACTCAAGCCCTAACGGAAAGCAAGGTCTATGTGTGATCACATCTTAGAGATGAAGTCACATATTGACAAGCCGGGAGAGTTGGGTGTCAAAGTCTTGAGAAAGTTGGATGTTCAATCACTTTCTAAGTCACATAGTGAGTTCCTTTGGGACTACTATGAAACAGACTATGACATGAACCTTAATGATCATATCTATTTGCTTGGTGCTGCTCAATCAGCAATGATTTGGAACGATAGTAAAGCAAATTTGATTAGAAGATCAACTTCCCAAAAACTTTATTGACAGTGACAATGGTGACACTGGAAATCCAGAAAAAGCATTCTCTTCCCAATGGAAAGGGATTGGCCATAGTCAACCCGGTTGACCAAATGGTAAAGAGAAAGGCTAAGTCTGAGATAGTCCCATTACCAAAGGGTCCATATGTTTGTTTTTCCAAAGGAAGGGGCGTTGATTGCAAAGCTGCCAAATTTACCTAAGGATGTTAAAGTCAATAAGTTTGACTCTACATCAGGTAGAGCCCATTATCTAACTCTGTTAAGTTCTATTCTGAGATCCTCATTACATGATGTGACTGGGTCACATGTTGATGTTTTAAGAATCAAAGAATAGAGCGAAATCTTAAAGGAAGTATATGCTGATTCTGATCGCGAAGGTGGATTTCGATCGCATCAGAATTTTGAGCAGTTGCTTAAGAAGTTATGATATATTCCTAAGGAATAGATAACAACAATTTTCCATGTGAATTGTAAGGATAAGTTTTTCCGCAAAGTTTTAAAATAAAAGAAAATTGTTTAATTTTATTTATTTGAAGTATCCTTACAATGGCATTTGTGGAAAATTGTTGCTTATATGATTCCACTGACAGCAATATTGGAAAATGGATTTGATTCTTTCATTTGTGGTAGTGTCTAAATTTACCAAATCAGGAAAGTTCCTCATCACCCAAGTTTCAATTGGACCGAAACTTGGAATCATGCAAGTTGAATAGTATGATGAATGAGAACTTTCAAGCATTGGAAAATCAAGACTAATTACTTGTTCACATGGATGTGTGAGTCAAGTGAAGGACTAAAGGGACCGAGTACACATTCTTGTGCACTGGTCATGTCCACCACAAAGCTCGTTAAGACTATTTGATTTACTAAAGTTTAGTAAATATGGTTATACTTACAAGTTTAAGTATAATTCTGAAACATTGGAAAAGTCTCAATGTATGGCAGAACGAATGGGAAGAATCAAATTAGGCAGAAAGATAAAAGTTTCTCAAATATGAAAAGATGGGAGAGTACTTTAGTATCATGTTTGTGATCATCTTAATGATTTAGAAATCATATCACAATTAGTCCTCTAAAGGTCATCTTAGTGCATTCTTATGACTAAGAAGAGGAGTCATACTTCGTTCCAAAACAATTCTTAGAGTCATACTCCAAGATTGTAACTTGAGTGACATATCTTAAAGAAAGGTTTAAAACACTTGTCAAATGTAATAGTAAAAGTGTCCTACTCTTGTACATTAGAAATTGGTAAGTTGTGATGTTTTGGATAAAACAAAGACCAACTAAGGCCAATTGTGTGAAGTGTTTGTCTTGATAAAGAATCCGCACTATCTCTTGAATATTTGGCAAGATAGTCTTATATGTCAAGAGGATAGTGGGAGTCTTAAAGATCCTAAAAAGAATTTCAAGAACTAATCAAGAAAAAAACATGAGGTTCTTCACTAGCACACGACTTGAGGTTTATAACCTATCGTGTTGACATATTCTGTGCCCATTCCAGTTAAAATTGGCTTTGCATAGGAGTTATGAAAGTTCTCAATTGGTTGCATAACAACTTGGAAGCAATGGCAGGCCCTGTACTGCCAGGTGGCAAGAAGTTAAAATTGCATAATTTCAGTCCATATGAGTTTGGATTTGTCATTATCCTTGTCTTATGACTATGGTTTTGACGATTCACATGGATAAGAACACATACACCATAAAATCTAAGGGTCATAAGGTTTCTCTCCGATTCATGAAAATGATGGTGAGGAAACACTTCCACCAAGTAGATTTGAAGCAGATGGAAAAAGGTCTAAACAATTGAGACTATGATTACGACATCCCTTTTCATAGTTCTGAAATTGTTTAGACACACAAGCATGCTATCTAAGGAAAGGTGTATGATTTTGATAAAGTTTTATCAAAGCATCTCGTATCAGAAATCTGAAATTTGGTAAGAAAGTCAATAAAGTATTGATTTCTAGAAGTCCAGCTGATTTCTGAGTACATGTCAAAGCTAGTGGGAGCATAAGTGTTATGCTAATAATCATCATGTAAGTGGGAGCATGATAATTATTGTTAGTGTTGCAAGTTAGCAATGTTAATTATAGAAAACAAAAGTTTCAATTCGTGAGGCTGCAGGGATTGAAAAAGTTGTTTTGCTATAATTAAGGGAGATGATATACTTCATTTCAGTTCTAAAGGCTTAGATTGAGACCTTAATCATCTTTAGTCAAGAATATATATATGAATTTCATGTTGGATTGGTTCAACTTAAGGAAATTCTATATATTGCGTTCACAAAATTCGATTATGATTACGGCATCCCTCTTCATAGTCAAATTTTGAAAACATGGCAAATAAAAATATTATAGCAAAAGACTGGTCTAGAATCATGTCTTTATGTGAGACATCATGAATCGTGTACCATTTGCTTTGGGTACAGGATCGATTGCATGTGCTATAATATTTGTCATTTCTAAATTTTTCCAAATGCCCAGAGGCATTAAGAAGGGAAAAGGTCTAGAATTGGACATGACTAAAATGATTAAGCAATTATCGAGGACAATCTGAGGTTTACCAAAGATTGGTTGCTCAGGGACAGTTGGAAGTATAGTGCTAATTTTGGAAGGATCATATTGACATATTCTTAAAAGAGGCATCTCTTATTCAGAAGTGATAGTCAAAATGAGAATATGGAGTTGTCTCCATAGGTGGAAGTTATATGTGTAAGATTAGAAAACTTAATGCAAGAAGCATGTCCAAAGCAATGTACTTTGAATATGAGACTTAGTTTCCATGGAGTTGATCTCCATTGGAATACCTTATAATGACTGTTGACAAGTCTTTGTGACTTTGTACATATTCATTATAGGAGGGTCAGTGCATATAAGTTTAAAATCTAAACAGATTTCGATAAATGATAGGAATTTGAAATTCTCACATTTTTCGATAAGGATTTGGGAGTGTGAAATTAGAATCATTGAAATTATGTTCAGTTGGTTTATTTCACAAAGTAAGGATCATAGACAAACATAGAGTGCATACTTGGTGTATGGCAAAGCTATTGTTTAAGAAAAACATAGTGTACATGCTTGGAGCATGGGACAACTAGTGTTTTTAATTCAAGTATAAAGTTGATAAAACCGAAACAATGAATAATGAGTAATCAGTATGGTGATAAATAAAAGTGTTTATTTATATTCATAGGGTTTGATACCATATTTGATTCATTTATTCTTGTGTTTCACTTTGCATGTTTTGACTTCCAGAATAACTAAGTCGCTCTTCCTGAATGATTAAGTTATTCAAACCATCCACAGTCGGTCATATGTTGGAAGTAGATATGAATCAAGACTGTCATGGGTTGGTTTGTAGAGGTCCAAGTTGGTGGACAAAGTGGTGCTACAACACTCATGAGTGCTCATAAGTTCTGAGTATTGGATTCAACCCGCGCTCATTTGAATCACTTCATGGATTTTATCACGAGTGATCATGAGACGATAATATCTTATATTCTTCAAACCTAGAGATATGAGTTGTTACTATGAGTTGGTTATACATTGATTGCACGAAAACGCATTGGTAACTCGATGTTATAAAACGTGCCTTTGTGTATGATTCAACAAGTAGTAGAACAAGCCATATGAGTCGAAGTTTATCCATTCCTTTTACCTTCGGGATAAAAGCGATATCTGTGGGCCCCTCAATGATTTAGCGATGACACATGTGAGTGCTTGGCCAAGCCAAGACTGATTTGATTTGTTCAATCAGTCAGTCATCATAAATCGAAAATCGGGAAACAACAAATAGACAGAGAGAATGATTATAATCCATGTCTCAGTCCATATGATATCTAGAATGGAGGAATATATGATCCGTTATCTAATGGACAAGTCATTGACAAGGTCAGAGTTCGACATCGACTTTAAGAGCTATGATTGCCAGTTAGGTTTTGAAGTCATACTCAATAATAGTTTTAGACTTATCCAAGTGGGAGCCTGTTGGATTAATGTCTAAGTCCATAACTATATTTGGTATGTACTTGACCCGACCCGACATGGTCCATTTGGGTTGCACTTCACCGGCACAATTTATATGGATAGTCTTTTGAGAATAGTATATTTATGATTTATATTAATATATTATAAGTTCTAATATATTAATATGGAATCATATTATTTAATTAGTATTGATCAAGAATTAATTTAGAATTAATTAAGTGATCAAAAAGAACTAATTAAATATGGACTCTTATATATATGGAATGGGCCAAGTTCATTTATGTTGGGCTAAGCTTTCATGGATGGTCCATGGAGCTTTTAACCCATGGATTCTATGTAAATGAAAGGTCATGGGTATTAGGGTTTACATGGATGTAACCCTAATCCTCCATAATATATAAAGGGGTCATTGGCTCACAAAATGGGCACAAGTGTGTGAAAATAAGAGTGGGCTGATTTTAGTGTGCATACATATTCTCTCAAGTTCTTCCAAGGTGTTTTGGTGATTTGTGATTCCATTTGAGGCTTTCACACTATTGGGGCTAAGCTCTTAAAGCTTGAAGACATCAAGCTACATCAAAAGGTATGTCATCTAACTAGAACTTTGTAGTATAGGTGCTTCATAATATGTTAGTTAGGATGAAACCTTGGAATAGTTAATATTTGCATGTATAATAGAGAAAACAGAGATCCAAGGTTTATAGGGTTGCATGTACACCATAAGAGTGTTAGAATGCTCAAAACCCATCAGTTTTGCTATAATTAAGGGAGATGAACTTATACTTCATTTCAATTCTAAAAGTTTAGATTGAGATTCTAATCAAATTTAGTCAAGGATTTATATGAATACTATGTTGAAATGCTTCAACATTGGAAATTCTATATATGGAAATATTATAGCAAGAGACTGGTCAAGTATCATGTCTTTATGTAAGACATTATGAATCGTATCCCATATGTTTCGGGTATAGGATCGATTGCATATCCTATAATATTCATGTGTACTAATTTTCTAAAATGCCTAGGGCATTAAGTGGGAAAAAGGACTAGAACTGGATATGACTAAAGTTATTAAACAACTGTTAAGAACAATCCAAGGTTCGCCAAAGATTGGTTGCTTATGGATAGTTGGAAGTATAGTAATGGATGGACCATATTGACTTTATTATGAATATACATGATTTTATTAACAATGAGTTTTCATATGGAAAATATGGAAATGTTTCCATAATGGGAGATGGATATCAAGAATCTATGAGAAAGTTAGAAACTTTTATGCAAGAAGGATGTTCAAAGGAATGCGCTTTGAATATGAGACTTCAGATCTATGGAATTGTCTTTTAAAAATCTCCAATGGAATGTTTTGTAATTGACAAAGTCTCTGTGACTTGTGTACATAGTCATTACAAAAGGATCACTGCATATAAGTTTAGAACCTAACAAATTACAGTAAGTAGCAAGAACTTGGTATTCTTACACTTACAATAAGGATTTGGAATTGTGAAATGAGTATCGTTGGAAATGTTTACAATTGATCTATTTCACAAAGTAAGGACCATAGGCAAACATAGTGTGCATGATCGGAGCATGAGATAACTATTTTTAATTCAAGCATTAGTTGATAAATCAAAACAATATACAATGAATAATGATTAATCAATATGGTGATTAAATAAAAGGTGTTTTATTTACAATCAAAAGTTTTGGGACCATATAGGATTAGAATTATTCTTGTGTTTCACTTTGCATGTTTTGACTTCCCGAATAATAAGATTATTCAAACCATCCACAGTCGATCATACTTTGGAAATAGGCAATGAGGATAGACTGTCATGAGTTGGCTTGTAGATTGTCTAAGGTGTTAGACATAGAAAAAGTGTGCTACACCATTCATGAGTACTCCTGAAATAAGATTTGAGTATTGGATTCAACCCGCGCTCACCTGAATCACTTCACGGAATTTATCACGAGTGATTGTGAGACGATAATATCATATAATCTTCAAACCAAGATATATGAGTTGCTGACTACGAGTTAGTTGTGCATTGATGTTATCAAAATGCATCAGTAACTTGATGTTATAAAATGTTTCGTTGTGCATGATTTGATGAGTAGTTAGTACAAGCATATAATGTCTAAGTTTATCTGTTCCTTTTATCCTAAGAGGATGAAAAGCGATATCTTGGGCCCCTCGATGATTCTGTTTTGACTATGTGTCGGGCCCGGTCAGAACTAAATTGACGTGTTCAGTTATGTTCTATGTCAGACGAATCAGAAATCGGGAAACAAATTGCAGGACAATAAGTATGAATATGTTCCATGTATTTGTCCGCATAGATATCTTGCGAACAGAGGAATATATGATCCCTTATCTGAAGGACGCGTCACTGACTAGGTCAGAGTTCGACAACGGCTTTTGAAAGCTTACGATTGCTAGTCGGATCCTGAAGTCGCATTGCCAGCTATAGTTATTAGACTTATCCAAGTGGAGACTGTTGGATTTGGTGTCTAAGCCCATAACTATAACTGGGATGTACTTGACCCGATTGTAGCATGGTCCTTTTGGGTTGCCTTAACCAGTGCAATTTGATAGGATGTACTTTTGAGAATAAGGTTATTTATGATTTATTAATATATTACAAGTATAATATATTAATATGAAATCATATTGTTTAATTAGTATTGATCAAAAATTAATTTGGAATTAATTTTGTGATCAAAAGAGACTAATTAAATATATGGGGATTGATTGTGTAAATCAATGATTCTAATAGTGTGGGATAATGATCCATGGTTATTTATGATTGCTAAACCAATGAGATAATCCATGGATAGTCCATGGAGGTTAACCCATGGATCCTAAGTAATATGAAAGGTCATTAGGGTTTACAAAGTGTAACCCTAGCATTTGCCACACTATAACTAAATTGACGTGTTCAGTTATGTTCTATGTCAGACGAATCAGAAATCGGGAAACAAATTGCAGGACAATAAGTATGACTATGTTCCATGTATTTTTCCGCATAGATATCTTGCGAACAGAGGAATATATGATCCCTTATCTGAAGGAAGCGTCACTGACTAGGTCAGAGTTCGACAACGGCTTTTGAAAGCTTACGATTGCTAGTCGGATCCTGAAGTCGCATTGCCAGCTATAGTTATTAGACTTATCCAAGTGGAGCTGTTGGATTTGGTGTCTAAGCCCATAACTATAACTAGGATGTACTTGACCCGATTGTAGCATGGTCCTTTTGGGTTGCCTTCACCAGTGCAATTTGATAGGATAGACTTTTGAGAATAAGGTTATTTATGATTTATTAGTATATTACAAGTATAATATATTAATATGAAATCATAGTATTTAATTAGTATTGATCAAGAATTAATTTGGAATTAATTTTGTGATCAAAAGAGACTAATTAAATATAGGGGGATTGATTGTGTAAATCAATGATTCTAATAGTGTCGGCTAATGATCCATGGTTATTTATGATGACTAAACCAATGAGATAATCCATGGATAGTCCATGGAGGTTAACCCATGGATCCTAAGTAATATGAAAGGTCATTAGGGTTTACAAAGTGTAACCCTAGCATTTGCCACACTATAACTAAATTGACGTGTTCAGTTATGTTCTATGTCAGACGAATCGGAAATCGGGAAAAAAATTGCAGGACAATAAGTATGACTATGTTCCATGTATTTGTCCGCATAGATATCTTGCGAACAGAGGAATATATGATCCCTTATCTGAAGGACGCGTCACTGACTAGGTCAGAGTTCGACAATGGCTTTTGAAAGCTTACGATTGCTAGTCGGATCCTGAAGTCGCATTGCGAGCTATAGTTATTAGACTTATCCAAGTGGAGACTGTTGGATTTGATGTCCGAGCCCATAACTATAACTGGGATGTACTTGACCCGATTGTAGCATGGTCCTTTCGGGTTGCCTTCAGCAGTGCAATTTAATATATTACAAGTATAATATATTAATATGAAATCATATTATTTAATTACTTTTGATTAAGAATTAATTTGGAATTAATTTTGTGATCAAAAGAGACTAATTAAATATATGGGGATTGATTGTGTAAATCAATGATTCTAATAGTGTGGGCTAATGATCCATGGTTATTTATGATGGCTAAACCAATGAGATAATCCATGGATAGTCCATGGAGGTTAACCCATGGATCCTAAATAATATGAAAGGTGATTAGGGTTTACAAAGTGTAACCCTAGCATTTGCCACACAATAAATAAACCCCTAGAGCCAAAATCGGTTACGACAGCATTCTTGGAGAGTGATATTTATTTTGTGCAAGTAACTTATTCTCTCAGGACTCCTCTTGCATGGTGTTTGTGATCCATTAGAGGCATCACACTTAGGGTGCTCAAGCTTTCAAAGGTCAAGAACTACAAGTCCTTCTAAGAGGTAAGTCATCTAACTAGTTGTAATGTCCAATTGTTCAATTGTATGCTAGTTAGGGAGAATGCTTTGGAAAATTAAAAATAAATGTATAATTAGAGAAAACATAGATCCAAAGCATTTAGGGTTGCATGTGCACCATAGGAGTATTATAGTGCTCAAAACCCAACAGGGAGATCCTCCACCAAAGGAAGCTCACGATACTAAAGGTCACCCTTAAACTTCCCGTGAAACACACTCGAGAGAGACAAAACCCTCTCAACACCTACAAACAAAACACCAATCATTAAATTACCGACTTCCTCCCCAAGGGAAGCTTCTCAAAACGAAGGGGGGGGGGTATGGAAACGACATGTAACAACCCATTATTTCACATCAAACATGAATTTTTTTATAAAGGATTATTTAGAATAAATAATCTTATCTAAGTTGTAGTATATGTCACAAGGTTTCCAAAAACATAAAGAACACCGAAATCCGAGTTATAACGAAGAAGTAATGACCAATCGAAGATCCGCGACAGAACCGGCACACCGCTGCGCGATGTAAAAAGTGAGTTTACAATCAAATGATTTTTTAGCCTTAACAATAAAAATGGAAGTCTTAGAATACGTTAAACCGATAGTTTAGATAAAAAGAACGTCCAAATATGACTTCGTATGAGGAAGTTATGAGTTTTTTAAGAATCGACATAGCAGTACACAACCCGAAACTCGAAATAAAGATCGAGTGATTTTTAGCCGAAACAACCTAAACGAGAATCGAAGATCTTGTCATTTGTAGTTCAACGGTAAAAAGACAAACGAAAACGGATGTCGGATGAGAAAGTTATGAATTTTTAACGGACTTTTCCTGTCCCGGCCTGTTAAAAATATAACTTTAAAAATAAAGTCAAAATTAGTCGACGAAGTCTAAACAAAAGTTGTTGATCTTGATCTCACCTACGCGTGGATATAATGACCGTAAAAAACGGAGCTTACATGCAAAATATATGAATTTTTGACGTCTGGACACAAACTTCGAGGATGACCGAAGCCGTACGTCCAGCGTACTTCGTATGTACGCCCAGCGTACTCGGAAACAAGGTCAGCAGCCGTCCACGTCGCCCTTCCTTCGCATGTCGACACGCATCAGCCACGTCCGAGGCCTGGGTTCCGATCAGAAGCCACGACTCACGAACGCGCAGCGTACGAGGGTACGCCCAGCGTAATGAGCAGCTTCGGACCTCCTACAAAAGGAATGCGAGGTCTCCGGATTTATGTTACAAATTTTCTTATTCTTTCACCTTAAAACTCCTCTCTAACCACTCTAAACCAACCCGAAGCCTCGGGAACACCCCTAACACCCGAAGAAAGCCCGTAGCCATGAAGTTCTCGAGAAAATAATATTTTCCTGTCGAAACTCTGCCCGTGTAAAGCCCGGTTTTTCAAAAGAAACTCGCGGTTTCATCAAGAAAAATCATTTATATAAACGAAACGCTGCCCGAATCACCACCTATCAAGTGAGTTCATAGTCATATAATCTACCTTTTTAATGATTTTAAATGCTTTTAAGGGGGGAATACAAGTTGAACACAATTAATATTGTGTTAATATTTACCTGTGATAACAATCACACAAAAGGTTATCTTATGTTTTTAAATATTGTGTTAACAATAAAAGATTACCAAATACTTCCAAAATGATTTAAAGTCATGTAGACTCTTTTTAAACACTGTTAAACCCTTCAAAACAATTGTTAAACTCTTTTAAAATACTTTTAAATGTCTTTTAAGTTTTTAAATTGTTATAATTATCATAAAAATTACATATTTATATATGTGTAAATTATATAATTTGGATTCAAAAGATTTAGAATACATAATTTGACCCTATTTCCTGTTCCTTGTTTGGTTGTGGACTTGGGGTAAAGTTATATAACTGAAGGTCTAATTAATCACAATTATATAAATATTACATTTATATAAATATAAAAGGGTTTTCAAACTGTTTGGTACTTTTTGGTACAAACAGTGAGCTTCATGTAATAGTAGTATTACCGATTCTTACCAACTGTTAAACTATAATAGGTATAGTTTAGTAAACACATTCATTGGTACTTAACAGAAAACGAGTAGAAAACATTCATTAAATAACATCAATCAGAAAACAACCATATAAACTATATCTTATATAGTTTATGAAACTGACCTACTGAGTATTTATTTCCTAGTAACTTATCAATACTATATACATAATCATCAATATAGCACTTGTGAGACTACCTTCATGTACTTATTTAAGTATA
This sequence comes from Lactuca virosa, assembly GCF_052849685.1. NCBI lineage: Eukaryota > Viridiplantae > Streptophyta > Magnoliopsida > Asterales > Asteraceae > Lactuca > Lactuca virosa. Next base: position 267,540,693 of record NC_136426.1, on the reverse strand, counting down.
AAACAAAAGTCCTGAAAATTATAACTAGAGTATCCTTGAGTGAGAGTGTGACAATTGTGTATAGATCTATACCGGACTGACAATCCCGCACCAGAGCTGCTTGCAACAGCTAGGTCGGCAGACCTGTGGTGACAACTGTCGTACCATATTACGATGCCTGAAGAACGTCGTGTTCAGGCGATCCTAGGTCATCAAGCATGGTTATAATAAATCACAATTTGGTATTGAATAAAATGATTAGTGTATGAATAAGTAAAACTTCACATAGTTTTATCTTTATAAAACTATAATAGAGTATTTTACCAGTTTAAATACGGAAATACTATTTTCGTATTGGAAAACGCCTTTTCTTTATGGTTTTATGTAAACTATAATACAGTATACCACTTAAGAACCATAAACATTCACCCTTTTTCTTACCATATAATACATCACAAAATATAGGATTTTCTGGGAAAAATGTGTTTACTTTATCAAATAATGAGAAAACGGATTTGAGTTATAAATATGCTTATGAACTCACCAGCTTAAATGTTGATCCTCTCTTTCAAAATAACTTGTATTCTCAGGAATCCAGTAGACAGGTACACTTCTGGAGCTTTTAAGAAGACAGCCTAGTACCGTGTTGCGTCTTTTGTCTTTTACTATATCTACTTTTGATGTAGAACATCTAGTGTTTGAACGCTTATGTAAAAACTTATACATTATTAATGAAATGGTTGTTGTACTTTGATTACTATAATGCATGTGTTGTTATACTTGACATGACGTCCTCCACCCCCGGACGTTTCCGTCGTTCCGGTTTTGGGGTGTGACACGACACTTACCGTCTTTCTCCACGTAAAATTGAGGAATCTTCCCCTAGCTTGCCAAGCAACACTCATTCCTGCCGCCGCCAGGATGCAGTCCTGCCAATCTTCCCCGTCGAAGTAGATCCCCTTCAACGCTTGAGCCACTGATAAACAGGTGTCCAAAAACTGAGGTGCACGGTCTGAGGAGATGGTCATACAAGGATAGCCAGGATCGATCAGGTCGCTGTTAACCCACAACCACCGATCCTGGTAGTTCTTTTGAGGAGCTCTCTGGTTAACAATAAATGTGTGAGTATTGCACCGCTGAGAGAAAGTATGAACGCCAGATTGGGTGGACAAGTTAAAGAAAAACTGAAAGGCTCGGAGTTCGGGAAGTACACCCAAGACTCGACAAGCCAGCTCGAACCCAACAATCTTATTAACAGTATTAGGAGTGAGGTTGTCCATAGAGAAACCATACTCGCACATAACCTCATCAAAGAAATCTGATATTGGAAGCCGGAGCCCCGCTTCGAACATTGACATAGGGACTTCAACCTTCCCCGCCGAAAAGTGATAGAAGATAGCCCCTTTCTTTGGAAACTGAACCCCATGTTCAGGCATAAAACCAAAACGAAACTGAAGGGACTCGAACTCTTCTGGTGCTAGGTCGCTCCCAAATCGCGTGGATGTCATTGTACGAACAGAAAACGACAGGATAAGAATAAGCATAGAAGAAAACGGAGACAGTTGAAGCGTAGGAGATATGAAGAACACAACCATCCCTAATAAAAGGGAATTTTAAATACAAAGCGGGAGAATCAAACAGTTACCACACTAAAAATCTACTGTACAGAAGGACTTTGTTGCATCAACGAACACCAGATCCATCCACCCCAAACGCATGTCCTGATCAAGGCTAGAACAACTCAGCTACGTCATCCAAACACAGAAGTCTACTAGCCTAGGGGACTTGTTAACGTATCCCTCTAGGGATACGTCAAAGATAATAGAGAGGATATCTAAAGGACGACCTAGCTAATGCTGCCCCCAGCATAAGTGCTAAACCCGAGCCCGAGCCCTCGTGGTCTCGCACTTAGACCCCGACGCTCTAGCGCCAAGGTTCAACTCAGAATGAGAGGCTCCTGTCTATAACAAGCCAAAACAATACCAACCGCTCCCCAAAGCGACAAGTGTGGCGTTCAGAACGCTGCCCTTTGGTGGTTTTGCACCAATAACATATATGCGCTAGTGGTGCATGATATGCCAATAGGACGTCTCCACGTCCCGTCGGTCCAGACAAGGCAAAATTTACTATCAAGGACATGTTCCCACGACGACATGTATAAAATAAACCCTTCTTCTCCAGAAGAAGGGATCACCTCTTTCTCTATCTTGATCTAAAACCTAATTCTCTCATCTAATTATTAACTAGACCGCCGGAGCCTCGTTCCGAGACCCCCTCTTGGACGACGACTAACGTCGGTTCTTTTTTTGTTGTGATTCTCAGGCTTAACTCGGACGAAACCACCACAAACGACGTTAAGCTCGAAGACATATCCCAACAATTGTAAAAAGAATATTAGAAGCATATTAAATAAACATAAAAGCTTTAACGGATAGTTTTAAAAATTCATACAATCACCCAAAAAGATTATTATTTTGATTCATTAAGCACATATAAATGATACCATTGTTGCATATTTATGATACAATTAATATTATAACTAATCGATATTTGAAATGCATACCAAGTTCAATGTAGCCCAAATCTAGACCCAAACATAAAAGTCAAAATCAATCAAAACATTCACCTCTTAGGGGTTGTTTGTTTTTTTTTTGTGAAGATCTGCGCAACCACTTTTGTCTACGCCGCGCAGACATATGCCTTCGCAGAGTGTTTGTTTTTTGGAAGTGCGCAGATCAAAAATCATCTGTACGAGGTCTTCCTGGCGCAAACATTGGCCACTGTCTTCAAAGGTCTTCAGACCTCATTTTAACCTAAACAAAAAAAACATGGGCCACCGTGCAGTTTTGTTTTTCTTTCTTTTTTTGCTGAAAATGTATTTTTAATGTTTATGACATGAAATTAAGTTTGAAAAATCACTTTATTTCAATAGCTGCAGACGTTAAAAACAAACAGTCTTCTTATTGCAGACTGCAGACATTTGGTCCACCTCTTCTTCCGTAGAGGCTTGCAGATGTGGTCCGCAGACTGCAGACATTTTGGCTTCAAAAAACAAACAACACCTTATACACTTCCTATAATCGGGAATAACCACCAACAAACTTCAAACAAAATGTTTCACTGGAGTTGGTCGCAGGTTGCCGGAGACTGGTGGTTGTTGTTGGTTTCTCGTACGTCGTCGGTACCGGAGCAATGATGATCGCCGGAGAAAGGAACATTGAAAAAGAACTAGTCGGAGGCTGCTGCATAGCTGGAGCTGAGACCCCACACTTCCTCTCTATTCGAATCTCTCCCCACCTCTTTCTTATTCCTTTAGTTGACGGAACCAGTAGCCGGAACTACGAGACCTCACCGAAAAATGTGAGATTCATCGAAAAACACATACACACATATTGTAGCCATTGCAGCTTTCTGCCTCCCTTTCTTCCTAAACCCTAACGCCTGCCTATGATAGAATAAATACGGATAGAAAAAAAAGATTGGGATCGTTTGGCCTTTTAAGGAATTCTGGATTGCAGATTCAAAATTGAGAAAGAACCAACTTCAATCTGTTTTGCTACTAGGAAGAAGAAGACACACTATTTCAGGAACTGGCAAAATCGGTCCCTGCAGTTTCCTCCATTGGCTGAAATGTCCCCTTCTTGAATTCTCTTCACATAAGAAGTTTCCAATAAATACCAAATAGACCCTAATCTTATATATTTTAATTAAATTGATTTGTTATTATTATTATTATTATTATTATTATTATTATTAATACCACTATTATTATCATTATTATTATTATTATCATGATTATTATTATTATTATTATTATTATTATTATTATTATTATTATTATTACTTTAACCCCTTACATTTATATAATGTCTGTTATTTTCTTACTTCCGTTGCCAAACATACAAAAATTAAGTTTTTTAATTATATATATACCCGTTATTATTTGTCAACTCTGTTTCAAAATCATTAAACGGAAACGATCATTACATAGTTGTACCCTATTTGATGAAACATGATAATGCGACGAGAAATGACAATGGAATCTAGATGAATAATTTCAGATTAGGTAGAAATCCCTAGCACTTTGCAAAAAAATTTCCATGGATATCGAGGTTTTGTCCCCATGAACTTCAAAATTCACCTACATCGAGATGGTTATGGTAAATAGAAGTAGAATACGCATGAGATAACTGAGATAGAGGAACCTTCTCAAACATCGAAAAAGCTTTCATCAATGGAGAATATTTCAGACATTCAATCAATGGGTGAATGCTAGGGTTATACTTAAGTGCGTCTAAATTATCCACCAAATTTTGATTTACTTTGATCTTCATCATGGCAGTAGAGGTAGTTTGATCAATAAAAGAAATGTTCTCAGAAGAATCCATTTGTAGTGGAAGAAAACTTGCAGAGAATCGTAGAATATTTGAGAGAATTGAAGAATGCTTTGAGAAGTTGTGTGAGCGTAAAGAACAAAATGTACAACTCTTCAGCTTTATATAGGCTTGGATACCCAAACAGTTTTAATTTGAATTTGAATCGGTGTGGAATAATTGGAGAGAGAAACCGCCATTCACACATTTAATGCTTGTCTGCCCACATCAGCCAAGAATTCCCATGCCTATGATGTCTCCAATAAAGGACCAATATAAAACTGTCAGCTCATGAAAAAGTGTATCTGCTTTGGACACCGTTTGAAATTATAAAACATCATCATTAAGCTCCAAGATACGCTCCATGATTTGATTTTTCATTACTGAAACATTCCATTTCTTTTTGCAGAAGTTTTATAATCACTAATCCACCCTTTACCTTTGCATAAGCCAAAATAGAATCCATTAGAATTACAATTGGGATTATTTTTCCATCAGTTGTAGTAACCAAGGTTAAGAAGAGTTTCATCTAGTCACGGGAAGAATTACTTGAATCATTAGCTAGAATTTGTGAAATGTTGGTTCAGATTGGTTTTACCTGGGATCTCAAGGATTTCAAGTGATGTGTGTGTGATGGCGCTAGAGAAATTAGGTTTTGCAAATAGGAAAGCTTGTTGGTGCATAACGTTATCCTACGGTGATAGTAGGCGATCATTGCATACAATTTTGTAACACCATATGTTCCAAATTGTTTTTATTCGTAACCTAGGTGTGATATCTGAAAAGTGATTGAGATATGGACAAAAGAAATAAATAGAGTGTTAAAGGCATTGTTTGTTGGGTTTCACTCTTCATAATCGTAATAACGATGAAAATAAGTTTTTCACACTCTCATTGTGTGTGCATAGTGTAAGAAGTATAAGGATTGGAAATGAAAACAAGTTTTTCACATTCTCATGGTGAAAATGAGAATGATTATAAAAACAGTTATTGAAAAACCATAACTTCGAGTTGGTATTTACTCGAAAAATCAAGGGTTAATCAATAATCATTGTTGTATAAACCGTAAATTCCTTAAGGCTTAGAAAAAGGAACCCTATGTTTGGATTTTAATATACGTAAGACATCATTGGTTTCCGATATAGGTTAAAAGAAATATAATAGATCTGCTACAAAAGATTGACCAAGCAGAAATCTCCATACTCCGAAATGAATAGAGATAAGTAGCTCTTTGATTTTTGTAATACAACCTATTCGGAAGAAATTCTTAGAACATGAAATTTCATCAAGGCTTTTCGCAAACAAAGAATCTTTGAGACTTCAGATAACATGTTGCAGCATGCTTCTAGGGACTCATAACTAGTATAACTTGAAAAAGAAGAATACATGATCACCAAGAGAGTAGATGTGCCATGTCAATGCAGCAAGTGTCAATCACAAAATTAAAAAAAATATTTTTGTATTTTTGAAAATTTTGAAATATAAAGACAAAAATAAAAAAAATATTATTGGATTTTTTAATTTTTGAATATTAAAAACAAAAATAAAAAAAATCTTTTTAGAATTTTTAAAATTTTGAAATTTAAAAACAAAAACAAAGAAATCTTTTTTGTATTTTTGAAAATTTTGAAAATTAAAAACAACGACGAAAATAAAGAAAAGAAAGTTACCTTAGTACACCGGCCTACAAAAGATTGTACCCTCTCGCAACTAAGAAGTAACTGCAAGAAAGAAAAGAAATTCAGAAATGAATAATGAATTCCGATAGCTACCAATATTGGAACATATCAGAATTAAAGATCAAAAAGCGAAATGAACTAGTAAAATATTATGCCTTCCGATGCTCGGGAGAATTCGAATTTAAGGATATGAATCCGAGATGAACAGTGGATTATGATGGCTTCCGATGTTCGGAAAAATTCAAAATTACACAAATGATTTCAAAACTGATTTTGCCTCAATCATTCAGAGCCCTTGAAGAATTCGATTGAAAGTAACTTCTGGTAGAGATTTTTTGAATATATTTTCCAATTGATTTGCTAACCTAACGAAATGAACCTCAACGTTTCCATTTTCAACATGATATTTTATGAAATTATACCTGAAGGCGATGTGTTTTGTCTTAGAGTGCTGAATTGGATTATGACAAATTCAAGTTGCACTTTCTGAGTCACAATAAAGAGGAATCTTCTTCATGATAATTCCATAGTCTCTTAATTGACTTTGTATCCAAATAATTTGTGATGTGTACGAAGCGGCAGCAATGTATTCGGCTTCAGTAGTTGAAAGTGAGACATAAGTCTACTTCTTTGATTGCCAACTTATGAGTTCTCCATCCAGAAACTGACATCCACCTGTAGTACTCTTTCGATTAAGTCCACAACATCCATGATCAGCATCTGAAAAAGCTTGTATGAAAAATCACGAATTAGTTGGATACCATAAACCAAGTGAAGATATTCGCTTTAGATATCTAAAAATGTTTTTCACTACTAGCATGTGTGGCTCTCGAGGATTAGCTTGATAACGTGAACAATAACACACTGCAAACATAATATCTAGTCTACTCATTGCGAGATACAAAAGCGATCCAATCATTTGTCGATATTGAGTAAGATATGCAACAGGTTTATCAAGAGATGGATTCAATTTTGTTCCGAATGCTATAGGTAATTTCACTTTTGAATCACATGTCATTCCAAATTTCGTAAGTAATGATATGGTATAAGCCTCTTGACTAATAAAAATACCTTCCTTACTTTGTTATATATTTAACCCAATAAAGAAATTTATTGGTCCCATCGAACTCATTTCAAATTTAGTTTCCATCAAATTTTGAAATTCATCAGTCAACTTAGGAATAGTGGATCCAAAAATGATATCATTAACATAAACCTGACCAATCATAAGATGTTTACCTTCCTTCTTACGAAAGAAAGTAGGATCAACTGAACCTTGTTTAAACTTGGATTGTTTAAGAAATCGAGTCAGAGTTTAATAGAATGCACGAGGAGCTTGTTTCAAATGATAAACAACTTTAACAAGAACATAACAATCATATGGATATTTTTCATTTACGAAACCCGGTGGGTGTTCAACATAAACAACTTTATGAGCAACATAAGCAAAAAAGATACAAACAGATTCTGGTCGAGCAACAGGAAAAAATGTTTCTTCGTAATCAATTCCTTCTTCTTGGCAGTATCCTTTGACCTTAAGATGTGCTTTGTTTCGAATAACATTCCCTTCTTTATCCATCTTATTTCTGAATACCCATTTAATACCTACAACAGAAGCATTTTTCGGAGTTGCAATTAGTCTCTAGAATTTACTTCTCTCAAACTCATTCAACTCCACTTGCATATCTTTGAACCTATATGCATGATCAAGCGCAACTTTAACCGTTTTAGGTTCGATTTTAAAAATGAAAGAATTAAACATGATGAATTCCATTATAAAAATAAAGCAACCTATTTTTCTTTTAAATGGGCACCAGTTAAAACTCCTGAAAAGGTATCTCCAATGATTTGTGTGTTTGGATGATCTTTTTTCCATTTTGTCAAAAGTAGATAATTCTTATCATATTCAGAATTTCAACAATTATTTCTTCAACTTCCGATTACACATTAGTGTCATCATGTACTGAACTCTCCCCCCTGGACATTATTAAGATTATTTAAATTCCCCCTGCATAAGATCATCATTATGTAAATAATGATTAAAATTAGAATTTGAAGGAACAATTTCTTGATTTGAAACTGGAACAAAATTTTGTAAATCCTCCCCCTCAGAAATATGATTTTAACTATCTTTATGAATATCAATAATTTTCAATTGCATCATCAACAAGCTTCAACAGTTCATTTTCTTTGTTAACATTAGCTTTCTCTTCCGAAGAAAATTCATTTTCTGACTCATCAAAAAGATTTAAAAAATCTTCATAAAGAGTCATAAGAGGACATGTTTGGGTATTGGAGGATGGAAAAGTCTCATCAGATTGAACATTTGGAATTTGTTGAGAATTTTTGAGAAATTTATCTTCAAAAGTAACATAATAGCTTTCTTCAACCTTCTTACATTTCTTGTTAAGAGCTCGAAAAGCTTTTGACGTCAAGGACTATCCCAGAAAAATTCATTCATCAGCTTTAACATCAAATTTGTTGCGATGTTCCTTTGAGTTGTAGATAAAGCACCTAAAACCAAACACATGAAAGAATTTGACGTTAGGTATTCGTTTATTTAAAATTTCATATGGAGTAATAGAAAATCTTTTATTAATAAATGAACGATTTTTAGTAAAGCATGCAGTTCCAATCATTTCAGCCCATAAATATAATGGAAGATTGGAAAAAAGTTAACATTTTCCTCACAGCTTCACATAAGGAACGGTTTTGCCTTTCAACTATACCATTTTGCTGTGGAGTATATGGAGATGCGAAGTTATGACTCATGCCTTTTTTTATTAAGAATTCTTCAAATATTTGATTTCTGATTTCCGATCCGTTATCACTTCTGATCTTCCGAACTGGCTTTCGCAATTGTAACTCTATCTGGTTCACAAAATCAATCATCCTTTTTGTGGTTTCAAATATTTGTTTAAGAAAGAAAACCCATGTAAAACATGAAAAGTCATCAACAATAACCAAAATATATTTGTTACCACCAATACTTTCAATTGAATAAGTACCACCTAAATCAATATGAATTATTAAGTGGCTCAACAATTTTAGTATTTATGATTGAAAATGACTTTTTCCGCTTTGTTTTCCCATATCGCAAACTGCACACAAATGTTCTTTTTCAAATATGAGAAGTGGAAGCCCTCGAACATGATCACCAATAACAAGTTTATTTATATCTTTAAAGTTGATATGCGAAAGTATCCTGCTCCATAACCAGCTATCTTCCGAACACGCTTTTCTAACCAAGCAAATTGAAGGGTTTCCTTGAATCAGTTTCAGATTTAGGGGCTACATTTCTCCTTTTCGTTTTGATTTCAGAATCACTTTCTTCGAAGCTTTATCAATAGTCTCAGATCTGTCCTCATCAAATGATACTTTCAGACTAGAACCTACAATAAGTTGAGAAAAACTTATTAAATTGTGTTGCAATCCTTTAGCATAAGCTACCTTTCGAAATGTAAAGTCTCCATTCGTGATTATCCCATATCCTTTGTTTTCTCAAGTTGCATTGTTTCCAAACTTCACTTTTCCACCATCTTTCAAACCTTGATACTCTCTTAACTCCTATTTCCTTCCAGTCATATAACGAGAATAACCATTGTCAATGAAGCATTCTGAATCAAACTGCTCGTCATGTATTACCTATAAAATTAAGCCAATTTAGGTACCTAAACGATCTTGGGTCCTTATAAGATTTTGGATTTTGAATTCAAGAAAGGAAAAATCTTTGTTTGTCGATCCAAAATGATTTCTTAATCATTACATTGTTCACCCCTTTTTCAATTTTGAAAACCTAAGATTTGTTATCACAAAGATTAATTTCAACAAACATAGTATTTTGTTTAAAATGTGCTTTTCTTTGTTTTACCATCTTTTTCAAAAATTCATCTTCTTCTTGTTTCAATTTGGCATCATATGCTTTTAGAATAGCATCTTGATCCAAATCATTTTTCTTAACAACCTCAAGAAATCGTGATTTTTCAACATTGATTTTTCCTCTTTTTGAGTAATACGAACTTGGTGATAATTTTGATTTTGATTGTAACACCCTGTTTTGATCCATTTCATGATTCGAGTCCATGACCCAAAGATCAAGTATCATAAGGCTTCGGGCTTTGGGAATGAGAGATTTAGACCCCTTTGGGCGTGGTTAATGTAGATTAGGTGATCCGAGAGTTCGGATAGTATTTTGGAGCCCAAGGGTATAACCGAAAAGTGATAGTTTGGGCCTTTTATGAATTTTGGATTTAAGTTTGAAAAGTTTTAAGGAAAGGGTGAGCTTATAGAATTGTAGAGCTTCTCATTACCTTTCTGGGGATACAAGGATCGTCAAAATCGGACGTAAAACAAAGAAGTTATGGTCTTCGGAAGTTTGGTGGTTTTAGGGCAAAGCCTAGTACACTTGGCGTACATAGGAGTACGTTGGGCGTACTATGAAGGAGGATCGTAGGTGCCCTTTGGAGTACGATAGGCATACCAGGAGTACGCATGGCATACTCCAGTCAGGTGCAAACCCTAATTTAGGGTCTTGGACCCTATTTAATGGCCTTAACTCATCTCCAAACCCTCTTACGTTCAATCTCCATCCCATTAAACCCTAAATTTGAAACCTTAGCCCCCATAGAGTGATTTGTGAGTTCTTGGTGTGATTTCATGTGTTTTGGTGCTCATTGAAGAAGAATGAGCTTCTTGAAGGTGAGTTGGATTGCTTGGAGCTTGTAGATCCAGGCTTTGCTTTCCTTCCTGCATCTTCTAGAGGTATAAAGTCTCAATCTTGATGGCTCCTTTGTATAGATCTAGTTTTGGGCGCTAGTTTATCATGATTTGGTCCCATGATGGTGGTTCTTATGAGTAGAAGCTACTCCAGAACCTTTGAGCCCCATATTTGGTCCTTGTTAAGGTCATTAAGTCATAAAGTTTGGATCTTTTGGAGTTTTATCCTTCCATGCAAGTGCTGGTGTCATTTTATGAAGATTGGGAAGCTTAGATTATGGTTTGGACCTCATTAAGCCATTCAAAGTCATAAAGTCAGGAACTTTATGACTTAAGACACCCCATAAGGGTCAGATCTGTGTTTGGAGGTTATTGCCTTAACCATTAAGAGCTTATTTTGAATTTTTTTCCCTCTGACGAGTACGTTGGGCGTACGTAGGAGTACGCTCAACATAATGCATGGTCAGGCATCGTGACTTGTACATTGCGCATCGGTGAGTAGTACGCGGGGTGTACTCCTGAGATGCTCATTTTTGGCCTTTGGGATTTAGGCTATGAGGTGTTGGACCGGTTATCAAAAGGGTAAAATGGTCTTTTAACCTTTTAGAAGACAGGATATAGATTGAATCTTAGGACTCTCTATTTTGGGCTTGGGCTATTAGTGGGCCTAGTTTGGGCTTAGGCCATTTTTGGGCCGCATAATTTATGAGCCTGACCTTAAGAGTATAACTTGGGTTGGTACTGACTATGTTTGGTGTGAGGAGTCATTGTGCAGCAGACTTGGGTATGGGATTTGCTATCTTCCGATTGAGGTGAGTCTTCTCACTGTGCTCGTGGGTCGAAGACACCAATGATGGCCTACTAGATTGTGTATGTAGGATGCTAGGTGTCACACCCCCAAACCAGACGGCGGAAACGTCCGGGGGTGGAGGACTTCATTTGTAGTATCACAACACATGCATTATAGTAATCAGAGTACAAACAACCATTGTATTTAAAAAGTATAAGTATTTACATGTATTTCATTTTAGTATGCTGAAACCAAATAGTTATACAAAAGAAAAAGACAAGACATAAATAGCTCCATCTTCTCAAAAGCTCGAGGAGTACCTGTCTACTGGTTCCCTGAGAATACAAGTAATTTGAAAAGAGAGTATCAACATAAAGTTGAGTGAGTGCAAAAGTATTTATGTTTTGTAAGAATGTCTTCTGTTTCTTGAATATGTAGACTGTTTCCAGAAAATCCTATATTTTCTGCTGTATGTGAAAAGCAGTATTAGTTGCATAAAACTGTTCTATTTATAAACCAATGTTCTGTATTTGTAATGCTTTTGTAAATGTGTATCTGAGAGTATGTCTGAATTCATCAACTGTATTGTAAACTGTAATGTAATACTGTAAAGTGTATCTTGTAAACTAGTACTTTGAAATAGTACATAAGTTTAATTAATTATACACTAACATATTGTTAATATCTTTTAATGGGTTATTATAACCATACTGACTAGATGGCCTGACCCAACGCTATGAGTGCGCTGAACACATGTTGATAAAAATTTGTCACTCACAGGCGTGTATGCCTGACTGTAGCTAGCAGTCCGAGTGCAGGGTTGTCAATCCCAATATAGATCTATACACACATTGTTTCGATCCCCGGCTGGAGATTCTGGTTATAATGTAAGGACTTTACTATATTGTTTAAATGAAATAAACAACCTGTACTACTTGACTCATAAAACAGTATAAACGTTATGCTGGATTAGTGTCTAAGTCCATAACTATTTTGGTATGTACTTGACCCGATTATGAGCATGGTCCTTTTGGGTTGCCTTCACCATAGCAATATGTGGGATGAATTAAGGAGAGAAAGGTTTAATTATGATTTATTAATATATTATAAGAATAATATATTAAAGGAGAAATCATATTGTTTAATTAATATTAGTCAAGAATTAATTAAGAATTAATTTTGTGGCTAAATGAGATTAATTAAACTTAGGGGATTGGAATTGTAATTATAGGATAATTGCAATTGGGCTATGGATCACCTTGGAATAATAGGTTAGACGAATTCTTGGGGGAATCCCATTAGAAATCGTCCAAGGCATGTTCCAGAAGGGGTCCATGGGCTGCTTAGGGCTTAAGCAGTCAAATTAGGGTTTCCTTGTTAGATAACCCTAATAGTCTACCTATTTAAGGAGCCCTAAGCCCCAAAAACGTGGTGAATGATCCCCTTAGGGTTTCTGGACGATTTTGGGCAGCCTCACTTCTTCTCTCCTTCATCCAATTGCTTAGTGGTGTTTGTGACTCCATTAGAGGTGCAACACTTGAGGCACTAAGCTTTCTAAAACCAATGAATTGATTGTTATTGCTACATAACAATCAAGGTAAGATCTAAACCCTAGTTTATATGTTAATTTGATTAATTGTATACTAGATCTAGGGTTTATAAGTCTTGGAAGTTTATTGCATGTTCAAAGTAGAAAAACTAGATCCAAGCAATTAGGGTTGCATGAACACCATAGGATTGATGTTATGCTCAAAACCCATCAGTGATATCAGAGCTTTGGTTGTCTTTCTATTGAATAGATGCTCAAAACCCATCAGTGGACTCGACGAGTAGCCTCGACTCGGCGAGTGCATCAGTGGACTCGACGAGTAGGCTGAACTCGGCGAGTCCAGGGTGTTGTTGACTGGATTTTCGATTTTTTGAGCAGATTTTTGTTAAGGATAATTACCAAAACTCATTTTATTGCCTAAAATCGATTTTTCATGTTTGGGATGTTTATCCTTATCAAAATTGATGAATTTGGTTAAATATGGATAATATAGGATTATTATTAGACAAATATTTGACCTAGTAAGTTTGAAAAAGTTTCAATTTTCACCCTTTAGGTTTTATAGTTTAAATTTGAACGTAAATGTTTTGTTTTTGAAATTTAAATAGTTAAACCCTAATGCTTTGAAAAGTTTCAAAACTTGTCCTCAAGTTTTTGGAATTTAAAAGTTGATTAAAAGATTAATTTTGAAATGTTAAATTCTAAAACCCTCGTATTTTGAAAAAGTTCAAATTACACCCTTATGGTTTTATTAATTAATTAAAGTGTATAATTAAAAGAGAGTTAATAATTCCATAAAGTTTTGGTTTACATTTAACTAAATTAAAAGTATAATTTATTAAATTAGACCACCTAGTATTTTAAAAATATAAAATACACCCTTATACTATATGTAACATTAAAAGTCTAATATTATATATGTATGAGTAAACAGTCAGTCTTACCGTTAGTAGACCTCATTCACGAAGCTGGTCTATAAGGGGTGTTTAAGGAAATTGCCTATAAAATGGCGATTGAATGGGTATCCACTCTTACCCACCGCACTCTTGACTAGTGGAGGGTCGTTAGCCGAACGGGTAGGACGGGACAAAAACCTTCCATTATAAGTATAATGAAGTACAAAGTAACTACATGATTTTCAAATTCCCAAATTCTAGTTACTTTAGGCAAAATGTGAAATTGTATGCTAATCCATGGAATTACACTTCGTACCCTTGTCAAACGTTAGTGGAGCTTGTGTGGTTAATCGGCACACTAATTTGGGATTGACATTGGTAGCGAAGGGTGGCTCGATGTTTATCATAGATCAATGGAGCGTGTGTGGTTAACCGGCACATTGATTAGGTGGTAGTAGCATTGAGTGCACCATGTAGGTTTGCATGGTTATTCACACCTTATTTGTGATCCTCAGCATCCCAGTCACAAATAGAAGGGCATAATCGAGATTAAACATGCCATTGAAAAATTCAATGAATCTCAAAAGATCTAGGAGTTTCAATTCATTTAAAACTCAAACCTTCTATTACGTTTTTCATGGTGGAAATTGGTAAATCGTCATTTACCTACCTTCAAATATTCTGCAACTAGATTACGGCATCCCTCTTCTAGGTTGTAGAATATTGTGTTGGGTCCTAGCCTTGATGTTTCATCTGGGTGTCACATCAAGGACTCTTATCAACTAACTTGATTTTTCTCCCGTTTTGTAGATGTCTAAATCTTACAATGGTCTTCCCAAGTCCCTTGGAACAAGCTTTCCAAATGAAGATGACGTTCCACGATACGATCAAGGAAATGAGAGTCATGCTTCACTTCCTCCACCTCCTCCAATTATTCACCCTAACCCACAAGTTCAAAGGCTTGAAAAGTTCAAGCTCACTCAAGCCCTATTGGCAAGTAAACACGAAGATGGGAAACCTGTGTGTGCACACATCTTAGAGACGAAGTCACACATTGATAGGTTAAGGATGATGGGTGTCGATATCTCAGAAATGTTGGCTGTTGACTGGGTTCTTCAGTCACTTCCTGAATCATATAGTGAGTTCGTTAGAGAGTACTATATGATGGACCATGACGTGACCCTCTTTGATTTGACCTATTTGCTTATAGCTGCTGAATCAGCAATGACTTGGCATGCTAATCAAGAAAATCTGTCTGGTGAATCAAACTCCCAAACTTCAATGGACATTGAAAATGGTGACATTGGAAATCCAGAAAAAGTAAATTCTGAGATAGTTCCTTGTGTTATTCCAGAAGAATACATTTGCTTCTATTGCCAAGAGAAGGGGCATTGGAGACAAAGCTGTCATGTTTACCTGAGAGATCTAAGAGATGGGAGAGTCAAGACGTATGGCTCTACTTCAGGTAAAATCCATCAACTAACTCTATAAGTTCCTATTCTTTGATTCTTAATATGTGATGTGATAAGATTACATTTTGAAGTTTTGCAGGATCGAAGAAAAGAGAGGAAGCTTAAGGAAAAAGCGTGCTGAATCTGATCATGAAGAAATGGATTTCGATCGCATGGATTTGAATATCAGATTTTTGAGCTGCTACTCTAGAGTTAGGATAGATTGATAAGAAATATGTAATAGCATATTTTTTCAGTTGAATTGCATTGTAAGGACAAATTTTTCCGCAATAAAATAAATTTTTATTTTGTCTTATTTATTTATCCTTGCAATGATGGGTATGAAAAATTGATGTTTAATTGTTTCTATTATTAGCAATAATGGATTTGATTCTTAATTATGTTATTTGTGGAAATGTCGAGAATTTGCCAAATAAGGGAAGATTCTCATCGCCCAAGTTTCAATTGGACAGAAACTTGGAATGATACAACTTGGTTGCGTGATGAATGAGAAACTTCATATTTGGAAATTAGACTATTTTGACAAAGTGTCAAGAGAAGGACTGGGAGATCAAGTACACTAGGTTGTGATTTGATCAAGTCCACCACAAGAGTGATAAAGATATTCGTCATGATTTACTAAAGTTTAGTAAATATGGTTATACTTATAAGATTAAGTATAATTCTGAGTTGATTGAAAGAGTTTCAATCAATAGTAGAACGAATAAGAAGAATCAAATAGGCAGAAAGATAAAAGTTTCTCTATTCTAAGAAGAAGGGAGAGTACCTTTTATTGTGTTTTATGATAAGTCTTAATGATTAAGAACCATATCTCAATTGATCCTCCAAGTGAGTCTTACAAGTGAGTCTTAGTACATTTGTATGTCTAAGAAGAGGAATCGAGAATTGTAGAAATGGTTAAAATCAAGAAGTCAATCATACTTCGTTCCAATATCAAGTCTTAGAGTTATATTCCAAGATTGTGAATTGAGTGAGAAGTCTTTAGTAGGTTTATAACACTCAACAAATGTGGAATTGGAAAAAGTCTTCTTATTCCTGCACATTTGAGATTGGTAAGTTGTGATGTCTTGGATAAGACAAAGACCAACTAGAACCAATTATGTGAAGTGATAGTCTTGATAAAAACTACACTAACTCTTGAATATTTGTTTTGTCAAGGAATGTTTCTTGACAAGAGAATCTTATATGTCAAGGAGTCAGTGGGAGTCTTAATGGTCTTGAAAGGTTTCAAGAACAAATCAAGAGTTAAACCTAGTTGATCATCACTAGCACACGACTTGAGGTTTAAAGCCTATAGTGGATGACATACTCTTTTTCTGTGCCATTCCAATTGAGCTAATATGAATATGAGTTCTATGAGTTCTCATTTGAATACAAAGCACCTTGATCAATGGAAAGTACATTGATATGAAAGGGTGAGTTGCTTGGAAGACATGGTGGGCATTTATGTTACCATGAGGCAAGAAATCGAGATTTTAAGAAGATTGCAATTGTGAAAATTGTATTCTCAAATTCGATTATGATTACGGGATCCCTCTTCATAGTTCGAATTGTGAGATTTGGCAATTAGTCTGAACATTTGGGACTTAGTAACATAAGTTCTGAATTTCTTTAGACATACATGTGAGCTATCTAAGGCAAAGGTGTATGAGCTTACAAAGCTTAGATAAAGGCTTATCAAAGCATTAGGTATTGAGAAATATGAACTTAAGGAATTCAATAAGCATTGTTTTCTGGAAGTTCAACTGTTTTCTGAATACATGTCAAAGCTAGTGGGAGCATAAGTGTTATGCTGGTAAGAAAATAATCATCATGTTAGTGGGAGCATGATTATTATGGTAAGTATTGCAAGTTAGCAATATTAATTATAGAAAACAAAGATTTACTTTGCAAAGTTGCAAGGGTTGAAAAGTTGTTTTGCTATAATTAAGGGAGAGAATATTATACTTCGTTTCAAAATTCTAAAGCTTAGATCGAGAAATGTTAATAAATTTAGTCAAGGATACATAGTGCATTCTCAAAATTCGATTATGATTACGGAATCCCTCTTCATAGTTCGAATTGTGGGAACATGGCACATAAAATATTATGGCAGAAGGCTGATAAAGTATCACGTCTTTATGTGAGACATTATGCATCGTGTCCAATACGCTTCGGGTATAGGATCGATTGCATATGCTATAATATTTGACCATTCTAAAATTTTCCAAATGCCTAGGGCATTAAGAGGGAAAAAGGACTAAAATCGGTTTTGACTAAAACAATTAAACAACTATCAAAGGACGATCTGAGGTTCACTGAGGATTTGTCGCTTGTGAGTAGTTGGAAGTATAGTACTGGATGGACTATATTGACATTATTATGAATAGATAAGATTCTATTAAGAATGAGTTGTCATATGGCAAATATGGAAATGTTTCCATGAATGGGAGTTGGATATTAAGAAATATGTCTAGATTAGAAACTTTTATGCGAGAAGGATGTTCAAAGGAATGTACTTTGAATGTCAGACTTCACGTCTATGGAATTGTCTTGTAACAATTTCCGATAGAATACCTTGTAATTTCATTAGTCGGGTCTTGGTGACTTTTATGGTATGACATTACGAAAGAATCATTGCATATAATATTAGAATCTGACATATTCTAAAAGTGGCAAGAATTTGGTATTCTTATACTAATAATAAGGATTGGGGATTGTGAAATGAGTTTCATTGGAAAAGTTTTTCAATTGATCTATTTCACAAAGTATGGACTATAGGAAACCAAAGTGTGCATGCTTGGAGCATGGGACAATTGTGGTTATAATTCGAGTAATAAGTTGATTTTCTGAAACAGTAAGCAATGAATAATGAGTAATCAATATGGTGTTTAAATAAAAGTGTTTTATTTACGCTCAAAAGTTTTGGGGCCATATAGGATTAATATTATTATTGCGTTTCACTTTGCATGTTTTGACTTCCAGAATAACTGGGTTATTCAAACCTCCACAGTCGGTCATACGTTGGAAGTAGGTATGAAGCAAGACTGTCATGAATTTGTCCGTAGATTGTCTGAAGTGTTTAGACATAGCACAAGTTTGTTGCAGAGTTCATGATTACTTTAATAAGATTAAAGTATTGGATTAAACCCACGCTCACTTGAATCACTTCATGGATTTATCACGGGTGATTAGTCAGACGATAACATTGTATATTCTTGAAACCGAAACGTGTGAGTTGCTATTTGCTGGTCGGTTGCACATTGATGATAAGTAAACGCACCAGTAACTTAGTGTTATAAAACTTATTGTTGTGTGTGATTCGATTAGTAGGTGCAAGCAAGCATTTGAGTCGAAGTTTATCCATTCCTTTTACCCAAAGTGGGATAAAAGTGATATATGTGGGCCTCTCGACGATTTAGTGATGACACCTAAGCGCTTGGCCAAGCCGGGACTAAGTTGATGTGTTCAATTGTAGTCTGTTGTGGGTCGTCATGAATCAAATGTCGGGAAACAATACATAGAGAGAGAGAATGATTTAAATCCATGTCCCGCATCTATACGATATCTTGAGAATGGAGGAATATATAATCCCTTATCTAAAGGACACGCGTATCTGATAAGATCAAAGTTGACAGCGGCTTTTGAAAGCTACAATTGCTGATCAGGTTCTGAAGTTATGCAAAATAGTTATTAGACTTATCCAAGTGGGAGACTGTTGGATTAGTGTCTAAGTCCATAACTATTTTGGTATGTACTTGACCCGATTATGAGCATGGTCCTTTTGGGTTGCCTTCACCATAGCAATATGTAGGATGAATTAAGGAGAGAAAGGTTTAATTATGATTTATTAATATATTATAAGAATAATATATTAAAGGAGAAATCATATTGTTTAATTAATATTAGTCAAGAATTAATTAAGAATTAATTTTGTGGCTAAAAGAGATTAATTAAACTTAGGGGACTGGAATTGTAATTATAGGATAATTGCAATTGGGCTATGGATCACCTTGGAATAATAGGTTGGACGAATTCTATGGGGAAGCCCATTAGAAATCATCCAAGGCATGTTCCAGAAGGGGTCCATGGGCTGCTTAGGGCTTAAGCAGTCAAATTAGGGTTTCCTTGTTAGATAACCCTAGTAGTCTACCTATTTAAGGAGCCCCTAAGCCCCAAAAACTTGGTGAATGATCCCCTTAGGGTTTCTGGACGATTTTGGGCAACCTCACTTCTTCTTTCCTTCATCCAATTACTTAGTGGTGTTTGTGACTCCATTAGAGGTGCAACACTTGAGGCACTAAGCTTTCTGAAACCAAGGAATTGATTGTTATTGCTACATAACAATCAAGGTAAGATCTAAACCCTAGTTTATATGTTAATTTGATTAATTGTATGCTAGATCTAGGGTTTATAAGTCTTGGAAGTTTATTGCATGTTCAAAGTAGAAAAACTAGATCCACGCAATTAGGGTTGCATGAACACCATAGGATTGATGTTATGCTCAAAACCCATCACGTTACATGTATAATAGTTATGAAAACCCAATCATTCTAAAGTAAATGATAGATAGTATGTTCTTGAATTAGTACTCTTAACATTTATCTGAAAGAATGTATACGCTTGAATAGTTTTGAATTACACCTTTGTTTTTGTAAAACAATGTACTCTAGTATACTTGAATCGTGAATTAATGTTCTGTGAATGATAAATTATACCTATTATAATTTATATGTACTTTCTGATTTGATAACGAGTATTCATGAATGTAACCCTTTTCTCAACATGTTACAAAGTGTAATTCAAACTAAATGAACAAACTTTTATACTTGTATACATATACAAATATATATAAGTAAAATTTAAATGAGACTCGGACAAACAACTGATACTTGTAATCCCACATCCAAACAAGGAAAAGGAACCAAAGTGGGTTATTAGTCCTAAATCTTTTAAATCTTATTTATATAAATATATGTATGCTAGTCTGATTTTTGGGGATAAATATAAGTTTATAAAAACATTTAAAACAAGTTTGATATTTTGAAATTCATTTTGGTGACTTGATGTCGTTTTGAAACAAACAATAAAAACCATTTAATTTGATGATAACTGAAATCCATTTTGATAAGATATTTGAAATCACTTGTTTATAACACAAAAACTTTGTGTTATACTTGTATTCCCCCCTCCCCCCCTTAAAACAGTAAAAACTATGAAAATACGGGGGTATGAACGCACCTGAAGTAAGTTATTCAAATGTGAGATTGGTGTAGGATGCTAAGTGTCAAGTGTTTAAACAACTAATTATGCTAAGAAACCCTCTTAGGGAGTAGGAATCACTTAGATTGAAATGTTACAATCACATGTGATTGAATCAAATAGAGTTTACGGCCACTCATTAGAGTTTACGGCCACACCTTTGATGTTTACGGCCAAGGGGAGTTTTCGGCCACTCACTGGAGTTTACGGCCAATGATGTTCTTCATAGGAGTTTACGGCCAAGGGAGATGCTCATGGCCGTAAACTGTTATTGTTCTTGGAATTGATTGTTTTCAAGGTTGTAAGTTGTGAACTTCTATAGAATAACTAGTATACGGAAGGATGCTTACGTTTTGAGGCTTGAATGAGGTGTTCACTGTCTAAAGAACTAGTGTGTGTTCTTGGTGTTCTTGAAGATCTAGCCAAAAGAAATGATTTCATAAATGAAATCATAAAGTTTTACTAGATTAAGCAAGGTATCATCAATTGTTTGGAAGAAACACTTACTTATTTGAAGATCAAGGTATAAATCTTGATGATAGTTGAGAGGAAAAGTCGAGTTTCTTGGGCTGAAAATGTGAGAAATGGAGAAAAATGAAGAAAATCTATATATGTATGCGAGGGTTTACGGTCGAGGAGTTTGCGGTCCGAAGTCGACAAGGCGTTTATGGCTGAAGCCTCGTTTACGACTGCGAGGAGTTTACGGTCTGAAGAGTTTACGACCGTAAGCTCTTTGCGGCCCGAAGTGTTTGCGGTCCGAGGCAATGAATAGTATACGAAGTTTCTCGGTTTTCAATCATTTTCCTTCTAAATTCAACTATGCATATTATAAGGATTTTAGCAAATAAAAGTTATTATCATAACCTCAATAAAAAACATAAACAATAAAAAGGACTTTAGTTGACTTTTGTTTGACTTTGGTTGACTAGAGTTGACTTTACAAATAGAAATTAACGGGATGTTACATTATCCCCCCCCCCCCCCGGTTAGAGAGAATTTCGTCCTGAAATTAGAGTTTAAGTAATTAAGCAATTACAAATAACTAAGCAAAAAGATGAGGATATTTCAGTTTCATTTGATCCTCACGTTCCCAAGTGAATTCAGGTCCCCACTTGGCATTCTAGCGAACCTTCACTATAGGAATACGAATTTGTTTCGTTTGTTTGACCACTCGGTCCATGATTTCTATTGGTTCTTCCACTAAGTTGAGGCTCTCGTCGAGTGGGATAACAAGAGTCTCGTCAGACATACACTTTTTCAAGTTCGATACGTGGAAAACAGGATGTATGTTGCTTAGTTCTTGAGGTAGTCGGAGTTTGCAAGCTACGAGACCGATTCTAGCAAGAATCTCGAATGGTCCTCTATACCGTGGATTCAACTTGTCACGTTTTCCAAAGCGTATCATGCCCTTCCAGGGTGAGACCTTCAACATGACGCGATCTCCAACCTAGAATTCCAAAGATTTTCTTCTTTTGTTAGCGTAGCTTTTCTGTCTATCTCTGGAAGCTTTAAGTCGCTCTCGGATTTGTACGATTTTCTCCGTGGTTTCGCGAATGATTTTCGGACCAGTGAGAGTACTGTCAGGAACTTGACTTCTATCCAGCTGCGTGTCACCCACTTCAGCCCAGCATAGAGGAGATCTGCACTTGCGGCCATAGAGAGCTTCGAAAGGAGCAACCTTTATGCTAGTGTGATAACTGTTATTATAGGAGAATTCGACAAGGGGTAAATGAGTATCCCATGCCTTTCCAAAATCTATCACGCAAGCTCGCAGCATATCTTCTAAAGTTTGAATCGTCCTCTCACTTTGTCTGTCAGTTTGTGGATGGTAGGCTGTACTCATGTCCAGCCTAGTTCCCAAAGATTTTTGTAAAGACTGCCAGAAACGAGAAATGAATGTACTATCTCGGTCAAAAATAATTGATACTGGCACACCATGCAGTCTAACGATTTCTTTGAGGTAAGTTCTTGTTAGCTTCTCCATCTTGTCGGTCTCTTTGATTGGTAAGAAGTGCGCGGATTTGGTTAATCTATCGACGATTACCCAAATAGTATCATAACCACTCGATGTTTTGGGTAACTTGGTTATGAAATACATTGTAATCCGTTCCCACTTCCACTCAGGGATTTTAGGTTGTTGTAATAAACCTGAAGGTTTCTGGTATTCTACCTTGACCTTGGCACAAGTAAGGCACTTGCCCACAAAGGTAGCAATTTCGGCCTTCATGTTAGGCCACCAGTATAGTTTCTTGAGGTCCAGGTACATCTTGTCTGAACCCGGATGAATGGAGTATCGGGTCTTGTGTGCTTCATTCATAACTATGTCTTTGTAACCACCAAACTTTGGTGTCCAGATCCGGTTCATGAAACAATAGACTTCATCATCCTTGACTTTAAAGTTTTTATCCATTCCTCTCAAAGTTTCATCTGTCATGTTTTCAGGTTTTAAGGCCTCGAGTTGAGCCTCTCTGATCTGTGTTGACATATGTGAATGGATTGTCATAGTTAACGACTTTACTCGGCGTCCCGATTATTCTTTTCTACTAAGGGCATCAGCTACTATGTTAGCTTTACCAGGGTGATAAAGAATCTCACAATCGTAGTCGTCCAGTAGCTCCACCCATCGTCGTTGTCTCATGTTCAGCTCTTTTTGATTGAAGATATGCTGGAGACTTTTATGGTCCGTGAATACTGTGCATTTCGTGCCATATAAGTAATGTCTCCAGATCTTCAGAGCAAATACTGTTGGATTAGTGTCTAAGTCCATAACTATAATTGGTATATACTTGACCCGACTCGGCATGGTCCATTTGGGTTGCATGGCATCGTGCATTTGGATAGACTAAAATGAGAGAAATAACACTTAAGTTTTATTAATATATTATAAGTTCTAATATATTAATAAGATTATTTAATTAGTATTGATCAAGAATTAATTTAGAATTAATTAAGTGATCAAAAGAAGACTAATTAAATATATGGGTTGATTGTGTAAATCATCCATACTTATATTGTGGGCTAATGCTCCATGGATTATGAAGTTGGGCCAAAACCCATAGGATGCTCCATGGATGCTCCATGGTGTATTTGAACCCATGGATCCAAGGAAATGGAAAGCCATGACAATTAGGGTTTACCCTAATTCTGACAAACTATATAAGCATCTTATTCTTGCAAAATCGGCGACCATGTATGCATGAAGAGGGCAAATCGATTTGAGGAGTGTTCTAATTTCTCTTTAAGTTATTCCAAGTGCATATGATGTTGTGTGAACCATTTGAGGTGTCATATTTGGGGCACTAGGCTCTTGAGCTCCGTGGAATCAAGCACCAACAAAGAGGTATGTATTTCTACTAGTTTCTATATTACTTGTGCTTCATAATATGCTAGTTAGGATAAATACATTGGAAATTGATATTTGCATGTATAATAGAAAAAACATAGATCCAAGGTATTTAGGGTTGCATGTACACCATAGGAGTGTTAGAATGCCCAAAACCCAACAGTGGTATCAGAGACTAGGCTTGTTTTCACTTATACTTGATGCAAACTGCTTAAAATCGAAGTTTTTTGCTGCTGGGACAGTGGACTCGCCGAGTTCACTAAAGGGACTCGACGAGTCCAAGACAAAATGCATCCAACTCGCCGAGTTGGTTCGTGCACTCGACGAGTTGGACCCCCAAACAGCATATCTTCGAGTTTTGGTGCTGGAATTGGTCTAGAATCATTACCTTTGACTGTTTTGGACTTATAAATCCTGTTTTTAATGTGGTAATGATTAGGTTAAACCAATTTCAATGCTATAATGAAAGCTTCAAGTTTTATATGTGTTTATGTAATTCTTGAAAAATGTTGATTATGAATGTTCATGCTTATGAGTTTTGGTAGATCATAGGAATTATGTGCAAATTGTTTGTTAGTATAATTCTTGATCTCAATGAAATTTTATGGACTCCATAACTTGTCCTCAAGTTATGGATTACCAAAAGTTTTTTATGTTTCCTTGATTTATGAGTTAGTTTAGATTAATGAGAAAAAAAATTGTGTTTTAGTTGTTTTTGATCCAAATTAATCTAGAGTTAGTTCATAAAATATGTTTTTGTAACTTGTCTTCAAGTTATATGAAAAGTCATATTTATGAATCTTAAAACTCATAAAAGTGCCATAGGTTACATAAAAATGAAGAGTGGCAAAGGCTAACTTGACCTTATTATAGATCGGTGGAGCTGTGTGGCTAACCGACACATCGATTAGGTGATAAAGTTAAGGGTACCAAGTCAATTTGCATGGTTATTCACACCTTGTTTGTGATCCTCGGCATCCCAGTCACAAACTTGAGAGGGCACAATCAAGATTCAAACATGCCATTGAAAGTTCAATGTATCTCAAAAGATCTAGGAGTTTCAAATCCAATTAAAACTTAATTATATTTCGTTTTTCATGGTGGAAATTGGTAAATCGTCATTTACCTACCTTCAACTATTTTATAACTCGGATTACGGCATCCCTCTTCCAGTTATAAATAGGTTGTTGGATCATAGCCTTAATATTTCATATTGGGTGTTATATTAAGGACTTTAAATCAACTAACTTGAATTTCTCCCTTATAGATGTCTCCTTCAGACAACTATGGTCTTCCCAAATCTTTAGGAACAATTTATCCTAATGAAGATGATATCCCAAATGGCAATCAAGGTGAAAGATCAATCCCTTTGTTGTGCATTAGTGGGACTAGAAATCATACTTCACTTCCTCCACCTCCTCCAATAAATCTCCCCATCCCACAAGTTTCAAGACTTGATAAGTTCTAAGTCACTCAATCCCTATTGGCAAACAAAGTCTATATGTGCTTAGGTCTTGGAGATTAAGTCACATATTGACAAGCCGGGAGAGTCGGGTGTCGAAGTCTCGAGGTAGCTGGCTGTTGACTTGGTTCTTCAGTCATTCCCTGATGACAGATCACAACATGACCCTTTAATGATCTTATCTATTTGCTTGGTGCTGCTGAATCAGCAATGATTTGGAACACTGGTAAAGCAAATTTGATTAGAATATCGACTTCCCATAACTTCATGGACATTGACAATGGTAACACTGGAAATCCAGAAAAACTTTCTCTTCCCAATGGAAAGGGATTGGCCATAGTCAACTCGGTTGACCAAATGGTAAAGAGAAAGGCTAAGTCTGAGATAGTCCCATGTACCATTCCCAAAGAGTCCATATATGCCTATTGCCAAAGGAAAGGGGCATTGGTTGCGAAGCTGCCGAATTTACCTGAAACCTCATAAGGATGGTAAAGTCAAAAGTTTGACTCTACTTCAGGTAAAGTCCGTTATCTAACTCTATTAAGTCTCTTTTGGAGATTCTTAATACATGATGTAATGTAATTACATTTTGATGTTTTTGAAGAATCAAAGGAAGCTTAAAGAAAAGGTGTGCTGATTCTGATCGCATGGTTCGATGAGCAGAATTTTGAGCCACTACATAAGAGTTATGAGATATTGCTTAAGAATAGATAACAACAAAGTTTTCATATGAATTTGCATTGTAAGGATAAGTTTTTCCGCAAGTTTTAAAATAAAAGAAAAGTTTTGATTTTATTTATTTTAAGTATCCTTACAATGGCATTTGTGAAAAAATTGTTGTTTATATGTTTCCAGTGATAAGCAATATTGAAAAATGAATTTGATTCTTTCGTTTGTGGTAGTGTCATAATTTATCAAATAAGGAAAGATTCTCATCACCCAAGTTTCAGTTGGATAGAAACTTGGAATCATGCAAGTTGTATTGTGTGATGAATGAGATTTTTCATCTTTGGTAAATTAAGACTAATTCCTTGTTCACATTCGCATGTGAGTCAAGCGAAGGACTAAAGGATCGGGTACATTAGGTTGTGCACTAGTCAGGTCCACCACAAAGGTTGGTAAGATTATTCGTTATGATTTACTAAAGTTTAGTAAATATGATTATGCTTACAAGTTTAAGTGTAATTCTGAAACATTGGAAAATATTCAATATATGGCAGAATGAATAAGAAGAATCAAATAAGGCAGAAAGATAAAAGTTTCTCCAATCTGAAGAGATGGGAGAGTACTTGTGTATCTTGTTTTATGATTATCTTAGTGATTATGGAACCATATCACAATTGATCCTCTAAGGACATCTTAGTGCATTTGTTGGCTAAGGAGAGGAATCGTGAATTGTGGAAATGGTTAAATCAAAAGATAAATCATACTTCATTCCAAAATAAAATCTTAGAGTCATACTCCAAGATTGAGCCTTGAGTGACATAATCTTAAGAAAGGTTTAAAACACTTGTCAAATGTAGAGTAAAATGTTTTCTTACTTTTGTACATTTGAAATTGGTAAGTTGTGATGTTTTGGATAAAACAAAGACCAACTAAGGCCAATTTTGTGAAGTGTTTGTAAAAGAATCCGCACTATCTCTTGAATATTGGGCAAGAGAGTCTTATATGTCAAGAGGACAGTGGGAGTCTTGAGATAGTTTCAAGAACTAATCAAGAGTATTGTTAATCACTAGCCCACGACTTGAGGTTTGTAACCTATCGTGTTGACATATTCTTATTTCTGTGTCTATTCCAGTTAAAAGTTGACTATGCTTGTGAGTTCTATGAGTTCTCAATTGTTTGCATAACAACCTAGAAGCAATGGTAGGCCCTTGTGCTGCCGGGTGGCAAGAAATTAAGATTGAACAAGGTCAGTCCATATGTGTTTGGATTTGCCACTAACCTTGTCTTGTGATTATGGTTATGACAAATTCACATGGATAGGAACACTTACACCATAAAATCTAAGTGTCATAAGGTTTCTCTCCGATTCATGAAAATGATGGTGAGGAAACTCTTTCACTAAGTAGATTTTAAGTAGATAGCAATTGTGAGAATGACAAAAGGTCTAAACATTATGATTACGGCATCCCTTTTCATAATTGTTTAGACACACAAGTGAGCTATCTAAGGAAAGGTGTATGATTTTGATAAAGTCTTATCAAAGCATCTCGTATCAGAAATCTGAACTTTGGTAAGAAAGTCAATAAAGTATTGTTTTTCCTAGAAGTCCAGCTGATTTCTGAGTACATGTCAAAGCTAGTGGGAGCATAAGTGTTATGCTAGTAAGATAATAATCATTATGCTAGTGGGAGCATGATGATTATGTTGCAAGTTAGCAATGTTAATTATAGAAAACAAAAGTTTCAATTCGCTTTGAAAAAGTTGTTTCCCTATAATTAAGGGAGAGGATTTTATACTTCATTCCAATTCTACAAGCTTAGATTGAGATTTTAATCTACTTTAGTCAAGAATATATATGAATGTTATGTTGGGATGGTTCAACATAAGGAAATTCTATATATGTTGCGTTCTCAAAATTTCGATTATGATTACGGCATACCTCTTCATAGTTCGAATTGTGAGAATATGGCAAATAAAAAATTTTATAGCATGAATCGTGTCCCATATGCTTCGGATATAGGATCGATTACATGAGCTATAATAGTTATCCTTTCTAAATTTTCCTAATGTTTAGTGAGTTAAAATGGAAAATGGATTAGAACTGGATATGACTAAAATGATTAAGCAATTGTCGAGGACAATTTGAGGTTTACCAAAGATTGGTTACTCATGGACAATTGGAAGTATAGAGTAAGGACCATATTGACATATTTTGAAAAGAGGCAACTCTTGTTCAAAAGTGATGGTCAAAATGGGAATGTGGAATTGTTTCCATAGGTGGAAGTTGTTCTTTGAATCTGTGTAAGATTAGAGAACTTAATGCAAGAAGGATGTTCAAAGGAATGTACTTTGAATTTGAGACTTCGTTTCCATGGAATTTATCTCCATTGGAATACCTTGTAATGTCTGTTGCCAAGTCTTTGTGACTTGTGTGCATATTCATTACAAGAGGATCATTGCATATAAGTTTAGAATCTAACAAGATTACGGTAAATGACAAGAATTTGGTGTTCTTACATTTATTGTAAAGGATTTGGGATTGTGAGATGAGCATCATTGAAATATTGTCAATCGATCTGTTTCACAAAGAGAAGACCACATGTAAACATAGTGTGCATACTTGGAGTATGGCATAGCTATTGTTTGGACGAACATAGTGTGCATGCTTGGAGCATGGCATGCCTATTGTTTCAATTCAAGTATTAAGTTGATTAATCGAAACATGAATAATGAGTAATCAATATGGTGCTTAGATAAAAGGGTTTTTATTTACACTCAAAGTGTTGGGGCCATACAGGATTAGTATTATTTTTGTGTTTCACTTTGCATGTTTTGACTTCCAGAATAACTAGGTCATTCTTCCGAATGACTAATTTATTCAAACTCTCCACAGTCAGTCATACTTTGGAAGTAGGTATTGATTTAAGACTGTCATGAATTTGGCTTGTATGATTTGTCTAATGTGCATTAGACATTGCAATGGT
The DNA here is from genome assembly GCF_052849685.1 of Lactuca virosa. Taxonomy (NCBI): domain Eukaryota; kingdom Viridiplantae; phylum Streptophyta; class Magnoliopsida; order Asterales; family Asteraceae; genus Lactuca; species Lactuca virosa. Next base: position 267,511,543 of record NC_136426.1, on the reverse strand, counting down.
GCTACAAGATTCATGAATGCTCATAAGTTCCGAGTATTGGATTAAACCCACGCTGATTTGAATCACTTCATGGATTTTATCACGAGTGAATCATGAGACGATAATATCTTATATTCTTCAAACCTAGAGATATGAGTTGTTGACTATGAGTTGGTTATACATTGATTGCACGTAAACGCATTGGTAACTCGATGTTATAAAACGTGCCTTTGTGTATGATTCAACAAGTAGTCAGTACAAGCATATGAGTCGAAGTTTATCCATTCCTTTTACCTTCGGAATAAAAACGATATATATGGGCCCCTCGATGATTTAGTGATGACAAAATGTAAGTGCTCGGCCGGGCCTGGACTGATTTGATTTATTCAATTAGTCAGTCGTCATAAATCGGAAATTGGGAAACAACAAATAGACAGAGAGAATGATTATAATCCATGTCTCAGTCCATATGATATCTAGAATGGAGGAATATATGATCACTTATCTAATGGACGCGTCATTGATTTGTTCAGAGTTCGGCAGCAGCTTTTAAGAGCTACGATTGCTGGTCAGGTTGTGAAGGCGTACTTGCAATAATAGTTATTAGACTTATCCAAGTGGGAGACTGTTGGATTAGTGTCTAAGTCCATAACTATAATTGGTATATACTTGACCCGACCCGGCATGGTCCATTTGGGTTGCATGGCATTGTGCATTTGGATAGACTAAAATGAGAGAATTAATATATTAATAAGATTATTTAATTAGTATTGATCAATAATTAATTTAGAATTAATTAAGTGATCAAAAGAAAACTAATTAAATATATGGGTTGATTGTGTAAATCATCCATATTTATATAGTGGGCTAATGCTCCATGGATTATCAAGTTGGGCCAAAACCCATAGGATGCTCCATGGTGTATTTGAACCCATGGATCCAAGGAAATGGAAAGCCATGACAATTAGGGTTTACCCTAATTGTGACAAACTATATAAGCATCCTATTCTTGCAAAATCGGCGACCATGTATGCATGAAGAGGGCAAACCGATTTGAGGAGTGTTCTAATTTCTCTCTAAGTTATTCCAAGTGCATATGATGTTGTGTGAACCATTTGAGGTGTCACATGTGGGGCACTAGGCTCTTGAGCTCCATGGAATCAAGCACCAACAAAGAGGTATGTATTTCTACTAGTTTCTATGTTACTTGTACTTCATAATATGCTAGTTAGGATAAATACCTTGGAAATTGATATTTGCATGTATAATAGAGAAAACATAGATCCAAGGTATTTAGGGTTGCATGTACACCATAGGAGTGTTAGAATGCTCAAAACCCAACAAATACCACTGCTCCTAGTTCAAGGTCATGTGTTGTATAGGTTACTTCATGTGTCTTTAGCTGTCTTCAGGCATAGGATATCACCTTTCCTCTATGCATAAGAACACATCCAAGTCCTTGATTAGAAGCATCACAGTACACTACGAAATCCTCTGTCCCTTCAGGAAGAGACAGGATCGGTGCACTACACAAAGCTTGTTTCAGCGTTTGGAACGCTGTTTCTTGTTTTTCTCACCAGCTAAAAATTACACCCTTTTGCGTCAGGGTGGTAAGAGGTTTAGCTATTCAAGAGAAATTCTGGATGAACCTGCGATAATATCCAGCAAGACCTAAGAATTGACAGATTTATGTAGGTGTTTTGGGTGCTGACCAGTTTTCAATTGCATTAATTTTAGAAAGGTCACCGTGTATTCCTTCAGAACTGACCACGTGACCTAAGAATTTGATGGGTTTTGAGCATTCTAACACTTCCTAAGTGTACATGCAACCCTAATAACCTTGAATCTATGTTTTCTCTATATACATGCAAATTACTTTTTCAAGGTTATTTCCTAACTAGCATGGCATGGGGATTACATAAAACATAAAACTAGTAGAAACACATACCTTGTTGTTGCTTGGATTCCTTCAAGACTTTGTGAGCCTAGCACCCCAAATGTTGTGCCTCAAATGCTTCACACAACACCACAAGACTTGGAATAACTTGAGAGAATACTTCTAGCACTCAAAATTGGTTATGCCCTCTCTAGTAACACTATGTCCACTAGCTCCACTTTTTGCTAGCTATAGGGTTCCTTTTATAGTGTTGTCACAATTAGGGTTTACACATGAATGCCCTTAATTGTCATGACTCATGATTTCCCATGACCCATGGATTTGTAACTCCCATGGACCATCCATGGAGCTCCATTTGGTTACATCCATAACCCATAAACTATGGATCATTAATCCACCATAAAAGAATTGATGATTGTCATAATCAACCCTATATATTTAATTAGTCTCACTTTGATCACCAAATTAATCCTAGATTAATACTTGATCAATACTAATTAAATAATACTATTATTAATATATTAGAACTTATAATATATTAATAATCATAAGTGCCTTATTCTCTCATTTAGTCTATCCAAGTATTGCAATGCCATGCAACCCAAATGGACCATGCCGGGTCGGGTCAAGTACATACCAAATAAAGTTATGGACTTAGACACTATATCCAACAGTCTCCCACTTGGATAAGTCTAATAACTATATTTGCGAATATGACTTCAAAATCCGACTAGCAATCGTAGCTCTTTCAAAGTCTCTCGGAACTGAGATGATGATGATACGCCATTTAAGATAAGTGATCATATAATCCTCTGTTCTCATGATATCAGCCGGACAAACACATGGAACATGGTCTTACTTATTGTCCAGCATTTGTTTCTCGATCTCTGATTTGTTTCGACATAGAACTAAATTGAACACATCAATTAGGTTCTGACCGGGCCCGGTACATAGGTCAAAACCAAATCATCGAGGGGCCCAGATATCGCTTCTATTTCTAGAAGGAACAGATAAACTTCGACTGATATGCTTGTACTAACTACTTGTTGAATTACTCACAAAGGCACGTTTTATGACATCGAGTTACCAATGCGTTTTCGTGCAATCAATGAATAACCAACTCATAGTCAACAACTCATATCTCTAGGTTTGAAGATTTATATGATATTACCGTCTCACGATCACTCGAGATAAATTACATGAAGTGATGCAAGTGAGCGTGGGTCGGATCCAATACTCAGCCCTTATGAGTACTCATGAATGTTGTAGCAACCATTGCATTGTCCAAAGCACTTTTAGACAAATCATACAAGCCAAATTCATGACAGTCTTAAATCAATACTTACTTCCAAAGTTTGACTGACTGTGGATGGTTTGAATAATAACATAATTATTCTGGAAGTAAAAACATGCAAAATTGAAACATAGTAAACAATCAACATAAGATAGTAACACCTTACTCATAAATAAATAACAACTTTTATTTATCATCAAATGTCAATTACATTTTACAAGTTTCAGGAATCTAATTATTGAAACTAATATCATCCTTCAGCCCAATGCGCCTCGCATGCTGTAAATGCTTAACCCTGCTCAGTCCCTTCGTGAGGGGATCTGCCGGGTTCTCATCTGATGATACCCTCTTAGCCACGAGGAGTCCTTCTTCTATTCGATGTCTTATGAAATGGTATTTTCTGTCAATGTGCCTAGATCTCCCGTGATCTCTTGGTTCCTTAGCCAAAGCAACCGCACTTTCGCTGTCACAGAAAATTTCCATTGGCTCTTTTATAGCTGGTACAACTCCAAGGTCTCCGATGAAGTTCTTTAGCCATATCGCCTCCTTAGTTGCTTCACTTGCTGCTATGTACTCTGATTCACAAGTAGAATCAGCTACTGTCTCCTGCTTGGAACTTTTCCAAGTAATTGCCCCTCCATTTAGGATAAAGACCCAGCCTGACTGAGAGCGGAAATTATCCCTATCAGTCTGAAAGCTAGCATCGCTATATCCTTCCACTCTCAAGTCATCACTGCCCCCGAGGGTAAGGACCCAATCCTTAGTCCTCCGCAGATACTTGAGAATGTTCTTTACCGCTGTCCAGTGTGCCTTGCCAGGGTTCCCTTGATATCTACTGACCATGCTCAAAGCAAAGGCCACATCAGGGCGAGTACAAGTCATAGCATACATGATCGAGCCCACAGCGGAAGCATATGGTATATGACTCATTTCAGCTATCTCAGCCTCTGTACTCGGACTCTGAGTCTTACTCAGGACTTAACCTCCTGCAAGGTTGGGACGTCGTTTCCTATGAGAAGTATGTCATCCACATACAACACCAAGAAGCTAACTATTCTCCCACTAGCCCTGACATACACACAAGACTCATCCTCACTCCTAGAAAAGCCAAACTCTTTGACTTTCTCATCAAAGCAAAGATTCCATCTGCGAGATGCTTGTTTCAATCCATAAATGGATTTATCAAGCTTACACACTCTATTAGGGTATCTTGTATCGACAAAACCCTCTGGTTGAGCCATGTAAACATCCTCAGCCAACTTTCCATTAAGGAAAGCGGTTTTGACATCCATTTGCCATATTTCATAATCATGAAATGCAGCTATGGCTAACAATACTCTAATAGACTTAATTTTAGCTACTGGTGAGAAGGTCTCATCATAGTCAACTCCCGGAGTTTGAGTAAAGCCCTTCGCAACTAGTCGCGCTTTATAAGTGTGTACCTTCCCATCCATGTCGGTCTTCTTCTTGAAGATCCATTTGCACCCAACTGTCTTACGACCTGGTACATTGTTAACCAAGTTCCAAACTTGATTGTCATACATGGACTGAATCTCGCTGTCCATAGCCTCCTTCCATTTAGCAGACTCAGGGCCTGCCATGGCTTCCCTGTAATTATTAGGTTCATCCAAATCTATTAGTGTACTATCACTAATAAATGTATCACCTTCAGTGGTGATGTGATAACCATAATAAAAATCAGGTGTGTTCCTCACCCTAGTGGAACGTCTTGGAGGTACAGACTCATCTATCGGATCAACAGGAGTTTCCTCCTCAGGTTGGTCGATAGCATTAGAGGTTCCTTCACCACTTGACTCTTGAAGCTCTTCAAGGTCAATTTGCCTCCCACTGTCCCCTTGGCTTATGAATTCTCTCTCACGAAAGACTCCTCTTCTTGCTACAAAAACCACATTATCACTAGGTCTATAGAAGAGGTAACCAAAGGATCTCTGTGGGTAGCCGATGAAAAAACACCTCTCACTTCGAGGTTCAAGCTTATCATGAGTCTCACGCCTCACGAAAGCTTCACAACCCCAAATCTTGATGTGGTCCAAATTGGGAACTTTCCCAGTCCACATCTCGTGAGGTGTTTTGGCAACCTTTTTAGTAGGGACTAGATTAAGGATATGGGCGGCAGTCTCTAAGGCATACCCCCAGAAAGAGATTGGTAATGAAGCTCGACTCATCATGGAACGAACCATATCCAACAAGGTTCGATTGCGCCTCTCAGCTACACCATTCAACTGTGGTGTTCTGGGAGGTGTCAATTGTGAGACAATCCCACATTCCTTAAGATAGTCAAGGAACTCAATGCTAAGATACTCTCCTCCTCGATCGGATCGGAGCATCTTGATGTTCCTGCCCAATTGATTCTCAACTTCCTGCTTAAACTCTTTGAACTTTTCAAAGGTTTCTGACTTATGCTTGATTAAGTAAATATATCCATATCTACTGTAATCATCAGTAAAAGTCACATAATAGCGATTAGCATCCCTTGTAGCAACTCTGAAGGGCCCACACACATCCGTGTGTACAAGGTCCAACAAACCTTCACCCCTATCACAAGTACCTGTGAAGGGTGACTTTGTCATTTTTCCAAGTAAACAAGACTCGCAACTATCATCTGACTTGAGGTCAAATGATTCCAAGACTCCAACCTTTTGGAGTTGGCCTATGCGCTTCTTGTTAACATGTCCAAGACGACAATGCCACAAGGATGCTTTATCCAAGCTATCTGAAGAATCAATATACAACACATTATTTCCTAGATTGTCTACAACATTCACGGCTTCATATACACCATCACAAGGTAATGCTTTAAAGTAAAATACATCATTGTAATAAACATTAATAGCACCATTTTTATTATCAAATGAAAATGTAAAACCTTTTTTGTACAAGCCATGAAAGGAAATAATATTTCTCGCCATTTCGGGCGAGTAACAACACTTATTCAAATCTAACATTAACCCATTATTAAGCAATAAAGAATAAACTCATATCTTGGTAACAGGTGATGCTTTCCTGTTGCCCATGACTAAGTTTATCTTCCTGTGCTCCACTTGCTCACTTCTTCTTAGTGCCTGCAAATCAGTACAAATGTGAATACCACACCCTGTATCAAGCACCCAAGAATTAGCATTAGATGAGTTGTTAGACAATATTGTGTAAATACCTGCATGGGTGGGTTTAACCTTCCCATCCTTTAGATCTTGCAGATATTTGGGGCAGCTTCGCTTGAAGTGTCCCTTATCCTGGCAATAGAAGCATTGTGCTTCCTTTGGGTTTGAAGAAGGAGTAATGGGACCTTTCTTTGTCCCACTTGAAGAGGAACCATCAAGAGTCTTACCCTTGGTACCCTTCGAAGGGTTTTTCCTTTTCTTACCCTTTCCCTGCCCAATAGCCAGAACAGGGGCTGTTGAAGGAGTAGAAGTAGCAACCGCTTTACCCTTAAGGCCATTTTCAGCTGTCATTAAGAGTCCTTGAAGTTTGCTAAGTGTGACTTCCTCCTTGTTCATATGATAAGTCATACGAAACTGATCATAACTTGGAGGTAAGGAATGGAGAATGATGTCAATCGCCATTTCCTCAGGAAAGTCAACATTTAGCTTCAGCAACCGGTCAACGAACCTTTGCATCTTCTGCAAGTGACCGGTGATGGGTTCACCATCCTTCATCCTTGCGGTTATCATGGAGGAGATGATTTCATACCTCTCCTGACGCGCGCTCTGATGGTACCTTTCCATCAGATCCAGGTGCATCTCATAGGGGTAGAAATCTTCATAGGATTTTTGAAGTTCAGGAGTCATGGTGGCCATCATGATGCATGCTACTTTAGTAGCATCCTTTTCATGTGCAACAAACTCCGCAAACTCTTCAGGAGTAGCAGTGGCTTCATTCACAACCTTAAGCTCCCTATCGAGGACATATTCTTTGTCCTCGTAGCGGGTAATCATTCTGATGTTTCTGATCCACTCATTGAAATTGGATCCATCAAAGATGACCTTACCACACAAGTTCATAAGGGAAAAGGAGCCTGTTGGGTTTGAGCCAGAAGCATTGTTGGAAGACATCTGAAAGGAAAGAAAGACAAGTTTCATTAGATTAGGAATCCTTAATAATTCACCCAAATGAAATATTAAGGCTAGGATCCAACAAACTATTTATAGTTGGAAGAGGGATGCCGTAATCCATACTATAAAATATTTGAAGGTAGGTAAATGACGATTTACCAATTTCCACCATAAGAACGAAATATTTTATTATTAGGTTTTATTGGTTTTGAAACTCCTAGATCTTTTGAGATACATTGAACTTTTCAATGGTATGTTTGAATCTCGATTGTGCCCTCTCAAGTTTGTGACTGGGATGCCGAGGATCACAAACAAGGTGTGAATAACCATACAAACTGACTTGGTACCCTCAACAATATTACCTAATCGATGTGCCGGTTAACCACACACGCTCCACCGATCTATAATAAAGTCAAGTTACCCTTTACCACTCTTACTAGTCCATGTTAGTGTGCCGGTTAACCACACACGCTCCACTAACGACTTGGTAAGGTACAAAGTGTAATTTTATGGGCTAGCACCAATTTCACATTTTCCTAAAGTAACTAAGATTGGGAATTTATAATGTATAGTTACTTTATAATTCATTATACTTTTAACAAGTATTTAAAGTCGTATCCTACCCGTTCGGCTAACGACCCTCCACCGATCAAGGAAGCGGTGGGTGAGAGTGGACACCCATTAAGTCACCATTTTATAGGCAACAACCTTATACCCCCCTTATAGACCGGCTTCGTGAATGAGGCCTACTAACGGTAAGAATGACATATTCTTATACATATCTATATAATAAAATTATAATAATAGTATAAGTGTTGATTTTTAAACCTTTTTAAAAATCTAAGGTTTAATTTGGAATTAAAGTATTAAAGTATAAGACTTTTCAAATTCCAAAACTTGAGGGCAAGATTTGAAACTATTCCAAGTCTCTTCAATTTGTAACTTATGAGTTTTAATGGTTCATAAAAATGAAGACTCTTCATTTTATGAAACCTCTTTAGTTCTTTAATCATAATTAAAAGAAGTGACTTTTGGTTATCCATAACTTGAGGACAAGTTATGGACACCATCATAGCCATTAAGATCATGAATTAAACACACATGGTGGTTACACATAATTCCTATGATCTTCTAAAAACTCATAAGAACACAAATTCATATTAAGCAATTTCAAGAAATCATATAACTATATACAATACTTGAAAATTGATAAAAGCCATGTAAAATGGGTTAACATAATCATTATCATTTTGAAAAATAGATTTTACAAGTCCAAAACAGATTGGGATAATGATCTTAATCCATTTCCAGCAACAAAACTCGAAAAAACTGCCCAGCACGCTCCTACTCGCCGAGTGCATTATTCTACTCGCCGAGTAGGATGAATTTGTTCATGGACTTGGCGAGTCCTCCCCATGGACTCGGCGAGTCTAGTCGTCAGAATGCAGAATTTTCGATTTTTAAGCAGTTTTGCATCAAGTATACAGAAAACAGTCCTAGGCTCTGATACCACTGATGGGTTTTGAGCATTCTAACACTTCCTAAGTGTACATGCAACCCTAATAACCTTGAATCTATGTTTTCTCTATATACATGCAAATTACTTTTTCAAGGTTATTTCCTAACTAGCATGGCATGGGGATTACATAAAACATAAAACTAGTAGAAACACATACCTTGTTGTTGCTTGGATTCCTTCAAGACTTTGTGAGCCTAGCACCCCAAATGTTGTGCCTCAAATGCTTCACACAACACCACAAGACTTGGAATAACTTGAGAGAATACTTCTAGCACTCAAAATTGGTTATGCCCTCTCTAGTAACACTATGTCCACTAGCTCCACTTTTTGCTAGCTATAGGGTTCCTTTTATAGTGTTGTCACAATTAGGGTTTACACATGAATGCCCTTAATTGTCATGACTCTTGATTTCCCATGACCCATGGATTTGTAACTCCCATGGACCATCCATGGAGCTCCATTTGGTTACATCCATAACCCATAAACTATGGATCATTAATCCACCATAAAAGAATTGATGATTGTCATAATCAACCCTATATATTTAATTAGTCTCACTTTGATCACCAAATTAATCCTAGATTAATACTTGATCAATACTAATTAAATAATACTATTATTAATATATTAGAACTTATAATATATTAATAATCATAAGTGCCTTATTCTCTCATTTAGTCTATCCAAGTATTGCAATGCCATGCAACCCAAATGGACCATGCCGGGTCGGGTCAAGTACATACCAAATAAAGTTATGGACTTAGACACTATATCCAACAGAATTCAACCTTCCTGATCCAAAATTCACACTTTGAAAACTTCGCATAGAGTTTCTCTGTTCTAAGAGTTTGCAATACTTGACGAAGATGTTGGCCATGTTCCTCTTCACTTCTTGAGTAGATAAGGATGTCGTCGATGAAGACTATGACGAATTTTCCAAAAATGGACGACATACTCTGTTCATTAGGTCCATGAACACAGCAGGTGCATTTGTCAATCCGAATAGCATCACTACGAACTCGTAATGACCATAACGAGGTCTGAATGCGGTTTTGGGAATGTCATCCTCCAAAATCCGTAACTGGTGATACCTGGATCTTAAGTCTATCTTTGATAAGTAGCTCGCACCTTGAAGTTGGTCGAACAAATCGTCAATGCGAGGCAGAGGGTATCGATTCTTAATGGTAAGTTTATTCAGCTCGCGATAGTCTATGCACATACGGAATGATCCATCCTTTTTCTTTACGAACAATATCGGTGCTCCCCAGGGTGAGAAGCTTGGTCTTATGAAACCTTTGCTAAGGAGTTCATTAAGTTGGCTGGATAATTCCTGCATTTCAGAAGGTGCAAGACGATAGGGGGATTTGGCTACAGGGGTAGCCCCAGGGATTACGTCAATTCTGAATTCGACTTGTCGTTCAGGAGGCAGTCCTGGAATATCATCGGGAAAAATGTCGGGAAAATTGCAGACCTCAGGAATGCTCGCGATATCTTTCACTTCTTGCTTTTTTTCTACCACGTGAGCTAAGAAACCATAGTACTCTTTGCGAAGGTACTTCTGTTCCTTGATGCAAGAAATGATCTGGAGGTTCGTTCTGGGTTTTTCTCCGTAAATAACAAGAGTTTCGTTAGTTGGCAAGTTCAGACAAATGGCTCTTTCATAGCATAGGATGTCAGCATGGTTAGGGCACAACCAATCTATACCTATTATGACGTCGAAACTTTTGATAGAGACCGGCATAAGGTCTATTGGGAACGAAAAGTTATTCAAGGTAAGAGTATATCCTATGTATATATTGTTGGTGGATTCGGATTTTTCGTTAGCCATTTCGACTGTGAATGTTTCTTTTAGTGGTTGGGAGTTTTGATTTAGCAAATGTTTGAAATTATGGCTCACAAAGATCTTCTCAACACCACAATCAAATAGAATGCATGCATAAATGTTAATGAGAAGGAACGTACTCGCGACTACTGCGGGATCCGCTACTACTTCTTCGTGACCCAAGGCTAAAATTCTCCCAACTCGACCGGCATTTCCAACTTTAGGACAATCCTTCTTGAAATGCCCCACTTCACCACATTGGTAGCATGCTTGACGAACTCTAGCGGCAGGTACTTGGTTAAGTGGTTGGGGTGGTGCTCTACAGAATCGGGCAGTATGCCCTTTTCTATTGCAATTATGACACTGCATATCCCTGCAATTTCCATTATGGTGAAAATTGCACTTGTTGCACTTAGGGAGATTACCAGCATATGGCTTAGCTGGTGCACGGTTAACAGGAACAGCAACAGGTATAATTGCAGCGTTGACTGCAACTAGTTGTTGCTCCTTTGAGGATTCCTGTGAAAACTTGTCCTTCCTCTTGTTCCTACCCTTCTTCTTGCTGTTGTTGTTGTTATTTCCCTTCGGTTGTTCTGGTATAGTAACCACTCAGTTTTGACGGGCTTCGTGGTCGATAAGAGATTGTGCCAGCTCTTTGGCACTGTCAAAAGTAACAGGCTTCGAAGCTAAAACACTTCACTGAATTTGGGGAGACATACCCCAAATATATCTCTCAATATTTTTGCTCTCAAGGGGAACCATATCCCGACAAAGAATTTCCAGATCACAGAATTTACTAGTATGGGTTGATATGTCAGAACCAACCATCGTAAGACCCCAGAGCTCCTGCTCGAGCTTCTGGATTTCCCCTCGCGAACAGTATTCCCGCATAGGCATGGCTTTTAAGTTCTCCCAGCTGATCGAGTTAGCCACTACCAGAGTAAGTGACTTAACATTGCCATTCCACCACGTTAAAGCTCTATCCGAAAAAGTACAAGCAGCGAATTTGACCTTGCTGCTCTCTGGAAAGGAGCAGATTTCAAAAATTACTTCTGTCTTTTCTATCCACTGTTTTAATACCATAGCTCCCCCAGTCCCGTTAATGGTCCTGGGTTTGGCATTGGAAAAATCTTTGTAAGTGCACTCTCGCGAATCCCCATGACTCTCGTAATGGTTTGAAGGATGTGCACCAACTCCCAACCCACTAGCACCAGGAGGATTGATATGTAACATGGCAGCAGCTATAGCTGCCATGACTGCCGCTTGGAACATAGCTGCGTCGAACTGAGGAGGTGGTGGCGGAGGTGGCACCGACGCTTCATTAACAGTGTTACGTATTGGATTTCTACGAGGAGGCATCTTTTTCTATAAAAGTCAAAAGATACAAGGATGGTAAGATATCAAGAGTGAATATGAATTTTGATATCTCTGAACTAAAATATATAGTTCAACATGAATGTTGTAATGAATTGGAAATAGAAGTCTACGAGAAGTACAACTTGTAACAGAATGATATGAAATTAAATGGTTATTTTTCAGAGAGTAAGCAAATGCATGTCGGTTAAATTGGTGTATTGAATACATAACGTCTGGAAAATTTGACCCTAAACAAGTCTACAATACATCAAATTCTGGGAAAAACATCGACATCATACAGACCTACCGAAAATAAAATTTTCGTGGTCTTACTGAAAGACATGAAAAATAACGCTAGAACCTATCCGTAGACTTAAACTATAACTAAAAGAGTGAACATGAAATGAGTAGATCATCTTCTAATGGCGACGGGTACCACTTGGACGAAACCTCAACTCAGCCAGTTGACGCTCCACAGCAAGCAGATGTCTTTCATATATTGTCAGACGTGTTCGAAGCTCTATAACTTCAGCTCGAGTTACGGTTAACTCTTGCAGTAAGGCTTTATTGTCTCTCATTGTTCTGTCGCGAGCATCCTCAAGACGACGAATGGTGACTGTATTAACTCCTGAATTGGCATCAACTTCCATAATTCGGTTGATGGCTGTCCTACCCTGTATTTCATTTCGAGCAACCCTGCAGACCAGAATTGGCAGGACTCTGTCTGTTGAGCCTCCTTCACTCAAGTTGTAGAAGCTTCGATCCCCGTTGTATGACATGGGTTGACCATGCTCTTGACTCCATGTTCCCAAGCTTTCCACCCACAGAGGCGTTGGGCCTTGAAAAGCCGGACGAGGGTTAGGATTTTTGGCAACTGATGGAGGATTATAGGCTTTTGATTCAGAATCATTGTCTTCAGGAAAGTTTTCTGCAAAATCATCATCTAAGGGAATTTCATAATTTTCTTCTGGCTCTGCATCTTGTTCTTGTTCAGGGAAGTACGAGTCTCTGGGTAAGTGAAATTCAGCCATTGTTATCTAAGCGAGAATAGAGATAAGAGATATGGAATATAGTTAGTAACGAAGGATACAAGTTTCTACGAGAAAGACCTACAGTTAACAAGTAATGTATGACTTGTTCTAGATATTACTATAACTATAAAGTGTATACTAATTATATATAACTTGGGTATATTCGACCTTTGATTAAATGACCCGGCTCTAGATCCACAAGAAAACAAGGGACAAGAAATGAAACTAAATCACATATTCTAAGTCTATATAATTTTAATTATATATAATTGTAATATACCCTTAATATTTATAGTTCTATCCTTAATTGTTCTATTGTTTTCACATGTTTGTTATTAGTATATAGTGCCTAAGATACTCCTATAGTATTTTAATCTCTATGTTCTGTTCTAGAGTTCTTCTGAATATGTATAATTGGTCAGTTTTAGACATGTCATAACACCACTATCACTCCCAAACACATGTTGGTCATATCTCAAATAAATATAGTTGATCAGGCTATATTAATCCCAGATATGATTACATAACTGCCCATGTTTGACTGTAATGTCCAACATCCAAATACTTTTAAGTTCTTATGACTATGATACTGTACTTGCAGATATTAGTGTTAGTATATTTCTTGTAAAAATACTTAAATTTTTAAAAGTATACTTGTAGTCAGAGCTCTTGGCCCCAAATGTATTTATAGTTTGTATATCTTTTATGGATTGATATACTGAGTTCACTATAAACAATGCACTGATACCAATCTGTCACACCCCCAAACCAGACGGCGGAAGCGTCTGGGGTGGAGGACTTCATTTGTAGTATCACAACACATGCATTATAGTAATTAGAGTACAAACAACCACTTTATTTAAAAGTATAAGTATTTACATGTATTTCATTTTAGTATGCTGAAACCAAATAGTTATACAAAAGAAAAAGACAAGACATAAGTAGCTCCATCTCCTCAAAAGATCGAGGAGTACCTGTCTACTGGTTCCCTGAGAATACAAGTAATTTGAAAAGAGAGTATCAACATAAAGTTGAGTGAGTGCATAAGTATTTATGTTTTGTAAGAATGTCTTCTGTTTCTTGAATATGTAGACTGTTTCCAGAAAATCCTATACTTTCTGTTGTATGTGAAAAGCAGTATTAGTTGCATTAAACTATTCTATTTGTAAACCAATGTTCTGTATTTGTAATCCTTTTGTAAACGTGTATCTGAGAGTATGTCTGAATTCATCAACTGTATTGTAAACTGTAATGTAACACTGTAAACTGTATCTTGTAAATTAGTACTTTGAAATAGTACATAAGTTTAATTAATTATACACTAACGTATTGTTGATATCTTTTAATGGGTTATTATAACCATACTGACTAGATGGCCTGACCCAATGCTATGAGTGCGCTGAACACATGTTGATAACAATTTGTCACTCACAGGCGTGTATGCCTAACTGTGGCTAGCAGTCCGAGTGCGGGGTTGTCAATCCCAATATAGATCTATACACACATTGTTTCGATCCCCGGCTGGAGATTCTGGTTATAATGTCAGGACTTTACTATATTGTATAAATGAATTAAACAACATGTACTACTTGACTCATAAAACCATATAAACGTTACATGTATAATAGTTATGAAAACCCAATCATTCTAAAGTAAATGATTGATAGTATATTCTTGAATTAGTACTCTTAACATGTATCTAAAAGAATGTATACGCTTGAATAGTTTTGAATTAAACCTTTGTTTTTGTAAAACAATGTACTCTAGTATACTTGAATCGTGAATTAATGTTCTTTGAATCATAAATTATACCTATTATAATTTATATGTACTTTCTAATTTGATAACGAGTATTCATGAATGTAACCGTTTGCTCAACATGTTACAAAGGGTAATTGAAACTAAATGAACAAACTTTTATACTTGTATACGTATACAAATATATATAAGTAAAATTTAAATGACACTCGGAAAAACAACTGATACTTGTAATCCCACATCCAAACAAGGAAAAGGAACCAAAGTGGGTTATTAGTCCTAAATCTTTTAAATCTTATTTATATAAATATATGTATACTAGTATGATTTTTGGGGAAAAATATAAGTTTATAAAAACATTTAAAAGAAGTTTGATATTTTGAAATTCATTTTGGTGACTTGATGTCGTTTTGAAACAAACATTAAAAACCATTTGATTTGATGATAACTGAAATCCATTTTGATAAGATATTTGAAATCACTTGTTTATAACACAAAAACTTTGTGTTATACTTGTATCCCCCCCCCCCTTAAAACAGTAAAAACTATGAAAATACGGGGGGTATGAACTCACCTGAAGTAAGTTATTCAAATGTGACATTGGTGTAGGATGCTAAGTGTCAAGTGAAGTCTTGAGCACAAACAGATCCTAATAGCATATAATGACACACATATATGAATATAACTAGTGTTTAAACAACTAATTATGCTATGAAACCCTCTTAGGGACTAGGAATCACTTAGATTGAAATGTTACAATCACATGTGATTGAATCAAATGGAGTTTACGACCACTCATTAGAGTTTACGGCCACACCTTTGATGTTTACGGCCAAGCGGAGTTTTCGGCCACTCACTGGAGTTTACGGCCAATGATGTTCTTCATAGGAGTTTACGGCCAAGGGAGATGCTCATGGCCGTAAACTCTTATTTTTCTTGGAATTGATTGTTTTCAAGGTTCTAAATTATGAACTTCTATAGAATAGATAGTATATGGAAGGATGCTTACGTTTTGAGGCTTGAATGAGGTGTTCACGGTCTAAAGAACTTGTGTGTTCTTGGTGTTCTTGAAGATCTAGCCAAAAGAAATGATTTCATAAATGAAATCATAGAGTTTTACTACATTAAGCAAGGTATCATCAATTGTTTGGAAGAAACACTTACTTATTTGAAGATCAAGGTATAAATCTTGATGATAGTTGAGAGGAAAAGTCGAGTTTCTTGGGCTGAAAATGTGAGAAATGGAGAAAAATGAAGAAAATCTATCTACGTATGCGAGGGTTTACGGCCGAGGAGTTTGCGGTCCGAAGTTGGCAAGGCGTTTACGGCAGAAGCCTCGTTTACGGCTGCGAGGAGTTTTCGGTCAGAAGAGTTTACGGCCGTAAGCTATTTGCAGTCCGAAGTGTTTGCGGTCCGAGGCAATGAACAGTATGCGAATTTTCTCGGTTTTCAATCATTTTCCTTCTAAATTCAACTATGCATATTATAAGGATTTTAGCAAATAAAGGTTATTATCATAACCTCAATAAAAAACCCAAACAATAAAAAGGACTTTAGTTGACTTTTGTTTGACTTTGGTTGACTAGAGTTGACTTTACAAACAAAAATTAACGGGATGTTACACTAGGTGTCTTAGTGACTCTTGCATGTTTGTATGAGCCTGTATGGTAATTCATATATATATATATATATATATATATATATATATATATATATATATATATATATATATATATAAATATATATATATATATATATATATATGTGTGTGTGTGTGTGTGTGTGTGCTGAATACCTGCGTCTTGCTTGTTGTTACTGTGATATGTGTTACTGTGTACTGACACTTCAAGTAGTCTCCAGGGTTGTTGATAACCCACCAGGCGTGTTGATTGCCCACTGAGATTTCGGATGGTCTCCAAGGTTGCTGATAATTCATAGTGGTTTATTTGTGTTGTGTTGTGTGTGGTATTTTGGGGAACTCACTAAGCTTTCTGCTTACGATTTGTGGTTTGCATGTTTCAGGTTTTCTCATATTAAAGGAGGGGCACGGCTTGATTGCATCGCATCAATGGGGGTCTTGTGCACATGATAAATTTTAAATGATACTCTGATAATGTTTTAAGATCTTGTAGTTTTGATTTGAATAAACATTTAATGTTTTAATTGAAAATTTTGGGTTGAAATTTTTGGGTTTTATATTGATTTTGGTCGAGGAGATGAATGAATGTTTTGATTAAAAGATCTTGATGGAATAACCGACTTTTGATTTAAATTTTTAGAAGTTGGATCAACATTTTTAACATTGACCCCGTTTGTCTTTTTCTTCCAAATTTGTTTTCTTGTAATAAAATTTTTCTTGTATCTAGCATTCATTACTCTATTCTTTGTTTTTATTTCTTCAATTGATTTTTGATTATTTTCCTTTCCTTTTGAATCATTTTTCACAACATCTTTCTGTGTAACACAAATTGGTACATATTTTTTGCCAGTTGTTTCACCGACCTCATGTGAAACATTCACCTTGTTCAAAGGTTCTAAAACTTATTTTCCTTTGACTCTCCATGAAGTCTTTTTAGAATGACCTTTTGTCTCATCATCATTGTCAATTGCTACAGACAAAAAATGATTTTCACAACCCTTTGAATTATCTTCATAAAAACTTGATTAGGAGTTTTCTGAACTTTTGGAGAAACAATTTCTTCTTCTTTCAAATTTTCAAATCATATGTTCATAACATGATTTTCAAATTCAAGAGAGTCCTCAAAAATCAAATTTCTTTTTCGTTAATCAACATTTTTCACAAAAGAAGAAAAATCAACTTCGTCTTCAACAAAAATTTCACTCATTTCGCTTTCATCAAAATCGAAAGTATTTTCATTAGAATGATTTTTTTCCGCTTTCAATTTTTGGAATAACAAGTTATATTTCTCAGTCGATTTTTGTTTGACTTGTTGTTTGTCCTATTCAGTTAGAATATTGTTCATTATCAATTTATTTTCTCTTGATTTAATGAATTCCTCTACTTTTTCAAGACCAATTTTATACAAACTATGCAAATATTCATTAGAGGATATCACAGATTCAAAATTATAACAATCACATCAATTTCATCTTCTTTAAATTCAAGAAATTGAAGAATCAATTTATGCAGTTTATCACCGACTTCACAGTTAAGATAGAGCTGAGTAATATTATTGTACAGACGTTTAGCTATTAAAAAAAATATTATGTTGCTTAGTCATTAGCCTATTGTCTCTTTTCAAAATAATAACATCATCTTGAATCCTAATGATTTCTATCTTAAGGGCTTTTATTTTCATCTTCCTCTCCTCGATTTTGAATGTTTCCCTTCTAAAACTATCATTGATATCAAAATTCTCAATACGAGATCTCTTAAGACATTCACCAAAATTGGAAGTTGTATCACGCAATTCAGTCAGTTCTACGCTATATGAAATTCGTCCGTCTAACCCGACCCAACGACGAAGCCCTTGTGATTTACGAAGATAAATCAGGGAAGAATTTAGGAGTCATTTTGTTTCATGAAGGCAAGAAAGTGTTTGCAAAAGAGATATTTCTCTTTCCTGGCCCACATGGTGGATATGCAAGGCAAGGCTAAGGAAGTCAAATGCATTCCACAAGTGTGTGACTACCGGGACATTATTCGATCTAATCTTGGGTGCAGCGCCAGTGGCAAGATCTCCTTATCGCCTGGCACCATCGGAAATGCAAGAACGTTTTGGTCAACTCCAAGAAATAATTGAAAAAGGCTTTATCCAGCCAAGCTTCTCACCCTGAAGAGCTCCGGTATGGTTTGTCAAAATAAGGATGGATCGTTCAGGATATGCATCCACCATCGAGAATCGAACAAACTCACCATCAAAAACCGATACCCACTCCCGAGGATTGATGACTTATTCGACCAACAAAAGGATCCTACTACTACTCAAAGATCGACCAGAGATCTGATTATCATCAACTCAGAGTTCAAGAAAAGGACATTCCAAAGACCGCATTCAGGAATCGGTACAATCACTACGAGTTCCTAGCTATGCCTTTCAGGTTGACTAATGCACCAATAATATTTATGGATCTTATGAACCGAGTGTACAAACCCCATTTGTACAAGTTCGTGATCGTCTTTATCGACAAGATTCCAATATACTCACAAACCAAAGGATAACATGGCCATCATTTGCGATTGATTATGGAACTACTAAGGGTGGAGAAATTTCATTGAAAGTACTCAATATGCGAATTCTAGGTCAACGAAGTGAAATTTCTCGGTTATCTGGTCAGCAGCAAAGGGATTCACGTTGATCCTGCGAAGATTGAAGCGATTAGGGATTGAAAAGCACCAACAATGCCAACCGAAGTACATTATTTAATAAGGCTTACGGGTTATCAAGAGATTCATTGAGAATTTCTCTAAGATAGCCAAGCCTCCCACCGCCCCAACTAAAAAGACAAGAAATTTTATTGGGGAGACAGTCAAGAGTCTGCCTTCAGAAGGTTGGACCAATCGTTGTGCAGTGCACCGATTCTGTCTCTCCTAAAGGGAACAGAAGTCATGGTAGAATTCTGCGATGCCTCTCGCCAAGGATTAGGATGCGTACTGATGCAAAGGGATAAAGCCATTGTATACGCATCCATATAACTTAAGCCAAACGAGACAGACTACGCTACCCATAACTTGGAATTAGGAGCTGTAGTGTTTGCCCTAAAGATTTGGAGGCACTACCTATACGGAACGAAGAGTGCCGTGTGCACCGACACAAAAGCCTTCAACACATCTTCGATCAGAAAGAGCTCACCTAGAGTCAACGAAGAAGGGTAGAATTAATAAATGATTACGAATGCAAAATTCGTCATCATCCTGGTAAAGAAAATGTTGTAACAGATGATTTGAACAGGAAAGAACGAGCAAAACCACTTCGCGTAAAGGCTCTAACCCTCGCAATCCGCTCTAATATCACCACCCAAATTTGAGCTACCTAGCTGGAAGCCCTCAAACCCAAAAATATCATGGAAGAAAACCTGCGGGGTATGGACAAGCAGTTCGACGTCAAGTAAGATGGAACACGATATTTCATGAACCGAATTTGGACCCCGAGGATTGGTGACGTCAGGAACCTGGTTTTAAATGAAGCTCATAAGTCGAGATATTCGATACATCCTGGATCAGACAAGATGTATCTCGACCTTAAGAAGCTATATTAGTGGCTCAACATGAAGGCAAGGATTGCCACGTATGTCGGTAAATGCTTGACATGTGCCAAAGTCAAGGCAGAATACTAGAAACCATCAGGATTGCTACAACAACCATCGATTCTGGAATGGAAATGGGAAAAAATAGCAATGGATTTCATAACGAAATTGCCAAAGACTTCAAGCGGTCATGACACCATTTGGGTGGTAGTTGACCGTTTGACCAAGTCTGCCCATTTCCTAGCCACTAAAGAAACCGACAAGATGGAGAAACTCACTAGGACCTACATCAAGGAAATAGTCAGACTGCACGGAGTACCAATATCTATTATCTCGGACCGAGATAATAGATTCACCTTTAGATTTTGGCAAACGTTGCAGAGGGCTCTAGGAACCAAACTCGACATGAGTACTGCGTATCATCCCCAAACAAATGGACAAAGTGAAAGGACGATACAAACCCTATAAAACATGCTCTACGCATGTGTGATAGACTTCGGTAATGCATGGGATGTCCACTTACCACTAGTTTAGTTTTCATATAATAATAGTTATCACACCAACATCCAGGCTCCTCCATTCGCGGCCTTTTACGGGCGTAAATGTCGTTCTCCACCTTGATGGGCAGAAGTTGGCGATACGCAACTAGCTGGAAAGCATGCGGGAGATACATTATGTACTAGCCCCGAAATCATTTAGGAAACCACGAAAAAGATTTTTTTGATCAGAGAAAGGTTAAAGGCCGCACGTAGTCGTCAGAAAAGCTATGTTGACGCGAGACGTAAACCCCTCGAATTCGAAGTAGGAGACCGGGTCCTATTGAAAGTCGTGCCATGCAAGGGTGTCATTAGGATTGGAAAAAGAGGAAAGTTGAACCCTCGATATATCGGACCTTTTGAAATCCTAGCAAGGGTTGGTCCGGTGGCTTACAAACTCAAACTACCACAACAACTCAGCAAAGTCCACTATACCTTCCACGTGTCTAATCTCAAGAAGTGCATCTCTGATGAGAACCATGTCATTCTTCTCGATAAGATACAAGTCAACGTTAAACTTCACTTCGTAGAAGAACCGGTGGAGATCATGGATAGAGAAATCAAATGCCTCGAACAAAGTTGCATACCTATAGTTAATGTCCGATGGAATTCACGTAGAGGGCCGGAGTTTACTTGGGAACGCGCAGACTAAATGAAACAGAAGTAACCACAACTGTTTAGCGGTGATTCCTCCATTAGTGGAACGCAATAGTTTTAGGAACGATATAATTTCGGGAGGAAATTCCTTTAATGGGGAGGTCATGTGACATCTCGGAATTTAGGTCTAAATCTGTAAACGATTAGTTCACCGTGAACCTTTTAGTATCTTGACCGACTGAATTTACATGCCTATTTTAGTAGAAATATAACGTCATTCCAAATAAAGTAAGATATGAAATGGTATCTTATCTCAAATTATGGAAAATGTGGAACGAAACGTAAAGCACAAACTGGAACTCTAGTTAACGACTAAAAAAAACCGAAATTTTGTATCAATCGGCTGTGAACAAAGAAAATACTATAGGCTCGTAGTACATGTTTCCCTAATCGAGGATATATAAAAACGTCCAAAATGGAGTTCGTATGCAAAAGATATTACCGTATTAAGAAACGAAACCGGTATAACACTGTCTTTATCTGATTTCATAAACCGAATTGATATGTTAAGGCACTTGCACACCTCAGATAGAAATTCTTATAGCGTTTATGAACTCATACTATGGTCTAATACTTTATTTACCACTCGAAATATTTTTGGTAAAAATATTCGTAAGAGTCAGAAAAATCAGACGTTTCAGACCAATTTGACGCGGAATTTCAAACGCAAATTCCCGAAGTTCTACAACTCGGAAAAATATTGCGTTCGGGTTTTTAAAACCCTGGAATTAATACCTATCACATGGAACAATCGCATAAATTTCACGACATCAGGAATTGGACACGCGAAGAAGAAATCTGTTTTTAGGACAAAATGAAATGATATGCATTTGAAAAAAATGTTGTAAACCAATGCAGCCCACGTCTCTCTCACTCTCACTTACACCTCTATCCCTCTTTTGGACTTTGTGAAATTCAACTTTTCCCCCATTGAAGTGGTGTAGGAAATCCTTTCCCTCTTAACCTAATTGGTCTTATGCTGGAAGAGTGAAACAGACTGAGATGGTTGTTTGTTCTTGCACTAAGCCCGTTGCTCCCATAAAACACCATTCCTTCACCATTGTTGGACAAAAACCTTCTTTTCCCTCCCTCTCACTGAATTACTGCCAAGGATCGAAGAACGAGCAAGAGCGGTCAAGGACTGTGACCCTCGAACCACCCACGGCCACCGGGAACCACCAAGAGTCGCCGCCAGCATCCACCATCGCGTTCTCTTGGGCTGCCAACGCAAACCACATCCACCCATTCCCACTGTTTCTGCCGAAAACATCTTTCCCGATCTTCCTCTCATCTGCAACTCATCACTCCGCCGAGCAGAAGCCCAAACGAACCAACATGAGTCCGTCAGAGCTGCCCTCTCCACCCACAACCACAACTCGACGCCACCTTATCACTGCTTCTATCTCCGACTGCTACAGTGAGGTATCCATTTCCACTCCCTCCTTCCTCTACGTTTAGTTGCAATAATCGATTAATAAGATTGAGACTCGAAAAAAAATCGAATGAATCAAGATTCAAAAATCAGTTGTAGTGTAACAATGGAAGCTGTGTTCAAACAGAAGGGAACAGGGGACGACGTCCCTAAGTTTCCAAACTTGGATAAAACTTTGACGCTTTACCCCCCCCCCCCCCACTCCTTCAAAATGTTGTTGCAACTAGGTCTAGCTGCCATTTAGATTATACAGGAACAACCCTACTACCCGAAAAAAAACCTAACAGACTTGGTCCTATAACCCCAAACCAGTTTCAAATGTACCCATTTAGCCCCTGGTTTTGAGAATAGCTTTCAAAATCAATCCCTCAAGTTTGATGTTGGCAAGATCAACCCCTACACCTCATTTATTATAATAAAGACCACACTATATTTAAAAACTAACACCAAAACTACTCTTTTGGATTATTAGGTCATTTAAATATACCCGGTGATTCGTTTTAAGAACGGAAAATGTCGCGTAACAAACCCCACGACAAGAATCACACGCCGAGCCCGTTCACGCTACAAAAGTGAGTGTTACGGTCCCTTTTTATGTTTTATTATTTTGGGGGGAATACATGTGAAATATATATATATATATATATATATATATATATATATATATATATATAAATATATTTTTCTCTTATGAAATGTATTTATAAATATGTTAAATCTATATATCAGCTATGTAATACGCATATAAAACATATATCTAGTTTTAATACTTATTATTGTCAAAATAATATATTATAAACCGATTTCTTTGCGATATACATGCGTTTAAAAATATTATTAGTCTTGTGCATAATTTATTTCACTTACATCGAGCATGTACAAACAAATTTTTTAATTATATATGTACAAATTATAACAATTATATCTTGGAAATCATTCATGCATGTGAAGAAACATTTTATCTATTTAAGTGAGTGACATACATTTTTACGGATTTATCGAAGTTACTCGGCTTTTATGGTGGAGCTTTAACGTATAACATGGTTAATGGCCTCTATAGTGAGACAGTATTCATTACCTAAGTTTAACCACTTAGTATTCCCATTTAACTATAACCGTTAATCCTCGGAGCGAGATACGTATGTATAGATCTATACGGGTTGACACCCCCACCATCGGTTGCTAGCTACAATCTCGACTGATCAATCGAAGCGGGTGATAATTATCTTTAGTATAACTACGATGTCTAATGAAGCGTTGTGCAGGGATTATAACGGGTCACATAGCTCGGTTATAGGACTCGCTATAGGCATTAACCAGACTCTTTAACTAGAAACCATGGATTTGGTTTCTCCGTTTATCAAGCATTTTAAGTATAGATTTACTTATGGTTTAACTCTTTATTAAGCATTATTAAGTATGGATTTACTTATGGTTTAACTCTTTATCAAGAATTTTTAAGTATGGATTTACTTATGGTTTAACTCTTTATCAAGCATTTCCAGTATGGATTACTTATGGTTTATCTATTTACCAAACATTTTAAGTATGGATTTACTTATGGTTTAACTCTTTATCAAGCATTTTCAGTATGGATTACTTATGGTTTATCTATTTACCAAACATTTTAAGTATGGATGTACTTATGGTTTAACTCCTTATCAAGCATTTTCAGCGTGGATTATTTATAGTTTATCTATTTATCAAACATTTTAAGTATGGATTTACTTATGGTTTATCTCTTTAACAAACATTTCAATCACAAATTTACTTATGATTTCTTTCTTTATCAAACATGGTTTTAACCACAAAAAAAATACTTTCCAGACTTATAAAGTATCATTACTGCGGTTAGCAGAAAACCTGCAACTCTCACCAACCTTGTGTTGACCCTCAAATTACATTTATTCTCAGGAGATCAGTGAACTATCCTTTAACAAAAGATTTATTCATGGATTTTCGGGCAATCTAGTCTCATTTAGTTTTTGTTATGTCGGCCTACTTGTTAAGGTGAATTTATGAACCTATGTATGAACCTTGTATTCGAACTTTAAACTGGAATATAACTTCTATGTTGTTATTGTTGTAACTTGTGATGTATATTCAATTTGCTTGTGATCCATGAACTAAGTCGCACAGCTCGGCGTATTCCGCCGCCTCGGCCGGGGGTGTGACAAATTCGTCCTGACATTATGTTTGCAACATGTCTTTGTGCCCGATTCCAAGTTAATCTTAAGAGGTCTCATCTCTTAGCCGTAAAGCAAATATTTAGATATCTCAAAGAGACTAAGAGTCTCGGAATTTGGTACCCAAAAAATGAGAGTTTCCTCTTGCAAGCTTATTCAGACTCAATTTATGGTGGACTTCAACTCGATTGGAAAAGCACATTTGGTGGTTGTCAATTTTTGGGTGGAAGATTGGTTAGCTGGTCATCCAAGAAACAAAACTATATAGCTTTCTCTAGAGCCGAAGCGGAATACATTGATGCTGCAAGTTGTACCTCTCAAGTTCTATGGATGAAGTCTCAGATGTTAGACTATAGTTACCGTTTTTCAATAAATCCCTATCGACTGTGATTCTTAAAGTGCGATTACGATCTCCCACAATCCGATTCAACATTCCTTGACCAATCACATTGATATTCGGTACCATTTCATAAAAGATCATGTTCTCAAAGTTAACATTGAACTCATTTTTATTCCATCTGACGATGAAATTTCTAATGTTTTTACTAAGGAATTAGACAAAACCAAATTCAATGGTTTTCTGAAGAAAATAGGAATGATGATGCCTGATCCTCAATTTTTTTCAAGAAGTTTGTACTCTCTGATGGAAAAATTAGAAATTCAAAAATTCCGAACCAAGCATTTTTCACCTCAGTATTTTTTTCGCTGAAAAATAAAGGATCACTTAATGTGTTTGTGTCTAACCTTTTTTTTTTACTGTTTAGGTTGATTGATTAATTTGTTACTTTAAAATTTTGTTGAAATTGGTTGTGATTCGTTGGGATCTATCACAAGCCATTGTAATCGTTCAAGTCAATTCAATCGATTGTTATCCATTGCAATCCGTTAGAATCGATTGCAATCCATTGCAAGTTGGCAAGTTGTCGTAAAAGAAAAATGAGACCGATTGCGATCTGTTGCGATCCTTTAGAGTCTATCAAAATTCTGGAGTTTACTTTAAAGTTTGTTGTGATCAGTTACGTTCGGTTGCAATCGATCACAAGTTGCCGCAATCCCTCAAGCGCCTTAAATAGTTTCCCTTAGTTACAAGTGACTGCGATCCGTTGCGATCATTCACAGTCTGTGGTAACGCTGCAGTTTGTCTGAATGTTATTGCAATTCATTGTAATCCATCTCAAGTACTCCAAAAAGTTACTGTTCAACTACGATCCATCGCAACCAGTTGGAGAATGTCTACTCAATCGTAATTGAATCTGATCATCTCAAGAAATCTCAAGATTCCATTTGTATTCAAGTTACTTCATGCATTGCAATAATTCAAAGAATTCTTTGTCTCGGATTTTCAATATGAGTTGGTAATGTGTCATCATTTCTTATTTTCTAAGTTCTAATACTTTAAATCTCGAAATTTCCCAACTCTTTCTCAGAAGAATGACTAAGATCTTCGATGCAACTTTTGTCTCTGATATCTATTATTGAAGTTGTGCCACTTCTTGGATTAATATCAAACATTAGTGAATTATTTTTTAGATTCCCAGAAGTATCCCATGTCATGTTATCTCATAGTTTTTCTAATTCTAAGATTCCTTCAATAAATATATCACCTCAGAATTTTCATTGTTCTGAGATGCATAATAATTGTGATTTTAAAGAATTTGGTTAATTGTTCCTTTTTTTTGAAACGACAAAATGTTTATACAACAGTTACTTTCTTTAATTCAAACTTATTTTTTGCACAAATTTCAATAAAGTAATTAGTGTTTTTCAAAATGTAAACCGTTGTTTTTCTTTTTGTGCAATCAAATGTCTTGTGTAGGAGGTCAAACTATCATGTAGGAAAGCTCTTTATAGACTATTCATTTATTGCCAACCCGTTCTGGTGTTGGGTGTCATCATTGCACTCTTCAACCCGACCCGAAACACCCTCCTATGTAAGGATTTTGAATCCTACTTGTCCCTCTTTACGTTTTTTTTCTTCTTCCTTCGAAATTTTTCTCACTGCTCTATTCTTCATGTTCTTCAAGCATTCAAAAGTGGCTTCCAAGTCTTCCAAAACCTCATCAAAGATCAATTATTCCAAAGGATCTGCTTTATCATCGTCCACTGAACCAATTCTCAGAGATTCCACACAACTCTTTTCACTTGATCCCTCCGATTATGGTGAATCTGTTCGTGTTATGGTTAAATTCATCTCTCATCATCCCATCACCATCCCTTTCACAAAAAATCCTAACCATAGTTTCCTACTTTGTCTACTTTTCGAAGCCATTGAGAGTCTAAAGATTGATGATGGTGTTCTTCAATGTATTATCGGTGATAGAATTGTTCCAGTTTCCAAAGAAATTTTTCTGCATGCAATTGGGTTTTCTTCAAACCCTAATGAATTCAAGGTTGTTAAGCCTACTGCTAAAGAATTTCAAGATTTTCTTGCTCAAATCGGTTACAAAGGAGATTTCAAGGCCAAGGAATTCAACAAATATTTTCTTCTTGGCATCTGGATGATTTTGATGCACATGATTGTTCGAGGTTTATCTGGCAACCATGAAAATAATGAAACTACTAGAAATTAATGGGTATTTGTTGTTTATAGCATCTTTACCGGCCAGAAAAATGTATTTGACGACCGAAAGTTTTGTGGCAAGACTTTGTGAGTTCATTGAGAGAAGTAAAACAAACTAAATACCAAGTCCGCGATTATGGTCTTTGACGCTATAGCAAATCTATCATTAACATCATAAAGCCATTCCGATCGCATCAGTCATCCCCGATGTATTTTGTACTTTCAAAGCAATTAAGTCTTATGGGTTACCAAATCAATCATCTTTTGGACATGTTAGACGTCATCATCAACACATGTTAAATGTTATTCCTTCTGATCTTCCTCACAAAAAACTCCATCTTGAGACCACGGGTTTGTCTATCCCACCAAATCCTTCACATGTCTGAAATGAGCAGTCTTCGGAAGAAAATAGACCTAGAATGAAGAACATCACATCGAAGCGAAAAGGATGCCCTTCTAAAACCAAAGCCATAAAGAGAGCCAAGACCGGTGAGACCTCTCAACAGGATTCACAGATCAGTTTCGAACCCAACTATAGGTCACAACATACCCCACTTTCCCACTATCCCGATGCACCTATCGGAGTTTCAAAACCACTTGCACACACTCACGAGGAGTCACTACATAATCCACATCCACCCTCTTAAAAGGTTGGTGTTGGTGTTGAACAAAGTCCCTTGGAGCCTCTAGGACACACTCATGAGTCATCTTGAACCCACCATCTTCTTTAGTACAACCACAATATATGGCCCCTGCTGCAGGTTCTAAGCTTTCAGATTTAGGAGTTGTCCCTCCAACCTCGGAAGCCACAACTAAGATGATATCAACCACTGGTAAAAGGATTACTTCTAACTATTGGAATAAAATTCTTGACAGGGCCTAACTTCGTCATTCAGATCTTACAAGAGATCAAGTAGAGTACATTGTTCTCCAAATGAGAACTCGAGAACTTCGCAACAAACTCACGATGACAGTACCGACTGATTCTGAAGTCGATGCTCTTTTTCCCTCCTCCAACAATGAAGCTGAACCGACTCTAATTGATGAAAAACTACTCTCAACAGTTGTCCTCCTGCAAATGAAACTGAGATCATTTTTGAAGATAATAACGCCTCTGTTGCTACTCTTACCACTCAAACTACATTTCCCTTCCTGTTTCCTTCTACATCTAAATTCCTGCATGACCTCGGTTTGTTGTCTTCCTCAGAAGATATGAATATTGAAGACCAGGTTGGTGATCAAGAAAATCAAGCTAAAGGTGTTGATTCTTCTCAATATTTTGAAGATGTTGATGTTAATAGAAATTCCAAAAGCTCTTCCTCAGATACTAGATCCTCAGATGATATCATTGTTGATACGTTCGCACTCTTGGAACTCCAAGAGAACGTCGACAGAGTCAATTCGAAATTCAACACTATCACTTCCAAAGTTGCATCGCTTGACTCTAAACTCAATTTGATGATGAAATATCTTTATGAGATTAAGGTTGCTGCTCCCTCGGAAATTGAGAAGCCAATCAGTTTGATCAACTCATTTCTCTTCGATTGAGTCGTACCTTGGAAGAACCTGAATAATGATACAAAGATAATCTTGATCATCACATATCCACCATCAATACGATGCTCAAGATTTATGATGACATGATATCTGCTACAAACGAACTCATCAAGCAAACTCATGTTCGTCATGAAAAAGAAATTCAAAGATTGGAGAAAGAGATCAAATAGAAGGATGGTTTCAATATGATTATGTAAGAAGTTCTCATCAAAGTAATTTGTTTTGCTCAACATTTTGTATACATTCCCAATCGCAAATTCAATGCAATTCTCCTGGTCATGGAAAAAACTCTTGATACCCTCAAATCCCAAGCTCCAAACGCTAATGCATATGAATCGCTCTCCAAGCAAATCAATATGAGCTCCCAATGGGTGTTTGAAAAGCTTGATGATCATAAGCCCGATGTATTGCTTGCATCCGAAGTAGTGCCTTCCCATGAACGAGGGGGAGAATTATGGAACCCTATCTCCGAATTCAAACCACGAGATGAAACATATGATGATGAAATAGGAGTTTTCAAAGATTTTGCAGCTGAAGATGTGATTGTTGAAGTTGAAGATGAAAGTGAAGAAGAAATTGATGAAAATAATCAAGTGGTTGATGCGATTCTAGGACTCCAATAAGTTAATGAACAAAAACCTGTTTCTAAAACCCTCTCGGAAGATAAAACAAAAAAATTGGTCCTCTTTTTGTTCGCCATCAAACCTTGTTGATTCGTTCAATAGAAGCAGAAAAAATACTGAACTACAAATGAAGATAGCTACTGATGCACTCTGAGCTTCTCAGCCAATTCCTCCTCCCATTCCTGCTCCAAAAATTGCTCCTATTGATGATGGTCTTTCCTTTAAAAAACTAGATGACCTACCTGAAGAGCCTTTGATCCCTCCTCCCTCGGAATTATTTATCACTCTAATCGATAAACAAGTCATCTCATCTACCATATCTCAGAATGTTCCTACCAAAGACAAAGGCAAAGGAATCTCCTTGCTTTAGAAGAATCAAAGTAAGATTGCTAAGGATACTTAGGGGGAGATTGTTAGTACATGAAAGTGCCCCTTAGACAATATGAGATGTCCAGCCATTCCGAGATGGTCATAGTTCCAAAATGATATAGAGATCCTGAGATAGTCTTTTATTTGAGATGAATTGACTAGAAGTGAAGACTCTAAGATGAAGAAGAGATTATGATATTGTTCCTCAACCGAGATGAAGAGTCTAAGATCATCCTTATTCCAATATGGAATATTGTTTCAAAGATAAAGAGAAGATTCAAAGATGAATACTCCAAGATGACGAGTTCTGAGATGCCTCAAATTCAGAACTTAGTCAACTTACTCTAACAAGAAGAAAGTTCTTTTAGTTGTATTCTGTTTTTAGCTTACCGTCAGTTCATATAAAATCTAGATTATCAACATTTTATTATTATTACACACACTCATTGTTCAATGTATTTGTCTTGTAGTGCATCCTTTGGCTATAAAAGGAGTGTCAACCTTGTACCAAAATATACATGTATTAAGCATCAAATAGAATTCTTCACTTATCTCAATTTATGTCAATCTTCTCTCATATATTGTTCCTATTCTTACTTACTTTACTTTGTCCATACTTTGCTTTACTTTAATCTTCTTGAATACTTTGTTGAGTTATTTACTTCCAGACTTGACTGGATCTTTAATTACTAGCAACCATTAACATTAATGTTTAATTCAAGGTTTATGTTTGTAAACCTTCTCCGCTCATTTAATAGAGTTTAAGTACTCACAATAATCATAAATTATTATGTAGCTCTTCCTGATACTTTTTCCCCAACCACCACCTCCATCACCAACTGACCTTACCACTTCCACCTCTGCCATCTCTTCCACTACCAACTCTGCCACCACCATCTCCTCCGACACCCACAACCATAATCATATATGATTAATCACTTTGTGAACAAATATATATGCATAATCATTTATGCTAAGGCAAATATATATATATATATATATATATATATATATATATATATATATATATATATATATATATTAGCATAAATAATTGTATATAGTTATACCTCTCCATCGTACAATCATTTATGATTAGACATATCCAACCACAACAGTATGCTGAAGTGTTAGAGCGGAAGATGAGAAATATGTGACCAAGGTTGAATTTCAAGATCTCTATTTTTCACATCTTTGGTCAAAGGTTGAAATTTAAGAGGTACAAGATCATCATGTATCACGTACAACCATTTTATGCATTACAAAAATAATTGATCATATATGGTCTAACACTGAAGAAGTAACCACAATTATTAAATCTCGATGGCTTTTAAATTGGTTTATATTCCTTTCCCGCCAATAACCTACCCACTATATCGCCTTAATCCTCTCCGCCATTTATATATACCTCCAATTTTAGTAAATTGGAGAAGAATAAATAATGAAATCATCGAATCATAATCAACCCCATCTTCACCGGGACTCAGGAAGCATTCGTGAATTGATTAAATGATATGGGGGTTGATTCAAATTTCTAATTTCGAATTCATGTTCTATTCACTGATCTTCGTCTTCTCGCTCTCTCACCAAACCCCAAATCGACATTTCTTCCCACTCTCTCCGTTATTTCTTCGAAGTTTAAGATAAGTCTACAAGAGATAAACCTCAAATTTGTTCATCTTTATCTCCTCTCTCTTTAGATTGATAGATTCATGTTACTGTTCTAATTTTATTATTTCTTTTTTCATTTCTGGGTTATATCTGGTTTTGTAGAGAGAGATGACGATGATCAAGCAAATATCAAGTTTATGATGTTTCCATGAGAAAAGATTAATTTTCTATAGCTTTTTGGAGATGTGTTGGTAACTTATAACTCAAACCTTGATCATTTCTTATCTTTTTTCTATAATTCCTTTTAAATCATCCTCTGTTTTGAAATTTTGGTTGGGATGAATGAACAAATATTTAAAGGATTTTGTAGGAGAACTAGAAGTTTCATATAAGTATTTTTTCTTTTTTTCGTAAGGGGTTTTGCATTTTAGTTAACTCTAAGTTCCACATCTGGTATTTTGGTATTATGGATTCTTATATAGGCCTTTGATGCCTATTTTTTCAGGTGGTTCATCCGAGTATCTTGCATTTGAAAGGAGTTACGTATTGTAGGCCACACTGTCACACCCCGTTAAAGCGGAAATACGAAGTGCGACAGGCTAAGGTCTCATCACAAAGGTAAATAGGAGTACCAACCATAAACATTAAGCGTTTTAAGTTTACATCGCGTACAAAACAAATACATTCAGTTTTTACAATACATAGTTTAATACATAACAAAAGTAACAACTTAAATCATGTTGGCGTCTTATTGATTCACTGACCGTTCCCTGAAAAGCATGCAAAAACGAGGGTCAACTATAAAATAGTTGGTGAGTTCACAGGTTTACAATAGTACATTATTTCAAAAATGTAGTTTATTCTATAAATGTTCCAATTTAGAAAATGATGAATGCCATTGCATTCCGTTCACAACCAAGCCTAACGACCGTTCCTGCCCCATTCCATCATGTCCATGGTTCCCATGATGTCAGTTCATGGAAATATGCACTCGCGGTTCCGGGCGAGTGGGGGCTGTCGACCCCAAATAGCGTTATCCATAAGACCATCGGCTCGAATATGAGTTAATAGGTTGTATCGGTTCTCCGGGGACTTAATCATACAAGTTCATAACACCAAATTCATAGTACAAGTTCATAATACAAGGTTCATACAACAAAGTTCATATCATATAGTTCATAGCACAAGTTCATAAAATAATGTTCATAGAAATTGTAGCATGCTTTCCACCCCAAAACATTAAAAACGAAAAATAGGGGCTGTGAATACTCACTATGGAAAGTTTGTGGCTCGGCCTTCGCGGTTTGATGTTGACGAGTGCGATTCCTACTAGCGTCCTACGGAACAAATAGTTTTTAGTGAGATATAATCCACCAAGCTATTTTCTAGGAACTACCTATCCAACTAGTGATGTCGTAAAAGTGCCCAAAGTGTGTACGATTCATTATCGGTAACATTAGTTCATATTACATTATGTTAAAAATTTTAGAAAGGCATGGAATTAAATTCCCAAAAATTACAAAAGTTGGTTATCTGGTTTTAACAAAGGGAATTGGTGTCCAGAAATTTTGTAAACATTTTTGAAGGTTATTTGATATTTTTTTTTGTAAATTAAAGCCCAAATAATGGATAAAATTCAAAATAAATGGTAAACAGTTTCTAAAATTATCAATTTAATTTTTACAGGCTCCCATAATGTTCCTAAAGTTGAGAAAAATATTGGTTAGGGTCTTTGAGTCCAATGACCCGAATTTGTAAATTCATGCTCTATTTTAATTAAAAATATGTATAAAATATCAAAAAGTGTCAAAATCGTCTGAAAAGTTACATGTCTTCCTTATTCTATGAATACATTACTACTGCAAATTTTCAGATTTTTATCTCTTCTGGAAACAATTATTTTGAATTTATAGCCATTAAATCATTATTTTTATAGAAAAATAAGGAATTTGTTCTAGCTCTTAGGATTTTACAGATCATCACTTGTATATATGAACTTTCATAAAACAATTTTATTCGAAATATATTTAGAAGAAAAATAGGGTATTCAACCCCAACAAGTTAAGCAATGTAGCACAATATAGTGCATGAGTTCTAGATGTAGTTGAAAGTTTACGAATTTTAATAGACCATTCTGTGGGGTTTTAACCCACAAAATTTTAGACATAACTTGATGGATATATTAAGTTTGTAAAATATTTTTCCCCAGATTTAATTTGGGGTGTAAGACCCTTGATCATGTAAATGAAAACTAATGATCATAGAAAGAGTGGTGTTTGCGCAATTATTTTTGTAAAAATTGTCAAAAATCCGATTTTTAATATTTTACAGTAAGACCAATTGGGTTCGAAAGCTAACTCATAGAAATATCCCTCACAAAAAGAATATCGTGATTTGGTTTAGTAATGAGTGAGTTGTAGCCGTTCAAAGCTGAACAAAATATTCTGACAGAATGCATGTCATCCTAGGTTGCTTTGAGTGCTCCCTAAAGGTCACTTTTACAAAGACAACATTTATATTTCTTTTATGGTCGAAAATAAATAACAATAAAATAGATTTTACAGAGGAAGATGAAACTTTTAGGTTCATACATCCAAGTCATAGATTTAGGGTTATTCCAAGGCCCCAAAGTGGGTGTTTCATTCATGTGTTAGAGAACTCCTTGGAACCACCAAATCTTACACTAGGATTGCACCATAAATCCGATTTCTAGCACATGCATGGAGTGAATGAGCATCCAAGATGTACTAGAAATGGTTTAAATACTTTTTGTCATGTAAGAACACAAAATAAATGAAGAAAAAGATGTAAAACTCGATTTTTGAAATCATATGAACATATGTGCATCTTTTCACTCTTTGCATGGGTTTGATCCCGGATTTTCACCATCTCAGACACATGTATTGTGTTATGGTGAGAATCTACAAGCACCAAGAGGAAAAACAAGGATTTCTAGCCATATAAGGGCATAGAATCCGAAAAGTAAAGAAGAACTATGAATAAGAGGAAGTAAAATCATAAAACTATGATAAAGGATTGTGTTGTTTACCTTGGTTTTGATCTTGAGAGAGGCAAGAAAACTTCTTGACCTTCAAAAATCCGAAATTAGGACAGAGAATGGAGGATTTTCTGATGTGTAGGAGTGGTCTTGGAAGTGGGAAAGTTTTCTTGGAGAAGGAGTGTGAGATGGAGTGTGTAGGTGGTTCAAATGAGGTGTAATGATGGGTTTTAAGGCATGGGGGAGAGGGAAAATCCTAATGGACGAACTTTTAAGAGAGAGATGGTATTTTTATTGATATTTGATCAAATAATAAAAGCCTCCCTTGAATTTTTATAAATCTAGATTTTATATTTTATAAAACTCAAACATTATCATAATCTCCTAAGGTTTTAATTATTGGGTTTTGTTGAAATATTTACACTTGGTAATAACTTGTAAACTTATATTTGTTAAATTAATTTAGAAAATGATAACCTATTATTTAATTTTTATAAAAATCAATTTCTCATATTTCAACAATTGTAACAAGGATTCATAATATATGGTTGTAAGATTTTGATATCCTTGGATTTTTCTTTTGGTTCACATTTCGAATCATGAATTATATGAATTTCTCATCAACTTTATAGTTGGTTCATATTATGATTTAATTTTGTTCATATTAGCTTAGAATACTTAACCTTGTTAAGCGTTAGATTTTTCCAATATGGAAATCTTAGGGTTGCTAACTTACCTTGGGTTATGGTCTACCGAACATAGTGTTGTGTTTGGACTTAAGGTTCAAATTTGGCACTTTACCACTCAGTTGGTTCATACAAATATCAATGTGATTGTTTAATACAAGCTAAGATACACTAATTTTTCCGAGGGATCTATTAAGTCGTGAACCTAGTTCAACTTGTAACTCTAGAGCCAAGTTAAGTGCACACAAGGAAATGACGAAGTTCTAGATGAGTACTGACTTGAGTTTTGGTGGATGTCACACACACTTTGGTCAATTCTTCAAGAAGACCGTTACTTTGAGAAAAGATTTGAAGGTATGTATGTTTCTAAGCATTTGGATTTGGATTTCCATCATCGCAGGCGTGAAAATATTTCTGAAAGTATCAATGAAGTAATTTCAAGAGTCAAATTGTATTCTAATGAGTGTCCAGCCTTGATATTGTTGCATACTTTGTAAAATTTACTTAGTTATAGCATTTTTTCAATTTTTATCTTACTTTATCATTATACTTTGAAAATTGTAACTAATTTTTCATGATGTATGACAAAATGTTAGATGTTGAGAGCATGTCTAAGCTTTCTTGCAAAACAATGCCAGTTTCCACCCTATAACATAATATGCAAGGTGGTAATAGTATAACTCCTAGAATGCCTAATCTCCCTTTGACCCGAATCAAATTTTCTTTTTCTAATTTTTGTAGGATGTTTGACATCCTGATTTCCATTACCTTTTGATTAACTCAGGTGAATACTTTTCGTTTCAAATTTTTCTTCTTTTGATTTTAAAACCAGTTTTTTTCTTCCAGTATTGGATTCTTAATCACAACTGACCATGTATTATTCTTTCCTTTGTTATTGCTAAAATTAATCAACATACATCCCAAATGTCCCATATGTTTGTTTAAATCATCTATTATTGACATGTACTACTAATGAAAGGAAAATACCACAACAGACAATATGAAGGTATTTAATCCTTCCTGATCTGGCAACCTCCTATGTTCTTCGCCTATCCGTAAATTGACCCGACCCTACGTCTCATTTATACTTTTTGGTCTTTAAAGTTCTAGTTTGGGATACTGGTAGTGTGGTAATTTTGTTCTCTTTAAATACTCTATGTTCAACCATTTATTTGCACATTTCCATGAGACGTATCACTAAAAGTTTACTGAAATTGGTATTACTTTAAGTTTTTGTATCTACGTATGAGTTTTGAGGAGTGTTGAACGAGTGGGGACATGAATAAGTTCATAAGGAACAACTGAGGTGAAGGTAAAAGTGTAAAACCATATAGGTAAAGGTGTGTTTTAGAATCACTTTATTTTTAGTTGGGGATAAAGTATGATTTTCCAGCATTATATTGAAGATATTGTACATTTAGTTGAGGAAGTACCAACTATAGCATTGTAATTTCGTTGGTTTGTATATTTTGACATTTTACTTTTGTAAAAAAAAATAATGGTTAATTACAAGATATAGCAATGTACGTTTGTTTGTTTATATTTTTTGGCACCATACTTTTTGTTTCTTCCTATTATAGCGTTGTACTTCAAAATCTCAACCAAATTACAGTAAATTGGCCCAAATCCAATATAGGAGTATGTATGTTATCTAGTCTCTCTATATGATTGTGATCTAATATATGTATGATCAACAAAGTTTCAGATTGACTTATGTATATTTGACTGTAAATTTAAAAGTTTTATGAAAATCAGCAACAAAGTGATCATTAGTTGTCATACCTGGTTGATAGAAGAAAAATTATAAATTTGTTAATACATTTTGTATATTTCTTTTAGCTACGTGTATTAGAGGAGGAATTGAAAGGATACAAAAGCTTACACTATGTGCATCATAATGTATTACTCTTTTATCTGGTTAATAATATTATACACAAAACTATCAAATATGACTTAATTACTTGTATGTCCTTGATGTGTTATTTACTACCAAATACGATCTGGAATGATACCTGATCATACGGAACAATAATTCAACCCTTATTTACTGAAATGGCCATTGTTGCAACTAGAGATGCACATTTACCAGTTTTGGTTTTTTTTTTTTAAATTGATTCTATTTTCTAACTTGTTTTTTCTAGATTGATTTCGGTTTTTGGGTTTGTTTTTGATGTGAAATTGATTAAAAAATCGGTTTTTTCGATAAAAAAAATGCTTCAGTTCCATTATAGTATAAAAACCGTTTTCAGAGATTTATTCAAACCTATTACTAACCGGCGGTTTGGTTATAAACTAATGTCTTTTGAAAAAAGCAGTTCTCAAAAACTGTTTTAGATTTTTTTTTTTCCAGTTAAACAAAATGGTTTGAATGTGCACCGCTAGCTCAACAAGGGTACATTCTTGAAATAATCTTGGACACTCATATTATAACAGGATTTGGACAGGTTCTGATATATTTGCTAACATTTTATGGTATATAGTTCCATTTGTTTATAATGTCTCTATAAAAAAACATTTAGCTTTTTGACAACAAAGAATAATTATTTTGACATAAAATTGACCATATAACTTAGATCACTTTCTTACTAATTTGACGAAATGAATATTTAATTGGACTACTTTTAGACTAATTTGACAGCAAAAAATTACCAGTTTGACATCAATAATTACCAGTTTGACAACAAAAGTTACCATTTTTACAATTTAATACCAGGAAACACTTAAAATTATATTTTTTTGAAGGAAAAAAAATACTCGAAGTCTTCAACGATGAGGGCATAGTGGTTTCAATAGTTAAACCAAGTCATAGTGGTTTTTATGGATTTGACCTTAGATTTTTTTTTCGGAAAGTCACTTCAACAAAGTTTTCGTTTTTCATCCCCACATGATTACGTCTTCATCCATTATTTTTTTGATTTCTTCTCCAAAGATTTACAATTTTTATTTTTATCAGATTGATTAACAAAAAAACCAATAATTAAAAATACATACATAAAAGATTCTCTCGGTTCGGTTCTTCAATCCTAAAAGAAACAATAAAATGGTTTGGTAGCCAACACATGAGTACGGTTCATAGGTTTTTGAGATTCGTATATGTTGAGCACCTCCATTACGTATGTTGCTATTCTGTTAACCATTTGTCTGTCACTGTATTGCATGGATATCACGATATTGTATATAAATATTCACATAATCCCCCACGCAAACTATAATTACTGAAAAGAAAATATTCGCCGAAAAAAACAAATAGCGCCGGCATATTAGACTGCATAGATTACATGTGTAAGGTAAACGGGTGTAGAAACTATTTTCTGCACCAGTCGCTTAGCGCGGGTAAACGGCAAGTTATATATATATATATATATATATATATATATATATATATATATATATATATATATATATATATATATATATATATATATATACAAATTAGAACATTTCTTATTTTGAGAACAAATTTGGACCATACAATTTTTTAGACAAAATTAAAAAAAAATGATTTTTTTCCCTTATTTTTTATTCTAAAGTCCCCTATCCCTACCCCCACACACACTCTCAATTAATATAATTAGACTCCATAGTTTGTATCTCACTTTGAAGTTGCACCACCGAACACAACTAGAGGAACGTCTGATGGGTTTTGAGCAAAAGAATATTCATATGTACACATGCAAAACCCTAAAGCTTTGGATCTAGATTTCTCTATTGTACATGCAAATTTATCCAAAGCTCACAAACCCTAGATCTATCATAGCAAAATCGAAATAACATAAAAATAGGTTTAGATGTTTACCTTTTGATTGGTGCAAGAATCTTCAAGCTTTGAGATCCTAGTATCACAAGTGTAATACCTCTATGGCTCACAAACACCAAGGCAAGAAGATGATCTAGAAGAGAGGGGATGGAGGCACAATTTCGGCTCTAAGAACTTCTTAGGGTTTTTAGTAGCCGAATTATGTAGCCCTAGGGGTCCTTATATAATTGAGCTGCTAGGGTTTCTGCCAAAACCCTAATTGGATAACGTGGACCTTAAGCAGTCCAAAGAAGCTTTTGGAATAAGCTTGGACAATTTTAAGGTGGGCTTCAACCCTAATTTCGTCCCCCCTAATTGGATAATATGAGTTCCCTTTTAATTAATTAATCTCTTTTAGCCACATAATTAATTCTTAATTAATTCTTGACCGATATTAATTAAAACAATATGATTTCTCTTTTAATATATTATTCTTATAATATACTAATAAACCATAATATCCTCACTCCCCATAAATCATCCTGTCAAGTTGCTTTGGTGAAGGCAACCCAAAAGGGCCATGTTAAAACCGGGTCAAGTACATACCAAATATAGTTATGGACTTAGACACTAAACCAACAGCCTCCCACTTGGATAAGTTTAATAACTATAAATGCAAGTACGACTCCAGGATCCGATTAGCAATGGTAGCTCTCAAAAGTCGCTGTCGAACTCTGACTCGTCCTTTAGATAAGGGATCGTATAATCCTCCGTTCTCAAGATATCGTGCAGACAAATACATGGAACATGGTCATACTTATTGCCCAGCAGTTTGTTTCTCGATCTCTGATTCGTCTGACATAGAACCTAATTGAACACATCAATTCAGTCCTGACCGGGCCCGACATATAAGTGAAACCAAATCATCGAGGGGCCCAGATATCGCTTTTAGCCTCATAGGATAAAAGGAACAGATAAACTTTGACTTATATGCATTTACTATTCCCTCATCAAATCATGCACAACAATGCGTTTTATAACATCAAGTTACTAATGCGTTTACGCATTATCAATGCATAACCAACTCGCAAACAATAAACCATATATCTAGGTTTAAAGACTATATGATATTATCGTCTTGCGATCACTCGTGATAAATTCCATGAAGTGATGCCAGCAAACTTAGGTTTAATCCAATGCTTAAATATTATTTTTGTCGCAACAAACCTTTGCTATGTCTAATACACTTTAGACAGTCGAAAACGAATTCACGACAGTCTTCTTTCATAACTACTTCCAAAGTATAAGCGACTGTGGACTGTTTGAATAATCTTATTATTCAGGAAGTCAAAACATGCAAAGTGAAGCAATAGGTAAATAATTAACACAAGACATCAACTTTACTTATAAATAATACTTCTTTATTTAATCATCAAATGTTAATTACCATTTATCTATTACACGTTTCGAAACTATCTAATCTAAACTAATATCGTCCTTCAACCCAA
Source organism: Lactuca virosa (assembly GCF_052849685.1). Classification (NCBI taxonomy): domain Eukaryota; kingdom Viridiplantae; phylum Streptophyta; class Magnoliopsida; order Asterales; family Asteraceae; genus Lactuca; species Lactuca virosa. The sequence continues at coordinate 267,471,147 of NC_136426.1, read as the reverse complement.
TGCTCCTAGCGTGCAGCAAGTGCTTAACCCTACTCAGTCCCTTCGTAAGGGAATCTGTTGGGTTATCCTCTTACGGTACCATATTCACTACGAGGAGTCCCTCTTCCACCCGATGTCTAATAAAGTGATATTTCCTATCGATATGTCGAGATCTCCCACGATCCCTCGGTTCCTTGGTCAAGGCAACCGCTCCTGCATTATCGCAAAAAAATCTCCATAGGATCCTTTATGGCTGGCACAACTCCAATGTCTCCGATGAAGTTATTCAACCATATCGCCTCCTTTTATGCTTTGGTCGCTGCTATGTACTCTGATTCGCACGTTGAATCAGCTATGGTCTCCTGGTTGGAACTTTTCCAAGTCACTGCTCCTCCATCTAAGGTAAATACTCAGCCTGACTAAGATCGATAATTATCTCGGTCTGTCTGAAAACTGGCGTCACTATACCCTCACACCCTTAAGTCATCACTCCAACCGAGGACTAGAAACCATTCCTTGGTCCTCCGAAGGTACTTAAGAATATTCTTAACTGCGGTCCAATGCGCTCTACCAGGGTTCCCTTGATATCTGTTGACCATGCTCAAAGCGAAGGCCACATCAGGGCGAGTACAAGTCATAGCATACATGATTGAGCCAACTGCAGAAGCGTAAGGCATTCGGCTCATCTCTGCTATCTCGACTTTGATACTCGGGCTTTGAGTCTTACTCAACTTGGCATTGCTTTGGATCAGTAACTCCCCTTTCTTGGAATTCTCCATACTAAAACGTTTTAGTACCTTGTCCAAGTAAGTATCTTGACTAATTCCTATCAGTCTTTTACTCCTGTTTCTCACTATCCTTATTCCCAGAATATAGGAAGCCTCTCCGAGGTCCTTCATAGCGAAACACTTCCCAAGCCAGGACTTAACTTCCTGCAGGGTCGGGATGTCGTTTTCTATGAGGACTATGTCATCGACATACAATACGAGGAAGCTAACTATACTCCCACTGGCTTTGACATATACACATGACTCATCCTCGCTTCGCAGGAAGCCAAACTCTTTGACTTTCTCATCGAAACAAAGATTCCACCTGCGAGATGCTTGTTTCAATCCATAAATGGACTTCTCAAGCTTACACACTCTATTAGGATGCTTTGCATCGACAAAACCCTATGGCTGACTCATGTAAACATCCTCAGCCAACTTCCCATTAAGAAAAGCGGTTTTGTCATCCATTTGCCATATTTCATAGTCATGAAATGCATCAATGACTAGCATCACCCTAATAGACTTTATCTTCGCAACTGGTGAGAAGGTCTCAACATAGTCAACTCCAGGAGTTGGAGTAAAGCCCTTCGCAACCAATCGCGCCTTATAAGTGTGTACCTTCCCATCCATGTCAGTCTTCTTCTTGAAGATCCACTTGCACCCGACCGTCTTACGACCTGACACATTGTCAACCAAATTTCAAACTTGGTTGTCATACATGGATTGAATCTTGCTGTCGATAGCCTCTTTCCACTTCGCAGACTCTGGGCCTACCATGGCTTCCTTGTAGCTGTTAGGTTCATCCAAATTTATTAGTGTATTGTCACTAATAAACATATCACCATCACTTGTTATATGAAAACCATATAACACAGGTGGAACACTAACTCTATTGGAATGTCTAAGAGGTAAGGAATCGTCAATAGGTTCAATAGGAGTTTCCTCCTCAGGTTGAGCGTCAGTGTTAGAGGTTCCTTCAGCGTTCGATTCTTGAAGCTCTTCAAGATCGATTTGCCTCCCACTGTCTCCTTGGCTTATGAGTTCTCGCTCTCGGAAAACCCCTCTCCTCGCAACGAAAACAACATTGTCACTTGGTCTATAGAAGAGATGTCCAAAGGACTTTTGTGGATAGCCGATGAAAATACACCGCTCACTAAGAGGTTTGAGCTTGTCTTGAGTCTCTCGTCTTACGAAAGCCTCACAACCCCAAACCTTGATATGTGCCAACGAGGGAGTTTTCCCTGTCCACATTTCGTGAGGTATTTTGGCAACCTTATTTGTAGGAACTAGGTTAAGGATATGGTAGCGAAGCACGACTCATCATGGAACGAACCATGTCAATCAAGGTTCGATTACGCCTCTCAGATACACCATTCAACCGCGGTGTCCTAGGTGGCGTCAATTACGAAACAATTACTCATTCCTTGAGGTAATCGTGGAATTCAAGACTAAGGTACTCTCCACCTCGATCGGATTGAAGCATCTTAATTTTCCTGCCCAACTGATTCTCCGCTTCATGCTTAAACTCTTTGAACTTTTCAAAGGTTTCTGACTTGTGCCCGATTAAGTAGATATACCCATATCTGCTATAATCGTCGGTGAAAGTCACATTGAAGCGGCTCACATCCCTTGTGGTGGATCTAAAGGGCCCACACACATCTGTGTGTACGAGATCCAATAAACCCTCACCCCTTTCACAGGAACCAGTGAATGACTTGGTCATCTTTCCAAGTAAACAAGACTCGCACACGTCATCGTCCCTAAGGTCGAATGACTCCAACACTCCATCCATTTGGAGTTGGGCTATGCATTTCTTGTTGACATGTCCTAGACGACAATGCCACAAGCATGCTTTATCCAAATCATTGGAAGAATCGATATACAATACATCATTTCCAAAATTGTTTACAACCATCACAGTTTCATATATTCCATTTCAAGGCAATGCTTCAAAATAGAAAACACCATTAAGAAAAGCATTAATAGAACCTTTTTCATTATCAAACGAAAATCTAAATCCTTGTTTGTATAAACCATGAAAAGAAATGATATTTCAAGCCATATCTGGCGAATATCAACAATTATTCAACTCTAGTCCTAGCCCACTACTAAGCACTAAAGAGTAAAATTCAATCTTGTAGGTAACGATCTTTTGTTCCCCATGACAAGCTTTATCTTTCCATGCTCCACATTCTTATTTCTTCTTAGGCCCAACTAATCATAACAAATGTGAAAACCACATCCTGTATCAAGAACCCAAGAAATAGCATGCGACGAGTTATGAGATTGAATAGTATAAATACCTGCATAGGATGGTTTTATCTTTCCATCCTTGATGTCCTGCAGATACTTCGGGCAGCTTCGTTTCCAATGCCCTTTGTCATGGCAGTGGAAGCACTTTGCATCATTCGGGTTGGAGGAGGGTGCAGTGGGACCAGCCTTGGTTCCACTAAAAGAGGTGTCATCATGAGACTTTCCCTTGTGGTGGCTCTTGGAAGGAGCCTTCCTCTTCTTACCCTTCCTCTGCCCAATACCCAAGACGTGGGCGGTGACAGTAGGAGTTGATGCAATGGATTTGTCCTTGAGGTTGCTCTCAGCAGTCCTCAACAGGCCTTGAAGCTTGCTCAACGTGACCTCCTCTTTGTTCATGTGGTAGGTCATGTGGAACTGGTTATAGCAAAGAGGCAGGGAATAAAGAATAATATCAATTGCCAGCTCTTCATCGAAGTTAACATTTAGCTTCAGCCGGCGGTCAACATATCTCTGCATTTTCTGCAGGTGAGCAGTGACAGACTCTCCGTCCCTCATTTTGGTAGTGATCATTGAAGTGATGATCTCGTACCTCTCCTACCTGGCACTTTGGTGGTACGTGTCCAGTAAATCTTGATGCATCTCATAGGGGTAGAAGTCCTCGTAGTATTTTTGGAGTTCGGCAGTCATAGTCATGAGCATGTTGCAATGGACTTTCATAGCATCTCGCTCGGAGGCCTCAAAGGCAACGATCTCCTGGGGAGTAGCAGTGTTGACGTTGACCTCCTTCTACTTTTCATCGAGAAAATACTCCTTGTCCTCATAGCGGGTGACCATGCGGATGTTGTGGATCCACTCATTGAAATTGGTCCCATAAAAAATCACCTTCCCACACAAATTCATAAGTGAGAACGAGCTTGAAGAGGTTGAGCCTGAAGCGTTGTTGTTGTTCGAGTTAGAAATCTGAAAAGAAAATAGACAAAGTTTGATTAGACAAGAATCCCTAATTATACACCCAAATGAGAAATTAGGGCTAGGATCCAACAACATTATTTGCAATTTAGAAGCGGGATGTCGTAATTTAAACAACAAATAATTTGAAGGTAAGTGAATGACGATTCACTAATTTCCACCATGAAAAACGAAAAAGAAATTAAGTTTTAAATGAATTGAAAACTCTTATATATTTTGAGATTCATTGAAGTTTTCAATGGCATGTTTAAATATTGATATGCCCTTCAAGTTTGTGACTGGGATACCGAGGATCACAAACAAGGTGTGAATAACCATGCAAATGTACATGGTGCCCTCGATGTTACAGTCACCTAATCAACGTGCCGGTTAGCCACACACACTCCATTGATCTATGGCAAACATCGAGTCACCCTTTGCCACCTTTGGTAAACCCAAATTAGTGTGTCGGTTAAGCACACACGCTTCACTAACGTCTTAGCAAGGGTACAAAGTGTAATTCCATGGAATAGCATCATATTCACATTTTTTCCTAAAGTAACTAAGATTGGGAATTTTATAAAAAAATTTAGTTACTTTGTATTGTCATTAGTTGTCCTATCCTACCCGTTCGTCGAACGACCCTCCACCAATCAAGGAAGTGGTGGGTGAGAGTGGACACCCATTAAACTGCCTTTTTATAGGCAGCAACCTTATACCCCCCTTATAGATCGGCTTCGTGAATGGGGCCTACTAACGGTAAGACTAGCATTTTAAACTTGTAAAATTCATATAATATTATAATATTATAGGGTTGAATTTTAAACTTGTAAAATTCTAGGGTTTGGAATTTAAATTATTTCAAAATTAAACTTTTAATCAAAATTTAAATTCCAAAACTTGAGGGCAAGTTTTGAACATTTCAAGCTATCTAGATCAAAATTCAAATAATGTAATTAAACAATTAATTGATGATTATCTAATTTTGACCTAATCCAATTTCATGCAAGATAATTGATCAAATAATTCAAATAATTAAGATTTATCAAATAATGTAATAATTATCTAATTAAATGATAAATATCTTTTATTTTGACAAAGATAATCACATAGAATCAATAAAATTCAGATTTTATTAATTAAAAACAATTATGGTAATTATCCCAAGTCAATAAGCAAAAAATCCCGAAATTCCCTCTGTCTGACTCCCCGACTCGCCGAGACCCTTACAGAACTCGCCGAGTTCATCTGAGTCGTCGAGCTCACTTTGGGACTCGACGAGTCTGTCAGGCAGAAGGCAAGAAAATCGATTTTAAGCAATGAACAAACATACAATGCATCAAATAGAATAGAAAACAATCAAGGCTCTGATACCACTGATGGGTTTTGAGCAAAAGAACATTCATATGTGCACATGCAAAACCCTAAAGCTTTGGATCTAGGTTTCTCTATTGTACATGCAAATTTATCCAAAGCTCACAAACCCTAGATCTATCATAGCAAAATCGAAATAACATAAAAACAGGTTTAGATGTTTACCTTTCTATTGTTGCAAGAATCTTCAAGCTTTGAGAGCCTAGTATCACAAGTGTAATACCTCTAATGGTTTACAAACACCAAGGCAATAAGATGATCTAGAAGAGAGGGGATGGAGGCACAATTTTGGCTCTAAGAACTTCTTAGGGTTTCTGGTAGCCAAATTCTGTAGCCCTAGGGGTACTTATATACTTGAGCTGCTAGGGTTTCATCCAAAACCCTAATTGGATAACTTAGGCCTTAAGCAGTCCAAAGAACCTTCTGGAATAAGGCTTGGATGATTTCAAGGTGGGCTTCCAACCTATTTTTGTCCCCTCTTATATCCATAAGAATCCACATCCCAAATCGAATTATCCTATAATTGGCAATACCAGTCCCCTTTATTTAATTAATCTCCTTTAGCCACAAAATTAATTCTTAATTAATTCTTGACCAATATGATTTCTCGTTTAATACATTATTCTTAAAATACACTAATAAACCATAATATCCTCTCTCTCCATATATCATCCTGGCAAGTTGCTTTGGTGAAGGCAACCCAAAAGGACCATGCTAAAACCGGGTCAAGTACATACCAAATATAGTTATGGACTTAGACACTAATTCAACAGTCTCCCACTTGGATAACTCTAATAACTATAAATGCAAGTACGACTTTAGGATCCGATTAGCAATCGTAGCTCTCAAAAGCTGCTGTCGAACTCTGACTCGCCCTTTAGACAAGGGATCGTATAATCCTCCATTCTCAAGATATCGTGCGGACAAATACATGGAACATAGTCATACTTATTGTCCAGCAGTTTGTTTCTCGATCTCTGATTCGTCTGACATAGAACTTAATTGAACACATCAATTCAGTCCTGACCGGGCCCGACATATAAGTCAAACCAAATCATCGAGGGGCCCAGATATCGCTTTTAGCCTCATAGGATAAAAGGAACAGATAAACTTTGACTTATATGCATTTACTATTCACTCATCAAATCATGCACAACAATGCGTTTTATAACATCAAGTTACTAATGCGTTTACGCATTATCAATGCATAACCAACTCGCAAACAATAAACCATATATCTAGGTTTAAAGACTATATGATATTATCGTCTTGCGATCACTCGTGATAAATTCCATGAAGTGATGCCAGCAAACTTAGGTTTAATCCAATGCTTAAATATTATTTTTGTCGCAGCAAACCTTTGCTATGTCTAATACACTTTAGACAGTCGACAACCAATTCACGACAGTCTTCTTTCATAACTACTTCCAAAGTATAAGCGACTGTGGACTGTTTGAATAATCTTATTATTCAGGAAGTCAAAACATGCAAAGTGAAACAATAGGTAAATAATTAACACAAGACAACAACTTTACTTATAAATAATACTTCTTTATTTAATCATCAAATGTTAATTACAATTTATCTATTACACGTTTCGAAACTATCTAATCTAAACTAATATCGTCCTTCAGCGCAATGCTCCTAGCATGCTGCAAGTGCTTAACCCTACTCAGTACCTTCGTAAGGGGGTCTGCTGGGTTATCCTCTTACGATAACTTCTTCACTACAAGGAGTCTCTCTTCCACCCGATGTCTAATAACGTGATATTTCCTATCGATATGTTGAGATCTGCCATGATCCCTCGGTTCCTTGGTCAAGGCAACCGCTCCTTCATTATCGAAGAAGATCTCCATAGGCTCCTTTATGGCTAGCACAACTCCAAGGTCTCCGATGAAGTTCTTCAACCATATTGCCTCCTTTGATGTTTCGCTCGCTGTTATGTACTCTAATTCGCACGTTGAATCAGCTACGGTCTCCTGCTTGGAACCTTTCCAAGTCACTACTCCTCCATTTTGGGTAAATACCCAGCCTGACTGAGAACGATAATTATCTCGGTCGGTCTGAAAACTGGCATCACTAAAGCCCCGCACACTTAAGTCATCACTCCCATCGAGGACTAGAAACCATTCCTTGGTCCTCCGAAGGTACTTAAGAATATTCTTAACTGCGTTCCGATGCGCTCTACCAGGGTTCCCTTGATATCTGTTGACCATGCTCAAAGCGAAGGCCACATCAAGGCGAGTACAAGTCATTGCATACATGATTGAGCCAACTGCGGAAGCGTAAGGCATTCGGCTCATCTCTGCTATCTCGACTTCGGTACTCGGGCTGTGAGTCTTACTCAACTTGGCATTGTTTTCGATCGGTAACTCCCCTTTCTTGGAATTCTCCATACTAAAATGTTTTAGTACCTTGTACGAGTAAGTACCTTGACTAATTCCTATCAGTCTTTTACTCCTGTTTCTCACTATTCTTATTCCCAGAATATAGGAAGCCTCTCCGAGGTCCTTCATAGCGAAATACTTCCCAAGCCAGGACTTAACTTCCTGTAGGGTCGGGATGTCCTTTTCTATGAGGAGTATGTTATCGACATACAATACGAGGAAGCTAACTATACTCCCACTGGCTTTGACATATACACACAACTCATCCTCGCTTTGTAGGAAGCCAAACTCTTTGACTTTCTCATCGAAACAAAGATTCCACCTGCGAGATGCTTGTTTCAATCCATAAATGGACTTCTCAAGCTTACACACTCTATTAGGATGCTTTGCATCGACAAAACCCTCTGGCTGACTCATGTAAACATCCTCAGCCACCTTCCCATTAAGGAAAGCGGTTTTGACATCCATTTGCCATATTTCATAGTCATGAAATGCAGCAATGGCTAGCATCACCCTAATAGACTTTATCTTCGCAACTGGTGAGAAGGTCTCATCATAGTCAACTCCAGGAGTTTGAGTAAAGCCCTTCGCAACCAATCGCGCCTTATAAGTGTTTACCTTCCCATCCATGTCGGTCTTCTTCTTGAAGATCCAGTTGCACCCGACCGTCTTACGACCTGGCACATTGTCAACCAAATTCCAAACTTGGTTTTCATACATGGACTGAATCTTGCCATCCATAGCCTCTTTCCACTTTGCGGACTCCGGGCCTGCCATGGCTTCCTTGTAGCTGTTAGGTTCATCCAAATTTATTAGTGTACTGTCACTGATAAACATATCCAAAGGACTTCTGTGGATAGCCGATGAAAATACACCGCTCACTACGAGGCCGAGCTTGTCGTGAGTCTCTCGTCTTTTGAAAGCCTCGCAATCCCAAACCTTGATATGTACCAACGAGGGAGCTCTCCCTCTCCATATTTCGTGAGGTGTTTTGGCAACCTTAATTATAGGAACTCGGTTAAGGATATGGTAGGTAGTCTCTACGGCATACCCCTAGAATGAGATAGGTAGCGAAGCACGACTCATCATGGAACGAACCATGTCGAGCAAGGTTCGATTACGCCTCTCAGATACACCATTCAATTGCGGTGTCCTGGGTGGCGTCAATTGCGAAACTATTCCGCATTCCTTGAGGTACTCGTGGAATTCAAGACTAAGGTACTCTCCACCTCGATCGGATCGAAGCATCTTAATTTTCCTGCCCAACTGATTCTCCACTTCCTGCTTAAACTCTTTGAACTTTTCAAAAGTTTCTGACTTGTGCCTGATTAAGTAAATATACCCATATCTGTTGTAATCATCGGGGAAAGTCACATAGAAGCGGCTCGCATCCCTTGTGGTGGATCTAAAGGGCCCACACACATCTGCGTTGTTGAGTCTAGGAGTTGCGTCATTGGGCCTGTAACCTCGGTTCATTGTTATCACGGTTCTGGGCCTTTCCATCCGTGTTTATGTCATTAGGTTTTAGTATATAAGATGCATGCATGCATCGTTCTCTGCTATGCTTGATAATTATTATTCCTTTCACTGTATTGTAACCCTAGCACACCTCTACTGTCGAAGTTCTTTATCGAACTCTTCTGAGGTGGAGCATATTAATCATTCAGCTCTTGTTTGATTCATTGTGTGTTCTTTGCTTTTATTGTGTTTGACTAAATATGTTACGAATCTAAACGATCTTAGAGAAGTTAATTCTCATCATGTGTGTATGAGATCCAATAAACCCTCACCCCTTTCACAAGAACCAGTAAAGGGCGACTTGGTAATCTTTCCAAGTAAACAAGACTCACACACGTCCTCGTCCCTAATGTCAAATGACTCCAACAATCCATCCTTTTGGAGTTAGGCTATGCGTTTCTTGTTGACATGTCCAAGACGACAATGCCACAAGTATGCTTTATCCAAATCATTGGAAGAATCGATATACAATAACATCATTTCCTAAATTGTCTACAACCATCACACTTTTATATATTTCATTACAAGGCAATGCTTCAAAATAGAAAAAACCATTAAGAAAAGCATTAATAGAACCTTTTACATTATCACATGAAAATCTAAATCCTTGTTTATATAAACCATGAAAAGAAATGATGTTTCTAGCCATTTCTAGCGAATAACAACAATTATCAACTCTAGTCCTAACCCACTACTAAGCACTAAAGAGTAAACTCCAATCTTGGTTACAGGCTACGATCTTCTGTTTCCCATGACCAGGTTTATCTTGCCATGCTCCACATTCCTATTTCTTCTTAGGCCCTGCAAATCAGTACAAATGTGAAAACCACATCCTGTATCAAGAACCTAAGAAATAGCATGCGATGAGTTATCATATTGAATAGTATAAATACCCGCTTAGGATGGTTTTATCTTTCCATCCTTGATGTCTTGCAGATACTTCAGGCAGCTTCGTTTCCAATGCCCTTTTTCATGGTAGTGGAAGCACTCTGCATCCTTCGGGTGTTAGGAGGGTGTAGTGGGACCAGCCTTGGTTCCACTAGAAGAGGTGCCATCATGAGACTTTCCCTTGTGATGACTCTTGGATGGAGCCTTCCTCTTCTTACCCTTCCTCTGCCCAATAGCCAAGACGTGGGCGGCGACAGTAGGAGTTGATGCAACGGATTTGCCCTTGAGGTTGCTCTCAACAGTCCTCAACAGGCATTGAAGCTTGCTCAACGTGACCTCCTCTTTGTTCATGTGGTAGGTCATGCAGAACTGGTTGTAGCAAAGAGGCAGGGAATAAAATAATATCAATTGCCAGCTCTTCATCGAAGTTAACATTTAGCTTCAGCAGGCGGTCAACAATATATATCTGCATTTTCTATAGGTGAGCAGTGACAGACTTTTTGTCCCTTATTTTGGTAGTGATCATCGAAGTGATGATCTCGTACCTCTCCTGCCTGGCACTTTGGTGGTACCTGTCCAGTAAATCCTGATGCATCTCATAGGGGTAGAAGTCCTCGTAGGACTTTTGGAGTTCGGCAGTCATAGTCGCGAGCATGATGCAATGGACATTCGTAGCATCTCTCTCGTGGGCCTCAAAGGCAGCGATCTCCTCGGGAGTAGCAGTGTTGAAGTTGACCTCATTCAGCTTTTCATCGAGAACATACTACTTGTCCTCATAGCGAGTGACCATGCATATGTTGCGATCCAATCATTGAAATTGGTCCCATCAAAAATCACCCTCCCACACAAATTCATGAGCGAGAACGAGCCTAAAGAGGTTGAGCCTGAAGTGTTGTTGTTGTTGTTTGAGTTAGACATCTAAAAAGAAAAGAGACAAAGTTTGATTAGACAAGAATCCCCAATTAACCACCCAAATAAGAAATTAGGGCTAGGATCTAACAACATTATTTGCAATTTAGAAGAGGGATGCAGTAATCTAAACAACAAATAATTTGAAGGTAAGTGAATGACGATTCACTAATTTCCACCATGAAAAACAAAAAAGAAATTAAGTTTTAAATGTATTGAAAACTCCTAGATCTTTTGAGATTCGTTGAACTTTTCAATGGCATGTTTAAATCTCGATATGCCCTTCAAGTTTGTGACTGGGATACCGAGGATCACAAACAAGGTGTGAATAACCATGCAAATTTTCATGGTGTCCTCGATGTTACAGTCACCTAATCAACGTGCCGGTTAGCCACACACGCTCCATTGATCTATGGCAAACATCGAGTAACCCTTTGCCACCTTTGCTAGACCCAAATTAGTGTGCCGGTTAACCATAAACACTCCACTAACGTCTTAGCAAGGGTACAAAGTGTAGTTCCATGGAATAGCATTATATTCACATTTTTCCTAAAGTAACTAAGATTGGGAATTTTATAAAAATATTTAGTTACTTTGTATTATTATTATACTTTTAATGAGGAATTAGTTGCCCAATCCTACCCGTTCGGCTAACGACCCTCTACCAATCAAGGAAGCGGTGGGTGAGAGTGGACACCCATTAAACTGCCATTTTATAGGAAGCGGTGGTGAAGGTGGGGGAGGGTGGTGGTGACGGGTGGTAGTGGTGGTCATGGCCGTGGGTGGTGGGTGATGGGGGTTATGGGTGATAGTTAGTTTATAATGGTTGTGGGTGGTGGTGAAGGTAAAGGGTGGTGGGGGTGACAAGTGGTGGGTGTGTCGGTGGTGGTGGCGGTGTTGATGGGTGGGTGACGTAGGATAGTGGTTATGAGTGATGGTTTCATGTGTTAATTTTGGTGGTGGTGGATGGTGGTGGTAGTTGGTGGGTGGTAGTGATTGTGGCAGTGATGATGGTAGGGGTGGATGGTTGTGGTAGTGGGTGGTGGTGGTGGTTGGTGGTGATTGGTGGTGATGATAGGTGGTGGTGGGGGTGGTGGTGGTGAGTGGGTGGTGGCGGGTGATGGTGATGGTGGGTGGGTGAGTGGTAGGTGGTGGTGGGTGTTTGTGGGGGTGTGGGTGTTGGTGATAAGTGGTGGTGGTGGGTGATGGATGATTGATAATGGAGGTGGGGGTGGTTGGTGGTAGGATTGGTGGTGCTGGGTGGTGGGTGGTAGTGGTGGTGGTGGTGGTAGTAAGGGTGGTGGTGGCGATGGTAGTTGGTGGTAGTGGCAGATGGTGGATAGGTGGTGCTGGTACTAAGTAGTGGGAGTGGTGGTGACGGGTGGTAGTTGGTGGAAATGGCGGTGGTGATTGGTAGGTGGAGGTAGTGGTGGTGGTGGTGGTGGTGATGGGTGGTAGCCGGTGGTGGTGATGGGTGTTGGAGGCGGGAGGTGGTGATGAATGATGGTGGTAGATGGTGGTGATGGTCGTTGGTGGTAGTGGTGTTCGTAGTGAGGGTGGTGGTGGCGATGGTAGTTGGTCGTAGTGGCGGGTGGTGGTGGTGGATAGGTGGTGCTGGTACTAAGTGGTGGGAGTGGTGGTGGCGGGTGGTAGTTGGTGGAAGTGGTGGTGGTGATTGGTAGATGGAGGTAGTGGTGGTGGTGGTGGTGGTGATGATGGGTGGTGGAGGCGGGCGGTGGTAATGAGTGATGGTGGCGGGTGGTGGTGATGGTGGTGGGGGTGGTAATGACGGGTGGTGGTGATGGGTGGGTGGGTGGGTGGTGGGTGGGTGGGTGGTGGAGGTAGTGGTGGGGGTTGGTGTTGATAGCGGATGGTGGTGGTAGTAGTGGTTTGTAGTGATGGGTGGGTAGGTGGTAGGGGTGGTGGGGGAGGATGGTGGTGGAGAGTGCTGATAATGGGTTGAGGTTGTGGTGATGGGTGGTTTGTAGTGGTGGTGGGTGGTAGGTAGATGGATGGTAGTGGTGGTTAGTGGGAGGTGGTAGGTCGATAGTGTTGGTGGTTAGTGCATGGTGGGTAATGGGTGGTGATGGTGATGGTGATGGTGGTGGGTGGTGTTGTTGGTTAATGAGTTTTTTCATTGTTTTTAAATATTTTTTATTTATATGAATGTTATTTTATAGTTTTAATTAAAATAAACTTGTGTGGTCCAAATTTATTCTCAAATGTTCTCAAAATAAGAAATGTTCTCGATTGAACGCTCCCATGTGTATCTATATATATATATATATATATATATATATATATATATATATATATATATATATATATATATATATATATATAGGGCTTGGGGAATATGTGACTAGTTTGTACCTAATATTAGGTATCAAACCATAAAAAACGACATAGTTGTAGCAAAATGGAATCAAATATCTCTATCATCTTTTTTGCATCCTTTATTAGAGTTTATGATAGGCTTTGTATATATGTTTTTTTTTGAAGTTTTATAAGTTTAATTTTGCACCACAAACCGTGTATAAAAATATTTAACCAATTACTTGTAGCTCTCCATATTGAAATTTTTTACAAAAAACTATAGAGAAAGATTGAAAGTGCTCATTAAAAAATATAATAAACTTCTTTCCATAAACCATAAAAAAACCATTGAAGTATACATAAGGTAGGTGTCGGGGAAAGTTATGAATTCTACTAGAGGTTTAACAAAAAACATATTCAAAATACACAGATGTTGGTGATGAATTACGAAATCTACAATAATAATAGTTCAAAAGGAATAGGAAGAAACTAACAGTGAAAGAAAATTGTATTTTTTTAATCAAAATGAAGTTAATATTGATGGTTCTATACCTAATATTATATACATGACAGTAATATATTCACTTTTCCTATATATATATATATATATATATATATATATATATATATATATATATATATATATATATATGTATATATATCCCCTAATCTAATAAATAAGTAGTTTTATGCCCTGTGGCATTCTCTTAGCTTTCCCCCATCGATTTTTCCCGCTCCTATCATCTAACTGCATTTCCCAAATTGCCCCTGCTTCGTTTGATTTGAATCCTTCATCCTTATTCGTTCCTAAAAATTAGGAAACAAATTAGGGATTGGATTGCAACGGTTATTAACTTGGATTTCGTTTCAACCTTTCCAATTTATAAAAATCTCTCTCTGTTAACAAAACCCTACGCCGATTACCTTCACCACCACCATCTCTCCTCCTTCATCACTCTTTCAGTTATTTTTCTTATTTTAACGATATCGAAACCAATTTCATGGAAATCCGCTATTTCCACCTCCTTAATCTGTTTGTGCAGGATTAATCATATTTGCTTGAACTTTCATTGCCCAAGTATTGATTCTTTATCTTTTTCTTTTCTTATCGGTTATTGAAATTGATTGCTTAAAGTCGGTGTTGTAGGTTTGAAATTTTTGGAACCATAATACCCTATTTATTCTCAGGTATGTAAAGCAAATCGTATTTGGAACATTACGCAAGAGTCGATATTTGTAGCCTGTAGTTTTGTTGTTATTCATTTTTGCTATTACAAGACACATAATCCAAGGATGGATGATGTCATCGAGTCTATGAAAAGTAGGCAACAAAACCCTTTTTACAATTCATCTCGCTTTTCCATATGGTTCTCAAGATCTTTCAAGATTGGCTGTTGAGGTTAAGTGGAAAGGGTCAAATAAGTCGAACAATCCGCTTACTTTTAAGCGGGGAATTGTGAGGAGGAATCTTACAAATAAAGGATCTTTGAATGATGATGGAGTTGTCGAATGGAACGAAAAATTTGTTGCTGTTTGCAATTGCTTGGGTTTCAAAGATGGGTGTTTTCATCAGTGGGAAGTTGCATTCATGGTGTTCGATGTAAGTCCTCATCCAATTAACATAATCATATATTTTGTCACTTTTTATTTTATATTATTCTTTCTAAATGATAATACTCTTGGGTTTTTGTTTTATTCCAAGAATTTATCCAATTTTTTCCATCCTAGACTAAATTTACAAGCTTTGATTGAGTTGAGATTTTCATCGATCAAGGCTAATTGGAATCCGATAAACTTATCTTTCATAGGAAGAATCTTGGATAAATTCATGAATTCTTCATTTAACATTTGTTTAGTTTTGTCTTTATATGAAAATCAGAGTGGTTTTCCTCTGGGCTACTCACGTATGATTTTGAAGATTTGTTTTGACTTTATTGGGGAAGCATTTTATAGATGTCAACTTCTATCATAAATATAATTTCCAAAATTTACAAAAAATTAAAATATAGAAGATAATAAAGGCCCGGAGTTCTATTATCTGATATTACAGGCATTATATGATCACTTGATGAGAAACTATCAATCTCTATTAATCATGATAAATATTGATGTGAGTTTTACTCTTAGTGGTTCGTTTTGGTTAAAGAAGAAAAAGTTATACTTCGAGCTTGCCGATATTGAACGTATGCCAATAAAAGGGAAAGAGGGTAGCATTTTTATTATTTTACCAATTGTAGGCTATATTGGCATTTAATTATTCATATCCATCTTTTATTGTGCCCTTCATACAGAGCCATATGAACAAGGATGACAAAGAATATATCTTTAGATTAAATCAAGTAGTGGGGACAAGGGTATAATCAGAATTAAGCTGGTTAGTAAGGGGGCGTTTGTTTTTTCTCTGCAGATCTGCGCGAGGTCTTCTGTCTGCGCGGCGCAGACCACGCGCAGACTTATAGGTTTGAAGTGCGTTTGTTTTTCTAAAGTGTGCAGACATGAAAACGTCTACGCAAGGTCTTCACCACGCAGACTTGGGTCAGCCTCTTCTAAGGTCTGCGAAGTGAATTTAACCTAAAAAATAAAAAAAAAAAACGCCTCCTTTTTGTTTCCCCCTCCATCGTCAAAACTTCCCACCCTAACCAAAATTCCCAGCCGACAAAAGCACTCCATCTTCAATCGATCGTCCACCATCACCGGCGATTAGGACCGCCAGTCTCCGCCATCCTCTCCAATCGAAGGCGTCCAGGCGAGTTCTCCGACCAGCGACCTCCGTTCCAAGCCATCAGCGAGCAACAACAGCCAATAGCAACATCGAATAGCAACAGCGACAGCGAACAGCAACAACAACAGGTTTGTTTCCTTTCCTTTTTTTTTGCAGTTCAACCATGAATATAACGATCAGTCTTGCTGGAAAACTCTATAATGCACTAAAATTCTTGTTTTTTGATATTGGAAATCCGAAATATTGAAGAAAATATATATTTTCTTGCTTCAAATTGTTGCTGAAAATTCTAGTGCTTCAAATTGTTGTTAATTGGTGTTAAATGTTGCTGAAAATTGTTTTAAATTGTTTCAATTTGTTGTTTAATGTTGCTGAAATTGCTGTAAAAATATGTTGAATGTGCTAAAAATTGTTTCAAATTGTTGAAATAGGAGGCTGAAAATCTTTTTTTGCTGTTATAGGAGGCTGGAAATACTTATTATTGTTTCAAATTGTTGTTGAATGTGCTTAAAATTGCTATTGAATTTGTTGAAAGTTGTTGTTTGGTTTTGGAAATATGAAATAATGATGTTAGTTGTTGATTGTTTATTGTTATTTGGTTTTGAAATACTCTTTATTGTTTCAAATCGTTATTTTTTTTTGAATGTGTATGATATGCAATACCTTATGAAATCATATTTGTCAATTTGTGAATGCTACAATACCTTATGAAATTATTAGTGTCTATGATATATTGCTTATTAGAAATGGGAGAAAAACAACAATGGACCAATGAGCATTTAAAATGCTTATTGGATACTTGTATTGAAGAAGTAGAGAGTGTCGGTAGAAAAGGATTGAGTTTGCAGAAAGACTCATGGATAAGGCTTGGAAGAGTTCTTAAGGAGAAATTTGGGTTTGAGTTGAGTCAAAAACAAATGAAAAACGCATATGACAATCTGAAAGCCAAATACACAGGATGGGTATATTTAAAAAACAAAACTGGTAATATATACAATTCTCAAACAAACACTTTTAATTTAACAGCCGAGGAGTGGGATGATTTTAAGAAGGTACTTACACATTAATATACATTAATATATATATATATATATATATATATATATATATATATATATATATATATATATATATATATATATATATATATATATATATATATATATATATATATATATATATATATATATATATATAACATTTACGTTTGAAGTTGCCAAATATTCTTATACTATTTTTTGTTACATTTGGGTTTAGGGGCATCCGAAAGCTGCTTCATTGAGAACAATTCCACTGCCTTTTCCAGATCTTTGTGCACGTCTTTTTGATGGAAATAGTGCCACTGGTAATTTTAGGAGTTACTCAACCCAATCATCATCAGTAGCTGGAGCATCCTCCTGTCGTGTTCCACCACTTCAGATCACCGCCACCCCTTTTCATGCAATAGATGATGATAGTGTTGACACTTCCCATCATGAGCCACCACCTTCTGCTGCTTCACCTTCTGCAGCTTCACCTTCTGCTGGTTCACCTTCTGCTGGTTCACCTTCTGCTGCTTCACCATATACTGCTTCACCATCCGGTAACCCCAACAAAAGGGCTAAACCCTCAACTCCTGTAGCTCCTAGTGCCTCACCGTCTGCTTCTTCACCTGATGGAACTTCTATTACTGCTGACGATTTAGTATTTGAAATGAAAAGAGCTCTACAAAGTTTGACTAAAGGGTATACAATTCCTCAATGTTTAGAGAAGTTAGAGGTGCTTCAGTTAGGCCCTACAGATCCTTTACGCTTTGTCGCATATCATATTTTTGGAGGGACCATGAACATGAGAGAGATGTGGATGCATTTGCCCGATGTTCCCGAGATATTACGGGGATGGCTTGAGATGACGGGTACAAGTTTAGGAGTTTTGAAGGATGGAAATATTGTCCGATGATTTTCTAGTGTTGAAACTATTTGTTATGTTTTTTTGCTTTGTTGGAACTATTTTGTTAAATGTTTTTGCCTTTGTTGGAACTATTTTGTTAGGTCTTTTTGCCCTTGTTGGAACTATTTTTTGTTATTTTGCTACTTGGAATATGGTTTATGTAATGTTTTTTTGGTACTTGAAATATGATTAATGTAATGTTTATTTCCTACTTGAAATATGGTTTATGTAATTTTTTTTGCTACTTGAAATATGGTTAATGTAATGTTTTTTAAAGTTCTACTTTATTGATTTTAGGTTCATATGGATCACGATCAAAAGTTACTACTCGTAATTCTTATGTACCTATACATCCGTTATTTTTGGAAGAGGGGTGTGAAACGATTGCGGGATAATGATTCGGAAATGACGGGACGTGAATACACATTGGAATTATTACACCGTAATCGTTTACAATGTGTTGAAGTATTACGCATGTCTCGTGACTCTTTTGTACGACTATGTGCTCATTTTAGAGCAAATTACTCATTAAAGGACAGCAAACATGTATCGGTTGAGGAAAAGATGACTATGTTTTTGATGATGATCGGCCATAATCAACGTTACGTGATTATCAAGCGGAGATTTCAACACTCGAAGCAAACAATTCATAAATTTTTTTATGAAGTGTTGGAAAAAATGATGCTTTTCGCACAAGATGTTATAGTACCAACTTCTTTTAATCCAAATCCAAACATTCCAGGACATAATAGGAGGCTACGAAGGGTTTTCAAAGGAGCGGTTGGTGCACTTGATGGCACTTTGATACATGCTGTTGTCCCTGCTAAGAAACAAGACTTATATAGAAGTAGGGGAAAGGGAGATTGCTACCAAAACGTATTGGCAATTTGTGACTTCAATATGATTTTTACATTTGTTGTGGCCGGGTGGGAAGGGGTAGCGCATGACTCTAGAATATTATCAGAAGCAGTAGCCGATCCACAAGCATCATTCCCGTGTCCACCACCAGGTAAGTTTTTGTTTTTTTTTAAATATTTTTATCTTAATTTGAAAATTGATTAGTGTTTTGTATTTTTTTTCAGACAAATATTATCTTTGTGATGCCGCGTATGCACACACTCGAGGATTTATGGCCCCTTATCGTAATGTGATGTATTGGCTTGGAGATTTTCGTCAAAGACGTGCATTGACCAATAAAGAAAAATTTAACCATGGACATGCAAAACTTCGGAATGTCATTGAGCGTGCTTTTGGTGTTTTGAAAGCACACTTCCCTATATTGAAGAGGATGGCACCATTCCCATTTGTGACATAAAGAAACATTGTCATTGCATGTTTCGCGCTTCATAATTATATAAGGAGAGAAGGACCGAGTGATGAGTATTTTGCACGATACGATGAACCCAATGTCCCGTTTCGAAATAACAATGTGGCCATTGATGATGATGAAGACGAGATTCCAACACATGGTACTGCAGCAGACCGTGAATATATGACTCAGTTACGGGATGAAATTGCTGATCAGTTGATGCACAATATAGATTGAATTGTTTTAATTGAAATTGTTATTGTAAAACAAATTTTTTTATTGTATGACTAATTTAGTTGCATTAATTTTATTTTCAATGTTATAAGACTATTATTATTAAAATTTTGGTGTTGAAAAATCATTTTAAGTTTGTAAAATAATTTTATTTAAAATTCAGTTTATTTCAGCAGCCTGCAGACGTTAAAAAACAAACAGTCTTCTTATTGCAGACTGCAGACGTTTGGTCCACCCCTTCTGCTGCAGAGGCTTGTAGATGTGGTCCGCAGACTGCAGACGTTTTGGCTTCAGAAAAACAAACAACACCTAAGTGTTTATTCTTTGTTTCATCTAATTATGTTCCATAATTAGCTATGAATCGACTTTCACCTTATCTCCCCCTGGTGTTGTGATGGTGATGGAAAGCTGGTTTTAGGACATTCCATTGATGAAGCTAATGGAAAAGGAATATGCATACAAGCATAGATGTCCGCCGATGTCCACCACGCATCTGTAGCCAATTTTAATATTAACAACTTTCGTGTTCTGGATTTTTTCCAATTTAACTTCTTGCTAAAATGATTCTATATATATATATATATATATATATATATATATATATATATATATAATTTGGGGTTTTATATTTTAACTTTTTGTTGTCCGTGTTAATTATATAATTATTCTATTTGTTATTCATTTGCTATCTATTTTCAATAAAATTATTATGGATTACTAGGTGTGTGAATGTTGTTTTTTTGACGGTAGCACACACACACACTATGGTATTATTTAACGTACTTCTATCCTTGAAGTTTTAAAATAACCTTAAAATGAATGTGTTCTCCTTATACAAGGCTATAGGCAATTTATTGATGTTGGGTCTCTTTTTGTATATCATGGTTGATGGAGAAAATCTTTTATCTTTGCATTGGAAAGGACACAACGATCATACATGTATCGACTAACTGTAGATTATTTATTACAAAACTGATTGGATTTACAATGCAAGAAAGTTTCCTGATTGATTGTCTTTTGTTTTTTTGTTTCACTATTCAAATTTATATTTATATTGTATTGTACAAAATCATGATTTTATTAAATAACTACAAATTCAGAATGATCGATCGGATATTCAAACATATATATATATATATATATATATATATATATATATATATTAATTTAAACTGATGATTATAAACTTACAGACAAAAAATTTATGTTTAAAACAATAAAACTTTTCGAATCATTGATTAGTTATTACATTTTTGAATTTATCGATAGTGTTTTCGTTTCTCAACCGTGGTTTCCACGGGTTTAATCCTAGTATATATATATATATATATATATATATATATATATATATATATATATATATATATATATATATATATATAATTTGTTTGCAAGATCTCCACACGTTAGAGTTTTATCCGGATTAATTCATATGAGGACTTACATTATATACTAAATTTGAAATACCAAATTATTAATATTTCTGAAACTTTTAATACAAAAGAAGGTAATGTTGAGATGATTCTTCGTTGAGATGATTCTTCGTTGAGATGATTCTTCGTGCAGATTACAAGTGTCAATTTATAGTCTAATCTAGCCAACAAGATATCCAATATTTTTGGGATCCTCTATGACCAGCTTCATGAACATTATTTGACCAAGTATTCTGGGTCTTTAGCATAGTTGAGATGATTCTTCGTTGAGAATTGGTTTTCCCTTGACTACTTCTGCACACGTGTTAGTTATAGACAAAATATGACTGTTATAAATATTGATAAAAATAATAACGGTAATTAGCCGGGATCCTGATGTAGCTGAGGATCCTGGATATTTGAGGATCCTAAATATCGTAAGGATCCTGGCCCTAACAATTTCCCCCAAGTTTTTCCTGAAAAGATCGGGGTTATTTTTGTAAATATTAAAGGAATAACTTAAAGTAAATAGATAAAAGGAGAGAGAATAGTAATTTTCAGTTTTAACCCATAACGGCTAGGTGATTTAAATTCCAACGGATAGTTTACTAGCCGTTAGCAGTCAAATCATATTCACCGGCCCAGTATAAATACGAGGGATCAGTATCATATTCTCCTATCCGTTCTTCTTTTCTTTTCTTGTGTCATCTTGCGATTTAGAAGGTAATTTTTCTTCGAGGCCTTTAATCTCTCTACCATGGGTCGAAAAATGGTTGTCTCTCGTAAGAGCATTTTGGCGCTTCCCGACGATGATTTTATTGACCATGGGATCCTCTCTTATGAGGAGAGATGCTCTTTTGGCGATGACGACATTGTGTCTCTAAAACTCAATGGGGTTTTTCCTCCCACTGCTGTTTTCAGGCCCTCTGATCCTCTTATTCAGCCCGATTTCGTCTCTCCCACTTGGGTCTGCTTTCCTGGATCATTTCTCCTTAGGCTTGAGATATCCTTTCCCAGGATCGTCTCTGAATTTTTTAGGGCGACTAGGATTTCGTATATCCAGGCCATGCCAATTGTCTGGAGGATCCTATATTGGGTCGACCAAATAAATCAATCAAAAGGTCTTGACATAGGCCTTGCTGAGTTGGCCTGTATATACGATCTCACAACCTTTGGGAATTATTGTTTCCTTCTTAAGGTCAAAACCCTCAGATCTTCTCTAATATTGAAAACCAAGCACAATGATGGAGCTTGGAAAGGGAGATACCTCTTTGTGAGGCGTGACTCCGTTCCCAATGGGGATTTCTTGCCCACAGATTGGGTTAAGAAGGGTAGGATTTCAATGCTTTGTATTATGATCCTGGAATCCTATTCTTATTTTGTTTGCTTCTTTGTCGACTTCAAGTTCGAGGAACTTTGTTCCCGTTGTTGAGGATTCAGAAGAGAAGATTGAGAAGTTCTTGGCCTTCTCTAAAGTCAAGAGATCCTTCCGATTCGATCAAGTCGTCCCATAGGAAAGCTCCTCCGCTACAGACCTCTTGTCGACGGGTAAGGATCCTTAATTTTTTCCTGTTTGTAATAAGGATCTTTAATAATCCTTTGTTGTATACAGGATCCAAGGTCACTCGCTCCAGTGCTCGCTTTACTCTTGCTGATCTTGATACGACTACGTCAGGAGATCAACTGGTAGTGAAGAAGGAGAAGAGTCCGTCCTATCTTCCTCCTACGAGGTCGACCGTGGATTTGACAGTGACAACTCTAGGATCCCGGAACAGGAAAACTGCTGAATCCACAGGTTTATCTCTGGAGAGCCTTGGAGCTGAGGAAGCGCTCCAAAAGTTGGTCTCTTTCTCTCAGGCTGTAAGTGTTGATTTCATTTTTGCTCCATTTTTCATTTTGTTTTTTGCTGACTTATCATATTTTCATGACAGGTCTATGATCATGTTTCCGCTGATCTAAGGATCTGGGCGGAGAGGACTGAACAAGCCCTTCAGGGTCAGGAGCAGATGTGGAAGACGACCAACAAGGATCTTCTGAGGAGGGTGGAGCTTCTTACCAGGGAAAAGGCTGAGAGAGAGAAGGAGCACGTACACGAGATGGAGGAGGTGATCTATGACGCAAAGGTCAGTGTTGCAGTGGCCGTTTGGGAGACCAAGATCCATCTGGCTGAGGATCTTAAAAATGCAGGATCCTGGGACGTGGTTGGTTGGCACGAGGCATTAGCCAAATTCACTAGCAAGCCTGCTACTGCCAGTCAGGATCCTGTGCTGCGGTTGATCGGGGGGGGGGGGGGGGGGAGAAGAAGGCCGATGATGACCATGATAAGGTGTAGGCCTTTTAGGTTATTAGGGTAGCGTAATCTTTTGACGCATGACTCTTGTAAGGCTGTAGGGCTTTTTGTTTTTGAATATAACGGTTGATTTTCTTTCCGTCTTTCTCCATTTCTTGCATAATACAATACTAAGGTCTTTGCATGGTTAAGATCCTGAAAAAAGTGAATGATTCTTAAAACAAAATGAACTGATAATGGTTAGTTAAAAAATAACAATAGCCGACTTTGTTAAGCGATCTAAAAGTTTCTTCTAGAAGTTTAGTGATTAACCCATAACTCATAAGGGTTTTTTAATACACTTTTAAAACTTTTGTGAAGATATCAGAATAGTGAATCACTCTGAAAGTTTTATATGTCAGCGATTGGTTTAGGATCCTAGAAAGCTTAGGATCCTTAATTTTAAAACTTCAAAGTTAAGGAAAGATGGTACCTGATTGTCTTCGAGTTTCACTTTAAGCTTCATGAGTCTTTGAATTTTGGAATTTACTGAGGATAAATTCCAACTCAGGAGAGAACTTTGATTCAATGTTGGGAACGAGGTCCCTTACCAACGAAGGTCGATGAGGATCCTTAAGGGTAAGGATCCTTACCTTCAGAGATCCTAAAAAATAAAGATTTTGGATCTTGTAAGGGAAATTTCTTCTTAGGATAACCTGTTTAGACTATAGACTTAGACAAAATATATAACATGTTAATGTTATATTCTGGGGAGGATCCCCAAACTTGAGATATAATTAATTGGATATGAAAATGTTACAATTTGACCGTGTTCTCTGGGGAACATTCCCATCATGGAGATGTAATTTCTAGGGCAAAATCCCAATTTTTGATAACATGGAAATGTTATAAGCCTAAGTAGTTACTGGGGTAAAATCCCGATCACATGAAAATGTTATAAACCTTAAGGATCTCAACTTGTGTTCAAAGATAAGAGGATTGCGAAGCCACTGAATCGTGAAATGATCCCCTTACCCGTATCCCACAGTTAGATATCATGCGTCCAAGCGAGGTGTATAAACCTTAGTTCGTGTGAACGAGGTAATTAGCTCTTTAAACTTTAGAGGGGATGAAGTACCCTTAGGCTTGGGAGAGATGATCAGTCTCTAGCTTGTGTACATGATAGTTTAGAGATTACATTGTTAAATATAATGGAGTTTACCAAGTATTGAGATCTTTAAGTGTCAAGATCC
Organism: Lactuca virosa; assembly: GCF_052849685.1. NCBI lineage: Eukaryota > Viridiplantae > Streptophyta > Magnoliopsida > Asterales > Asteraceae > Lactuca > Lactuca virosa. The sequence goes on along the minus strand of NC_136426.1, from coordinate 267,446,677 downwards.
TTGTGCTTTGGGGTGTTCAAACTTGAGGATCCAGACGTTCTAGGATCTTTAACTGTGAGGATCCTGATGTTTCAGGATCTCCACTCGTGAAGATCCTTAACTGTACGTTATTCTGCATAGCAAACGCTAGCTAAGGGTGGGCGTTAGTTTAGCTAATGCCCCTCCGACGCTTAAGTTAGTAATGTGTTCGAGGATAAAATCAGTAATAATAAAAGTTTTAAGGTAAAGAACATGTGTACCTTGGTTTTTTTGTGGATCATTCGATGCTACTTACATGTAGTATGCTTTGAGGTGTATGGCATTCCAGGATCTTGGCAGAACGTCTCCTTCGAGTGTTGGTAGCCAGTATGCTCATTTTCCTGCTTCAGCATCTAAAAGATATGGTCCTTCCCATTTGGGAGCCAATTTTCCTGCACTAGGATCCTTGGTATTTCGGAATGTTTTCCTTAATACCAAGTTTCCCATTTGAAACCTTCTGACCCTTATATTCCTATTGTAAGCCTTGGTGATTCTTTGTTGATGAGCAGCAATGCGTATTTTGGCAAGATCGCTAAGCTCGTCAATAGTGTCAAGTGTTGGATTAGATGTCTAAGCCCATAACTATTATTGGTATGCACTTGACCCGAGAGTAGCATGGTCCATTTAGGTTGCATATCATCAAGACAATTTGTTAGGATAGAATCTTGAGAGAAGGTTATATATGATTTATTAATATATTATAAGTTCTAATATATTAATATGAAATCATATGTTTTAATTAGTATTGATCAAGAATTAATTTGGAATTAATTTTGTGATCAAAAGAGACTAATTAAATATATGGGGACTAATTATGGTAATTAGTTATATTTATATGTGTTGGGCTTATGATCCATGTTGGACCAAGTTTATGTATGGATACATAAAGAGTTGGGCCACATGAACCATGGATCATAAAACCCATGGGTATGGATTTGGGTTATACCCATGACCTTTGGAATTCCACATATAAATATGTTACTTCATAGCCAAAATCACCACTAATGTATTCGTGGAGGATATGGACGGTTTTGGTGTTTATGAATTCTCTCTCAAGTTTCATCCTTTGTCGATGATGTGTTGTGACTTCATTTGAGGCTTTCACACTATTGGGGCTAAGCTCTTAAGGCCAAATACATCAGTACTTCAAGCTACATAAAAGGTATGTTACCCTAACTAGTGTCTTATATGGTTTATGTCAAATGCATGCTAGTTATAGGTTTAATGCCATGGAAACCATTTGCATGAATAATTAGTGAAAACATAGATCCATGGTATTTAGGGTTGTATGTGCACCATAGGATGTTGTAACATAGAAAACCGATAAGTGGTATCAGAGCCATGGGTTGTTTTCAAATTATACTTGATGCTACTTGTTGAAAAAAGCTAAAAAAATGAATTTTTTGTTGTTTTGACAGGGAACTCGACGAGTCCATTGAGGAACTCGACGAGTCCATGTGTAAATTCATCCAACTCGTCGAGTTGGTTCTTTCACTCGACGAGTTGGAGTCCCTGAGAGCATATATTCGATTTCTTTGGCCTGTTTTGGATTAGAATCATTACCACAAAGTGTTTTTGTTCATAAAATTTGATTTTGATGTTATGGTAATGTTTATTCTCATCCAAAATAAAGATAATTGTCAAAATTTCAAGATTTGTATTAGTTCATATGTTCATGATAATTTCTTGAAGATTGATGATTTGAGTTATCTTGTTCTTATAAGTTAGTTTATATTAATAGAAAAATTATGTGATAATTTGTTTTCGATCCAAATTGATCTAAAAGTTGTTCATAATATGTGGTTTTGTAACTTGTCCTCAAGTTATATGAAAAGTCTCATTTATGATTTTTAAAACTCATAAGATTTCCATAAGTTATGAAAATGAAGAGTCTCATTTTTTAAATGTTTTAAAGTCTTCCATAACTTGTCCTCAAGATATGGAACTTGAAGAGTTTTTTTCATTAAAACTACTTTAAACTCATAAGTTATGGAATCCAAGAGTTTTTAAATTGTTCAAAACTTTCCCTCAAGTTTTGGAATTTGTAAAGTTACCCCCCCATGTATACTTTAGTTCCAAACCCTAGTTTTTAAATAGTTTAAAATTCAACCCTTATACTATTATAATATTATAGGTTTAATATATATATATATATATATATATATATATATACATATATATATATATATATATATATATATATATATATATATATATATATATATATATATATATATAAGAGTAAGTCAGTCTTACCGTTAGTAGGCCTCATTCACGAAGCCGGTCTATAAGGGGGGGGGGGGTATAAGGTTACTGCCTATAAAATGGCAGTTTAATGGGTGTCCACTCTCACCCACCGCTTCCTTGACTGCTGGAGGGTCGTTAGTCGAATGGGTTTGACAGGATATTAATTCTCCCTTCATTAAAAGTATAATGATAAATACTAAGTAACTAAACTCTTATAAATTCCCAATCTTAGTTACTTAGGAAAATGTGAATTTGGTGCTAACCCATGAAATTGCACTTTTCACCTTGTTAGGTCGTTAGTGGAGCGTGTGTGGTTAACCGGCACACTAATCTGGGACTAACAATGTGTGGCAGAGGGTAGCTTGATGTTAATCATAGATCAGTGGAGCGTGTGTGGTTAACCGACACATTGATTAGGTGGTAGTAACATTAAGTGTACCAAGTTAATTTGCATGGTTATTCACTCCTTGTTTGTGATCCTTGGCATCCCAGTCACAAACTTGAAGGGCACAATCGAGATTTAAACATGCCATTGAATAGTTCAATGAATCTCAAAAGATCTAGGAGTTTCAATCCATTTAAGACCTAAAATTCCTTTTCGTTTTTCATGGTGGAAATTGGTAAATCGTCATTTACCTACCTTCAAATATTTTTTAGCTTGGATTACGACATCCCTCTTCCAAGTTATAAAATATTGTGTTGGGTCCTAGCCTTAATATTTCATATTGGGTGTTATATTAAGGACTTAAATCAACTAAACTTGAATTTCTCCCTCATAGATGTCTAGTTATGACAACTATGGTCTTCCTTATCCTTTTGGATAAAGTTGTCCTAATGAAGATGATATCCCAAATGGCAATCAAGGTGAAAGATTAATTCCTTTGTTGTGCATAAATAGGACTGGAAATCATACTTCACTTCTTCCACCTCCTCCATTTATTCTACCTAACCCACAAGTTCTTGAAAGGTTCAAGGTCACTTAATCCCTATTGGCAGGCAGCGTCTATATGTACTCACATCTTGGAGATGAAGTCTCATATTGACAAGCTGGGCGAGTTGGGTGTCGAAGTCTCAAGGAAATTGACTGTTGACTGGGTTCTTCAATTAGTTTCTAATTCATATAGCGGGTTTTTTAAAGGACTACTATGTGACAGACCACAACATGACCCTTAATGATCTTACCTATCTGCATGTTGCTGCTGAATCAACAATGATTTGGAGCACTGGTAACGCAAATTTGATTGGAAGTTCTACTTCCCAAACTTACATGGAACTTGACAATGGAAACACTGGAAGTCTAGAAAAGTCTTCTCTTCCCAATGGAAAGGGATCGGCCATAGTCAACCCGGTTGACCAAATGGTAAAGAGAAAGGCTAAGTCTGAGATAGTCCTGTGTACTATTCCCAGAGAGTCCATATGTTTCTATTTCCAAAGGAAGGAGCATTGGTTGCGAAGTTGCCCTATTTACCTGAAGAATCATAAGGATTGTAAAGTCAGAATCTATGACTCTACTTCAGGTAAGTCCACTATCTAACTCTATTAAGTTCCTATTTGGAGATTCTTATTACATGATGTGGCTAGGTCGCATTTTGATGTTTTGTAGAATCGAAGAAATGAAAGGGAACTTAAGAGAAGAGTAAGCTGATTCTGATCGTGAATAGATGGATTTCGATCGCATGGTTCGATGATCAGAATTTTGAGCTGCTGCTTAAGAGTTATGACAGATTGATTAGGAATGCATAATAACATAATTTTCATATGTATTTGCATTGTAAGGATAAGTTTTTCTGCAATTTTAAAATAAAAGAAAATTTTTAATTTTATTTATTTTAAGTATCCTTACAATGGGAATTGTGAAAATTGTTGTTTATATGATTCCATTGATAGCAATATTGGAAAATGGATTTGATTCTTTCGTTTATGGTAGTGTCATAATTTACAAAATAAGGAAAGATTCTCATCACCCAAGTTTCAGTTGGATAGAAACTTGGAATCATGCAACTTGTATTGTATGATGAATGAGAATTTTTCATCTTTGGGAAATTAAGACTAATTCATTGTTCACATGTATATGTGAGTCAAGTGAAGGACTAGGAGATCGGGTACACTTGGTTGTGCGCTGATCAGGTCCACCACAAAGAACGATAAGGCTATTTGTCATGATTTACTAAAATTCAGTAAATATGGTTATACTTACAAGTTTAAGTGTAATTCTGAAACATTGGAAAAGTTTCAATGTAAAGCAGAACGAATGAGAAGAATCAAATTAGGCAGAAAGATAAAAGTTTCTCCAATCTGAAAAGATGGGAGAGTACTTGAGTATCTTGTTTTATGATTGTCTTAGTGATTATGAAACCATATCACAATTGATTCTCCAAGGACATCTTAGTGCATTTGTTTGACTAAGAAGAGGAATTGTGAATTGTTGAATTGGTTAAATCAAAAAGATAAATCATACTTCGTTCCAAAATTGAGTCTTAGTGTGATACTCCAAGATTGTAACTTGAGTGACATAATCTTAAGAAGGTTTATAACACTTTTCAAATGTAGAGTAAAATGTTTTCTTACTCTTGTACATTTGAAATTGGTAAGTTGTGATGTTTTGGATAAAACAAAGACCAACTAAGACCAATTTTGTGAAGTGTTTATCTTGATAAGTATCCGCCCTAACTCTTGAATATTTGTTTTGTCAAGGAATGGTTCTTGACAAGAGAATCTTATATGTCAAGAGGTCAGTGGGAGTCTTAAAGATCTTGAAAATGTTTCAAGAACTAATCAAGAATAAAAACCTGTTATTTATCACTAGCATATGACTTGAGGTTTGTAACCTATCGTGTTGACATATTCTTATTTCTGTGCCCATTCCAGTTAGAAGTTAACTATGCATGTGAGTTCTATGAGTTCTCAATTGTTTGCCTAGCAACCCGGAAGCAATGGTAGGCCCTTGTGCTGCCGGGTGGCAAGAAAACTAAGATTAAACAAGTTCAGTCCATATGAGTTTGGATTTTTCACTAACCTTGTCTTGTGATTATGGTTATGACAAATTTACATGGATAGGAACACATACACCATAAAATCTAAGTGTCATAAGGTTTCTCTCCGATTCATGAAAATGATTGTGAGGAAATGCTTTCGCTAAATAGATTTTAAGTAGATAGTGGAGCGTGCGTGGTTAACCGGCACACTAATATGGACTTGTGAAAAATGGAAAAGGTCTAAACAGTTGAGACTATGATTACGACATCCTTTTTCATAGTTCTAAAAATTATTTAGACACACATGTGAGATATCTAAGAAAAGGTGTATGATTTTTGATAAAGTCTTATCAAAGCATCTCGTGTCAGAAATCTGAACTTTGGTAAGCAAGTCAATAAAGTATTGATTTCTAGAAGTCCAGCTGATTTCTGGATACATGTCAAAGCTAGTGGGAGCATAAGTGTTATGATAATTATTATGTTAGTGGGAGCATAATCAATTATGGTAAGTGTTGCAAGTTAGCAATGTTAATTATAGAAAACAAAAGTTTCAATTCGTGAAGTTGCAGGGGTTGAAAAGGTTGTTTTACTATAATTAAGGGAGAGGACATTATACTTCAGTTCAATTTTAAAAGCTTAGATTGTGAGATTTTTATCAAATTTAGTCATGATTATATGATCAAATTTAGTCATGATTATTTGCGTTCTAAAATTCGATTATGATTACGACATCCCTCTTCATAATCTGAATTATGAGAACATGGAAAATAGAAATAGAAATATTATAGCAAAAGACTGGTCTTGTATCAGGTCTTTATGTGAGACATCATGAATCGTGTCCCATATGCTTCGGATATAGCATCGATTGCATGTGCTGTAATATTTATCCGTTCTAAATTTTCCAAAATGCCTAGGGCATTAAGAGGGAAAAAGGAATAGAACCGGATATGACTAAAATGATTAAACAATTGTCGAGGACAATCTGAGGTTTACCAAAGATTCGTTGCTCATGGACAGTTGGAAGTATAGTGTAAGTTTTGGAAGGACCATATTGACATATTCTGAAAAAGAGGCAACTCTTATTCAGAAGTGATAGTCAAAATGGGAATATGGAAATGTTTCCATAGATAAGAGTTATTCTTCAAATCTGTGTAAGATTAGAAAACTTAATGCAAGAAGGATGTTCAAAGGAATGTACTCTGAATGTGAGACTTCGTTTCCATAGAATTACTCTCCATTGGAATAATTTGTAATGTCTATTGCCAAGTCTTTGTGACTTTTGTGGATAGTTATTACAAGAGGATCATGGCATATAAGTTAAGAATCTAACAGATTAAAGTAAATGGCAAGATTTTGGTATTCTTACATTTACATGAAGGATTTGGGATTGTGAAATGAGAATCATTGGAATTATGTTCAATTGATCTATTCCACAAAGTAAAGATCATAGACAAACATAGTGTGCATACTTGGAGTATGGCATAACTATTGTTTAGACAAACATAGTGTGCATGCTTGGAGCATGGGATAACTGTTGTTTTAATTCAAGTATTAGGTTGATAAATCGAAACATTATACAATAAATAATGTGTTATCAATATGGTGATAAATAAAAGGTGTTTTATTTATATTCATAAGTTCTGAGACCATATTGGATTCGATTATTCATGTGTTTCACTTTGCATGTTTTGACTTCCAGAATAACTAGGTTATTCTTACCGAATGACTAAGTTATTCAAACCATCCACAGTCGATCATACTTTGGAAGTAGGTATTGAGGCAAGACTGTCATGAATGGGTCTGTAGTTTGTCTCAGACAAAGTGGCTGCAGTGTTCATGAGCACTCTTGGAATGAGATTCGAGTATTGGATTAAACCCACGCTCATTTGACTCACTTCATGGATTTTATCACGAGTAATGATGAGACAATAATATCTTATATTCTTCAAACCAAGAGATATGAGTTGCAGTCTACAAGTTGGTTACACATTGATTATGTGAAAACGCACCAGTAACTTGGTGTTATAAAACACATTTTTGTGTGTGATTTGGTGCGTATATAGAGCAAGCATATGAGTTGAACTTTATCCATTGCTTTTACCTTTAGAGAGATAAAAGCGATATCTGTGGGCCCCTCGATGATTTATTGATGACAAACGTAAGTGCTCGGCCGGACCTGGACTAATTTGATTTGTTCAATTAGTCAGTCGTCATAAATCGGAAATCGGGAAACAACAAATGGACAGTGAGAATGATTATAATCCATGTCTCAGTCCATATGATATCTAGAATGGAGGAATATATGATCCCTTATCTAATGGACATGTCATTGACTAGGTCAGAGTCCGACAACGACTTTTAAGAGCTACGATTGCTAGTTGGGTTTTGGAGTCATACTTGAATAATAGTTTTAGACTTATCCAAGTGGGAGACTGTTGGATTAGATGTCTAAGCCCATAAGTAGTATTGGTATGAACTCGAACTGAGAGTAGCATGGTCCATTTAGGTTGCATATCATCAAGACAATTTGTTAGGATGGACTTTTGAGAGAAGAGGTTGTATATGATTTATTAATATATTATAAGCTATAATATATTAATATGAAATCATATGTTTTAATTAGTATTGATCAAGAATTAATTTGGAATTAATTTAGTGATCAAAAGAGACTAATTAAATCTATGGGGACTAATTATGGTAATTAATGATATTTATATGTGTTGGGCTTATGATCCATTTTGGACCAAGTTTATGTATGAATACATAAAGAGTTGGGCCACATGAACCATGGATCATAAAACCCATGGGTATGGATTTGGGTTATACCCATGAGCCTTGAAATACCACACATATAAATACAAGCATCTTGACCTAAAACCGCCACCCTTATGTGTGTGTGCATGTTCTTGGAGTTCATGAAGGTTTTAGAGTGCATGGAGATTCTCTCTCAAGTCCTACCTTTGTGCTTTATGTGTTGTGACTTCATTTGAGGCTTCCACACTATTGGGGTAATCTCTTAAGGCGAAATACATCAAGACTTCCAGCCACATAAAAGGTATGTTACACTAACTAGTATCTCGTGTAGTTTACATCTTTGCATGCTAGTTATAGGCTTAATACCTTGGAAACACCATTGCATGTATAATTAGTGAAAACATAGATCCAAGGTATTTAGGGTTTTATGTGCACCATAGGATGTTGTATTATACCAAAACCCATCATATATGATCCCTTATCCAATGGACGCATCATTGACTAGGTCAGAGTTCGACAACGGCTTTTAAGAGGTATGATTCCTAGTCGGGTTTTGGAGTCTTACATGCATTAATAGTTTTACACTTATCCATGTGGGAGACTATTGGATTAGATGTCTAAGCCCATAACTATTATTGGTATGTACTTGACCCGAGAGTAGCATGGTCCATTTGGGTTGCATATCATCAGGACAATTTGTTAGGATCAATCCTACTTACATGTAGTATGCTTTGAGGTGTATGGCATTCCAGGATTTTGATAGAACATCTCCTTCGAGTGTTGGTAGCCAGTATGCTCCTTTTCCTGGTTCAACATCTATAAGATATGGTCCTTCCCATTTGGGAGCCAATTTTCCTTCACTAGGATCCTTGGTGTTTCAGAATGTTTTCCTTAATACCAAGTTTCCTATTTGAAACCTTCTGACCCTTATATTCCTATTGTAAGCCTTGGTCATTCTTTGTTGATGAGCAGCAATGCGTATTTTGGCAAGATCCCTAAGCTCGTCAATAGTGTCAAGTGTTGGATTAGATGTCTAAGCCCATAACTATTATTGGTATGTACTTGACCCGAGAGTAGCATGGTCCATTTGGGTTGCATATCATCAGGACAATGTGTTAGGATAGACTCTTGAGAGAAGGTTATCTATGATTTATTAATATATTATAAGTTCTAATATATTAATATGAAATCATATGTTTTAATTAGTATTGATCAAGAATTAATTTGGAATTAATTTTGTGATAAAAAGAGACTAATTAAATCCAAGGGGACTAATTATGGTAATTAGTTATATTTATATGTGGTGGGCTTATGATCCATGTTGGACCAAGTTTATGTATGGATACATAAAGAGTTTGGCCACATGAACCATGGATCATAAAACCCATGGGTATGGATTTGGGTTATACCCATGACCTTTGGAATTCCACATATAAATATGTTACTTCATAGCCAAAATCACCACTAATGTATTCTTAGAGGATATGGACGGTTTTGGTGTGTCTGAATTCTCTCTCAAGTTTCATCCTTTGTCCATGATGTGTTGTGACTTCATTTGAGGCTTCCAAACTATTGGGGCTAAGCTCTTAAGGCCAAATACATCAAGACTTCAAGCTACATGAAAGGTATGTTACCTTAACTAGTGTCTTATATGGTTTATGTCAAGTGCGTGCTAGTTATAAGTTTAATGCCTTGGAAACCATTTGCATGTATAATTAGTGAAAACATAGATCCAAGGTATTTAGGGTTGTATGTGCACCATAAAATGTTGTAGCATAGAAAACCCATCATCAATATCCTCTGTTTGGATCCAAGGTATTTAGTGGTTCTATCTTCCCATAAAACGAAAGGAAGTTCTTTTGCCAATCTTCCCTTCTTTTTGTCCAACCTTTTCTTCAAATTGTTAACTATGATTTTATTGCTGGACTCCACTTGACCATTAGCTCGGGGATGAACAGGAGTGGACATTATCATTTTGATCCCCCAGCTTATGGAAAAGTCTCTTGTTCCTTTGCTAGTAAATTAGGATCCATTGTCGCATATGATTTCAGCCGGGATCCCGAAACTGGTCAAGATATTGCGTTTAATAAATGGTACTACCTCTTTGTCTCTTACTTGGACGAAATCTTCAGCTTCGATCCATTTCGAGAAGTAATTAGTCATCACCAACATGAAGACTTTTCCTCATGGAGCTACTGGCAATTTTCCTACAATATCAATTCCCCATTTCATGAATGGCCATGGGGAGATAATAGGACGAGAGGCTCTGCCGGTTGATGCAAAATGTTGTTGTGTCTTTGGCAAGCATCACATTTTTGAGCATGTAGAAAGGAGTATTTCCTCATGGTTGGCCAGTAGTATCCTGTTCATAGTATTTTGGAACATAAGGATCTGCCCCCGGTGTGATTGCCACAATCTCCTTCGTGAATATCCTTTAAGACTTCTGCAGCTTCAAGATCTTCGAACAATCTTAGGTATGGACTTGCCATAGATTTTTTGTAGAGTTTACCTTGGATTAGCACGAATCTTGAGACTCTTGGCCTGAATACTGTTTCACTTTTTTCTTCCGTCGGGATTGTGCCATTTGGGATATATTCCATAATGGGTTGGGTCCATGATCGCGGATTTGTTTGAGGGTCCTATTCGTCGGGATCCCTTTGAGGAAGGATCCTAGGGTCAGGATCTTCAATAGCTGCTATGCTTGTCGGACGCTTAGGATCTTCTGATTTTTCGGAAAGGGTTTATATGGTTGGGGTTATTATATGAGTTATAGGAATCTTCGTCTCTTGTGGGATCCTAAGGGAGGATCCTAAATTGGCTAATGCATCTGCTTCTGTGTTTTCCTCTTTGGGAACTTGGGTTAGGTTAAAGTTTTTGAATTCAGAAGCTAATTTTTTGAGGGTCTCTAGGTACAATGCTATTTTTTCACCTTTCACCGCATAAGATCCATTGTAGTGATTGATTAGTAATAAAGAATCAACAAATACCTGAAGATCCTTGATTTGAAGGTCCTTAGCTAATTGTAGTCCCATGATGAGTGCTTCGTATTCTGCTTTGTTGTTAGTAGTGTTGAATTCACAACTAACTTCCTGGGGTATGATGTCCCCCTGTGGCGACTTTAGTATGATCCCTAGGCCTGTTCCTTTCTGATTTGAAGCTCCATTTGTGAACAACGTCCATCTTCCCAGGTGTTCATCTTCTAGGACTCGCTTGGCTTCCATGTTTACTTCGTTTTGTAGATCATCACTAAAGTCAGCCACATAGTCCGCTAATGCTTGTGATTTTATGGTGGATCTTGGTTTGTCTCTGATGTCAAATATGCTTAACTTCACCGACCATTTTTCCATCCTTCCTGACATTTCTGGTTTTCTCATGACATTCTTGATAGGATAGTTAGTTTTTACATGTATAGTGTGTGTTTCGAAGTAGTGTCTTAATTTGGTAGAAGCAGTTACTAAGGCAAGAACTAATTTTTCGAGGTGAGAGTACCTGGTTTCAGGATCCAGGAGACTTTTACTTAAATAGTAGATAGGATGTTGCTCCCCATTAAGATCCTTGACCAGAACGACACTTAACGCGTTTAAGGATACTGAGAGGTAGAGAATAAGTGGTTCTCCATCTATAGGTTTCACTAGTAGTGGAGCAGAGCTAAGATATTTTTTGAGTTCCTAGAAGGCTTTCTCGTGTTCCTCCTTCCAATAAAATTTCTTGTTCTTTTTCAAGATATCGTACAAGGGCTTGCACCTTTCTGAGGATGGGAATCTTAGTTCCATGACTGCTTTTATTTGTTCCGGGCTTGCTTCTATCCCTCTTTTGGTTACCATGTATCTAAGGAACTTGCCTGAATTCATTCCAAAGTGACATTTGAGTGGGTTCAGCTTCATATTCTACTCGTCCAGGATGTCAAACGCTTCCTTGAGGTGTCTAAGGTGATCTTTGGATTTCATCGACTTCACTACCAGGTCGTCAATATAAACTTCCATGGTGTCCCCCAGTTTTTCTTTGAACATCCAATTCACCAATCTTTGATGTGTCGCACGTGCATTTTTAAGACCAAAAGGCATTGCAGTGTAACAATATATACCTGTTGGTGTTATGAATGTAATATCTTCTTGGTCTGATGGTTCCATTTGGATTTGTTGGAATCCTACTGAAGCATCCACGAAGGTCAAGAGTTCATTGCCAGCCGTCGCATCTATCATAGATTCAATATGTGGTAGAGGGAAAGGATCCTTAGGACAAGCCATACTGAGAGCTATGTAATCTACACACACTCTCTATCTGCCGTTTTACTTTTGTACGACAACCACGTTAGCTAGCCATCTTGGGAATTTTACTTTCTTGATCATCCCCATTTTGAGGAGCTTCTCTACTTCCTCTTGTATGATTTGATTCCTTTCGGGTGCAAACTTCCTTCTCTTTTGGTGTATTGGTATGAAAGAAGGATCAATATTAAGTGTACGAGTAATAATACTCTTGTCTATACCTGTCATATCTTCATGTTTCCATGCGAATGTCTTGCTTCTGGTTCTTAAGAAATTCAGTAGATCCTACTCGATCTGCTCAGGCATTGAGGATCCTATGAGTACTTTAGCTTCAGGATCTTCGATGCCCAGGGGCACTTCCTTTACGTCTTGTACCTTTGTCTCTAGAACATGTCGTGCCCATGCCTTTGGTCGTAGACTTCATATAGGTTTTGTAGCATTCTTTCGATTATTGTTGATCTCCCAAGATATTCACTGTCCCCCATGGAGTGGTCATCTTTACACACCGATGGTATGTTGATGGAACCGCTTTCATCTTGTGGATCCATGTTCTACCTAGTATCACATTATAAGAAGATAGGGTGTCAATAACACATAAATGTTTTATGGAGTTTACCTCGTCTATGTATATTGGTAGCTTTATTTCTCCAGTTGTGTGTTTTGTTTCCCCACTAAATCCTATGAGGACTGAGGATCTTCTGACTATCTCTGATTCTAGGATGTTCATTCATTTCAGCGTGTCTAGGAGTGTCACACCCCAAAACCGGAACGGCGGAAACGTTCTGGGGTGGAGGACGTCATGTCAAATATCACAACATATGCAATATAGTAATCAAAGTACAACAACCATTGCATTAATAGTAATAATTTTACATAGGTTACATTTAGCAACAACATCTAGAGTAAATACAGAGAATAACATAAAATGCAGCTCGGTACAAGGCTGTCTTCACAAAAGCTCCCGGAGTGTACCTGTCTACTGACGACCTGAGAATACAAGTTATTTTGAAAGAGAGTATTAACATTTTAATGCTGGTGAGTTCATAAGTATTTTAATGACATTGATAAAAATACATGTTTTCTTCAAAATAATCTCATAATATGATGGTGATATGATTTTACAGAGTATTAGTATTTCTCCCAGAAAATCCTATATTTTCTAATAAAGGTAGTTTTCTACCAAAACTCAACTGTTTTATGTTTAAAGAGTATTTTTCCCCTAAAGGTACTATCATTATCAAAATATAGTTTATACTTTAAGGAATATGTGAGAAGATCACAAGCAAAAGTAATAGGGAAAATACTATTTTACATCAGGAGTAACGCTGCTGACTAAAAGTGAACAAAACATAGACTCCAGGTGGTATCGAATGAACCATACGCCTCGGAGAGTCTAAAGGAATGAAGTATAGACTCCAGGCGGTATTAAGTGAACAATACGCCTTGGAGAGTCTAAGTGAATGAAATACAGACTCCAGGCGGTATTAACTGAACAATACGCCTCGGAGAGCCTAAGTGAATGAAATACAGACTCCAGGCGGTATTAAGTGAACAATACGCCTCGGAGAGCCTAAGTGAATGAAATACAGACGCCAGGCGGTATTAAGTGAACAATACGCCTCGGAGAGCCTAAGTGAATGAAATACAGACTCCAGGCGGTATTAAGTGAACAATACGCCTCGGAGAGCCTAAGTGAATGAAATACAGACTCCAGGCGGTATTAAGTAAACAATACGCCTCGGAGAGTCTAAGTGAATGAAATACAGACTCCAGGCGGTATTAAGTGAACAATACACTTCGGAGAGTCTAGAATAGCCTTTAATCCTAAGTAGGTTAGTTTAAAGGTTTAAAATGTCGCCTAGTGTATAACTAGGAAAATATATTATGAGGGTTTTATATGTAGAAAAATACCGTGATAACACTTATTACCTTAAAGCCATGAATTATAAGGTAAATGTAAAGATACTCGTAACCATACTGATTGACAGATGTAAACACAACGACCTGCTGGCGTCGAAATGAATGTGACATTTGTCACCCCTTAGCTTGGTCGGTCGGGACTGTAGCTAGCAGTCGGGATGTGGGATCGTCTGTCCCGTATAGATCTATACACACAATGCCCGCTCTCCCTCCAGGAGACCCTGGTTACCACTCGACAACGGTGAAATCCGCGTCATGAGGATGTATCTCGTGTTTTGATTTCTATAAACCTTTCTTTTTACTAAAAGTATAAGTTTTCAGAATATAGATATAACTAAGTTCTCCTTCATGAAAGTTATAATTGGTTTCTAAACTATACCTATTATAGTTTACTCGAGAGGTTATCTAGATGCCTTTGCTACCCAAAGGTGTTGAACTGGAATAAGAGTATTAACATCTAACCAGATATACATAATATATAACTAGGATTTTAACGACACTCGAACAAATAATCGGATGCTCTAAGTCCACAACCAAACAAGGAACAGGAAATAAAGCGGGTTATCAGTCCTAAGTCCTTCAAATCCTACTTATATAACTATATCTATATAGACATGATTCTATCAGGAATATAAGTTTAAAAGACTTTGATAAAAGCTTGGTAATTTAAAAGAGATTTTGGTACTTAAAAGAGATTTGAAAACAAGATATGAAAACCTTTAGCCGGATAAAACAGTTTAACATGCAAAAATCTATTTGATTGACAGTTATTAATCACATGTGATTGATATAATAACTTATCAATTCAACTTGTATTCCCCCCCCCCCCCCATAAAAGCATTTAAAATCATTTAAAAGGTTGATTAAGGGGTATGAACTCACCTGAAGTGAGTAACTCGAAAGAAAGATTGATATAGGATCACCGGGTGTCGAACGAAGTCGTGAGCACAAACGGATCCTAGTTTAACATGTAATAACACATATATGAATACACTTAGGGTATATAACCACTAATAGACATATGGACACACCTTAGGGACATGAAAACACTTAGAATTAAGTGTTACAAACACCTATTGAAGTCCCGAAATGAGTGTAAGTCCTTAGATTTGAGTGTAAGGCCACCAAACTCAACTTTTATGTGTGTGCGGCCATGTGTGCGGCCAGGGTGTGCAGCCAGGCCTGTGTGC
The DNA here is from genome assembly GCF_052849685.1 of Lactuca virosa. NCBI lineage: Eukaryota > Viridiplantae > Streptophyta > Magnoliopsida > Asterales > Asteraceae > Lactuca > Lactuca virosa. The sequence goes on along the minus strand of NC_136426.1, from coordinate 267,431,308 downwards.
GGTTGTACATGGGAGTGTGCGGCCGTACATGGGAGTGTGCGGCCGTATACTCTTCCTTCATGCTCAAAATGTCGATTTTCAGGTGTTTCAAACCCAATACCAAGTCCAACTAGCAAAATGGAGGCCAAACTCTCACTTTGGAGAGTCTTTAAGGTGTGTACATCCACCTTATGAAGGTGTGCGGCCGTACACCTTCAAGTGATGAAGAACATGAAGAACACTATGAGTTTTAAGCTTAGATCAAGGTGTCTTACCACTATAACAAGCTGAAAGATGGAGTATTTCCCGTTTTGAGGCCCTTAGAGTGTTCTTGGATGATGTTTTTAGAGAGAGAAAGTAGTGAGAGAAAGTAGAGTGCAGCCAAAATGGGAAAAGAGTGAATGAAGGGGGTCTCCTCCAATATATAGGGTTGGGTGTGCGGCTGGGAGGTTGTGCGGCTGGCTGGCCGCACACTCAGGTGTGCGGCCGCACACACCATGCTGGGTGTGTTTGGCCCGATTTATTGATGCTACACACATTCTAACCCTTTCTAAGACTCATATCCAGGTTATACTAAGCCTAGAACACTCGTATAGACCCACAACTTCATTACAAAATCGTAAAACGAGGCTAACTTTGATAAAAATGAAGGATGTACAAGTTAGAAATTTCGGGTTGTCACATCATCCCCCCGTTAGAGGGAATTTCGTCCCGAAATTAGAATCTTAACGAACACTCAAGGATGGATGCGAAAGATGTGGATACTGCATGCTCTAGCTGATCCGCCCGTTCCTTAGGGAAATCAGGTCTATACTGAATTTTAGCGAATTTTCGTTACGAGGTATAGTTTCTTTTTCGATCTCTGGGCCACACGAGTTACTCACCTGAAGTGAGCAACTCGAAAGAAAGATTGATATAGGATCACCGGGTGTCGAACGAAGTCGTGAGCACAAACGGATCCTAGTTTAACATGTAATAACACATATATGAATACACTTAGGGTATATAACCACTAATAGACATATGGACACACCTTAGGGACATGAAAACACTTAGAGTTAAGTGTTACAAACACCTATTGAAGTCCCGAAATAAGTGTAAGGCCTTAGATTTGAGTGTAAGGCCACCAAACTCAACTTTTATGTGTGTGCGGCCATGTGTGCGGCCAGGTTGTGCAGCCAGGCCTGTGTGCGGTTGTACATGGGAGTGTGCGGCCGTACATAGGAGTGTGCGGCCGTACATGGGAGTGTACGGCCGTACACTCTTCCTTCATGCTCAAAATGTCGATTTTCAGGTGTTTCAAACCCAATACCAAGTCCAACTAGCAAAATGGAGGCCAAACTCTCACTTCGGAGAGTCTTTAAGGTGTGTACAGCCACCTTATGAAGGTGTGCGGCCGTACACCTTCAAGTGATGAAGAACATGAAGAACACTATGAGTTTTAAGCTTAGATCAAGGTGTCTTACCACTATAACAAGCTGAAAGATGGAGTATTTCTCGTTTTTGAGGCCCTTAGAGTGTTCTTGGATGAAGTTTTTAGAGAGAGAAAGTAGTGAGAGAAAGTAGAGTGCAGCCAAAATGGGAAAAGAGTGAATGAAGGGGGTCTCCTCCAATATATAGGGTTGGGTGTGCGGCTGGGAGGGTGTGCGGCTGGCTGTGTGCGGCTGGCTGGCCGCACACTCAGGTGTGCGGCCACACACACCATGCTGGGTGTGTTTGGCCCGATTTATTGATGCTACACACATTCTAACCCTTTCTAAGACTCATATCCAGGTTATACTAAGCCTAGAACACTCGTATAGACCCACAACTTCATTACAAAATCGTAAAACGAGGCTAACTTTGATAAAAATGAAGGATGTACAAGTTAGAAATTTCGGGTTGTCACATCATCCCCCCGTTAGAGGGAACTTCGTCCCGAAATTAGAATCTTAACGAACACTCAAGGATGGATGCGAAAGATGTGGATACTGCATGCTCTAGCTGATCCGCCCGTTCCTTAGGGAAATCAGGTCTATACTGAATTTTAGCGAATTTTCGTTACGAGGTATAGTTTCTTTTTCGATCTCTGGGCCACACGAGTTACTCACCTGAAGTGAGCAACTCGAAAGAAAGATTGATATAGGATCACCGGGTGTCGTACGAAGTCGTGAGCACAAACGGATCCTAGTTTAACATGTAATAACACATATATGAATACACTTAGGGTATATAACCACTAATAGACATATGGACACACCTTAGGGACATGAAAACACTTAGAGTTAAGTGTTACAAACACCTATTGAAGTCCCGAAATGAGTGTAAGGCCTTAGATTTGAGTGTAAGGCCACCAAACTCAACTTTTATGTGTGTGCGACCATGTGTGCGGCCAGGCTGTGCAGCCAGGCCTGTGTGCGGTTGTACATGGGAGTGTGCGGCCGTACATGGGAGTGTGCGGCCGTACATGGGAGTGTACGGCCGTACACTCTTCCTTCATGCTCAAAATGTCGATTTTCAGGTGTTTCAAACCCAATACCAAGTCCAACTAGCAAAATGGAGGCCAAACTCTCACTTCGGAGAGTCTTTAAGGTGTGTACGGCCACCTTATGAAGGTGTGCGGCCGTACACCTTCAAGTGATGAAGAACATGAAGAACACTATGAGTTTTAAGCTTAGATCAAGGTGTCTTACCACTATAACAAGCTGAAAGATGGAGTATTTCTCGTTTTTAAGGCCCTTAGAGTGTTCTTGGATGAAGTTTTTAGAGAGAGAAAGTAGTGAGAGAAAGTAGAGTGCAGCCAAAATGGGAAAAGAGTGAATGAAGGGGGTCTCCTCCAATATATAGGGTTGGGTGTGCGGCTGGGAGGGTGTGCGGCTGGCTGTGTGCGGCTGGCTGGCCGCACACTCAGGTGTGCGGCCGCACACACCATGCTGGGTGTGTTTGGCCCGATTTATTGATTCTACACACATTCTAACCCTTTCTAAGACTCATATCCAGGTTATACTAAGCCTAGAACACTCGTATAGACCCACAACTTCATTACAAAATCGTAAAACGAGGCTAACTTTGATAAAAATGAAGGATGTACAAGTTAGAAATTTCGGGTTGTCACATCATCCCCCCGTTAGAGGGAATTTCGTCCCGAAATTAGAATCTTAACGAACACTGAAGGATGGATGCGAAAGATGTGGATACTGCATGCTCTAGCTGATCCGCCCGTTCCTTAGGGAAATCAGGTCTATACTGAATTTTAGCGAATTTTCATTACGAGGTATAGTTTCTTTTTCGATCTCTGGGCCAGACGAGTTACTCACCTGAAGTGAGTAACTCGAAAGAAAGATTGATATAGGATCACCGGGTGTCGAACGAAGTCGTGAGCACAAACGGATCCTAGTTTAACATGTAATAACACATATATGAATACACTTAGGGTATATAATCACTAATAGACATATGGACACACCTTAGGGACGTGAAAACACTTAGAATTAAGTGTTACAAACACCTATTGAAGTCCCGAAATGAGTGTAAGGCCTTAGATTTGAGTGTAAGGCCACCAAACTCAACTTTTATGTGTGTGCGGCCATGTGTGCGGCCAGGGTATGCAGCGAGGCCTGTGTGCGGTTGTACATGGGATTGTGTGGCCGTACATGGGAGTGTGCGGCCGTACATGGGAGTGTGCGGCCGTACACTCTTCCTTCATGCTCAAAATGTCGATTTTCAGGTGTTTCAAAGCCAATACCAAGTCCAACTAGCAAAATGGAGGCCAAACTCTCACTTCGGAGAGTCTTTAAGGTGTGTACGGCCACCTTATGAAGGTGTGCGGCCGTACACCTTCAAGTGATGAAGCACATGAAGAACACTATGAGTTTTAAGCTTATATCAAGGTGTCTTACCACTATAACAAGCTGAAAGATGGAGTATTTCCCGTTTTTGAGGCCCTTAGAGTGTTCTTGGATGAAGTTTTTAGAGAGAGAAAGTAGTGAGAGAAAGTAGAGTGCAGCCAAAATGGGAAAAGAGTGAATGAAGGGGGTCTCCTATAATATATAGGGTTGGGTGTGCGGCTGGGAGGGTGTGCGGCTGGCTGTGTGCAGCTGGCTGGCCGCACACTTAGGTGTGCGGCCGCACACACCATGCTGGGTGTGTTTGGCCCGATTTATTGATGCTACACACATTCTAACCCTTTCTAAGACTCATATCCAGGTTATACTAAGCCTAGAACACTCGTGTAGACCCACAACTTCATTACAAAATCGTAAAACGAGGCTAACTTTGATAAAAATGAAGGATGTACAAGTTAGAAATTTCGGGTTGTCACATCAACCCCCCGTTAGAGGGAATTTCGTCCCGAAATTAGAATCTTAACGAACACTCAAGGATGGATGCGAAAGATGTGGATACTGCATGCTCTAGCTGATCCGCCCGTTCCTTGGGGAAATCAGGTCTATACTGAATTTTAGCGAATTTTCGTTCAGAGGTATAGTTTCTTTTTCGATCTCTGGGCCACACGAGTTACTCACCTGAAGTGAGTAACTCGAAAGAAAGATTGATATAGGATCACCGGGTGTCGAACGAAGTCGTGAGCACAAACGGATCCTAGTTTAACATGTAATAACACATATATGAATACACTTAGGGTATATAACCACTAATAGACATATGGACACACCTTAGGGACATGAAAACACTTAGAATTAAGTGTTACAAACACCTATTGAAGTCCCGAAATGAGTGTAAGGCCTTAGATTTGAGTGTAAGGCCACCAAACTCAACTTTTATGTGTGTGCGGCCATGTGTGCGGCCAGGGTGTGCAGCCAGGCCTGTGTGCGGTTGTACATGGGAGTGTGCGGCCGTACATGGGAGTGTGCGGCCGTACATGGGAGTGTGCGGCCGTACACTCTTCCTTCATGCTCAAAATGTCGATTTTCAGGTGTTTCAAAGCCAATACCAAGTCCAACTAGCAAAATGGAGGCCAAACTCTCACTTCGGAGAGTCTTTAAGGTGTGTACGGCCACCTTATGAAGGTGTGCGGCCGTACACCTTCAAGTGATTAAGAACATGAAGAACACTATGAGTTTTAAGCTTAGATCAAGGTGTCTTACCACTATAAAAAGCTGAAAGATGGAGTATTTCCCGTTTTTGAGGCCCTTAGAGTGTTCTTGGATGAAGTTTTTAGAGAGAGAAAGTAGTGAGAGAAAGTAGAGTGCAGCCAAAATGGGAAAAGAGTGAATGAAGGGGGTCTCCTCCAATATATAGGGTTGGGTGTGCGGCTGGGAGGGTGTGCGGCTGGCTGTGTGCAGCTGGCTGGCCGCACACACCATGCTGGGTGTGTTTGGCCCGATTTATTGATGCTACACACATTCTAACCCTTTCTAAGACTCATATCCAGGTTATACTAAGCCTAGAACACTCGTATAGACCCACAACTTCATTACAAAATCGTAAAACGAGGCTAACTTTGATAAAAATGAAGGATGTACAAGTTAGAAATTTCGGGTTGTCACATCAACCCCCCGTTAGAGGGAATTTCGTCCCGAAATTAGAATCTTAACGAACACTCAAGGATGGATGCGAAAGATGTGGATACTGCATGCTCTAGCTGATCCGCCCGTTCCTTAGGGAAATCAGGTCTATACTGAATTTTAGCGAATTTTCGTTCAGAGGTATAGTTTCTTTTTCGATCTCTGGGCCACACGAGTTACTCACCTGAAGTGAGTAACTCGAAAGAAAGATTGATATAGGATCACCGGGTGTCGAACGAAGTCGTGAGCACAAACGGATCCTAGTTTAACATGTAATAACACATATATGAATACACTTAGGGTATATAACCACTAATAGACATATGGACACACCTTAGGGACATGAAAACACTTAGAATTAAGTGTTACAAACACCTATTGAAGTCCCGAAATGAGTGTAAGGCCTTAGATTTGAGTGTAAGGCCACCAAACTCAACTTTTATGTGTGTGAGGCCATGTGTGCGGCCAGGGTGTGCAGCCAGGCCTGTGTGCGGTTGTACATGGGAGTGTGCGGCCGTACATGGGAGTGTGCGGCCGTACACTCTTCCTTCATGCTCAAAATGTCGATTTTCAGGTGTTTCAAAGCCAATACCAAGTCCAACTAGCAAAATGGAGGCCAAACTCTCACTTCGGAGAGTCTTTAAGGTGTGTACGGCCACCTTATGAAGGTGTGCGGCTGTACACCTTCAAGTGATGAAGAACATGAAGAACACTATGAGTTTTAAGCTTAGATCAAGGTGTCTTACCACTATAACAAGCTGAAAGATGGAGTATTTCCCGTTTTTGAGGCCCTTAGAGTGTTCTTGGATGATGTTTTTAGAGAGAGAAAGTAGTGAGAGAAAGTAGAGTGCAACCAAAATGGGAAAAGAGTGAATGAAGGGGTCTCCTCCAATATATAGGGTTGGGTGTGCGGTTGGGAGGGTGTGCGGCCGGCTGTGTGCGGCTGGCTTGCCGCTCACTCAGGTGTGCGGCCGCACACACCATGCTGGGTGTGTTTGGCCCGATTTATTGATGCTACACACATTCTAACCCTTTCTAAGACTCATATCCAGGTTATACTAAGCCTAGAACACTCGTATAGACCCACAACTTCATTACAAAATCGTAAAACGAGGCTAACTTTGATAAAAATGAAGGATGTACAAGTTAGAAATTTCGGGTTGTCACATCAACCCCCCGTTAGAGGGAATTTCGTCCCGAAATTAGAATCTTAACGAACACTCAAGGATAGATGCGAAAGATGTGGATACTGCATGCTCTAGCTGATCCGCCCGTTCCTTAGGGAAATCAGGTTTATACTGAATTTTAGCGAATTTTCGTTACGAGGTATAGTTTCTTTTTCGATCTCTGGGCCACACGGGATAAGGTTTCATCAGTTTCCTTTACCGAGCTAGATTTCTCATGTTTCCCTTAACGAACGTGGGTCTGGTTTCCATGGATCAAATCGAGAAAATAGTGAGAGTTTTGTCAGGCACTACCGGGTCATTTGCTGAGACGTGGACAGGTTAGGGTGGAATGTATGGAATCCCTAAAGCAGTCTGGGTATGATGGATGCTGGACCAATTCTATCAAGAATCTCTGATGGTCCTCAGTTCTTTGGAATATGGAACGTTTCAGTACCCAAAACATAATGTACCTCAGTGGTTAGATCATCACTTGGCATGATCGTCATTCTGAAGTTCCAAAAGTTCTCTCTTACTGGGGGTGTAGTCCCCAGGTTGGTTCTTAGAAGGCTCAGGTCGTCTTCGGATTCGTATTTCCTACTGATTGGTTTTTCGGAGGTTTTCTGGATCATTGGAGGTATTGGCTACATACTGCACCTATTGGTTACGTGGCATCTATCTCGACCTTGTGCAAAATGGACCTGCACTTCTGACTCTCGAGGTGTTTCTAGCAAAAACTCTCAAAGTCAGCGAGATAGAGGGTTTTACCATAGGATGCTTAGAAAATTTCAACTTTTTTCACCGTCCAATAGATGCTTTCACAATATGATTCTTAAATGGAAAGAATCATTCTCTTACTCGCTTTGCTGTTTCATGGATAACAGCCCCTGATCAGGGCTAACTTCGTCCTAAGAGATTTTCTAAAGTGCTTGACTATCTCAGGAGGTGGTTCTACTATCTCTTTGGAGGTAGTATTCTTTGGAACACCTAGTAGTATAACAAATCTCTAATACATGCTCCATTCTCCATTGTGTCTGCTCCCTCTATCTTGTAGGAAGTGTGTGTTCTTGTATAACCCATCGACTAACACCTAGACTGGTGTCGAGTCTACAATCTCTTTATGATCTGGGTTATAAATCTTAACGCAACTTACCATCTACTTTATTCAAGTATTCTTGGTTGCGGAGGTAGCCATGTGGTTCTTAGCATTCTATTATTAACTTCGATGAATGCGGTCGATCGTCTATGGGGCGACGGTGACTTTTCTCGCATGAGGAGGCATGGCGTCCTAGGCACTACTCGTCTGTATTTGGATGGACGAAGTGCCTGAGTAGTGCGAGTATCCCTTGCAACTACTCTTCCGGTGTTACTGAGTTTTCTCTATCTAGATTAAATCTAGATAGCATAGGGTTCCGTCACTCAGAACCTCTAATTTCCTCATTCACTTTTCTCCGAGTTTAACCTGTCACAGCTTTCCAGGTTTCATAGCCCACTACTGAGATGCTTAATTTGTGAGATTAGGCGTGAATGGATGGTCGTAGTCAATATTTTTGACTCTTACGACTTGAGTTACTTTTCCTCACTGAGGGTGTTAGCTACTATGTTGGCTTAACCGGGATGACAACAAATTTCAAATTCGTGGTCATTTTAGTAGCTCAACCCACAGTGGTTCTCTTGACTCCAACTCCTTTTTCTATGGGATAGGATGGAGGGTCTTCTTATAAGGTTCGTGGTAGACCTCATACTCGGCTCAATCACTAATACTCGGTGTATGCAATTCGTATATAACTGAGATTTACAGGAAGTTCAGATGTGTGGTCCCACCCCAAACCCACAACCATACAAGGAACAGGGAGTAGGGAGGAAGCACACATCTTAAATCTTATTGATCTAAATTACATACCACTCAAATGCATATACTCAGTAATAGTAAGTTAATCCCATGAGTTCTTTCTCTTGATTCACGAACCTGGTTGTGCGGTGCAAATGGTCTTGCTGGGGGATCTACTGAGTAGGCCTCAGGCGGTTATTATCTTCCGGAATATCTATAGTGCCTTTCGCTTTAGGTTTTAAAGTCTAACGGGGTTGGTTAACAGCGCGTGGTACCCCTCTCCTGGGTACTTCTGAAGGTTGGATGAGGGAGACCACTGACGGTTCGCATTAGGTTTTCTTAGTAGGTTCGAAAGAACCTTTATTTGACGTTTAGGATAGAGTGAAAGTTCTTTTACACAACACTAGGAATTCCCACACAGCTGAACCAAGTCAAGCCATGACTGACGGTAGTGTCGAAATTTACAATCATCGACACGATATGGAATGAAGATCGATAGGACCATGTGCTGAACAGGGCACACAAGTTTTTAGCGTCTCGGGTTTCGTCCATGGTATCACTATCATGGATACTTGGACCGACATGGTTGACGCTGAACTTTAGGGGTCCTGATGTTTCAGAATAATGTACTTTTCATGAACGGATTTCTCACGAGGCCTCTCTATAACCACCTAGTATACACTAGTCATGTATAATTAAGATTAAAAGGATTGTTGACTGAGCAACTCTGCCCTAAATCCACAACCAAACAAGGAACAGGAGATAAGGCAGCATCACTCACTCGAGGTCTATCAATCTTAATTATAAATGGCCTTAACGTATATACTATGCCATCATAGCTTTATCTGATGTCCCTAAAAGGTATAGGCACATGGTGATTTCAATAGTCTCGTCCCTGTTCATTTATTTCCTAGTTGGAAATCTTCTCAATGAACCTCTTCTGGGTCTGTACCGACTCTTCTGCCGATCATTAAAGTGGATAAGGTTTTCTAAAGGGGTTCGTGCGAGAATGGGAATGTCTAAAGAATCTTAAGAGATTATTAAAACATTTTACTGGGTGATCCATATCGAGTCCGGCTACACTTACATAGTGTACACAAATCATATATAGCTTAGATCTGATAGGCCTTCGAATATGTGATACTACCCTATATCCACATCCAAACATGGAAAAGGAAGTAGAGTGAAACCACATATTCTTAGCCTATGAGATCCTCACTATATATAACCTTGGGAGTATACACTCTGTAATCATAGGTCTATCAATAAGGATCTCTTTTAGTTTTCACGCAAGGTTATTTATGGTTCCTAAAATACATTTTAATTACATGTTTGCTTCCTAACTTCTGAACATGCTTTTGGGTTTATTGCGAGTCTTTTAGTATCCTAAAATACTCCTATAGTATCTTAACTTTATGTTTGGCTCTAGCATTCCTATTTGGTAAGTTTCAGATTCATTGCAACACCACCATCACCCCCAAGCACACGTTAGTCGTATCTCGAATAAATGTAGTTGATCAGGTTACATTTATTCCAGCTTACGATTACATAACTGCCCAGGTTTGACGGTAATGCTCAACATCCAAAGACTTTTATTCTTATCCTTCTTGTCATACTTGCTTGGGTTTTTATATATTCTGGATGTTCTTATACTTTTGTAAAATATGGTTATATTTTAAAGTATAATTGTTGGTCAGAGTGTTTTTATCCCATTGTATTTATAGGTTGTATATCTTTTATGATTTGATATACTGGGCTCACTATAAACAATGCTCTGATACCAATCTGTCACACCCCAAAACCGGAACGGCGGAAACGTTCTGGGGGGGAGGACGTCATGTCAAATATCACAACATATGCAGTATAGTAATCAAAGTACAACAACCATTGCATTAATAGTAATAATTTTACATAGGTTACATTTAGCAACAACATCAAGAGTAAATACAGAGAATAACATAAAATGCAGCTCGGTACAAGGCTGTCTTCACAAAAGCTCCCGGAGTGTACCTGTCTACTGATGACATGAGAATACAAGTTATTTTGAAAGAGAGTATCAGCATTTTAATGCTGGTGCGTTCATAAGTATTTTAATGGCATTGATATAAATACATGTTTTCTTCAAAATAATCTCATAATATGATGGTGATATGATTTTACAGAGTATTAGTATTTCTCCCAGAAAATCCTATATTTTCTATTAAAGGTAGTTTTCTACCAAAACTCAACTGTTTTATGTTTAAAGAGTATTTTTCCCCTAAAGGTACTATCATTATCAAAATATAGTTTATACTTTAAGGAATATGTGAGAAGATCACAAGCAAAAGTAATAGGGAAAATACTATTTTACCTCAGCAATAACGCTGCTGACTAAAAGTGAACAAAACATAGACTCCAGGTGGTATCGAATGAACCATACGCCTCGGAGAGTTTAAAGGAATGAAGTATAGACTCCAGGCGGTATTAAGTGAACAATACGCCTCGGAGAGTCTAAGTGAATGAAATACAGACTCCAGGCGGTATTAAGTGAACAATACGCCTCGGAGAGCCTAAGTGAATGAAATACAGACTCCACGCGGTATTAAGTGAACAATACGCCTCAGAGAGCCTAAGTGAATGAAATACAAACTCCAGACGGTATTAAGTGAAAAATACGCCTCGGAGAGCCTAAGTGAATGAAATACAGACTCCAGACGGTATTAAGTGAACAATACGCCTCGGAGAGCCCAAGTGAATGAAATACAGACTCCAGGCGGTATTAAGTGAACAATACGCCTCGGAGAGTCTAAGTGAATGAAATACAGACTCCAGGCGGTATTAAGTGAACAATACACCTCGGAGAGTCTAGAATAGCCTTTAATCCTAAGTAGGTTAGTTTAAAGGTTTAAAATGTGGCCTAGTGTATAACTAGGAAAATATATTATGAGGGTTTTATATGTAGAAAAATACCGTGATAACACTTATTACCTTAAAGCCATGAATTATAAGGTAAATGTAAAGATACTCGTAACCATACTGATTGACGGATGTAAACACAACGACCTGCTGGCGCCAAAATGAATGTGACATTTGTCACCCCTTGGCTTGGTCGGCCGGGACTGTAGCTAGCAGTCGGGATGTGGGATGGTCTGTCCCGAATAGATCTATACACACAATGCCCGCTCTCCCTCCAGGAGACTCTAGTTACCACTCGACAACGGTGAAATCCACGTCATGAGGATGTATCTCGTGTTTTGATTTCTATAAACCTTTCTTTTTACTAAAAGTATAAGTTTTCAGAATATAGATATAACTAAGTTCTCCTTCATGAAAGTTATAGTTGGTTTCTAAACTATACCTATTATAGTTTACTCGAGAGGTTATCTAGATGCCTTTTTGCTACCCAAAGGTGTTGAACTGGAATAAGAGTATTAACATCTAACCAGATATACATAATATATAACTAGGATTTCAACGACACTCGGACAAATAACCGGATGCTCTAAGTCCACAACCAAACAAGGAACAGGAAATAAAGCGGGTTATCAGTCCTAAGTCCTTCAAATCCTACTTATATAACTATATCTATATAGACATGAATCTATCAGGAATATAAGTTTAAAAGACTTTGATAAAAGCTTGGTAATTTAAAAGAGATTTTGGTACTTAAAAGATATTTGAAAACAAGATATGAAAACCTTTAGCCGGATAAAACAGTTTAAGATGCAAAAATCTATTTGATTGACAGTTATTAATCACATCTGATTGATATAATAACTTATCAATTCAACTTGTATTCCCCCCCATAAAAGCATTTAAAATCATTTAAAAGGTTGATTAAGGGGTATGAACTCACCTCAAGTGAGTAACTCGAAAGAAAGATTGATATAGGATCACCGGGTGTCGAACGAAGTCATGAGCACAAACGGATCCTAGTTTAACATGTAATAACACATATATGAATACACTTAGGGTATATAACCACTAATAGACATATGGACACACCTTAGGGACATGAAAACACTTAGAATTAAGTGTTACAAAAACCTATTGAAGTCCAGAAATGAGTGTAAGGCCTTAGATTTGAGTGTAAGGCCACCAAACTCAACTTTTATGTGTGTGCGGCCAGGGTGTGCGGCCAGGCCTGTGTGCGGTCGTACATGGGAGTGTGCAGCCGTACATGGGTGTGTGCGGCCGTACACTCTTCCTTCATGCTCAAAATGTCGATTTTCAGGTGTTTCAAAGCCAATACCAAGTCCAACTAGCAAAATGGAGGCCAAACTCTCACTTTGGAGAGTCTTTAAGGTGTGTACGGCCACCTTATGAAGGTGTGCGGCCGTACACCTTCAAGTGATGAAGAACATGAAGAACACTATGAGTTTTAGGCTTAGATCATGGTGTCTTACCACTATAACAAGCTGAAAGATGGAGTATTTCCCGTTTTTGAGGCCCTTAGAGTGTTCTTGGATGAAGTTTTTAGAGAGAGAAAGTAGTGAGAGAAAGTAGAGTGCAACCAAAATGGGAAAAGAGTGAATGAAGGGGGTCTCCTCCAATATATAGGGTTGGGTGTGCGGCTGGCTGGCCGCACACTCAGGTGTGCGGCCGCACACACCATGCTGGGTGTGTTTGGCCCGATTTATTGATGCTACACACATTCTAACCATTTCTAAGACTCATATCCAGGTTATACTAAGCCTAGAACACTCGTATAGACCCATAACTTCATTACAAAATCGTAAAACGAGGCTAACTTTGATAAAAATGAAGGATGTACAAGTTAGAAATTTCGGGTTGTCACAAGGAGTACGATATTGACCGAGGATCCTCCGTCAACGAGGATCCTTCTGACAAAATGGTTGGCTATGTATAGTGTTATCACGAGTCTGTCATGGTGAGGATCCTGAATTCCTTCCCTCGCAGTCTCGTCAAATGTGATTTCTTTTTCACTACTAACCATGGTGTTCTTTTTTGGCTTATGCTCCTTTTCTGTTTTGGAGACCTTGGCGTGTCTTTTAGTCTGAGAATAAAAGGTACCACAGATGTTAGATCCACCTGAGATAACGTTAATTAACTTAGCGTTAGAGGGTGGAGATCCTGATTTCTCCAGGATCCTTTGATCATCCTGGTTGTTCTCCTTGGTTTCTCCAGGATCCTTTGATCATCCTTTGATCATCCAGGTGTCCTTTGCTAAGGAGGTAGCTGAACTCTTTTTCTAGGGCTATGCAGTCCTCCGTCATGTGGCCAAAGTCTTCATGGTAAGCACACCATTTAGACTTGTCTTTCGAAGCGGTGGACTTGCTGTCTCTCTGTGGCCATCTTGCTTTATCTCCAAGATCCTGCATAACATGAATTACACCTGAAACATCTACAGAAAAACAATAGTCAATGATTTTAGGAAGCTCTTCTTCTTCTCCATCTTCAAGGGTATTAACCCTGTGATGATCCGGTTTGGAATAGGGCTTCGATTCGTAGGATCTTTGAGTCGAGGATTCGACCTTCCTGTTGGGGTTCTCATATTGATCCGAAGGGTTGCTTCTCTTTTGGATCTCTCTATCCTCCTCGAGCCTTATGAACCTGAACGCCCGACACCTGACTTCATCCAATCTTTTGCATGGGGTCATCACAAGGTCTTCATAGAAGGGCAAATCCTTTCTTAAACCCATTTTAAAAGCTTCCAGAACGGTGGCCATGTCAATGTTGGGGATGCTCAGAGCTTCCCTGCCAAACCTGTTAACAAAGTCCTTAAGTTTTTCCATAGGATCCAGAACCACCCGGTAGAGATCACTAGTGATCTTCTCGAAGGTTTTGCTGCAAGAAAACAGGTTATTAAAGATATTGACTAAGTGTGCAAATGAAGTAATAGAGTATGGCGGAACGTTTAGCAGCCATTTGAGGGCTGATCCTTTATGGGTCGAACCAAAGCCTTTGCATAGGCAATCTTCCTTCAAGTGCCCTGGGATGGGAATGATCTCCATCCTTTCTCTGTATTTGGCTATATGCTCTACAGGATCTGTAGTTCCATCGTATAGCTTCATGCTGGGAGTTTGGAAGCGCTTAGGAACTTCGGTATCGGCTATCGCAGGAGTAAATCTTGAGATTATGTGGCTTGTAGGAGATACTTCTGGTATTGGTTGGACCATTCCGGGTACACTAGAGATCATTTGATTAATTGCTGAAGTTCCCTGGCCATGTTTAAGTTTATTCATGCATCAACGTTAGTATAGTTAGTATTAATAATATTGTTGTTTAAGAAGTTACTAGAATCAAGGTTTCTAGGAGTGTTGAAAGGCTCATTGAAATCATTGATCATGGATGCTCGGTTGTCCATAGTTGCCCCCAGGGTGACGCCACAGTGGTAGGAACTGTGTCCTTCTGACGATTTTCTGAGGATCCTGCATTAATGAAGTCCAGGATCCTTGGTTGCACAACTGTGAGTGTAGTTTCCTGGGATTTCTAAAATTCCGAATGCATCCTCTACTCTTCTTTGAGCGGTGCTCTATTCTCCTCTTACTGTTGGGTCACCCGTTGCGTCATTTTCCTCATCATAGCGAAAAATTCTACACTAGTGACTGAGGCAGTCGGATCCTGGAGCCCTGAGGATCCTAAACTTCCTGGATTAGCGATTGTGGGGGTGATTTTCTTGGAAGTGTCAGGCGTTAGTGGGGGGTCCACTCGGAGGAGGTGGTAGGTTTTTGGTTGGAATGGAAGTAGCAGAGGACGAAGAGTGGATCGGTTGTGTAGAATTGATTTTGTCGAGGATTTTAAACACCACGGCCCCACGGTGGGTGTCAAATTGTTTTTGTCAATAATTACACAAGTACTAATCAACTAAATTGAATGAGAGGTTGTGATGTTCAGCTTGTGTAAAAGCAAGTGGTAAAAGAAAGTGAGAAAGTGGTTTACAAGGAAAGCCCTTGATCCTTAGTAGGATCTCTGACATAAAACCTTGGGAGGTGATAATGATCACCTGCCTTAACGATTTTATTGATATAAAATGAAGATTACAGTGAGTTCTTTGTAAGAATAAGTAGAGAATTTTGTAGAGTAAGCTTAAGCTAAAGAACAGTGTGTTGTGTGTAGATTACAAGTGTCAATTTAAATTCTAATCTAGCCAAC
Organism: Lactuca virosa; assembly: GCF_052849685.1. NCBI lineage: Eukaryota > Viridiplantae > Streptophyta > Magnoliopsida > Asterales > Asteraceae > Lactuca > Lactuca virosa. The sequence continues at coordinate 267,415,736 of NC_136426.1, read as the reverse complement.
AAGATGTCTGATATTTTTGGGATCTTCTATGGTAAGCTTCATGAACGTTATTTGACTAAGTATTCCGGGTCTTTAGCAAAACATGACTGTTATAAATATTGATAAAAATAATAACGGTAATTACTCGGGATCCAGATGTAGCTGAGGATCCTGAATATTTGAGGATCATGAATATCGTAAGGACCCTGGCCCTAACAGTGCCCTACACCTTGCAATGAAATTTACTTTGAATTATTGCCTGCGTTTCCTTGCATTTTAACTTTGATTTCTATACTAGTTCTTTCACAAACTGCTTTGCTAACCAAGTTGGAGTCACAAGCCTTGAACTACTAAAATTCCTAACACATGTATGCCTATCATTCATCATTTTCACCTAGAATGATTTTTCAGTACACATCCATGAAGCACGAACCATAAAAGGGCATTTTTTTGGATCACTAGTATTTTGGTAAAAAATTACACAAGTATAAATCAACCAAATTGAATGAGAGGCTGTGATGTTCGAATTATGCAATAGAAAACGGTAAAGAGAATGAAACGATTGTTTACAAGGAAAGCCCTTGATCCTTGCTATGATCTCCGACATAAAACCTGATGGGTTTTGAGCATTCTAACACTCCTATGGTGTACATGCAACCCTATAAACTTTGGATCTATGTTTTATCTATTATACATGCAAATATGATTTTTCCAAGGTTCTCATCCTAGTTAGAATACCAAGGGGTACTTGTAATATAAAACTTAGTAGGATAATATACCTTTTCCTTGTGGTTGATTCCTTGGAGCTTCAAGAGCCTAGCACCAATAATGTGGATGCCTCAAGTGGAATCACAAATCACCAAAGCAACTTGGAAAACTTGAGAGAATAGCAAACACACTAGAAATCGGCCCTACTCTTGTTCACTCACGCACTAGTGCCATTTCATGTGCCAAAGAGCTCTTTATATAGTATGGACGATTAGGGTTACATTCATGTAAACCCTAATACCCATGACCTTTCATTTCTGTAGGATCCATGCGTTAAAACTCCATGGACTATCCATGCAAGTTTAGCCCAACCTAAATGAACTTGGCACATTCTATATATATATATATATATATATATATATATATATATATATATATATATATATATATATATATATATATATATATATATATATATATAAGAGTCCATATTGAATTAGTTCCTTTTGATCACTAAATTAATTCTAAATTAATTCTTGATCAATACTAATTAAATAATATGATTTCATATTAATATATTATAACTTATAATATATTAATAAACCATAGACATACTATTCTCAAAAGACTATCCATACAAATTGTTCTGGTGAAGTGCAACCCAAATGGACCATGATACTCTCGGGTCGAGTACATACCAATAATAGTTATGGGCTTAGACATCTAATCCAACAGTCTCCCACTTGGATAAGTCTAAAACTATTATTCAAGTATGACTCCAAGATCCCGACTAGCAATCGTAGCTCTTAAGGCCGCTGTCGAACTCTGACATAGTCAAATAACGTGTCCTAATTGATAAGGGATCATATATTCCTCCATTCTAGATATCATATGGACTGAGACATGGATTATGCTCATTCTCTCTGTCCATTTGTTGTTTATCGATTTCCAATTTATGACGACTGACTAATTGAACAAATCAAATCAGTCGAGGCTTGGCCAAGCACTCAGGGGTGTCATCACTAAATCATCGAGGGGCCCACAGATATCGCTTTTATCCCAAATGTTCGCTTGTACTTACTCATCAAATTACACATAACGATATGTTTTATAACAACCAAGTTACTCTTTGCGTTTACATATGTCAATGTGCAACTGACACGCAGCTACAACTCACATGTCTCCGTTTGAAGAATGTAAGATATTATCGTCTCATGATCACTCGTGATAAAATCCATGAAGTGATTCAAATGAGCGTGGGTTTAATCCAATACTCGAATCTCATTCCAGGAGCACTCATGAATGTTGTAGCAACTTTTGCTATGTGTAAACACTTTAGACATCTACAAGCCCAATTCATGACAGTCTTAATTCATACCTACTTCTAAAGTATGATTGACTGTGGAGAGTTTGAATAACCTAGTTATTTGGGAAGTAAAAACATGTAAAGTGAAACACAATAATAATCGAATCCATTATGGTCTCAGAAGTTATGAATATAAATAAAACACCTTTTATTTATCACCATATTGATTACACATTATTCATTGCATAATGTTTTGATTTATCAACTTAACACTTGAATTAAAACAATAGTTGTCTCATGCTCGAAGCATCCACACTATGTTTTCTAAATAATAGTTATTCCACACACCAAGTATGCACACTATGTTTGTCTATGATCCTTACTTTGTGAAATAGATTAATTGAACATGATTCGAATGATGCTCATTTCACAATCCCAAATCCTTACCGCATGCCATCTACTGAAATTTGTTAGATTCTAAACTTATATGCATTGATCCTCTTGTAATGACTATGCACAAAAGTCATAAAGGCTTGGCAACAGACATTTACAAAGTATTCCAACGGAGATCAATTCCACGGAAACGAAGTCTCACATTCAAAGTACATTCCTTTGAACATCCTTCTTGCATTAATTTTTCTAATCTTACACAGATTGAATAACTTCCACCTATGGATCATTTACATATTCCCATTCTGACCATCACTTCTGAATAAGAGTTGCCTCCTTTCAAAATATGTCAATATGGTCCTTTCCAAAATTTACATCATACTTCCAACTGTCCATGAGTAACTAATCTTTGGTAAACCTTTGATTGTCCTCAACAATTGCTTAATCATTTTAGTCAAATCCAATTCTAGACCTTTTCCCCTCTTAATGCCCTAGGCATTTGGAAAATTTAGAAATGATAAATATTATAGCACATGTAATCGATCCTTTACCCAAAGCATATGGGACACGATTCATGATGTCTCACATAAAGACATGATCCTAGACCAGCCTTTTGCTACCATATTTTGTATTTGCCATGTTTTCATAATTCGACTATGAAGAGGGATGCCGTAATCAAAATTGAATTTTGAGAACACAATATATATAGAATTTCCGTATGTTGAACCTTTCCAACATAAAATTCATATGTATATCCTTGACTAAAGATGATTAAAATCTCAATCTAAGCTTTTAGAATTGAAATGAAGTATAATTTCCTCTCCCTTAACTATAGCAAAATAACTTTTCAAACCATGCAGAGTCACGAATTGAGAATTTTGTTTTCTATAATTAACACTTAAAATAATAATCATGCTCCTGCTAACATGATAATTATTAGCATAACACTTATGCTCCCACTAGTTTTGACATGTATCCAGAAATCAGCTGGACTTCTAGAAATCAATAATTTATTGACTTTCTTACCAATGTTCAGATTTCTGATACGAGATGATCATACACCTTTCATTAGACAGCTCACATGTCTGTCTAAAGAATTTTAGAAGTATGAAAAGGGATGTCGTAATCATAGTCTCAATTGTTTAGACCTTTTCCATTTCTCACAAGTCCATGTTAGTGTGTCGGTTAACCACACACGCTCCACTAATGACTTTGAGAATGCAAATATCACAATTGCTATTTACTTAAAATCTATTTAGTGAAAGCATTTCCTCACCATCATTTTCATGAATCGGAGAGAAACCTTATGACACTTAGACTTTATGGTGTATGTGTTCCTATCCATGTGAATTTGTCAAAACCATAATCACAAGACAAGGTTAGTGACAAATTCAAACTCATATGGTCTGAACTTGTTTAATCTTAATTTCTTGCCATCTGGCAGCCCAAGGGCCTACCATGTCTTCCAAGTTACAAGCAGCCGATAACTCATAGAACTCACATGAATAGTCAACTTTAACCGGAATGGGCATAGAAACAAGAATTATGTTAGGACGATAGGTTATAAACCTAAAGTCGTGTGCTAGCGATAAACTACAAGTTTTATTCTTGATTAGTTCTTGAAAATCTTTCAGGATCTTTAAGACTCCTACTGTCCTCTTGACATATTAGACTCTCTTTCCAAGAACCATTCCTTGACAAACAAATATTCAAGAGATAGTGCGGATTCTTATCAAGACAAACACTTCACACTATTGGCCTTAGTTTGTCTTTGTTTTATCCAAAACATCACAACTTACCAATTTCAAGTGTACAAGAGTAGAAAACATTTTACTCTGCATTTGACAAGTGATATAAACCTTTCTTTATGTCACTCAAGGTTACAATTTTGGAGCATCACTCAAAGAATTGTTTTGGAACGAAGTATGACTCATCTTCATGATTTTAACCATTCCAACAATTCATGATTCCTCTTCTTAGCCATAGGAATGCACTAAGATGTCCTTTAGAGGATCAAATTGTGATATTGTTTCTTAATGATTAAGATGATCATAAAACATGATACTAAAGTACTCTCCCATCTTTTCAGATTTGAGAAACTTTTAACTTTCTGCCTAATTTGATTCTTCTCATTCGTTCTGCCATACATTGAAACTTTTCCAACGTTTCAGAATTATACTTAAACTTGTAAGTATAACCATATTTACTAAACTTTATTAAATCATGACGAATAGTCTTATCGATCTTTGTGTTGCACTTGACCAGTGCACACGAATGTGTACTCGATCCTTTAGTCCTTCACTTGACTCACATATACATGTGAACAAGGAATTAGTCTTACATTTCCAAAGATGAAAATTGTCATTCATCATACAATACAACTTGCATGATTCCAAGTTTCTGTCTAATTGAGTCTTGGGTGATGAGAATCTTTCCTTATTTGGTAAATTTAGACACTACCACAAATGAAAGAATCAAATTCATATTTCCAATATTGCTAGAAACATACAAACATCAATTTTTCATAAATGCTAGTGCAAGGAGATATAATAAAATAAAACAAAATTTTATTTATTTATAAAATGCGGAAAAAACTTTTTCCTTACAATGCAACTTTAAATGAAAACTATGCTATTACATATTTCCTAGCAATCTATCATAACTCCTAACCAGCAGCTCAAAAATCCGATCTTCGAACCATGCGATTAACATCCATCTTCGCGATCAGATTCAACATACTCTTCCTTTAAGTTTCCTTCCCTTTGCTTAATCCTGCCAAACATCAAAATGCAACCTAGTCACATCATGTATTAAGAATCAACAATTAGAAACTTAACAGAGTTAGATAGTGTAATTACCTGAAGCAGAGTCAAACTTTTTGATTCTTCCTTCTCTCAGATCTTTCAGGTAGTCAGGGCAGCTTCGCAACCAATACCCCTTCTATTGACAATAAAAACATATAGACTCTTTGGGAATGGTACACGAGACTTTCACAGACTTAGCCTTTCCCTTTACCTTTTGGTCAACTGGGTTGACCAAGGCCGATCCCTTTCCATTGGGAAGAGAAAGCTTTTCTGGACTTCCAATGTTACCATTGTCAATGTCCATGGTAGTTTGAGAAGTTGATCTTCCACCCAAATTTACTTTTCCAGTGCGCCAAAACATTTCTGATTCAGCAGCAACAAGCAAATAAGTAAGATCAATAAGGGTCATGTCGTGGTCTGTCACATAGTAGTCCTTAATGAACTCACTATACGACTCAGAAAGTGATTGAAGAACCCAGTCAACAACCAACTTCCTTGATACTTCGACGCCCAACACTCTCAGCCTGTCGATATGTGACTTCATCTCCAAGACGTGAGAACACACATGCCTTCCATCTTCATGTTTCATTGCAAGTAGGGCTTGAGTGACCTTGAATTTTTCAAGTCTTTGAGCTTGTGGGTCAGGGAGAATAATTGGAGGAGGTGGAGGAAGAGAAGTATGATTTCCATGATCCAATCGCGAGACATCATCTTCACTAGGAAAGCTTGTTCCAAGAGATTTTGGAAGACCATAATTGTCTGAACCAGACATCTACAATGGGAGAAATTCAAGTTAGTTGATTTAAGTCCTTAATAGAACACCCAATATGAAATAATAAGGCTAGGACCCAACACAATATTTTATAACTTAGAAGAGGGATGTCGTAATCCAAGCTACAAAATATTTGAAGGTAGGCGAATACCAATTTCCACCATGAAAAACGAAATAAGTATTAAGTTTTTATTGGATTGAAACTCCTAGATCTTTTGAGATTCATTGAACTTTTCAATGGCATGTTTAAATCTCGATTGTGCCCTCTCAAGTTTGTGACTGGGATGCCGAGGATCACAAACAATGTGTGAATAACCATGCAAATTAACTTGGTACCCTTAATTTTATCACCTAATTGATGTGCCGGTTACCCACACGCGCTCCACCGTTCTATGATAAACATTAAGTCACCCTTTGCCACTCTTACTAGTCCATGTTAGTGTGCCGGTTAGCCACACACGCTCCACCAACGACTTGGTAAGGTACAAAGTGTAATTTCATGGGTTAGCACCATCTTCACATTTTCCTAAAGTAACTAAGATTGGGAATTTATAAAATGTTTAGTTACTTTATATTTATCATTGTACTTATAATGAGAATTATAGACATTGTCCTACTCGTTCGGCTAAGGACCCTCCACCAGTTGTGACAACCCGAAATTTTCATTTGTATAATCTCTTCAGTCAAACACTTCAAATAATAGTCAAATACATTTCAGAAGATTTTTGGCCGGTTTAAAGTCCGTTTGGGTGTTTTTTTTTAAATAAATTCATGAAGCGATTAAATAAAAGGGAGTGTTTTCTAGGACGTAATGTGTAACGATTAAACAACTAACACCATAACAAGGTGTTTACGGACAAACAACAGGAGTTTGGGCCGTAAACTCCTCTTCAACTTGAACTCATGCATATATCATGAGTTTACTCCCCATTCTCACTTTACACTTCCCACCTCAAGAACACCCACCACTTTTCTCTCAAGTATCATCACACACTTTCTTCAAATCCGCCAGAATGTAAGTACTTCCTTCCTAGATTCGTTCATACAACACTTCATCTAGTGTTTATACATCATTTCATCCATGGATTCTTGATTTTTACTTAGATCGTCAAGTGTTCTTCAAAACACCAAGAACACACACTAGTGTTTTTCGGTCCTAAACACTCTTACAAGCTTCCTATAAGTAAGTACACTCCTCCTATCTAGTTATTTGCTTAGGATACTTGTTAATCCCTTGGAAGAACATCAAAATCCCCAAGAACATATGTGTTTACGGTCAAGGGAGACCCTTGAACCGTAAACACCATCAAATGGTGTTTTGGTACCCCTAACACCTTCTATGGCTTGGATAAAAGACTAGAACCTTGCATGCATGAACTAGAAACACCAAAACACGAAATGGTTAGAGTAACCATGAGTTTACGACCGTAAACTCTCCAAGGTGGTCCAAGGAGTGTAAACTCCAAAGAAGGTCCATTTCGAGCCCTAACCACTTCCTAAGCCTTTGATGCAAACCTAGAACACTTTCTTGTGAAGTATAATACCTTAAAACACACAAATGCACCAAGTACTATGAGTTTACGGCCGTAAACTCATGGGGGAAATGGTCCAGAAACCGTAAACACATCTAGGGTTACCAAATGAGGAGTAAACTCCAATGTGAGGTCATACTCTCCTTAGATGCAACCCTTTAGCACTCCTAGCACTTAAAAAAAAGTGTTTCCATGTATTAGGAGGTCTTTACTTGATTAATTGGCTGTAAAATTACTAATTAGATACATTTGTGTATCACTACATGTTGCATAGGATCCGTGTGTGTGTTCAAGTCCTCACTTGACACCTGGCATCCTACCCGACACTTCCATCAAATTCACTCACTTCAGGTGAGTTCATACCCCTTAATCAACCTTTTAAATGATTTTAAATGCTTTTATGGGGGGGGGGAATACAAGTTGAACACTTCTAGTTATTGCTTTAATCACATGTGATTAATAACTAGAATAAACAGAAAGATTTCTTACTACTTTCAATATGCGATCAAACTTATGGATTTTCAAGCTTTCAAACCTTTTTATATAACTATTTTGATATTAAAACTGTTTTCAAACTCTTTTATACTTGTAATATTTTCAAATCCATATCTACACTAGTATATTTATATAAGTAAGACTTGAAGGACTTAGGACTGATAGCTCACCTTATTTCCTGTTCCTTGTTTGGTTGTGGACTTAGGGTATCTTGTTATTTGTTCGAATGTCGTTGAATTCTTAGTTATATATCATATATTCATGTGTTGGATATAAAAGCTTTCACATTAGTTTATTTTCCTTTGTGTAACAAAGGCATTCAAACAACCTTACTATTTAACTATAATAGGTATAGTTAAGGGATTACTACTCATTACTACTACTACAACGATCCATACAAGAGTCAATACATTGTGAGTCATTACATAAGTACTACATTAAGTAACAGAACATTCTATATAGTATACAAGAGAACATACTATACACGATACAAGAGAATATACTATACGTTATATAAACACTAATTACTAAAACAGAATGTGACATACTACTTCTCGATACGACACTTCATTGTGCTATCACCATGTAACCAGAGTCTCCTGGAGGGAGAGCGGGCATTATGTGTATAGATCTATACGGGACAGACACTCCCACATCCCGACTGCTAGCTACAGTTCGAGCCGACTAGGCCAAGGGGTGACAAAATGTCACCATACTACGTGTGACCTGGAGGGTCATCAGTTATTCAGTCGTCGATTAGTATGGTTACATACGAGTTCACATTCAAACCTTAAATTAACTAAATAAGGATTTAAGGCAAAAATAAACTTTTCGAGGCGTACCGCCTGGAGTCTACATTTTACTACTATAGATTTAACTAAATAAGGACTTAAGGTAAAAAGTATTGTTCATTTCAGTACCACCTGGAGTCTGTATTTCATTACTTTGTGACTTGGTCACATACTCGTTTCAGTAAACTATATTTTTATACTAATAGTTTTACTAGGGAAAAACCCTTACATTTACAAAAGGACAATTATACAAACACTCGGGTCTTGGTAGAAGACTACTTTTTACTGGAAAACATAGGGCTTTCCAGGGAGTATACTATTTACAAACATGTGAAACCGATTACTACACTACATTGTTACTAACATTTTTATACAAGCAATGACACTAAATACTTATGAACTCACCAGCTTTATGCTGATACTCGCTTTCAAAATAACTTGTATTCTCAGGTCATCAGTAGACAGGTACAGATGAAGCTTTTGAGAAGATGGAGCACATACAAGACTCATCTTTTATTTTGATTATACTTTTGGTGTCTTAAAAACTTTACAGAACACGCTTGTATTACAATTATTATATTAATGCAATGGATGTTGTTGCTTGTCTTTACTATTATGCATTGTTATGATACTGTACATGACGTCCTCCGCCCCAGAACGTTTCCGCCGTTCTCGGTTTTGGGGTGTGACAGATTGGTATCAGAGCATTGTTTATAGTGAATCGAGTATATCAACCCATAAAAGATATACGGACTATAAACACATCGGGATTAAAACACTCTGAACAAGAATATATACTTTTAAATAATAAAATATTTAACTAAGTATATATGTACATCCATTCATTCCAGGGTCAGTATCATACTAGAACAGAACAAAAGTATTACGATTGTTGAACAACACAATTAGGCTTAGAGACATATAGTCAAAACTAGGGGGATATAGCCTGATCAACTATATTTTCCGAGGAGTGACTAGCATGTGCCTAAGAATGATTGTGGTGTTGTAACATGTCTAAAAAAACTTACCAACACTACTACAACAAGAACGTTAGAACAGAATAATATAGGACTATTCTGCATTACTATAAACTACATATGTGAGAATTAAAAAGGTCGTTACTAGTAGGGCAATAGTTGCTAAGTGGATACTCCAAGGTTACATGTGACGAAGGCGCTATAGACTTAGAATCTGTGATCTTTGCTTTACCTCATGTTCCTTTTTTGGTTGTGGATTTGGAGTTAGGGTCACTTATTCAAAGGTCTATCCTGTTTTGGTTGCATGTAATTAGTATGCACTATGCAAGTATTGAATCAACTATTAACGATCATCTTATAAGTATCTTAGATTAGTACGTGTATTAACTATTCTTTCCCCTATTCTCGCATAGATAGCATGGCTGGCTTCCATCTCCCTGGCGATCCGTACTATCCCAACCAAGGCATTGGTGGATGGCTTGATGAGGAGCCAGAAGATGATCACCCAATCCCTCTGGATGATCACCGTGCAGAAGGCTTTTCTGATAGCTCCGACTCCGAACCAGAGGTCAACAACCTTCCCCAAGGAGTTCCATTTCCAAACCTCAACCCCCGTCCGAAATTTCAAGGTCCCACTCCCTTGTGGGCAATAACCTTGAATCGATGGAGTGATGAGCAGGGTCAGCCCTTACCTTACAACGGAGACCGAAGTTCTACAACATAAGCGAGGGAGGTTCAGCTGACCGAGTCCTGCCCATCATGGTCCGTAGGATTTCTAGGAACATCGAGCAAGGCCATGCAGCCATCGACCGAGTAGTGGAAATTGACGCCAACTCTGGCCTTAACACAGTCCGCATTCGCCAACTCGAAGAGGCTATGGATAGGACTAGGAGGACCAATGAGGCTCTGCAGCAATAGCTAGCTGCATCCCGGGCTGAAGTCTTGGAACTCCGAATGCATCAGAGGGCGCATGAGCGACATCTACAGGAGGTGGTACGTCAACTGGCAGACCTGAGGGTGAGCCCAAGGGATACTCGTCGCTGGTAGAAGATGTTAACTCATCTTTCTCATTTGATTAAGGAATAGCCTATCTTTTCTATGCTCTATAGAGCACTTGTCTGTAAACTTTCCTAACTTTGAAAGTACTCTAACTAGACTTCTAAGCTGCCAACATTTTCCCTTATGGTTTGATGTAAGACCTACTGTTAGGTCATTTTTCCCGAACACATTTTACATCATTAATACCAGTAATCTTGGCAGTTATCTAATATAGTGAAAAGTTCCTACTCTTGTGTTTTTCCAACTCTATTGATATTCTTCTATCTAACAATTGGACTATGGCGATTTAGTCCATGAAACACTCTCATCATACTTACAGTCGATACTTACTATTGTCATCATTTTCATGAAAATTCAGTAAAAGATGTCGCCTCGTCCTCGTCCGACCAGGGGCAGACCTGCAACTCAAACTCCACCACCACCACCCCCTCCGCAGCAATTCGATGCAGTGATGTTTCAGGCAGCTGTGACCGCAGCTGTGACCGCCGCCATGGCCCAAGTAAACTCTGGCGGTGTTAGTGGAACGGGTACTGGCACTAACTCTAGCCATGGTGAAATCCATCCACGTGCACGAGAGTGCACTTATAAAGATTTCATCAGCTGCAAACCTACATACTTCAATGGAACCGGAGGGATCCTTGCACTCTCCCAATGGATCGAAAGAACAGAAGCAATCTTCGAGATGTGCTCGTGCCCCGAAGGAAGCAAGATAAAGTTTGCTGCTTGCACCTTCACCCAAAGGGCTCTAACGTGGTGGAATGGCCATGGCAAATCACTCTCATTGGTAACAGCCAACGCCATGGGCTGGGACACACTGAAGGACCTTATGAAAGGGAGTACTGCCCGAGGGGCGAAATTTAGAAGCTCGAGGAGGAACTATGGAAGCTCAAAATGCAGGGTTCCGACATAGTGGCTTATACAGCCAGGTTCTCCGACCTGGTGGCTCTATGTTCAAACATGGTCCCCACCAAAAACAAAAAGATCGAGAGATACATCTGGGGTTTGGTGCCCCCGTATCGTGGGAACGTTCTAGCTTCAAACCCTGCGACCTTTGATAATGCCAAGGAATTGGCCCAAAGGCTCATCGATCATGAAGCTCCTTCTACTCAAGCAACAACCACAACTACTGCCCCAGCACCAACCGACACGACCGACAACAAAAGGAAGTGTGGGGATCATAGGAAGGGAAAATCACATCAATCCTCTTCCAAGAAACAACAGACAATGGTTGTCCATGCTGCCACAACTCCTGCTGCCCCTGTACCAGCCAAAACATATGCATGGAACCTACCCAAGTGCACTAAGTGCTCTTTCCATCATAACGACCCCTGCCGTGAGATGCACTGCACTAACTGCGACCGAAAGGGCTATAGCGCACGGTTTTGCAGAGCACAACCCAAACCCATCAATCAGATTCCCAGTGCCGGAGTGAGTCACGCCTACTATGGGTGCGGTGAGATAGGACACTTCAAAAGAAACTGCCCTAAAGCTGGGAATGTGGGAGGAGCAGGAAGACTACTTGCTATTGGCCACAATGAGGCCGTGGCAGACTCCACGTGTACGTTCCTTCTCGATAACTCTTATGCTTGTATCCTATTCGATAGTGGGGCTGAAAGGAGCTTCGTAAATCAAAAACTTAAACACTTACTAAATCAATCACCACAAACATTAAAAGAAACCTTCGTCATAGAAATGGCTAACGGCAAGACAGAGAGTTCTAATGAGATTTACATAGGGTGTTCCCTCACAGTAGATAATCATTCGTTTCCAATCGACCTCATACCAGTAGCTATCCAGAGTTTCGACGTCATCGTAGGCATGGACTGGCTGAGTCTTTATCGTGCCGACATTCTGTGCTTCGAAAAAGCAGTCCGCCTGAATCTACCGAATAACGAACCCTTGTTGATCTACGGAGAAAAACCCAGTTCAAGCCTTCATATCATCTCAAGTATTCAAGCCGAGAATTACTTGCGTAAGGAATATCGTGCATTCCTGGCGCACGTTGTCGATACGAGCCGGAAAACAAAGGACTTAAAAGACCTCCCCGTAGTACGCGATTTTCCCGACGTCTTTCCGGAAGAACTCCCAGGATTACCCCCGCAACGTCAAGTCGAGTTCTGAATCGACTTAATCCCAGGAGCGACCCCCGTAGCCAAATCGCCCTATCGTCTAGCACCTGCTGAGATGCAGGAACTATCCGGTCAACTTAACGAACTGCTCAGCAAGGGCTTTATAAGACCAAGCTTCTCACCCTGGGGAGCTCCGGTCTTGTTCGTCAAGAAGAAGGACGGATCTTTCCGTATGTGCATCGATTATAGGGAACTCAACCAGCTCACGATCAAAAATCGTTACGCTCTTCCGCGCATAGACGATTTATTTGACCAACTGCAAGGGGCGAGCTACTTCTCCAAGATTGATCTGAGGTCTGAGTATCACCAGTTACGAGTGCTGGAGGAGGATGTTCCGAAGACAGCCTTCCGAACTCGTTACGGACACTACGAGTTCGTAGTGATGCCTTTCGGACTGACCAATGCGCCCGCAGTATTCATGGACTTGATGAATAGAGTATGCCGTCCTTACTTGGATCAGTTCGTCATCGTCTTCCTTGATGATGTACTTATCTACTCTCGAAGCGAGGAAGAGCATAGCGATCATCTGCGACAAGTCCTAGGAACCTTACGATCGGAGAAGCTTTATGAGAAGTTCTCTAAATGCGAATTTTGGATCCGAAGAGTCGAATTCTTAGGACACGTGGTTAGTGAAGAAGGAATCCATGTGGACCCATCCAAAATTAAAGCCATCGAGAACTGGTCAGCACCGAAGACGCCTACGGAAATTCGTCAATTTCTAGGCCTCGCTGGCTACTACCGCAGATTCATTCAAAACTTCTCTCGAATCGCAAAACCCCTTACGACATTGACCCAGAAAGGTGTGGCCTTTGACTGGGAAGAGAAGCAAGAGAAGGCATTCCAAACGTTGAAACGAGCCTTATGCACCGCACCGATACTGTCCCTCCCCGAAGGAACAGAAGATTTTGTGGTCTATTGCGATGCGTCAAATCAAGGACTCGGCTGTGTTCTGATGCAACGAGGTAAGGTCATCGCCTATGCCTCAAGACAGCTGAAGACACATGAGGTCAACTACACCACCCACGATCTCGAATTAGGAGCGGTTGTGTTCGCCCTAAAGATCTGGAGACACTACCTGTATGGTACGAAGAGTACTATCTTTACAGACCACAAAAGCCTGCAGCACATATTCAACCAGAAGGAGCTCAATATGAGACAACGACGGTGGGTAGAGCTACTCAATGAGTACGAATGTGAAATTCGTTATCATCCGGGCAAAGCCAATGTAGTAGCAGATGCCCTAAGTTGGAAAGAATATTCTGGTCGAAGAGTCAAATCCTTAACAATGACTATCCATTCGCATCTACCCGCACAGATTAAGGAGGCTCAGCTCGAAGCCTTGAAACCTGAAAATGTTGCGGGAGAATCCCTGCGAGGAATGGATAAGAACTTGGAAGCCAAGAGTGACGGAGCCTTATATCTCATGGACCGGATCTGGAAACCGAAACACGGTGGCTTCAGAGACCTGGTCATGAAGGAAGCACACAACACTCGATACTCCGTCCACCCAGGTTCAGATAAGATGTATCTAGATCTCAAAAAGTCATATTGGTGGCCTAACATGAAAGCAGAGATTGCTACCTTCGTAAGTAAATGACTTACTTGCGCTAAGGTCAAGGTTGAATACTAGAAACCATCAGGTCTACTCCAGCAACCGGAGATACCTGAATGGAAGTGGGAGCGGATCACTATGGATTTCATAACCAAGTTACCCAAGACAAAGGGTGGACTTGATACCATATGGGTCATCGTCGACAGATTGACGAAGTTCGCACACTTCCTACCCATCAAAGAAACTGACAAAATGGAGAAGCTCACGAGAACATACATTAGGGAGATCGTACGACTGCATGGTGTTCCTATGTCTATTATCTCCGATAGAGATAGTAGATTCACTTCGAGATTCTGGCAGTCCCTACAAAGCTCCCTAGGAACGAGGCTGGACATGAGTACAGCCTACCATCCACAGACCGACAGACAAAGTGAGAGGACTATCCAAACCTTGGAGGATATGCTGCGAGCCTGTGTGATCGACTTTGGGAAAGCGTGGTATACCCACTTACCTCTCGTCGAATTCTCTTACAACAACAGTTATCACACGAGCATCAAGGCTGCTCCATTTGAAGCCCTCTATGGCCGGAAGTGCAGATCCCGTGTGTGCTAGGCTGAGGTGGGTGACACTCAGTTAGCTAAAGGACGAGTCCCTGACAGCACTCTCACGGGTCCGAAGATCATTCAGGAAACGACAGAGAAGATCGTTCAGATTCGTGAACGATTGAAAGCCTCTAGAGACCGACAGAAAAGCTACGCAGACAAACAGAGGAAACCCTTGGAGTTCCAGGTTGGAGACCGAGTCCTTTTGAAAGTCTCACCCTGGAAGGGCTTGATACGCTTCGGAAAGCGTGGAAAGCTAAATCCAAGATACATTGGGCCTTTTGAGATTCTCGCTAGAATCGGCCCCGTAGCTTACAAACTCAATCTACCCCGCGAGCTCAGTAACGTACATCCTACCTTCCACGTCTCTAACTTGAAAAAGTGCCTATCCGACGAGACTCTTATAATCCCACTCGACGAGATCGAGATTAACGAGAACCTCAACTTCGTGGAAGAACCTGTAGAGATCATGGACAGAGAGGTCAAACGAACGAAACAAAGCCGCATCCCAATCGTAAAGGTTCGCTGGAACGCCAAGCGAGGACCGGAATTCACATGGGAGCGCGAGGATCAAATGAAACTTAAATATCCACATCTCTTTACTTAGTTATTTGTAATAACTTAGTTGCTTAAACTCTAATTTCAGGACGAAATTCCCTCTAACGGGGGGATGATGTGACAACCCGAAATTTTCATTTGTATAATCTCTTCAGTCAAACACTTCAAATAATAGTCAAATACATTTCAGTACAATTTTGGCCAGTTTAAAGTCCATTTGGGTGTTTTTTTTAAATAAATTCATGAAGCGATTAAATAAAAGGGAGTGTTTTCTAGGACGTAATGTGTAACGATTAAACAACTAACACCATAACAAGGTGTTTACGGCCAAACAAGATGAGTTTGGGCCGTAAACTCCTCTTCAACTTGAACTCATGCATATAGCATGAGTTTACTCCCCATTCTCACTTTACACTTCCCACCTCAAGAACACCCACCACTTTTCTCTCAAGTATCATCACACACTTTCTTCAAATCCGCCAGAATGTAAGAATTTCCTTCCTAGATTCGTTCATACAACACTTCATCTAGTGTTTATACATCATTTCATCCATGGAATCTTGATTTTTTCTTAGATCTTCAAGTGTTCTTCAAAACACCAAGAACACACACTAGTGTTTTTGGGTCCTAAACACTCTTAAAAGCTTCCTATAAGTAAGTACACTCCTCCTATCTAGTTATTTGCTTAGGATACTTGTTAATCCCTTGGAAGAACATCAAAATCCCCAAGAACATATGTGTTTACGGTCAAGGGAGATCCTTGAACCGTAAACACCATCAAATGGTGTTTTGGTGCCCCTAACACCTTCTATGGCTTGGATCAAAGCCTAGAACCTTGCATGCATGAACTAGAAACACCAAAAAACGAAATGGTTGTAGTAACCATGAGTTTACGGCCATAAACTCATGGGTTTACGACCATAAACTCAAGGGTTTATGACCGTAAACTCTCCAAGGTGGTCCAAGGACCGTAAACTCCAAAGAAGGTCCATTTCGACCCCTAACCACTTCCTAAGCCTTTGATGCAAACCTAAAACACTTTCTTGTGAAGTATAAGACCATAAAACATACAAATGCACCAAGTACCATGATTTTACGGCCGTAAACTCATGGGTGAAATGGTCTAGAAACCGTAAACACATCTAGGGTTACCAAATGAGGAGTAAACTCCAATGTGAGACCATACTCTCCTTAGATGCAACCCTTTAGCACTCCTAGCACTTAAAACAAATTGTTTCCATGTATTAGGAGGTCTTTACTTGATTAATTAGTTGTAAAATGACTAATTAGATACATTTGTGTATCACTACATGTTGTATAGGATCCGTGTGTGTGTGTTCAAGTCCTTACTTGACACCTAGCATCCTACCCGGCACTTCCATCAAATCCACTCACTGCATGTGAGTTCATACCCCTTAATCAACCTTTTAAATGATTTTAAATGCTTTTATGGGGGGGGGGGGAATACAAGTTGAACACTTCTAGTTATTGCTTTAATCACATGTGATTAATAACTAGAATAAACAGAAAGATTTCTTACTACTTTCAATATGCGATCAAACTTATGGATTTTCAAGCTTTCAAACCTTTTTATATAACTCTTTTGATACTAAAACTGTTCTCAAACTCTTTTATACTTGTAATATTTTCAAATCCATATCTACACTAGTATATATATATAAGTAAGACTTGAAGGACTTAGGACTGATAGCTCACCTTATTTCCTGTTCCTTGTTTGGTTGTGGACTTAGGGTATCTTGTTATTTGTTTGAATGTCGTTGAATTCTTAGTTATATATCATATATACATGTGTTGGATATAAAAGCTTTCACATTAGTTCATTTTCCTTTGTGTAACAAAGGCATCCAAACAACCTTACTATTTAACTATAATAGGTATAGTTAAGGGATTACTACTCATTACTACTACTACAACGATCGATACAAGAGTCAATACATTGTGAGTCATTACATAAGTACTACATTAAGTAACAGAACATACTATACACTATACAAGAGAACATACTATACACGATACAAGAGAATATACTATACGTTATACAAACACTAATTACTAAAACAGAATGTGACATACTACTTCTCGATACGACACTTCATTGTGCTATCACCGTGTAACCAGAGTCTCCTGGAGGGAGAGCGGGCATTATGTGTATAGATCTATACGGGACAGACACTCCCAAATCCCGACTGCTAGCTACAGTCCGAGTCGACTAGGCCAAGGGGTGACAAAATGTCACCATACTACGTGTGACCTGGAGGGTCATCAGTTATTCAGCCGTCGATCAGTACGGTTACATACGAGTTCACATTCAAACCTTAAATTAACTAAATAAGGATTTAAGGCAAAAATAGAATTTTCGAGGCGTACCGCCTGGAGTCTACATATTACTACTATAGATTTTTCGAGGCGTATTGTTCATTGAGTACCACCTGGAGTTTGTATTTCATTACTTTGTGACTTGGTCACATACTCGTTTCAGTAAACTATATTTTTATACTAATAGTTTTACTAGGGAAAAACCCTTACATTTACAAAAGGACAATTATACAAACACTCGGGTATTGGTAGAAGACTACTTTTTACTGGAATACATAGGGCTTTCCAGGGAGTATACTATTTACAAACATTTGAAACCGATTACTATACTACATTGTTACTAACATTTTTATACAAGCAATGACACTAAATACTTATGAACTCACCAGCTTTATGCTGATACTCGCTTTCAAAATAACTTGTATTCTCAGGTGATCAGTAGACAGGTACAGATGAAGCTTTTGAGAAGATGGAGCACATACAAGACTCATCTTTTATTTTGATTATACTTTTGGTGTCTTAAAAACTTTACAGAACACGCTTGTATTACTATTATTATATTAATGCAATGGATGTTGTTGCTTGTCTTTACTATTATGCATTGTTATGATACTGTACATGACGTCCTCCGCCCCAGAACGTTTCCGCCGTTCTCGGTTTTGGGGTGTGACACCAGTCAAGGAAGCGGTGGGTGAGAGTGGACACCCATTAAGCGGCCATTTTATAGGCAACAACCTTATACCCCCATTATAGGTTGGCTTCGTGAAAGAGGCCTACTGACGGTAAGACCGACTTGCTCTTATACACACACACATATATATATATATATATATATATATATATATATATATATATATATATATATATATATATTATTAACTTATAATACTATAAAGTATAAAAGTTGAATTTTAACTTTTAAAACTCTAGGGTTTGGAATTAAAGTGTCTGTGAGACTTTACAAATTCCAAAACTTAAGGGAAAGTTTTGAACCTATTCAAAAACTTTTCATTACTATAACTTATGAGTTTTAATGGTTTTAAAGACAAGACTCTTGAAAATCCATAACTTGAGGACACGCTATGGATGTCATAAAACAATTTATGAAAAAAGAGTCTTCAAGTTTCTATAACCTATGGCTTTAAAAACTCTTTTAAAGAAAAACTTTTGGCATTCCATAACTTGAGGACAAGTTATGGAGTCCATTAATTGGCATTTAGATCAAGAATTACACTAACAAACAATTTGCAAATAATTCCTATGATCTACCAAAATTCATAAGTATGAACATTCATATCAACAATTTCAAGAATCATATAAACATATTTAAAACTTGAAAATATGATAATAACCATTGAAAATGGATTAGCATAATCATTCCCACATCAAAAAAAGGTTTTATAAGTCCAAAACAGTTTAGGGTAATGATTCTAGTCCATTTCCAGCAGCAAAACTCGAAAATCTGCAAACAGGGCCTCCTACTCGCCGAGTGGAAGAGCCTACTCGACGAGTAGGATGAGTTTACACTTGGACCCATTGAGTCCCTCCATGGACTCGGCGAGTTCACTGTACAATTAGCAGAATTTTGACTATTTCAAGCAGTTTGCATCAAGTATAATGAAAACAAGCCTAGGCTCTGATACCACTGATGGGTTTTGAGCATTCTAACACTCCTAAGGTGTACATGCAACGTTATAAACATTAGATCTATGTTTTCTCTATTATACATGCAAATATGATTTTTCCAAGGTTCTCATCCTAACTAGCATACCAAGGGGTACTTGTAATATCAAACTTAGTAGGATAACATACCTTTTCCTTGTGGGTGATTCCTTGGAGCTTCAATAGCTTAGAACCAATAATGTGGATGCCTCAAGTGGAATCACAAATCACCAAAACAACTTGGAAAACTTGAGAGAATAGCAAGCACACTAGAAATCGGCCATACTCTTGTTCACTCACACACTAGTGCCATTTCATGTGCCAAAGACCTCTTTATATAGTATGGAGGATTAGGGTTACATTCATGTAAGCCCTAATACCCATGACCTTTTATTTCCATAGGATCCATGGGTTAAAACTCCATGGACTATCCATGCAAGTTTAGCCCAACCTAAATGAACTTGGCCCATTATATATATATATATATATATATATATATATATATATATATATATATAAGAGTCCATATTTAATTAGTTCCTTTTGATCACTAAATTAATTCTAAATTAATTCTTGATAAATACTAATTAAATAATAAGATTTCATATTAATATATTATTACATATAATATAATAATAAACCATAAACATACTATTCTCAAAAGACTATCCATACAAATTGTTCTGGTGAAGTGCAACCCAAATGGACCATGCTACTCCAATGTCGAGTACATACCAATAATAGTTATGGGCTTAGACATCTAATGCAACAAAACCTTGGGAGGTGATAATGATAACCTGCCTTAATGATTTTGTTAATATAAAATGACGATTACAAAGAGTATTTAAGTAACAACAAGCGAAAAAGTTCGTAGAGTAAGCTAAGAGTTAGTAGAGTGTGTCATGTGCGAGATACATGTGACAACCCGAAATTTCTATCTTGTACTATTATTCAAATCAATCAAAGTTAGACTCATTTTTGCTACCTTTTAGCATTATTTTGAGTCAAATTGAGTGTTGTAAACCTGGTATCTTCAAGTTAGAGTTTAGATTTGGGTTCCGTGAGTTCACCCGACACAAAAATTGGCCAAACACTCCAACATAAGGAGTGTACGGTCGTACACTAGGGTGTGCGGCCGCACACCCCTCCTCTGGAAGCACACTCACGACTATAAAGTGTAGACATGACTATCATTCAATCCTTTTCACCCATCTAGACCAGAACTCGTTTTCTCTCAAGGTGCATCCGATTTTGCAACTAGATCTTCAAGTAGTAAGTGTTTCTTTCCTTTGATTTGTTAATTCCTTACTCCATCTAGTATAAATCACTGATTTCATCCATGAAATCACTCCATTTTGGTAGATCTTCAAGTGTTCTTCAGTTTCACCAAGAACACCAAGAACACCTACTAAGTTCTTGGGCTCCAAACACCCCTATACACTTCTATATCGTAAGTACTCTTCTTCTGCATGTTATTTACTAGATATGAGCCTTAGAAAACATCCAGAACATGATCATCAAGGAGTGTGCGGCCGCACACACTCATGTGGTCGTACACCCCTTTCTTTAGTGCTTAAGGGCCTCAAACTCCAGTTGTAAGCTACCATGGAAAACACTTTTTGACCATTTTTCCTAGGAGTGTGCGGCCGCACACTCCATGGCCGCACACACAGGGCCGCACACCCAAAGGGCAGCACACCTGGTGGCCGCACACGCCCATATGTGACCATACACGCATTATATGCGACCCTTGGTACTTCTAGCACTTGAATCTAAGTGTTTCCTATGTCCTAGGGTGTCTTTCTTTGCATAATTAGTTGTTTAAACACTAATTATATACATATATGTGTCATTATATGTTCATAGGATCCATTGTGCTCAAGTCTTCACTTGACACTTAGCATCCTGCAAACCGATCTTTCATTCGTATAACTTATTACAGGTGAGTTCATACCCCCGTATTTTCATAGGTTTTACTGTTTTAAGGGGGGGGGGGGAGAATACAAGTCTAACACAAAGTTTTTGTGTTATAAACAAGTGATTTTAAATATCTTATCAAAATGGATTTCAGTTATCATCAAATGAAATGGTTTTCAATGATTGTTTCAAAACGACATCAAGTCACCAAAATGAATTTCAAAATATCAAACTTCTTTTAAATGTTTTTATAAACTTTTATTTCTCCCAGAAATCATACTAATATATATATATATATATATATATATATATATATATATATATATATATATATATATATATATATATATATATATAAGTTTAAAAGGCTTAGGACTGATAACTCACACTAGTTCCTTTTCCTTGTTTGGATGTGGGATTATAAGTATCATTTATTTGTCCGAGTGTCAATTAAATTTTACTTATATATAATTGTATATGTATACAAGTATAAAAGTTAATTCATTAAGTTTCAGTTTCCCTTTGTAATATGTTGAGCAAGGGGTTATATTCATGAATAGTCGTTATCAATTCAGGAATTACATATAAATTATAATAGGTATAATTTATGATTCATAAAACATTAATTCATGATTCAAGTATACTAGAGTACATTGTTTTACAATAACAAAGGTTTGATTCAAAACTATTCATGGGTATACATCTTTCAGATGCATGTTAAGTATACTAATTCAAGAACATACAGTCAATCATTTATTTCACAATGATTGGGCTTTTCATAACTATTATACATGTAACGTTTATATGATTTTATGAGTCAAGTAGTACAGGTTGTTTAATTCATTTAAACAATATAGTAAAGTCCTGACTTTATAACCAGAATCTCCAGCCGGGGATCGAAACAATGTGTGTATAGCTCTATATTGGGATTGACAACCCCGCACTCGGACTGCTAGCTACAGACAGGCATACACGCCTGTGAGTGACAAATTGTTATCAACATGTGTTCAACGCACTCATAGCGTTGGGTCAGGCCATCTAGTCAGTATGGTTATAATAACTCATTAAAAGATATTAACAATACGTTAGTGTCTAATTAACTAAACTTAAGTACATTTTCAAAGTACTAGTTTTTAAGATACAGTTTACAATATTACATCACAGTTTACAATAACAGTTGATGAAACCAGGCATACTCTCATATACAAGTTTACAAAAGGATTACAATTATAGAACATTGGTTTACAAATAGAATAGTTTTATGTATCAAAAACTACTTTTCATATACAACAGAAAATATAGGATTTTCTGGAACAGTTTACGTATTCAAGAAACATAAAACATACTTTCAAACATAAATACTTATGCACTCACTCAACTTTATGTTGATACTCTCTTTTAAAATTACTTGTATTCTCAGGGAATTAGTAGACAGGTACTCGCCGAGCTTTTGAGAAGATGGAGCTATTTGTGTCTTATCATCTTCTTTTGTATAACTATGTGAATTCAATATACTATGATGAAACACATGTAAATATTTATACTTTTTGAATACAGTGGTTGTTTGTACTCTGATTACTATAATGCATGTGTTGTGATACTACAAATGATGTCCTCCACCCCCGGACGTTTCCGCCGCCTGGTTTGGGGGTGTGACAATACATGTGTCAATTTATAGTCTAAACTAGCTAACAAGATGTATGATATTCCTGGGATCCTCTATGACCAGCTTTGTGAATGTTAATTAACTTGGTATTCCGGGTCTTTAGCATAGTTGAGACGAAACTCTATTGAGAATAAGTCTTCTATTGACTATTTTTTCACATGTGTTAGTTAAGAACAAAATATAATCGTTATAAATCTTAGTAAATAATAATAACGGTAATAGTCGGGATCCTGAGATAGTTGAGGATCCTGAATATCTGAGGAGGTTTAAGGATCCTAGATGCTTTGAGGATCCTGGACCTAAAAATTGCCCCCAAGTTATTCCTGAAAATAAGTGAGTTAGTTTCGATTGTATTGAAGGAATAACTTAAAGTAAATAAATAAAAAGAGATAATAGTATTTTTTAAATTTTAACCTTTAACGGCTAGTATAATTCAAATTCTAACATGTGGATTACTATCAGTTATAAAGCGGTCAAATCAGCTGTTGGTTTAGTATAAATAGATATGCTTTGTCTCATGATTTTATTTACTCTCCCTTACTATATTTCGATTACCGGAGATTTATTAGAAGGTAATTATCTCTTTTTCTTCTACGTTTTTACTTCTTCTATCATGGTTAAAAAATGGGCCGTTTCTCGCAAAAACATCTTAGCTCTCCCAAAAAACGACTTCATCGACCAAGGGATTCTCTCCTACGAGGAGACATGTTCCTTCGGCGACGATGATATTGAGTCTTTGAGACTCAACAGATCCTTCCCTCCTAAAGCCGTTTTTAGTCCCTTCGACCCTCTTATCCAACCTGACTTTGTCTCTCCTACCTGGGTGTGCTTCCCTGAATACCCCTTCTCCCTGGGTTTGAAATACCCTTTCCCTAGGATTGTCTCTGAATTATTCAGGGCAACTGGGGTTTCATATATTCAGGCCATGTCGATTGTTTGGTGGATCCTATACTAGATTAACCAAGAAAATCAGTTAAAAGTCCTTGATATAGGTCGCCCTGAACTGTCTGCATGTATGATCTCACTGTTGGATTTGGTGTCTAAGCCAATAATTGTAACTGGGATGTACTTGACATGATTATAGCATTGTCCTTTTGGGTTGCCTTTATCAGTGCAATTTGATAGGATGGACTTTTGAGAATAAGGTTATTTGTGATTTATTAATATATTATAAGTATAATATATTAATTGAGAAATCATATTATTTAATTAGTATTGATTAAGAATTAATTTGGAATTAATTTTGTGATCAAAAGAGACTAATTAAGTTTATGGGGATTGATTATCTAAATCAATGACTTTTGTAGTGTGGGCCAATGATCCATGATTTTTTTGATAGGCTAAACCAATAAGATAAACCATGGATAGTCTATGGAGGTTTAACCCATGGAGCATAAGAATGTGAAAGGTCATGGAGCATTAGGGTTTGCATGAATGTAACCTAGCTTAGTAACACTATAAAAGGATACCCCTAGTCCCAAAATTGGCAACACCATTCTTTCTAAGAGAGTGAAGTTGATTTTGTGCTAAGTAACTTATTTTCTCAAGCCTCCTCTTGCATTAGGTGTTTGTGAACCATTAGAGGCATCACACTTGAGGTGCTCAAGCTTTTGAAGTCCAGGAACTACAAGTCCTACTAAGAGGTAAGTTATCCAACTAGTTGTATTGATCAATTGTTCAATTGTATGCTAGTTAGGGAGAATGCTTTGGAAAAATTGAAAATGCATGTGTAATTAATGAAAACATAGATCCAAAGCATTTAGGGTTAAATGTGCACCATAGGAGTGTTATAGTGCTTAAATCCCAACATTGGTATCAGAGCCTAGGATTGTTTTCTGTTATACTTGATGCTTGTTATTTTTCAAAGTTGAAAAAAATCGATTTTCTTCCATTGACTGATGAACTCGCCGAGTTCATGAACTGACTCGACGAATCCACTTAGTAACAGGGCAACTCGGCGAGTCAGTTCATGCACTCGACGAGTTCATGGCCCTGGTTGCAGAATTTTGGGTTTTCTTGGCCTAGATTGGATTGGAATCACTACTAAAAACTGTTTTACATCATTAAATTTATTTTAAGATATGGTAGTGATTATGTTCATCGAATCACAAGATAATTGTCATAGTTTTAAGATAATTGTTGATTTATATGATAAACAAAGTTGCTTGCAAATTGTTGACTAGATATTATCTTGTTTATGAGTTTAGTTAGATCAATCTTGAATTATATGATAATTTTAGTTGTTATAAATTGATCTAAATGAAGTTTAATGACCTCCATAACTTGTCGTCAAGTTATGGAAAATGAAAGGTCTCATCTTTAAAATTGCATTAAACTCATAAGTTATGAATACCAAGAGTTTTGACAAGTTTCAAAATTTGCCCTCAAGTTTTGAAATTTGTAAAGTCTCATTAATGTAACTTTAATTCCAAACCCTAGAGTTTTAAAAGTTAAAATTCAACCCTTATACTTTATAATGTTATAAGTTTAATAATATATATATATATATATATATATATATATATATATATATATATATATATATATATATATATATATATATATATATATGTATAAGACAAGTCAGTCTTACCGTTAGTAGGCCTCATTCACGAAGCCGATCTATAAGGGGGTATAAGGTTGCTGCCTATAAAATGGTGGTTTAATGGGTGTCCACTCTCACTCACCGCTTCTTTGACTGGTGGAGGGTCGTTAGCCGAACGAGTAGGATAAGACATTAATTATGTTAAAAGTATAATGATAAATATAAAGTAACTAAAATTTTATTAAATACCCAATCTTAGTTACTTTAGGAAAATGTGAAAATGGTGCTAATCTATGAAATTACACTTTGCACCTTGTTAAGTCGTTAGTAGAGCGTGTGTGGTTAACCGACACACTAATCTGGGACTGAAAATGTGTGGAAAAGGGTAGCTTGATGTTAATCATAGATCAATGGAGAGTGTGTGGTTAACCGGCACATTGATTAGGTGAATTCTAACATTGAGTGTACCAAGCTAAGTTGCATGGTTATTCACACCTTGTTTGTGATCCTCGGCATCCCAGTCACAAACTTGAAGGGCACAATCGAGATTTAAACTTGCCATTGAAATGTTCAATGAATATCAAAGGATTTAGGAATTTCAATCCAATTAAAACTTAATAATCTATTTCGTTTTTCATGGTGGAAATTGGTAAATCTTCATTTACATACCTTCAAATATTTTACAATTGGATTACAACATCCTTTTACGCAATTATAGAATATTGTGTTGGGTCCTAGCCTTAATATTTCTTTTGGGTGTAGTATTAAGGATTATCATCTAATATAAACTTTGGTCTTCTTCTTTTTCAGATGTCTATCCCAAACAATGCTTCCAACCCAATCCCTTCCGGCTCTTTCTCCCTCATGAACCTATGTGGGAGGGTCATTTTCGATGGCTCGAACTTCAATGACTTGATTCGAAACATCGGAATGGCTATTCGCAATGAGGACAAAGAATATGTCCCAGATAAAGAGCTTAAGGAGATTGATGTCACCACTGTTACTCACGAACAAATCGTTGAACATACTACTCATGAGAGGGATGTGACAAAGGTGTCATGTCTAATGATTTCTACCATGACTGTTGAGCTGCAAAAGTCCTATGAGGACTACTATCCCTTTGAAATATATCAAGATTTGATGGAAAGATACCATCAAAGTGCTCGGCATGAGAGGTATGAGATCATTGCCTCCATGATCACAACCAAAATGAAGGATGATGTACCCATCACGGCCCACTTGCAAAAGATGCAGATATTTGTGGACCGCTTGCTTAAATTGAATGTCAATTTTGATGAAGAGTTGGCCATAGATATTATTCTACACTCTTTACCTTCTTGTTATAATTAGTTTCGTATGACCTATCATATGAACAAGGAGGAGGTCACTCTTAGCAAGCTTCAAGGCCTTCTAAGAACTGCAGAAAGCAACTTGAAAGGCAAGTCGGTTGTGTCTACTCCTACTACTACTTCTGCCCCTGTTCTGGCAATTGGACATGGGATGGGAAAGAAGAGGAATGCTCCCTCCAAGAGCCACAAGGGAAAGTCTCTTGATGGATCCTCTTCAAGTGGGACCAAAGTTGGTTCTGCTAATCCTTCTTCCAATCCAAAGGATGCAGAGTGCTTCCACTGTCACGAAAAAGGGCACTGGAAACGAAGCTGCCTCAAGTACTTACAGGATATAAAGGATGGAAAGATCAAGGCCTCCTTTGCATGTATTTACAGTATTCAATCTAATAACTCATCACATGCTAATTCTTGGGTCCTTGATACAGGTTGTGGTATTCACATTTGTTCTGATTTGCAGGGACTAAAAAGAAGTAGGGATGTGGAGCACGGGAAGATAAACTTAATCATGGGAAATAGGAAAGTGACTCCTGTAACCAAGATTAGAGTTTATTCTTTATTGCTTAGTAATGGTTTAAATTTAGATTTGACTAATTGTTGTTACTCGGCTGATATGGCGAGAAACATTATTTCCTTTCATAGTTTTTATAAACAAGGTTTTACCTTTTCTTTTAATAATGAAGATGGTGGTATTTATGCTTATTGTAATGGTGTTTTTTATTTTGAAGCATTACCTTGCAATGGTATATATGAAACTGTGATGGTTGTAGATAACTTAGGAAATCATGTGTTGAATATTGTTCGTCCAATGGTTTGGACAAGGCATGCTTGTGGCATTGTCGTCTTGGACATGTCAACAAGAAGCGCATAGCCCAACTCCAAAAGGATGGAGTCTTGGAGTCATTTGACTTGAAGTCGGATGACACTTGCGAATCTTGTTTACTTGGAAAGATGACCAAGTCACCCTTCACTGGTACTTGTGAAAGGGGTGAAGGTCTGTTGGATCTCATACACACTGATGTGTGTGGAACATTCAGAACCGCGACAAGGAATGCTAGCCACTTCTATGTGACTTTCACTGATGATTACAGTAGGTATGACTATATCTACTTAATCAAGCATAAGTCGGAAAATTTTGAAAAGTTCAAGGTGTTTAAGGAAGAAGTGAAGAATCAATTGGGCAAGAAAATAAAGATGCTACAATCCGATCGAGGAGGAGAGTAACTTAGTATTGAGTTCCTACACTATCTTAGGGAATGTGGAATTGTTTCACAGTTGACGCCGTCTAGGACACCACAACTTAATGTTGTGGCTGACAGGCGCAACCAAACCTTGCTAGACGTGGTTCGTTTCATGATAAATCGAGCTTCATTACCTATCTCATTCTGGGAGTATGCCTTAGAGACTGCCGCCCATATCCTTAATCTAGTTCCTACCAAAAGGTTGCCAAAAAACCTCACGATATGTGGACAGGGAAAGTTCCCACATTAGACCATATCAAAGTTTGGGGCTACGAGGCATTTGTGAGAAAAGAAACTCACGACAAGCTCGAACCTCGGAGCGAGCGATGTATTTTCATCGGCTACCCACAGAAGTCCTTTGGATATCTCTTCTACAGACCGAGTGAAAATGTTGTCTTCGTTGCAAGGAGAGCAGTCTTTCGCGAGAGAGAACTCATATGCCAAGAGGTCAGTGGGAGGCAACTCCTCTTGAACCAAATGACCAGGAGTTAAGCAGTGATGGAACCTCAAACACTAGCGATCAACCTGAGGAGGAAACTCCTCTTGAACCAAATGACCAGTCCGTACCTCTGAGACGTTCCAGTAGAGTTAGTGCTCCACCTGTGTTATATGGTTTTCATATAAGAGCTGAAGGTGATACATTAATCAGTGATAGCACACTGGTAAATCTGGATGAACCTAACAACTACAAGGAAGCCATGGCAGGCCCCGAGTCTGCAAAATGGAAAGAGGCTATGGAAATCGAGATTCATTCCATGTATGACAATAAAGTTTGGAACTTGGTTGACAATGTACCGTTCATAAGACAGTCGGGTGCAAATGGATCTTGAAAAAGAAGACCGACATGGATGGGAAAGTACACACATATAAGGCGCGACTAGTTGCGAAGGGCTTTACTCAAACTCATGGAGTTGATTATGATGAGACCTTCTCACCAATAGCGAAAATTAAATCCATAAGGGTTATGTTGGCCATAGCTGCATTTCATGATTATGAAATATGGCAAATGGATGTCAAAACCGCTTTCCTTAATGGAAAGTTGGCTGAAGATGTTTACATGAGTGAGCGAGAGGGTTTTTTTCAATGCAAAGTACCCTAATAGAGTGTGTAAGCTTGAAAAATCCATTTATGGATTGAAACAAGCATCTCGCAGATGGAATCTTTGTTTCGATGATAAAGTCAAAGAGTTTGGATTTTCGAGAAGCGAGGATGAGTCCTGTGTGTATGTCAAGGCTAGTGGGAGTATAGTTAGCTTTCTGGTGTTGTATACAGATGACATGCTACTCATAGGAAATGACATCCCAACCTTGAAGGAGGTTATGTCCTGGTTTGGGAAGTGTTTTGCTATGAATGACCTTGGAGAAGCAGCTTACATCCTAGGGACAAGGATATTGAGAAACAGGAGTAAAAGACTAATAGGACTTAGTCAAAGTACATACTTTGACAAGGTGTTGAATCGTTTCAGAATGGAGAACTCCAAGAAAGGTGACTTACCTATCCAATGCAATACCAAACTGAGTAAGACTCAGAGTCCGAGTATAGAGACTGAGATAGGAGAGATGAATCACATACCATATGCTTCCACAGGTGGTTCGATCATGTATGCTATGACTTGTACTCGCCCTGATGTGGCCTTTGCTTTGAGCATGGTCAACAGATATCAAGGAAATCCTGGTAAAGCTTATTGGATTGCGGTTAAGAAAATTCATAAGTACCTGCGGAGGACTAAGGACTGGGTCCTTACCCTCGGTGGGAGTGATGACTTGAGAGCGACAGGGTATAGTGAAGCCAGTTTTCAAACCGACAGAGATAATTTCCGCTCTCAGTCAGGCTGGGTGTTTACCCTGAATGGAAGAGCAGTAACATGGAAAAGTTCCAAGCAGGAGACTGTAGCTGATTCAACATGCGAATCAGAGTACATAGCAGCAAGTGAAGCATCGAAGGAGGCGATATGGTTGAAAAACTTCATCAGAGACCTTGGAGTCATACCATCCATAAAGGATCATGTGGAGATTTTCTGCGATAATGAAGGGGCGGTTGCCTTAACCAAGGAACCGAGAGATCATAGTAGATCTAGGCATATCGACAGAAAGTACCACTTCATAAGACATCAAGTGGAAGAAGGACACCTCGTGGTGAAGAGGATATATTTAGAGGACAACCCGACAGATCCTCTTACAAAGGGACTGAACAGGGTTAAGCACTTGCAGCATGCAAGGGGCATTGGGCTAACAGACGATATTAGTTTTAGTGATTAGAAAAATAGAATCTTGTAATAGCTAAATTGTAATTTACATTTGATGATTAAATAAAAGGAGTTTTATTTATAAGTAAAGTTATTGTCTTTTGTTAATTATTTACTATTGTTTCACTTTGCATGTTTTGACTTCCAGAATAATAAAGTATTCAAACTATCCATAGTCGTTCATACATTGGTAGTAAGTATGAAAGAATATTGTCATGAGTTGGATTGTAGATTGTCTAAGGCGTTAGACATAGCAAAAGTGTGCTACACCATTAATGAGTGCTCCTGAAATAAGATTTGAGTATTGAATTCAACACGCGCTCACCTGATCACTTCATGGAATTTATCACGAGTGATTGTGAGACGATAATATCATATAATCTTCAAACCAAGATATATGAGTTGTTGACTACGAGTTGGTTGTTCATTGATGGCATGAAAACGCATCAGTAACTTGATGTTATAAAACGTGTTGTTGTGCATGATTTGATGAGTAGTTAGTACAAGCATATAATGTCGAAGTTTATCTTTTCCTTTTATCCTAAGAGGATTAAAAGCGATATCTTGGGCACCTCGATGATTCTGTTTTGACTATGTGTCAGGCCCGGTCAAAACTAAATTAATGGGTTCAGTTATGTTCTACGTCATACGAATCGAAAATCGGGAAACAAATTGCAGGACAATAAGTATGACTATGTTCAATGTATTTATCCACATAGATATCTTGAGAACAGAGGAATATATGATCCCTTATCTAAAGGACGAGTCACTGACTGGGTCAAAGTTCAACAACGACTTTTAAAAGCTTACGATTGCTAATTGGATCCTGAAGTTGCATTGCCAGTTATAGTTATTAGACTTATCCAAGTGGGAGACTATTAGATTTGGTGTCTAAGCCCATAAATGTAACTGGGATGTACTTGACCCGATTGTAGCATGATCCTTTTGGGTTACCTTCATCAGTGCAATTTGATAGGATGGACTTTTGAGAATAAGGTTATTTGTGATTTATTAATATATTATAAGTATAATATATTAATTGAGAAATCATATCATTTAATTAGTATTGATCAAGAATTAATTTGGAATTAATTTTGTGATCAAAAGCGACTAATTAAATATATGGGGATTCATTATGTAAATCAATGACTCTTGTAGTGTGGGCCAATGATCCATGATTGTTTTGATGGGATAAACCAATGAGATAATCCATGGATAGTCCATGGAGGTTTAACCCATGGAGCATAAGAATGTGAAAGGTCATGGAGAATTAGGGTTTGCATGAATGTAACCCTAGCTTAGTAACACTATAAAAGCATACCCTTAGTCCCAAAATCGGCTACACCATTCTTTCTAAGAGAGTGAAGTTGATTTTGTGCTAACTAACTTATTCTCTCAAGCCTCCTCTTGCATTTGGTGTTTGTGAACCATTAGAGGCATCACACTTGAGGTGCTCAAGCTTTTGAAGGCCAAGAACTACAAGTCCTACTAAGAGGTAAGTTATCTAACTAGTTGTATTGATGAATTGGTCAATCGTATGCTAGTTAGGGAGAATGCATTGGAAAAATTGAAAATGCAGGTATAATTAGAGAAAACATAGATCCAAAACATTTAGGGTTGCATGTGTACCATAGGAGTGTTATAGTGCTCAAAACCCAACACTCACAACCTTCGGGAATTCTCGCTTTCTCCTCAAAGTCAAAACCCACAGATCTCCTTTAGTCCTGAAAAACAAACATAATGACAGAGCTTGGAAAGAAAAACACCTTTTTGTGAGACGTGACTTTGTTTCTAGTGGGGATCTCCTGTCGGATGCCTGGGTCAAGATGTGTAGGATTATTTTATATTAATATAAGAATCCTGGAATTCAAATCTTCTTATTTTGTTTTCTTTTTTTGCAGCTTTCAAATTCGAAGAGCTCGTCCATGTTGCTGAGGAATCTAGAGAGACGATCGAGAAGTTATTGGCCCTGCCTGAATCTGAGAGATCCTTTCGAGTTGATCAAGCCACTCTGCAAGAAAACTCTTCTGCCACTGACCTCATGTCGACAGGTAGGGACCCTTGATTCCTTTCGCTTATGATGAAGGTTTTTAATAGTCTTATGTTATATATTTATATAGGATCCAAAGTCACTCACTCTAGTAGTCGCTTCACACTCGCTGATCTTGATACAACCATGTCGATGGATCAGCTAACGGTGAAAAAGGAGAAGAGCTCATCTTCACTCCCTCCCAAAAGATTGACCATTGACTTGACAGTGAAGACCCCGGGATCCCGGAAAAGGAAAATTGTTGAGTCTGCAGGTCTATCTTTGGAGAGCCTTGGGGTTGAGGAAAAGCTACAGAAATTGGTCTCTTTCTCCCAAGCTATAAGTGTTGCCTTTATTCTCATTCTATCTTTATTCTACCTTTTGCTGACCCACTATGTCTTTGTTGTAGGTCTCTGATCATGTTTTCGCTAATTTAAGGATCCGAGCAGAGAGGGCTGAACAAGCCCTTCAGGGATAGGAAAGGATGTGGAAAGCGACTAATGAGGATCTGTTGAGGAGAGTGGAGCTGCTTAACAAGGAGAAGGATGAAAAGGAGGAGAAGCACTTTCTCGAGATCGAGGAAGTGATCTCTGATGCGAAGGTCAGTGTTGTGGTGGTTATTTAGGAGGCCAAGATCTGTCTTGCGGAGGATCTAGAGAATGCAGATTCCTGGGATGTGGACGATTGGCGCGAGCCACAGGCTAAATTGACCGGCAAGCCTGCTACATCCAATCAGGATCCTGTACTGTGGCTGACCAAAGGTGGGGAGAATAAGGATGCGACCGATGATGACCAGGCTATGGTTTAGGCCTACAAGAAGTTAGTTTAGGTAGTTTTTATTTTCATCAGTAATGTAAAGCAAATAACCTTTTGGTTGTGTTGGTGCGCAACCCCTTATGAATGCAATGGGGGAATTCCCGACAGCAATATAGTCTCCAAAGTCAAGAAAACAATGACAGGATCCTAGCCCAGGATCTTGACACTGTTGAAGAACTCAGAGATCTTGCCAAGATACGCATTGCTGCTCATCAACAAAGGATCGCCAAGGCTTACAACAAGAACATCAAATTCAAAAGATTTCAAATAGGAGACTTGGTATTAAGGAAAACATTCCAAAGCACCAAGGATCCTAGTGCATGTAAAGTAGCTCCTAAGTGGGAAGGACCATATCTCATAGATGCTGAAGCAGGAAAATGAGAGTATTGGCTAGCAACACTCGACAGAGACATTTTGCCATGAAACTAAAATGCTATGCTTCTCAAAGCATACTCTATGTAAATAAGATTAATTGATCTTCAACAAAACCGAGGTGCACATATTGTTTACCTTAAACTTTTCATCATTACCTATTTTCTCCTAGAATACATTACTAACTTAAGCATCAGATGGGCATTAGCTAGATTAACGCCCACCCCTAGCTAACGTTTGCTATGCAGAACAACGTATAGCTAAGAATCTTCATAAGAAATGATCCTGAAACATAAGGATCGTCAAGGTTGAAGATCCTAAAACATAAGTATCTTGACGCATGAAGATCTCAGCATCTTAACACTTGAACAGATCCATTATATCAACGGTATGATCTTTAAACTATCATATACGCAAGCTAGAGACTGATCATCTCTACTAAGTTGGGTTGGTGCGCAACCTCGAGAAAATTCTTAGGTAACATCATAAGTTCAATTGATCACATGTCAATGTTATGTACTGGGGAGGATCCCAACTTGTGAAATATTTCATGGGGAAGATCCCTACTTATGATAAGATAAAAATGTTATGAGTCGTGTATATTTTTTGGGGTAAAATCCCAATGTGTGATAACATGAAGATGTTATAAACCTTATGTAATTTCTGGGGTATGATCCTAACTTCAGATAACATGAAAATGTTATAAACCTTAAGGATCTTAAATTATGTTCAAAGATAAGAGGTTTGCCAAGCTATTGCATCGTGAAATGATCCCCTTATTCGTATCCCATAGTTAGATGTTGTGCGTTCAAGGGAGATGTATAAACCTTATTTCGTGTGAAAGAGGTAATTAGCTCTTTAAACCTTAAAGGGGATTTAGTACCCTTAAATGTAGGACAGATCATCAGTCTCTAGCTTGCGTATATGATAGTTTAAAGATCATACCGTTGATGTAATGGATTTGTTCAAGTGTTAAGATGTTGAGATCTTCGTGCGTCAAGATCCTTATGTTTCAGGATATTCAACCTTAAGGATCCTTATTTTTCAGGATCATTTCTTATGAAGATCCTTAGATGTACGTTGTTCTGCATAGCAAACGTTAGCTAGGGGTGGGTGTTAGTCTTGCTAACTCCCCTTCGATGCTTAAGTTAGTAATGTATTCGAGGAGAAAATAGGTAATGATGAAAAGTTTAAGGTAAAGAATATGTGCACTTTGATTTTGTTGAAGATAAATTGATCTTATTTACATAGTATGCTTTGAGATGTATAGCATTCCAGGATCTTGGCAAAATGTCTCCTTCGAGTGTTGCTAGCCAATATGCTCCTTTTCCTGCTTCAACATCTATGAGATATGGTCCTTCCCACTTAGGAGCTAATTTACCTGCACTAGGATCCTTGGTACTTTGGAATGTTTTCCTTAATACCAAGTCTCCTATTTGGAATCTTTTGACTTTGATGTTCTTTTTATAAGCCTTGGTGATCCTTTGTTGATGAGCAGCAATGTGTATCTTGGCGTGATCTCTGAGTTGTTCAACAGTGTCAAGATCCTTGGCTAGGATCCAGTCATTGTTTTCTTGATTTTGGAGAGTATCTTGCTGTCGGGATCCCTACTTCGGTAGGGATCATTTCTTCTGTCCCAAACACCAAGGAGTAGGGGGTCTGACCTGTGGCTACTTTAGAAGTAGGCTTATTTGCCCATAGGACGAAATTAAGCTCTTATGCCCATCTTCTTCTCTTTTTATCTAGCATTTTCTTCAAGTTGTTTACTATGATATTATTGCTAGATTCTGCTTGATCATTAGCTTGGGGATGAACAGGAATGGACATTATCCTTTTGATTCCCCAATTCGTGCAATTCGTGAAAAATTTTCTTGTCCTCTTGCTTATGAATTGGGATCCATTTTCACATATGATTTTAGCTGGGATCCCGAACCTGGTCAAGATATTACATTTAATAAATGAGACTACCTCTTTGTCTCTAACCTGAACGAAGGCTTCAACTTCGATCCAGTTCGAGAAGTAATCAGTCATCACCAACATGTAGACTTTTCCTCCTGGAGCTATTGGTAATTTTCCTTCTATATCCATTCCCCATTTCATGAATGGCCATGGAGATATAATAGGATGTAGAGCTTTTGCCGGTTAATGTAGGATGTTGTTGTGTCTTTGGAAAGCATCACACTTTTAAGCATGTAGAAAAGATCTCTCTTCATGGTTGGCCAATAGTATCCTGTTCTCCATGCCTTGGAGCATAAGGATCTGCCCCTAGAGTGATTGTCACAGTCCCCTTCATGTACGTCCTTCAAGACTTCTGCAGCTTCAGGATCTTTCAAGCATCTGAGGTGTGGACCTGCCATAGACTTTTTATAGAGTTTACCTTGGATTATTATGAATCTTGAGACTCTTGTTCTGAATGCTCTTTTCCTTTTTTCTTCTGTTGGGATCGTGCCATTTTTGAGATACTCTATAATGGATTGAATCCATGATCGTGTACTTCTTCGATGATCCTGTTCGTCGGGAACCCTTTGAGGAGGGATCTGAGGGTCAGGGTCTCCAATGGCTGCTACACTTATTGGTTGTTCAGGATCATTGGGTTTGTTGGAAAGGGCTTTTATAGCTGGAGTTATTATGTGGGTTATAGGGATATTCATTTATGGTGGGATCCTTAGGGAGGATCCTAAGTTGGCTAATGTGTCTGCTTCTGTGTTTTCTTCTCTGGGAACTCGGGTTAGGCTAAAGTTTTCAAAATCAGAGGCTAATTTTTTTAGGATCTCGAGGTATAATGCTAATCTTTCACCTTTCACTGCATACGATCCATTTAAGTGATTGGTTAATAATAAAGAATCATCAAATACTTTATGATCCTTGATTTGAAGATCCTTAGCCAATTGTAGTCCCGTGATGAGTGCTTCATATTCCACTCTGTTGTCGGTTGTGTTGAATTCACAACTAACTACCTGGGGTTGGATGTCCCCCTGTGGCGATTTTAGTATGATCCCTAGCTCGATTCCTTTTTGGTTTGAAGCTCCATCCGTGAATAGTGTCCATTTTCCAAAGTGTTCATCTTCTAGGAGCTTTTTAGCTTCAATGTCTACTTCGTTTTGTAGATCATCACTAA
Source organism: Lactuca virosa (assembly GCF_052849685.1). NCBI lineage: Eukaryota > Viridiplantae > Streptophyta > Magnoliopsida > Asterales > Asteraceae > Lactuca > Lactuca virosa. The sequence continues at coordinate 267,378,788 of NC_136426.1, read as the reverse complement.
AGCCAGCCACAAAGTTTGCTAATGCTTGTGACTTTATGGCAGATCTTGGCTCATATTTGATATCAAACGTGCTTAATTTCACTGACCATTTTGCCATCCTTCATGACATCTCTGGTTTTCTCATCACATTCTTAATAGGATAAATAGTTTTCACATGTATAGTATGTGTCTCGAAGTAATGTCTTAATTTAGTAGAAGCAGACTAATGCAAAATTTAATTTTTCGAGATGAGAATACCTGGTTTCAGGATCCAGAAGACTTTTATTTACACAGTAGATAATATGTTGGTCTCTGTTAAGATCCTTGGCTAGGAAAACACTTACCGCACTTGAGGATACTGAGAGGTAGAGAAAAAGTGGTTCTCCATCTATAGGCTTCACCAGTAGTGGCGCGGAACTTAAGCATCTTTTGAGTTCCTGAAAAGCTTCTTCTTGTTCTTCGGTCCATTCATACTTCTTGTTCTTCTTCAAGATATCATGGAGGGGCTTACACCTTTCTGAGTATCTTGAAATAAACCTATGGAGTGCTGCTACTCTTCCGGTTAGCCTTTAGATGTCTTTTGTTGAAGATAGAGATTTCAGCTCGATGATTGCTTTGATCTTCTCCAGGCTTGCTTCTATTCCACTCTTGGTTACCATATGCCCAAGGAACTTGCCTGACTTCATCGCAAAATGTCATTTAGATGGATTCAGCTTCATGTTGTATTCGTCTAGAATGTCAAAGGCTTCTTTGAAATCCCTGAGATGATCTTCAGCTTTCATGGACTTCACCACCATGTCGTCAATGTAGACCTCCATTGTGTCCCCCAGCTTGTCTTTAAACATCCAGTTCACTAATATTTATATGTTTCGCCTGCATTTTTAAGACAATGTCCAACATTGTAGTGTAACAGTATATACCTGCTGGTGTTATAAATGTTGTATATTCTTGATCGGGTGGTCCCATCTGGATTTGTTGGAATCCTGCTGAAGCATCCATGAAGGTTAAGAGTTCGTGGCCATCCGTTGCATCTATCATGGAATCAATGTGTGGTAGAGGTAAATGATCCTTAGGACAAGGCTTGTTAAGATCTGTGTAGTCTATATATACTCGCCACTTGCTGTTCTTCTTCCGTACGACAACTACATTAGCTAGCCATATCGGGAACTTCACTTCCTTGATCATCCATGTCTTGAGGATCTTTTCCACTTCTTCTTGGATGATCTGATTCCTTTTGGGTGCAAACTTCCTTCTCTTTTGATGTATCGGTCTGAAAGAAGGATCAATATTAAGTTTTTGAGTGATACTACTCTTGTTTATACCTGTCATATCTTCGTGTTTCCATGCGAATGTCTTGCTTCTGGTTCGAAGGAAGTTTAACAAGTCTTGCTCAATTTTCTTAGTTATTGAGGATCCTATGAGGACTTTATCTTCAGGATCCTTGACGCTCAGGGGCACTTCCTTCACGTCTTGCTCCTCTGTTTCTAGAACATGTCGTGTCCCCTGCCTTAAATGCTATGCTTGCTGGGGTTTCGTCGCAGGCTTCATAGAGGTTTTATAACATTCCTTTGACTCTTGTTGATCTCCCATGATCTTCATTGTTCCCGACGGAGTAGGCATCTTTACACACTGATGATATGTTGATGGAACCACTTTCATATCGTGGATCCATGGTCTTACTAATATCACATTATAAGAAGATAAGGTGTCAATAACACGTAAGTTTTGTATAGAGTTTACCCCCTCTACGTATATTGGTAGCTTTATCTCCACTATGGTGTGTTTCGTTTCTCCACTAAATCCTATGAGGACCGAGGATCTTTTGATTATCTCTGATTCCAAGATGTTCATCCTCTTCAGTGCGTCCAAGAGTACGATGTTAACCGAGGATCCTCCGTTAACAAGGATCCTCCTAACAAAGTGGTTGGCAATGTACAGTGTTACCACGAGTCCGTCATGGTGAGGATCCTGGATCTCTTCCCTGTCCGTCTCGTCAAACGCGTTTTCCTCTTTGTTGCTAACCGAGGTATTCTTCTGTGTTCTATCCTCCTTTTCTGTTTTAGAGACCTTGGCATGTGTCTTAGCTTGAGAATAAGAAGTACCAAAAATGTTAGATCTGCCTGAGATAACGTTAATTATCTTGGCATTTGGGGGTGGAGATGCTGGTTTCTCTGGGATCTTGTGACCATCCTGGTTGTTTTCCTTGGACTTTTCTTTCTTACTTCCGAGGATTTCTTTGAGATGCCCTTTGGTAAGGAGGTAGCTGATCTCCTTTCTTAGGGATATGCAATCCTCCGTCATGTGACCGAAATCTTCTTGGTAAGCACACCATTTGGACTTGTCTTTCCAACTGGTAGACTTGTTATCATTCTTTGGCCACCTTGCTTTGTCTCCGAGATCCTGCATAACATGGATTAAACCTAAAACATCCACATAAAAACAATAATCAGTGATCTTAGGGGGTTCCCCTTCATCTCCTTCATCTTCGAGGGAATTAACCCTGTGATGATCTAGTTTGGAATAGGGGTTCGATTTATAGGATCTTGTAGCCTAGGATTCAACCTTCCTATTAGGATTCTCGTATTGACTTGAAGGGTTGCTCATCTTCTGGATTTCTTTATCCTCTTCAAGCCTTATGAACCTCAATTCTTGGCACCTAACTTCGTCCAATCTCTTGAATGGAGTCATCACGATATCTTCATAGAAGGGTGAATCCTTCCTTAGACCCATCTTGAAGGCCTCGACAACAGTCGCCATGTCAATGTTAGGGATGCTCAGAGGTTCCCTGCCAAACCTGTTAACAAAATCCCTAAGTCGTTCCTTAGGATCCTGAACCACCCGAGAGAGATCACTAGTGATCTTCTCGAAGGTTCTGCTACAAGAAAACTGGTTATTGAAATAACTGACTAAGTGTGCAAATGAAGTGGTAGAATAGGGATGAACATTTAGCAGCCATTTAAGAGCTGATCCCGTGAGGGGTGAACCAAAGCCTTTGCATAAGCAAGCTTCCTTCAAGTGCACTGGGATGGGAATGATCTCCATCCTTTCTCGGTATTGTGCTACGTGCTCTTCAGGATTCGTAGTTCCATTGTAAGGCTTCATGCTAGGAGTGTGGAAGCGCTTAGGAACTTCAGTATCGGCTATCGCAGGAGCAAATATGGAGATCATGTGACTTGTTGGAGATGCCTCTGGTATGGTTTGAACTACCCCGGGTACGCTTGAGATCATCTGTCTCAACTGCTGAAGTTCCCTAGCCATGTTTAGACTTATTCTTGCATCAACATTCATAGAGTTAGTATTGATAGTATTGCTTTTTAAGAAGTTACTAGAATCAATGTTTCTAGGAGTATTGAAAGGCTCATTGAGATCATTGATTATTGATGCTCGATTGTTTGTAGTCGTTCCCCAGGGCGATGCAGCAGTAGCAAGAGCTGTGTTCCCCTGTTGATTTCCTGAGGATCCTACGTTGTCGAAGTTCAGGATCCATGGTTTACAACTGTGGGCATCATTTCATGGGATCTTTGAAGTTCCTCCTTCATCCTATCCACTTCTCTAAGTAGTGATCTATTTTCGTATTGCTGCTGAGTCATCTGTTGCGTCATTTTCCTAATCATAGCGAAGAGTTCAGCAGTAGTGACCGGAGCAGCTGGATCCTGGAATCCTGAAGATCCCAAACTTCCTTGGTTAGTTCCCGGAGGGGTGTTTCTCTTCAAAGTATCAGGCGCTTTCCTCTGACCAGGGGGTCCACTTGGAGGAGGTGGTAGGTTTTTGGTTGGAATAGAAGGAGAGGAGGATAAAGAAAGGATCGGTTGTATAGACATGATCTTTCGAGGATTTTGAACACCACGACCCCACGGTGGGCGCCAAATTATTTTGGTAAAAAATTACACAAGTATAAATCAATCAAATTGAATGAGAGGTTGTGATGTTCGAATTGTGCAATAGAAAACGGTAAAGGGAATGACACGATTGTTTACAAGGAAAGCCCTTGATCCTTGCTAGGATCTCTGGCACAAAACTTTGGAAGGTGATATTGATCACCTACCTTGATGATTTTATTAATATAAAATGACGATTACAAAGAGTATTTCAGTAAGAACAAGCAAAAAAATTCGTAGAGTAAGCTAAGAGTCAGTAGAGTGTGTTGTGTGCGAGATACATGTGTCAATTTATAGTCTAAACTAGATAACAAGCTGTCTGATATTTAGGGGATCCTCTATGACCAACTTTGTGAACGTTGATTGACTTGGTATTATGGGTCTTTAACATAGTTGAGACGAAACTCTGTTGAGAATAAGTCTTCTCTTGACTATTTTTGCACATGTGTTAGTTAAGAACGAAATTTAACCGTTATAAATGTTAGTAAATAATAATAACAGTAATAGTTGGGATCCTGAGATAGTTGAGGATCCTGAATATCTGAGGAGGTTTGGGGTTCCTAGATGCTTTGAGGATCCTGGACCTAACAACTGGCACACACAGCTACTAGTCTAACACTATCACACTTCTTGAAACGAATTTTATAACCCTTATAGATGGAATAATTTGTTAATCATAATTTCAGTTGATGTCTAGATTGATACCTTTCTCCAATAACCGGTTTCAACACATTCCATTTGACCTTCGGATTATGGATGGAGTATACGATTTCATCTTCATCACTATCTTCCTCACTAGATTCTTCAGTGTTTTTCTCATCATCTACTTCCACTCGAGCATTCTCTCCTTCACCTTCCACTGGTTCGTCATCACTGTCTTCACAAAGAACATTAAGGAATTCCTCTTTGCATCTTCAATCTGCTTTGGTTTTTAAAAAATCATCAACTTGAACGTCGATTGTGACGAGCTCAAATACTTCATCCATCGCCAAAGGAGACGAGCAGAATCGATCAATCGATTTGTCAGGAATAAAGGAGGCGAGAAAAGGGGTTTTCTTTAATAACTCTAAATTAATGAGGTCAACGATACAGTCACCATTAAGATGCCACGTAATCACCTGTAACCGGCTAAATGAGGGTCACCGAATGATAAGGGTTAAATTGTCCGATTTATCCGGTTTATTGGGCTTTTTCATTGAAAAAAAAATTTAGGACTTTTTTGAAACTTTTACCAAAATATAAGGACTTTACTTTAGATATACCCATAAATGTTAAGTGTCTAAAGAGATAAAATGGAAAAAAAACAACTTTTCGGACTTACACACGCCTCTATCTGACTTCCTGCTAGATATCAGCTTCTAGTAGTCTGTGTCTTTATTTTTTTATTTCACACACTTAATTTTTTTGGCGAAAATTTATTTTCTTAAAAGATCAAAATCTTAAAAAAAACAAAGTTCTTAAAATTTAATCTCTACAAAATGAGCATAATAATGCAAGTTCAAAAACAATATTCTCAAAATATCGTAAAATTTTTAGAGATATTTCTACCACCTATACTAGTAATTTTCTAAAAAGTTTTTTTTATAAATAAGTTATTGTATGTTTATGTTTTAATTTATAGAAATATTTTTTTATAATATATAAATGATTTTTTTCTTCTGAAAAAAAAACGAATCAAGGAGTTCTTCGTCTTACTGTTATAGTGAGGTTTAGCTTAAATGATTCTATATCTTATAAAAAAAACGTGAAAGTTTTCGTTTTCCGAAATAAACATTCTTATAAATGTTTTCTATATATCATATATCATGAAACTTTTTGAAAAGATATTCTAAAAAATAACTTTGTTTATCTACCAATCATTATTTTAAAAGATTAATGTTAATTATTTTATTTTATTATTTTTTTTAAGCAATATTAAAAATAATTTGTTCCAAAATAAGATTATTCAAAATATATATGACTAAAAAAAGGTTACGGTACAACATGTCATTGGTCCTTTATTTGTCATATTTTAAAAATATATTGATCCAAATATTTCATTATCTTTAATTTTTATTTTTATTATTCAAAATTAAATGATTCAAGGAATATAATGATCCAATTTTTTTTTTTGAATGAAAATTCGATTTAATTGAATATATTACGATTGAAAATCACACGCTTAAAAAATAATATGATCCAAATACTATGATTTAAAATGATATAGTCCAAAATTTTATGATCCAAAAATAGTACAATTTAAAAATATAATGATGGTTAATATCTTACAATTGGAAATATTTGTAATTGTCAAACATCAAAAACTCGCACCAATATTTAGTTCACAAAACTAAAAAACATAAAATATTTTAAAGATGTACTAACAACATAAAAAAATAAAAATAATAAAAAGAATAAAAAAAATTAAATTAAATCAAATTAAATTAAATGAAAAAAAAGAAAAAAATCAATCAAATAATATCCACGAATGTGCATATTATTCGAACTTGTCACATTCGAATATTGGCTTTGACGTATGTGCCTTTGACAAATTACATGCTAGAAAATTGTCTTTGCGATCCTCATAATTTTTTGAGTTATCATCGAATCCTATATATATATATATATATATATATATATATATATATATATATATATATATATATATATATATATATATATATATATATGTGTGTGTGTGTGTGTGTGTGTGTGAAAATTACACGGATGGTCCCTATGGTTTAGGGTAACTTGCACGTCTAGTCCCTAACTCTATTTTTACACTCGGACGGTCCTCAGTTTGGAAACTTGTTACACGCTTAGTCCCTCAGTCTAACAGATGTTAAAAGCCTCCGTTAAACATAATGTGCAAGGCGCACATGGGTAATATTGTCTTTTCCTTTTGAGAAAGGGTATCTGCGATTTTAAAAGACTAATCGTTTAACAAAGAAGTATAAACGATCATTTTTCAAACAAAAAAACCTACACACTGTCAATTTTGTATATCCGACAAAAACCCTAACATCATTTCCTTCAATCTGACATCGTCGACATGGTTTCTTGGCGTATACTGCGACAATGGCAAAAACCGACGTTGGACGTCGAGATGGTAAGAGTTAACAAGATTCCATGATAATTTTGAAAATACTATCTGATTCTTGAAAAGTAATTTCAAATTTTTTTCCTTTTACAGCCGTACATCCAACAATTTCTCTATTTTGTTGCACCATGGTGGTGAGTTTACGCATTTCCCAGGAAGAAAATATATCAAAGGCAAACGAGATTACATGGACTTATTCGATTTTGATACATTTTCAATTCATGACATAGACGACATGATGGAGTAAATTGGTTATGTTGATGAAGGTATTCCTTTGTATTATCACTTCAAAAAACCCATTTATGTTCTAGATTTTGGGTTATTCACTTTAGGGAGTGATCCAGATGTGTTTCATTTGGGATCATATGTTTCTAAAAATAAATTGATTGAAGTTTACATAGAATATGGTAATACTTAGTTACACATATATGCAATGTCCCCAATTCAACCTAAAATTATTATAGTTGAAATTGTTAATCCCCCATCCTGTTCAATAAATTTATTTTTAGTTTGGAAGGATACCAATATAGAGTCTGGGTCATCTTCAAATATACAGTTACAAGAACCAATTATAACACAAGATGTTGACTTGGAAAGCCACATACCACCTGTTGACTTAGATCAAGAAGGCCATATTACGGGGGATATGGACAATAATGAGAATAATATAATTGAGGATAATTGCAAAAAACTTAGGGAGGGTATTTGAGACAATGTTGATGATGGAAATTGGGTAATGGTGAGGAGGGTAATTGGGATAGTTTTGGCCAAGGTAATTGGGTCCATGGTGAGGAGGGTAATGCTAGTGACGAAGCAAGTGAAGATAACGACAATGAATTTATTGTAGATGAAAATAATGTATTAGATGATGTGTATGTAAACAGGGAAGACTTTAACAAGAATGTAGACCATGATGTGGAGTGGGCATGGGCTCGTACAAACGCAATAGTTGAGAAAAAGCTCCAACAAGGAGATGATGAAGTGTTGGATAATGTCATTTTGTTGTCAGGAACTTCTTAAAAGGAAGGGCCTAATCATAAAGGAAAGAATACTATCAAATCTATTAGAAGGGTACACGAGAATGATGATGCAATTGTTAGTGAGCCGTTTTATATTTTTCAAAAATTTCCTTCGGCTAAGAATTTTAAGGATAAGGTGGTTTGTAAAGGGAAAATACCAAAACTTGGGTCGTTTGAAAATAGTGGACCCAATCAACAATAAAGAAGACAATAAATGTCCTTAGGTCCTTTTAGCAAGAAAATGGAAATGAGACAAAGATTGGACTATGAAAAAATATATAAAAGAACATTGGTGTCTTCAAACTAAAATGTAAAAGCATGTACTTATAAGTTTCTTGCCAAAGAGATCACATATGAGGTAGCATCTAACCCATCTATTCCAATCAAGGCTCTACAAGACATTCTTCAATGTACGTACCAAATGAGTCTTTCAGATATGAAGGTTTTTAGGGCCCGAAATGCAGCTCTAGGCAGTGTTTGGGGTAATTATGTGGGGAAATACAAATTATTGAGAGATTATTTCATGGAGCTTAAAAAATGTAATCCTGACACCAGTGTGAAGATCGATGTGGAAAGTGAACCAAACCCAGATTCAACTACAAGGACTTTCAGACATATTTACATTTTCCTTGGTCCTTTAAAGAAAGGTTTTGTTGTCAGTCAAAGAGACATGTTGGGTCTTGATGGTGCGTTTATGAAATGTCCCTTCCCTGGTCAAGACCAATGTTTATGGTTTATTATTTAGTAAATTTCAAAATAATATTAGTTTAGTAATACTTATACTTGTTTATTGACAAAAGATTTTGGATGGAAATAATGGAGCGTATACTTTGGCATATGTTGTTGTTGAATCTAAGAACACCAGTTCATGGGTGTGGTTTCTAACCAATTTGGGAGAAGATTTGGGTTTGTAAAGTAACTCCAACTTTACCTGTATAACACATCGACAAAAGGTAAGATTTCTTTAGAATACATTGATTACTTTATGTATGTGACATAAAGGTTATAATTTCAAAACAACTTTGTGATTTGTAGGGTGTAATACCAACCATATCAAGACATATTATGGGTGTGTACCACATGCTACACAGTTCAAAAGTTTGATAAACTCATCGAAGAATTAAGGAAGCTTAACAATGATGCATTTGAATGGCTGAAAAAAAATTCCACCTCATCGTTGGTCTATATTCCATTTTACAGGTTGCTAATTGCTTAAGTTTATTTTGAACTGTTTTCTAGTTTTTTATTACTTAGTATGTGTTTTATTTTTCATCAAGTAGAGCACATTCTCAAGCATTACTTAACAATATGTGTGAATCATTTAATAACCTTTATAACACATCGACAAAAGGTAATATTTTGTAGAATACCTTGATTACTTTATGTATGTGACAGAAAGGTAATAACCTTTTGAACTTTTTTCTAGTTTTTGATTACTTAGTATGTGTTTTATTTTTCATCAAGTAGAGCACATTCTGAAGCATTACTCAACAATATATGTGAATCATTTAACAACCAGATTGTATACGGTCGTGATAAGCCAATAATCACGTGCTTAGAGTTCATTAGCGAGTACCTAATGAAAAAATCATGAATGTGCAAAAGAATATTGGCATAGATCATGGTCCTTTGACTCCCAGTGCTACCATTTGGTTGGAAAAATTAAGACTGAGGCAACACAACTGAGGGTTGTATTCTGTGGAAATCGAAAGCATCAAGTAACTGGGAATCTCATGGAACAATTTGTGGTTGATATGGGCCAACAAAGTTGTTTAGGTAGGAAGTAGGTAGTCATAGGGTTGCCATGTAAACATGTCATAGCTTCTATATGGGAGATGCGAAAAAACAATGAACACAAAAGGATATCGGAATCATAAGTTTACATTACATATTGGTTGGAAACATGGAAGGAGAAATACTCGTTTACAATTGATCCACTTAATGATAAAAACATATGGGAGAAGTCAGCATGTCCAACAACTTTACTTCCTCCAAAACATCGTGTTCATGTGGGAAGACCAAAGAAGAAAAGAAAGAAACCAGCTTTGGAATTAGAATATATTGTGAAAGGTAATAAGGTGTCAAGAGCATATAAATTAGTAACATCTTCTAAGTGTAGCAACATTGGGCATAATGCTACGGGTTGCAAAGGGAGGAGTGATGGTGGTCCCCAAAGTTCAAGAAATGTGGGTGTTAATGGAAAGCGAAAAAAGAAAAGTGCAAGTGTCCAAAACATGGGAAAAGGTGGAAGTAATTTATTTTTGATGCTTTTGGATGTTTTTTGTTGGATTAGGTGTCTAAGCCAATAACTAAATTGGTATATACTTGAATTAAGAGCAAAGTCCTTTTGGGCTGCCCTCAAATCTAGTAATTGACTAAAATGACTTTTGGAGAGAGAGGTTGACTTATTAGTTTATTATATTATTAATAAATATCAATAAATAATTTATTAATATATTATGAGATTAATATATTAATTAGAAGTAGTATTATTTAATTCATAATTAACTAGAAATTAATTAGAATTAATTTTGGGATTAATTAAAAGTGCAAGGACTTAAGCTATAATTGTTTAATAGTTAAACAAGAGAAGGATTCCGGAATATTCTAGGGTTGGCCGAAAATTTGAAGGCTCCTTAGGGTTTCTAGATATTTCCATATAGATAATATGGATAATAAGGAAACTAGATAAAGTCAAGAATTGAAATAATATTATTTTATTTCAAATTAGGGTTATCTAGGGTTTTCATATCAGCTTTAAAAAGGGCCTTTAGCATACTATTTTCGGCCACGATTATTCCAAGAAGGAAGTGCCAAAAATCATCTCCCTTCTCCTCTCTCCTTAAGTCTTCTAATTGCTAGGGTTTGGGTACAAACAATTAGAGGCGTGAGATTTCTGGTGCTTTCTTTCTAGAGCTTGTTCAAGAAGGATTTGATTGATTATTTACAATAATAATCAAAAGATATGTAAACCATAATCCCTTTGTGAATTTCGAATATAATACGGTTTTCCTAGGGTTCTTTGATGTTCATAGATTATATGTATCAATAGAGAAAAATTAGATCTAAATAGGTTGCATGTGAACTTAAGGGTTAAGTTTTTCCGCCACAGTTTTTAACTACATCCTATAAAACCTATGAGTGGTATCAGAGCCATATTTTTCTATTTGATTGTGCATAATAGTGAATATATCAAAATTAGGATTTATGGAAATTAAAACCTAATGCCCATGATTATCGACTTGTTTAGGGTTTCTTGAAACCCTTTTTTCGAAAATATGGGAACATTTTTAGGGTTTTATCTTGTGTCCTTAATTATTATTTTAAGAATGCCTTAAAATTTGAATAATTAAAACCTGATAAACCCAACCCTACTTTGGAAAATTAGGAGGGTTTGGATTAGGATTAAATATGAATTATTTTATTAATTGTTTTACTTAAATAATTATTTAGTCCCTAGATGATTTATATAATTTAATTCATTTGTTAATTAAAAGATAAAGATAAATTATAATTGGTTTAATATTAATTAATTTAAATATTTCATTTAAATTATTAATATTTAAACCTCATATTTTGAAAAGTTTTAAAATACATCTTATATATACTATTAAAAGTTTAATATAGTATATATATATATATATATATATATATATATATATATATATATATATATATATATATATAAGACATGTCAGTCAAATCGCTAGTACGCTTCATTCACGAAGTCATACTATAAAGGGTGGGGGTGTATAAGGAAGCAACCTACCCTTATATGGTGGACGGTTGTTAGCCGAACAGATTTGATAGGACATAATATCATTAAAAGTACAATGATATAAAAGTAATAGAACCTTCTTTAAAAATCTCACTCTAGTTACTTTAGGAAAAATATGAAAAGTATGCTAATACATGAAAACGCACATCATATGTTAATATGTTGTTGGTGGATCGTGTGTGGTTAACCGGCACACTAATAGGGACTTTAAAGAGAAATGATGGGCATCCCGAAACTAATCATTGTTTAATGGAGCGCGTATGGTTAACCAACACATTAATTAAAGATGATAAATGACATCGAGGTTGCCAAGCGTGTTTGCATAGTTATTCACATCTTGTTTGTGATTCTCGGCATCCAATCACCAATAGAAGAGCATAATCTGATATTAAACATGTCATTGATAAGATTCAATGACTCTCAAAAGATCTAGGAGTTTCAAAGATTAAAATTGGTGAATTGTTTTACCTACCTTCATAAATTCGCAATAAGATTTCGACATCGCTCATCTTAGTTGTGAATTGTTATATTGGATCCTAGCCTTAGATATTTATTACTTATTAAAATATTAAGGGTTTATATCAAGTAACTTGTAACACCGTAAAATTTCAAACAAAATTTTCATTTTAAAATCATATAATTCTCATTAACACATTTTACAAAACCCCAAAGTGTCAAATCATCAAAAACACAAATCCATAATTGTTTAATAAAAATCCAGGATCCTCAAAACATAACTCCATCTCGTGTGTGTACAATCAAGCCGACGCCTTCCCGCGATCCTGAGAAATACCTGACACACATATCACATAACACGGTAAGCACGAAGCTTAGTTAGTTCCCCAAAATACCACACACATCTCATTAGCCTCTCATGGCTATATTTCAAATAAGACCCTCCGGTCAATGTGTCCCAGTGGAACCCTCCGGTCCCACAACTCGGGTGGACCCTCCGGTCCTAACTCAGCAAAGCTCAGAATAATACACATCATAAATTACAATGAAATAATGCAGGATATCACAATACTCAATAATAGCATACAAGACCCTCCGGTCACACAAATTACCACTTGAGGTAAGTATAGTGAGAAGACTCACCTTGTAAGCAAGCAAATAAATCTCATACACGGATCACCGATCTAGCCTCTGGCTAACACATACGATAATTATCTCTAGTTAACACTCAGTTCACAACTCTAAATAAACTAAGCTATTTTCTCTCTCTAATATCTTGGGATGGGTAAAAGACCATTTTACCCCTCCATGGTCTCCCTAATCCCTGTCTTGACCAAACCCTAAAGTCAACCGAACTCAACACTCGAGTCAAAAGTCCATGTTGACCCGACTCGTCGAGTACATCTATGTGACTCGTCTCCAACATAACTCGTCGAGTAGTCTCATCAACTCGCCGAGTTACTCATGTCCAGACTCGTCGGAGAAAACCCTAGCCGACTTGTCGATTTGGCTCATTAACTCGGCGAGTCCTTAAAGTTTATTTTCTTATTCAGACGTGTTAAGGTAGAGTTACAACCCCAAACTCTAGTCTAGCCTCCCAAGGCTGAGATAACACGTAAAGTTGCAAGCTTTACGTCCATGCATGGCACTTAGGGCTTGAAATGCCAAAACAAGTTCCATTTAGAGTCCTAAGCGTAAAAGCTCTCCTCTAGCTTGATAAATCTTGGACCTTTGGGCTTAAGCGACCTCACAAGGTCCAGATTTGTAGTCTCAATCTCTTGGCAAGCTCAAAATACTCATACTCCCAAGGAAATATGGGAAAAGCCCTAAAACTTCCTAAACACGAGATTAAATCAAAATAAAGAGCAAGGTGGTGACTTTTACCTTCAAACGGAAGTTAAGGATGGATAAACACCGGATCCAACAATCCCTTCTCGTTCCAAGCCTTGATACTCTTTCTACTCTTCCAAAAGTGCATAAGAATGCTCAAAGTTTGCCTTTCTCTCTCTCTTAGACCAATATAAACGATTAGGGTTTCACACAGGGGAGTAAGGTGACAAGGGAGGCGGAAATGAGGGCTTAAGGTCCTTTAAATAAGACACGACCCTGGGAAATTAGGGTTTCCTCTCATAGCGCGAACTCGTCGAGTTGGTCCCACTGACTTGTCGAGTTGGTCGTAAAACCCACACGGGCAAAACTCTTCTGTACTCGACAAGTTGGGGCCTCCAACTCATCGAGTTGCTCAATGAAAATCATGACAATTAAAAAAACATTATACCTGGGAGTCAGGATGTTACAATTCTCCCCCACTAGAATCAGACTTTGCCCTCGAAGTCATGCTCCGGAAACATCTCCGGGTACTGCTCCCGCATCTCAGACTTTGGCTCCCAAGTCCACTCTGATCCTCCGTGGTGCTCCCACTACTCCTTAACTAGTCTCACCTTCTTGTTCCTCAGAGTCTTAACTTTTCTATCCAAAATCGCTATCGGTCGCTCAATAATTCAGGCTTGCATCAACCTGAATATCCTTTAAAGGTACCATTGCCGTCTCATCGGCTACACACTTCTTCAGCTGAGACACGTGGAAGGTGTTATGAATCTGGCTCAACTCTGCAGGTAGCTCCAACCGATAAGCTACCTTACCCTCTCGGGCGATCACCCTGAAAGGACCAATGTATCTAGGGACCAGCTTGCCCCGCTTCCTGAATCGAATCACCCTTTTCCATGGGGACACCTTCAGGAGGACAAAATATCTGACCTGGAACTCTAACTCTGATCGTTGTCGGTCTGTATAACTCTTCTGACAACTTTGGCTCGTCAGTAACCTCTGTCTGACCTGCTGAATTTACTTAGTCGTCTTGAGCACTATCTCAGTGCTCCTCATCACTCTCTGCCTAACCTCACCCCAACAAATGGGAGTCCGACATCTCCTCCCCTATAGGAGATCGAAGAGAGGCATACCGATACTGGAATGATGGCTTTTGTTTTATGAAAACTTAGCCAGGGCAAGTAAGTGTCCCAACTTCCACTGAAGTCCATAACACATGCACGCAGCATGTCCTCGAGTGTCTGAATCGTCCGCTCACTCTGCCAGTCTATCTGTGGGTGGTATGCAGTACTGAAGTGCAACCGGGTACCCAATTCCTCATGAAATTTCTTCCAGAACCTGGAAGTAAAACACACATCTTGATCTTACACTATCGACGTCGGCACCCCATGTTCTGCTACCACCTCTCGAACGTAGATCTTATCCAATTTCTCCGCAGAAGAGCTCTCACTAATCGCCAAAAAGTGAGCACTCTTCGTCAACCGGTCTACAATCCCCCATATCGCATCAATGCCTCGTGCGGTCCTCGGTAATTTGGTGATAAAATCCATGGAAATCTGTTCCCACTTCCACTGGGGAACCTCTAAAGGCTGCAACAAACCGTGTGGACGCTGGTGCTCCGCACTGACCTGAGGACAGGTCGAGCATTTCTCGACTACCCATGCCACATCTCTCTTCATACAGGTCCACCAATAATCCATTTTTAAGTCCAAATACATCTTGGTGGCTCCCAGATGGATCAAGAATCTCGACTGATGGGCCACTTCCATCAAAATACACCGAGCTCTACCCGTATATGGCACCCATATCCGCCCATGGTAGATCATAAGCCCACGACTATCGGTCTCAAACTCAGAAATATTGCCAATCACTCACTCTCTCTTATGGTTCTCTAGTCTGACAGCCTCCACCTGGGCCTCTCGGATGGTCTCTAAGATTGGAGTCATCACAATCATCCTCATGCACACGTCTCGGATCATAGTACTCACTACTCGGCGACTCAGGGCGTCGGCTACCACATTAGCCTTGCCAGAGTAATATAAAATCTCACAGTCGTTGTCTTTCACTACATCCAACCATCTCCTCTGTCTCATATTCAGGTTGGGCTGATCCATAAGGTACTTCAGGCTCTTATGGTCTGTGTATATGGTACACCGAACACCGTACAGATAGTGGCACCAAATCTTGAGGGCGAACACCACCTCCCCCAACTCCAAATCATGGGTGGGATACGTCATCTCATGAGGCTTCAACTGCCTCGATACATATGAAATCAAGTGTCTGTTGGATTAATGTCTAAGTCCATAACTATATTTGGTATGTACTTGACCCGACCCGGCATGGTCCATTTGGGTTGCACTTCACTGGCACAATTTATATGGATAGTCTTTTGAGAATAGTATATTTATGATTTATATTAATATATTATAAGTTCTAATATATTAATATGGAATCATATTATTTAATTAGTATTCATCAAGAATTAATTTAGAATTAATTAAGTGATAAAAAAGAACTAATTAAATATGGACTCTTATATATATGGAATGGGCCAAGTTCATTTAGGTTGGGCTAAGCTTTCATGGATGGTCCATGGAGCTTTTAACCTATGGATCCTATGTAAATGAAAGGTCATGGGTATTAGGGTTTACATGGATGTAACCCTAATCCTCCATAATATATAAAGGGGTCCTTGGCTCAAAAAATTGGCACAAGTGTGTGAAAATAAGAGTGGGCCGATTTTAGTGTGCATACATATTCTCTCAAGTTCTTCCAAGGTGTTTTGGTGATTTGTGATTCCATTTGAGGCTTCCACACTATTGGGGCTAAGCTCTTAAAGCTTGAAGACATCAAGCTATATCAAAAGGTATGTCATCTAACTAGAACTTTGTAGTATAGGTGCTTCATAATATGCTAGTTAGGATGAAACCTTGGAATAGTTAATATTTGCATGTATAATAGAGAAAACATAGATCCAAGGTTTATAGGGTTGCATGTACACCATAGGAGTGTTAGAATGCTCAAAACCCAACAGTGGTATCAGAGCCATGGGTTGTTTTCGGTTATATTGATGCAAATGTTTTATTTTCAAGTTGAAAAAAAAAGAAAAAAAAAACATGACGTTTGTCAAATTTTAAGATAATTACTTGTTTTGTGAAAAAATAATTATTTGTAAAATTTGAATCATTTGTTATATGAGTTGAATTAGGTCAAATTTAGTAAAAGATAAAATGATATGATTATTTTATTAGTTTTAAAAGTTTGATCTAAAGAGTTTTTTGAAACCTCCATAAGTTATGGATATGAAAAGGTTTTTAAAAAAATTGATTCAAAGTTTTTTATGGAGTTACAAAACTTGGTCTTAATGTTTTAAAGAATTCCATAACTTGTTCTTAAGTTATGGAACATGAAAAGTTTCATCATAAAACAAGTATTTAACTCCATAAGTTATGGAATCCAAAAGTTTTCAAGAGTTACAAAACTTGCCCTCAAGTTTTGGAATTTGGAAAAAGTTTTTTTATGATAAGAGCAAGTATAAGAGCAAGTCTAAAATACACCCTTATACTATTATAATATTAAAAGTTTAATTAATAGATTAAACCACCAAGTATTTTAAATGTCTAAAATACACCCTTATACTATTATAATATTAAAAGTTTAATATATTATATGTATAAGAGCAAGTCGTCTTACCATTAGTAGGCCTCATTCACGAAGCCGGTCTATAAGGGGGGTATAAGGTTACTGCCTATAAAATGGCAGTTTAATGGGTGTCCACTCTCACCCACCGCTTCCTTGACTGGTGGAGGGTCGTTAGCCGAATAGGTAGGACAAGGACTATAATTCTCCCTTCATTAAAAGTATTAATGATAAATACTAAGTAACTAAACTTTTTATAAATTCCCAATCTTAGTTACTTAGGAAAATGTGAATAAGGTTCTAATCCATGAAATTACACTTTGCACTTTGTTTAAGTTGTTAGTGGAGCGTGTGTGGTTAACCGGCACACTAACCTGGACTTAACAAGGTAGGCAAAGGGTAACTTAATGTTTATCATAGTATCGTTGGAGCGTGTGTGGTTAACCGGCACATCGATTGAGGGGTAATTATTAAGGGTACCAAGTATATTTGCATGGTTACTTCACACCTTGTTTTGTGATCCTCGACATCCCAGTCACAAAACCTGAAGGGCACACTCGAGATTAAAACATGCCATTGAAAAGTTCAATGAATCTCAAAATAATCTAGGAGTTTCAAAACCAATTAAAACCTAATAATACTTTTCGTTTATCTTGGTGGAAATTGGTGAATCGTCATTCACCTACCTTCAAATATTTTATAGCTTGGATTACGGCATCCCTCTTCCAAGTTATAAAATAGTTTGTTGGGTCCTAGCCTTAATATATCATATTGGGTGTTATATTAAGGACTTAAATCAACTTTACGTGAATTTCTCCCATTGTTGATGTCTGGTTTAGACAACAATGATCTTCCCAAACCAAGCTTTCCTAATGAATATGACTTCCCGAGTTTGGCTCATGGAAGTCATACTTATCTTCCTCCACCTCCTCCAATTATTCTCCCTAACCCACAAGTTCAAGGTTACTCAAGCCCTAATGGAAAGCAAGGTCTATGTGTGATCACATCTTAGAGATGAAGTCACATATTGACAAGCCGGGAGAGTTGGGTGTCAAAGTCTTGAGAAAGTTGGATGTTCAATCACTTTCTAAGTCACATAGTGAGTTCCTTTGGGACTACTATGAAACAGACTATGACATGAACCTTAATGATCATATCTATTTCCTTGGTGCTGCTGAATCAGCAATGATTTGGAACGATAGTAAAGCAAACTTGATTAGAAGATCAACTTCCAAAAAAATTTATGGACAGTGACAATGGTGACACTGGAAATCCAGAAAAAGCATTCTCTTCCTAATGGAAAGGGATTGACCATAGTCAACCCGGTTGACCAAATGGTAAAGAGAAAGGCTAAGTCTGAGATAGTCCCATTACCAAAGGGTCCATATGTTTATTTTGCCAAAGGAAGGGGCGTTGATTGCAAAGCTGCCAAATTTACCTAAGGATGTTAAAGTCAATAAGTTTGACTCTACATCAGGTAGAGCCCATTATCTAACTCTGTTAAGTTCTATTCTGAGATCCTCATTACATGATGTGACTGGGTCACATGTTGATGTTTTAAGAATCAAAGAATAGAGAGAAATCTTAAAGGAAGTATATGTTGATTCTGATCGTGAAGGTGGATTTCGATCACATCAGAATTTTGAGCAGTTGCTTAAGAAGTTATGATATATTGCTAAGGAATAGATAACAACAATTTTCCATGTGGATTGTAAGGATAAGTTTTTCCGCAAAGTTTTAAAATAAAAGAAAATTGTTTAATTTTATTTATTTGAAGTATCCTTACAATGGCATTTGTGGAAAATTGTTGCTTATATGATTCCACTAACAACAATATTGAAAAATGGATTTGATTCTTTCATTTGTGGTAGTGTCTAAATTTACCAAATCAGGAAAGTTCCTCATCACCCAAGTTTCAATTGGACCGAAACTTGGAATCATGCAAGTTGAATAGTATGATGAATGAGAACTTTCAAGCATTGGAAAATCAAGACTAATTACTTGTTCACATAGATGTGTGAGTCAAGTGAAGGACTAAAGGGATCGAGTACACATTATTGTGCACTGGTCATGTCCACCACAAAGCTCGTTAAGACTATTTGATTTACTAAAGTTTAGTAAATATGGTTATACTTACAAGTTTAAGTATAATTCTGAAACATTGGAAAAGTCTCAATGTATGGCAGAACGAATGGGAAGAATCAAATTAGGCAGAAAGATAAAAGTTTCTCAAATCTGAAAAGATGGGAGACTACTTTAGTATCATGTTTGTGATCATCTTAATGATTTAGAAATCATATCACAATTAGTCCTCTAAAGGTCATCTTAGTGCATTCTTATGACTAAGAAGAGGAGTCATGAATTGTTGAAATGGTTAGATCAGGAAGATGAGTCATACTTCGTTCCAAAACAATTCTTAGAGTCATACTCCAAGATTGTAACTTGAGTGACATATCTTAAAGAAAGGTTTGAAACACTTGTCAAATGTAAGAGTAAAAGTGTCCTACTCTTGTACATTTGAAATTGGTAAGTTGTGATGTTTTGGATAAAACAAAGACCAACTAAGGCCAATTGTGTGAAGTGTTTGTCTTGATAAAGAATCCGCACTATCTCTTGAATATTTGGCAAGATAGTCTTATATGTCAAGAGGATAGTGGGAGTCTTAAAGATCCTAAAAAGAATTTCAAGAACTAATCAAGAATAAAATCTGAGGTTCTTCACTAGCACACGACTTGAGGTTTATAACCTATCGTGTTGACATATTCTGTGCCCATTCCAGTTAAAGTTGGCTTTGCATAGGAGTTCTGAAAGTTCTCAATTGGTTGCATAACAACTTGGAAGCAATGGCAGGCCCTGTACTGCCTAGTGGCAAGAAGTTAAGATTGCATAAGTTCAGTCCATATGAGTTTAGATTTGTCATTATCTTTGTCTTGTGACTATGGTTTTGACGATTCACATGGATAAGAACACATACACCATAAAATCTAAGGGTCATAAGGTTTCTCTCCGATTCATGAAAATGATGGTGAGGAAACACTTCCACCAAGTAGATTTGAAGCAGATGGCAAAAGGTCTAAACAATTGAGACTATGATTACGGCATCCCTTTTCATAGTTCTGAAATTGTTTAGACACACATGCATGCTATCTAAGGAAAGGTGTATGATTTTGATAAAGTTTTATCAAAGCATATCGTATCAGAAATCTGAACTTTGGTAAGAAAGTCAATAAAGTATTGATTTCTAGAAGTCCAGCTGATTTCTAAGTACATGTCAAAGCTAGTGGGAGCATAAGTGTTATGCTAATAATCATCATGTTAGTGGGAGCATGATAATTATTGTTAGTGTTGCAAGTTAGCAATGTTAATTATAGAAAACAAAATTTTCAATTCGTGAGGCTGCAGGGATTGAAAAAGTTGTTTTGCTATAATTAAGGGAGAGGATATACTTCATTTCAGTTCTAAAGGCTTAGATTGAGACCTTAATCATCCTTAGTCAAGAATATATATATGAATTTCATGTTGGATTGGTTCAACTTAAGGAAATTATATATATTGCGTTCTCAAAATTTGATTATGATTACGGCATCCCTCTTCATAGTCAAATTTTGAAAACATGGCAAATAAAAATATTGTAGCAAAAGACTGGTCTAGAATCATGTCTTTATGTGAGACATCATGAATCGTGTACCATTTGCTTTGGGTACAGGATCGATTGCATGTGATATAATATTTGTCATTTCTAAATTTTTCCAAATGCCCAGAGGCATTAAGAAGGGAAAAGGTCTAGAATTGGATATGACTAAAATGATTAAGCAATTGTCGAGGACAATCTGAGGTTTGCCAAAGATTGGTTGCTCAGGGACAGTTGGAAGTATAGTGCTAATTTTGGAAGGACCATATTAACATATTCTGAAAAGAGGCATCTCTTATTCAGAAGTGATAGTCAAAATGAGAATATGGAGTTGTCTCCATAGGTGGAAGTTATCTGTGTAAGATTAGAAAACTTAATGCAAGAAGCATGTCCAATGCAATGTACTTTGAATATGAGACTTAGTTTCCATGGAGTTGATCTCCATTGGAATACCTTATAATGACTGTTGACAAGTCTTTGTGACTTTGTACATATTCATTACAGGAGGGTCAGTGCATATAAGTTTAAAATCTAAACAGATTTCGATAAATGATAGGAATTTGAAATTCTCACATTTTTCGATAAGGATTTGGGAGTGTGAAATTAGAATCATTAAAATTATGTTCAATTGGTTTATTTCACAAAGTAAGGATCATAGACAAACATAGAGTGCATACTTGGTGTATGGCAAAGCTATTGTTTAAGAAAAACATAGTGTACATGCTTGGAGCATGGGACAACTAGTGTTTTTAATTCAAGTATAAAGTTGATAAAACCGAAACAATGAATAATGAGTAATCAGTATGGTGATAAATAAAAGTGTTTATTTAGATTCATAGGGTTTGATACCATATTTGATTCATTTATTCTTGTGTTTCACTTTGCATTTTTTGACTTCCAGAATAACTAAGTCGCTCTTCCTGAATGATTAAGTTATTCAAACCATCCACAGTCGGTCATATGTTGGAAGTAGATATGAATCAAGACTGTCATGGGTTGGTTTGTAGAGGTCCAAGTTGGTGGACATAGTGATGCTACAACACTCATGAGTGCTCATAAGTTCTGAGTATTGGATTCAACCCACGCTCATTTGAATCACTTCATGGATTTTATCACGAGTGATCATCAGACGATAATATCTTATATTCTTAAAACCTAGAGATATGAGTTGTTACTATGAGTTGGTTATACATTGATTGCACGAAAACGCATTGGTAACTCGATGTTATAAAACGTGCCTTTGTGTATGATTCAACAAGCAGTAGAACAAGCCATATGAGTCGAAGTTTGTCCATTCCTTTTACCTTCGGGATAAAAGCGATATCTGTGGGCCCCTCGATGATTTAGCGATGACACATGTGAGTGCTTGGCCAAGCCAGGACTAATTTGATTTGTTCAATCAGTCAGTCATCATAAATCGAAAATCGGGAAACAACAAATGGACAGAGAGAATGATTATAATCCATGTCTCAGTCCATATGATATCTAGAATGGAGGAATATATGATCCCTTATCTAATGGACAAGTCATTGACAAGGTCAGAGTTCGACAACGGCTTTAAGAGCTACGACTGCCAGTTAGGTTTTGAAGTCATACTCAATAATAGTTTTAGACTTATCCAAGTGGGAGACTGTTGGATTAATGTCTAAGTCCATAACTATATTTGGTATGTACTTGACCCGACCCGGCATGGTCCATTTGGGTTGCACTTCACCGGCACAATTTATATGGATAGTCTTTTGAGAATAGTATATTTATGATTTATATTAATATATTATAAGTTCTAATATATTAATATGGAATCATATTATTTAATTAGTATTGATCAAGAATTAATTTAGAATTAATTAAGTGATCAAAAAGAACTAATTAAATATGGACTCTTATATATATGGAATGGGCCAAGTTCATTTAGGTTGGGCTAAGCTTTCATGGATGGTCCATGGAGCTTTTAACCCATGGATCCTATGTAAATGAAAGGTCATGGGTATTAGGGTTTACATGGATGTAACCCTAATCCTCCATAATATATAAAGGGGTCATTGGCTCACAAAATTGGCACAAGTGTGTGAAAATAAGAGTGGGCCGATTTTAGTGTGCATACATATTCTCTCAAGTTCTTCCAAGGTGTTTTGGTGATTTGTGATTCCATTTGAGGCTTCCACACTATTGGGGCTAAGCTCTTAAAGCTTGAAGACATCAAGCTACATCAAAAGGTATGTAATCTAACTAGAACTTTGTAGTATAGGTGCTTCATAATATGCTAGTTAGGATGAAACCTTGGAATAGTTAATATTTGCATGTATAATAGAGAAAACATAGATCCAAGGTTTATAGGGTTGCATGTACACCATAGGAGTGTTAGAATGCTCAAAACCCAACAGTTTAATTAATAGATTAAACCATCAAGTATTTTAAATGTCTAAAATACACCCTTATACTATTATAATATTAAAAGTTTAATATATTATATGTATAAGAGCAATTCGTCTTACCATTAGTATGCCTCATTCACGAAGCCGGTCTATAAGGGGGGTATAAGGTTGTTGCCTATAAAATGGCAACTTAATGGGTGTCCACTCTCACCCACCGCTTCCTTGACTGGTGGAGGGTCGTTAGCCGAACAGGTAGGACAAGGACTATAATTCTCCCTTCATTAAAAGTATTAATGATAAATACTAAGTAACTAAACCTTTTATTAATTCCCAATCTTAGTTACTTAGGAAAATGTGAATAAGGTGCTAATCCATGAAATTACACTTTGCACTTTGTTTAAACCGTTAGTGGAGCGTGTGTGGTTAACCGGCACACTAACCTAGATTTAACAAAGTAGGCAAAGGGTAACTTAATATTTATCATAGTATCGGTGGAGCTCGTGTGGTTAACCGGCACATCGATTGAGGGGTAAATATTAAGGGTACCAAGTATATTTGCATGGTTACTTTACACCTTGTTTTGTGATCCTCGGCATCCCAGTCACAAAACCTGAAGGGCACACTCGAGATTGAAACATGCCGTTGAAAAGTTCAATGAATCTCAAAAGAATCTAGGAGTTTCAAAACCAATTAAAACCTAATAATACATTTCGTTTATCTTGGTGGAAATTGGTGAATCGTCATTCACCTACCTTCAAATATTTTATAGCTTGGATTACGGCATCCCTCTTCCAAGTTATAAAATAGTTTGTTGGGTCCTAGCCTTAATATATCATATTGGATGTTATATTAAGGACTTAAATCAACTTTACGTGAATTTCTCCCATTGTTGATGTCTGGTTTAGACAACAATGATCTTCCCAAACCAAGCTTTCCTAATGAATATGACTTCCCGAGTTTGGCTCATGGAAGTCATACTTCTCTTCCTCCACCTCCTCCAATTATTCTCCCTAACCTACAAGTTCAAGGTCACTCAAGCCCTAATGGCAAGCAAGGTCTATGTGTGATCACATCTTAGAGATGAAGTCACATATTGACAAGCCGGGAGAGTTGGGTGCCAAAGTCTTGAGAAAGTTGGATGTTCAATCACTTTCTAAGTCACATAGTGAGTTCCTTTGGGACTACTTTGAAACAGACTATGACATGAACCTTAATGATCATATCTATTTGCTTGGTGCTGCTGAATCAGCAATGATTTGGAACTATAGTGAAGCAAATTTTATTAGAAGATCAACTTCACAAAAACTTTATGGACAGTGACAATGGTGACACTGGAAATCCATAAAAAGCATTCTCTTCCCAATGGAAAGGGATTGGCCATAGTCAACTCGGTTGACCAAATGGTAAAGAGAAAGGCTAAGTCTGAGATAGTCCCATTACCAAAGGGTCCATATGTTTATTTTGCCAAAGGAAGGTGCGTTGATTGCAAAGCTGCCAAATTTACCTAAGGATGTTAAAGTCAATAAGTTTGACTCTACATCAGGTAGAGCCCATTATCTAACTCTGTTAAGTTCTATTCTGAGATCCTCATTACATGATGTGACTGGGTCACATGTTGATGTTTTAAGAATCAAAGAATAGAGAGAAATCTTAAAGGAAGTATATGTTGATTCTGATCGCGAAGGTGGATTTCGATCGCATCAGAATTTTGAGCAGTTGCTTAAGAAGTTATGATATATTGCTAAGCAATAGATAACAACAATTTTCCATGTGGATTGTAAGGATAAGTTTTTCCGCAAAGTTTTAAAATAAAAGAAAATTGTTTAATTTTGTTTATTTGAAGTATCCTTACAATGGCATTTGTGGAAAATTGTTGCTTATATGATTCCACTGACAGCAATATTGGAAAAATGGCTTTGATTCTTTCATTTGTGGTAGTGTCTAAATTTACCAAATCAGGAAAGTTCTTCATCACCCAAGTTTCAATTGGACCGAAACTTGGAATCATGGAAGTTGAATAGTATGATGAATGAGAACTTTCAAGCATTGGAAAATCAAGACTAATTACTTGTTCACATGGATGTGTGAGTCAAGTGAAGGACTAAAGGGATCGAGTACACATCTTGTGCACTGGTTATGTCCACCACAAAGCTCGTTAAGACTATTTGATTTACTAAAGTTTAGTAAATATGGTTATACTTACAAGTTTAAGTATAATTCTGAAACATTGGAAAAGTCTCAATGTATGGCAGAACGAATGGGAAGAATCAAATTAGGCAGAAAGATAAAAGTTTCTCAAATCTGAAAAGATGGGAAAGTACTTTAGTATCATGTTTGTGATCATCTTAATGATTTAGAAATCATATCACAATTAGTCCTCTAAAGGTCATCTTAGTGCATTCTTATGACTAAGAAGAGGAGTCATGAATTGTTGAAATGGTTAGATCAGGAAGATGAGTCATACTTCGTTCCAAAACAATTCTTAGAGTCATACTCCAAGATTGTAACTTGAGTGACATATCTTAAAGAAAGGTTTAAAACACTAGTCAAATGTAAGAGTAAAAGTGTCCTACTCTTGTACATTTGAAATTGGTAAGTTGTGATGTTTTGGATAAAACAAAGACCAACTAAGGCCAATTGTGTGAAGTGTTTGTCTTGATAAAGAATCCGCACTATCTCTTGAATATTTGCCAAGATAGTCTTATATGTCAAGAGGATAGTGGGAGTCTTAAAGATCCTAAAAAGAATTTCAAGAACTAATCAAGAATAAAACCTGAGGTTCTTCACTAGCACACGACTTGAGGTTTATAACCTATCGTGTTGACATATTCTGTGCCCATTCCAGTTAAAGTTGGCTTTGCATAGGAGTTCTCAAAAGTTCTCAACTGGTTGCATAACAACTTGGAAGCAATGACAAGCCCTGTACTGCCAGGTGGCAAGAAGTTAAGATTGCATAAGTTCAATCCATATGAGTTTGGATTTGTCATTATCTTTGTCTTGTGACTATGGTTTTGATGATTCACATGGATAAGAACACATACACCATAAAATCTAAGGGTCATAAGGTTTCTCTCCGATTCATGAAAATGATGGTGAGGAAACACTTCCACCAAGTAGATTTGAAGCAGATGGCAAAATGTCTAAACAATTGAGACTATGATTACGGCATCCCTTTTCATAGTTCTGAAATTGTTTAGACACACATGCATGCTATCTAAGGAAAGGTGTATGATTTTGATAAAGTTTTATCAAAGCATATCGTATCAGAAATCTGAACTTTGGTAAGAAAGTCAATAAAGTATTGATTTCTAGAAGTCCAGCTGATTTCTGAGTACATGTCAAAGCTAGTGGGAGCATAAGTGTTATGCTAATAATCATCATGTTAGTGGGAGCATGATAATTATTGTTAGTGTTGCAAGTTAGCAATGTTAATTATAGAAAACAAAATTTTCAATTCGTGAGGCTGCAGGGATTGAAAAAGTTGTTTTGCTATAATTAAGGGAGAGGATATACTTTATTTCAGTTCTAAAGGCTTAGATTGAGACCTTAATCATCCTTAGTCAAGAATATATATATGA
Source organism: Lactuca virosa (assembly GCF_052849685.1). Taxonomy (NCBI): domain Eukaryota; kingdom Viridiplantae; phylum Streptophyta; class Magnoliopsida; order Asterales; family Asteraceae; genus Lactuca; species Lactuca virosa. The sequence continues at coordinate 267,352,050 of NC_136426.1, read as the reverse complement.
ATTTAATGTTGGATTGGTTCAACTTAAGGAAATTCTATATATTGCGTTCTCAAAATTCGATTATGATTACGACATCCCTCTGCATAGTCAAATTTTGAAAACATGGCAAATAAAAATATTGTAGCAAAAGACTGGTCTAGAATCATGTCTTTATGTGAGACATCATGAATCGTGTACCATTTGCTTTGGGTACAGGATCGATTGCATGTACTATAATATTTGTCATTTCTAAATTTTTCCAAATGCCCAGAGGCATTAAGAAGGGAAAAGGTCTAGAATTGGATATGACTAAAATGATTAAGCAATTGTCGAGGACAATCTGAGGTTTGCCAAAGATTGGTTGCTCAGGGACAGTTGGAAGTATAGTGCTAATTTTGGAAGGACCATATTAACATATTCTGAAAAGAGGCATCTCTTATTCAGAAGTGATAGTCAAAATGAGAATATGGAGTTGTCTCCATAGGTGGAAGTTATCTGTGTAAGATTAGAAAACTTAATGCAAGAAGCATGTCCAATGCAATGTACTTTGAATATGAGACTTAGTTTCCATGGAGTTGATCTCCATTGGAATACCTTATAATGACTGTTGACAAGTCTTTGTGACTTTGTACATATTCATTACAGGAGGGTCAGTGCATATAAGTTTAAAATCTAAACAGATTTCGATAAATGATAGGAATTTGAAATTCTCACATTTTTCGATAAGGATTTGGGAGTGTGAAATTAGAATCATTAAAATTATGTTCAATTGGTTTATTTCACAAAGTAAGGATCATAGACAAACATAGAGTGCATACTTGGTGTATGGCAAAGCTATTGTTTAAGAAAAACATAGTGTACATGCTTGGAGCATGGGACAACTAGTGTTTTTAATTCAAGTATAAAGTTGATAAAACCGAAACAATGAATAATGAGTAATCAGTATGGTGATAAATAAAAGTGTTTATTTAGATTCATAGGGTTTGATACCATATTTGATTCATTTATTCTTGTGTTTCACTTTGCATTTTTTGACTTCCAGAATAACTAAGTCGCTCTTCCTGAATGATTAAGTTATTCAAACCATCCACAGTCGGTCATATGTTGGAAGTAGATATGAATCAAGACTGTCATGGGTTGGTTTGTAGAGGTCCAAGTTGGTGGACATAGTGATGCTACAACACTCATGAGTGCTCATAAGTTATGAGTATTGGATTCAACCCGCGCTCATTTGAATCACTTCATGGATTTTATCACGAGTGATCATGAGACGATAATATCTTATATTCTTCAAACCTAGAGATATGAGTTGTTACTATCAGTTGGTTATACATTGATTGCACGAAAACGCATTTGGTAACTCGATGTTATAAAACGTGCCTTTGTGTATGATTCAACAAGTAGTAGAACAAGCCATATGAGTCGAAGTTTATCCATTCCTTTTACCTTCGGGATAAAAGCAATATCTGTGGGCCCCTCGATGATTTAGCGATGACACATGTGAGTGCTTGGCCAATCCAGGACTGATTTGATTTGTTCAATCAGTCAGTCATCATAAATCGAAAATCGAGAAACAAAAAATGGACAGAGAGAATGATTACAATCAATGTCTCAGTCAATATGATATCTAGAATGGAGGAATATATGATCCCTTATCTAATGGACAAGTCATTGACAAGGTCAGAGTTCGACAGCGGCTTTAAGAGCTACGATTGCCAGTTAGGTTTTGAAGTCATACTCAATAATAGTTTTAGACTAATCCAAGTGGGAGACTGTTGGATTAATGTCTAAGTCCATAACTATATTTGGTGTGTACTTGACCCGACCCGGCATGGTCCATTTGGGTTGCACTTCACCGGCACAATTTATATGGATAGTCTTTTAAGAATAGTATATTTATGATTTATATTAATATATTATAAGTTCTAATATATTAATATGGAATCATATTATTTAATTAGTATTGATCAAGAATTAATTTAGAATTAATTAAGTGATCAAAAAGAACTAATTAAATATGGACTCTTATATATATGGAATGGGCCAAGTTCATTTAGGTTGGGCTAAGCTTTCATGGATGGTCCATGGAGCTTTTAACCCATGGATCCTATGTAAATGAAAGGTCATGGGTATTAGGGTTTACATGGATGTAACCCTAATCCTCCATAATATATAAAGGGGTCCTTGGCTCACAAAATTGGCACAAGTGTGTGAAAATAAGAGTGGGCCGATTTTAGTGTGCATACATATTCTCTCAAGTTCTTCCAAGGTGTTTTGGTGATTTGTGATTCCATTTGAGGCGTCTACACTATTGGGGCTAAGATCTTAAAGCTTGAAGACATCAAGCTACATCAAAAGGTAAGTCATCTAACTAGAACTTTGTAGTATAGGTGCTTCATAATATGCTAGTTAGGATGAAACCTTGGAATAGTTAATATTTGCATGTATAATAGAGAAAACATAGATCCAAGGTTTATAGGGTTGCATGTACACCATAGGAGTGTTAGAATGCTCAAAACCCAACAGTGTCCCCTATACATCAACACGACACCCATCCCTGATATAGATGCATCACAGTAAACTACGAAGTCCTCAATTCCCTCAGGAAGGGCTAACACTGGAGCTTCGCACAATCTCGAGCGAAGAGTCTCGAATGAGGCCTGCTGCTCGGGCCCCCAAGAAAAAGTAACACCCTTCCTAGTCAATCTCGTAAGAGGAACAAAATCTTGGATAAATCCATGATAAATATCTGGTAGTAACCTACCAGGCCAAGAAAACTCCTGATCTCGGCACCTCCCGTCACATAACTTCCTCATTCTTGGCCGGGTCAACCAAAATCCCATTCTGATTAATGAGGTGCCCCAGGAACTGGACCTCTCGTAACAAGAAATCACACTTGGAGAATTTGGCGTAAAGCCTCTTCGTCCTCAATACTCCAAGAATCTCCTGAAGATGCTCCTCGTGCTTCTCTCTGGACCTCGAGTACACCAGAATATCGTCGATGAATACGATCACTGACCGATCCAACATGGGCCTTCACACCCAGTTCATGAGATCCATGAACGTTGCCGGTGTGTTGGTGAGTCCGAAAGGCATCACCACAAACTCGTAGTGCCCATAACGAGTCCTAAAGGCCGTCTTCTAGATATCCTCCTCGCAAACTCTCATCTAATGATATCCATATCTCAAATCAATCTTGGAAAACCAAGATGCCCCCTGCAACTGATCGAATAAATCATCGATCCTCGGTAGTGGATAATGGTTCTTGACCGTCAGCTTGTTCAACTCCTGGTAAACAATGCACATCCGGTGTGAACCATCCTTTTTCTTGACAAAAAGGATCGGCGCTCCCCACGGTGAGCTACTCGGTCTGATAAAACCTTCCCCAACAGCTCCTGGAGCTGTGAAGATAACTCTTGCATTTCAGGAGGCGCAAGGCGGTAAGGTGTCTTGGCAATAGGTGCCGCACCCGCAACCAAATCAATCTAGAACTCTACTTGCCTCTCGGGAGGCACACCCGACAACTCCTCGGGGAAAGCATTCGGGAACTCGCACACTATCGGAACCTCGAAGATTGAACTCGGCCTCTCTGTAGCAACCCGCGTATCCATCACGTACGCCAAAAAGCCCAAACAACCCTGCTGTAGACTCTGTCTCGCTCTGGCAGCAGAGCAGAAAGCCGATCTAGATCTGATACCCTCGCCATACACCGTAAGCACTCCCCCACTAGGGTCTCGTATGGTCACCATTTGACGCTCACAGTCGATCACAACTCCAAACCGACTCAACCAATCCACGCCCACTATGACACAGACATCACCCATCCCTATCCGCACCAGATCTATCGGAAACTCAACACCAAAAATCTCTAGTACACCTTCTCGGAATACATCATTTGCAAAAACCGCATGCTCATCGGCAATGGAAACCCTCAGAGGTCGACTCAACACCTCTCGCCTGATACTGATGTGACGACTAAAAGCTAAAGACACGAAGGATCGACTCGCACCTGAGTCAAATAACACCAAAGAAGCTATAGAACTCACAAGAAAAGTACCTATATACAACACAGTATAAGCATAAACAAATCTCAAAATATTAGGAATAAGGAAATACGTACCAGCCACGACATCAGGAGTTGCGCGGACCTCCTCCGCTGTCAGCTGAAAAGCTCTCCCGCGAGCCTTCAGTGTCTCGACCTTTGCTGGTTAACTATCAGTAGCTCGCAACGCAACAGGAGTGGAAGCCTGGGTTGATTCCTTAATTAGCTGAGGGCACTCGGCCTTCCGATGGCCGGTCTGGTTACAGTGAAAGCAAACTGCAAACCCCTTGGAGCAATCCTTCTCCAGGTGCCCCTCCTTGCCACATTTGTAGCAAATCCGTGCCCGACATGATCCTTCATGACTCTTGCCGCACTTAGCACAAGTGCGGCCCTTCTGGCCCCCAGCTTTAGAATCAGCGGGCTTTGCCCACTTCGTCACCGGTTATGACTGCACTGGTCTTCGGTCTCTCCCCTGAGACCCCTCCTCCTCCCTAGCCTATAACTCTAGCTCAATCTCTCTCCGCCTGACATTGGTCTGAAGCTCAGCCAATGTCCGGTATGATGAGTTCGCCACGAACTCTCGTATATCCCTCCTTAGTATGCTCAGATATGGGATCACACGTGCCTGCTCAGTAAACACGTGCTCAGGGAAAAACAAAGCCCTCTAATGGAACATCCTCATGATCTCGGTCACAGCTCTGTCTTCTTCTTGAGAGACAGAAACTCTTGGGCTAACCGTTCCCTCTCCACCTGGGGAACATACTTATCTCGGAACAACTGTGTAAACATCTCCCATTTCACTGCAGCATGATCTGCAGGAGTAAAGTTGGCAGTCACAAACTTCCACAATTCCTTCGCTCCTAAGCGAAGTTGGTTCAACACGAACCGGACCCTCAGGTGCTCTGGGCATGAACACGTATAGAAACACCCCTCAATGTCGGAGATCCATATCATAGCAACAATCGGATCTTGTGTCCCATCAAACTCTGGTGGCTTCGTGTTGCTGAACTCCCGAAATAACAACGAGTCACCCCCATGTGGCCTCGAAGCAGCTAGGGTCGCGGTGGCTACGACAGCGGCAGCCTTAGTAACAGCAGCATAGTGCTCATCGAAGGTCTCAATCAACGTGGTCTTAATAGACCCAAACATCTCTGCTATGGCCTCTCTGATAGTTGTGCCCACCTCAGCATGGATGATCATACGGATCTCCTCGTCACTGGTACCACTGGTGCCCTCGGGGTTCTGGCGTGTACCCACCATAATTTCTCTAAAACACAACACGAAAAATCATTTGAGACTCGTTCGAGCATACTCACACTCGATTTTCCGCCCCTACATGCTCCTTAGTATCCCAAGGATTTTTACTTGGGTTGCATACAGATCCGGCGCTTTCAGTAGTACGGGCCTAATACTACCTTCCACACCAACCTGTAGTCATCCCAAGTCCACCTCCTAGGATCCTAATTCACAATACTCTATCCCTCACGGATATCAAAGTACTCTCTCGGTAGATTCCTCTATGCTCATCTAGGTATCTCTCCTAGATCACTCAAACTCTCTCTAAAAGATTCCATCTATTTTTCTCCTACTCAGTACACACAGAGCAAATAACAGATAAGATCACTCAATAACATACCCTAGGCTAAGGCATCATGAATCAGGCAACTCTAGCTCTAAATTCTGAAGTACCTCCTAGCCTATCCTCTAGCATGTAGCTCTAATATCTCATAAATATCTCATAATACAAACAAGTAATGGTATTTTGGGAATCACCGTTCGGGCTCTGGCTGATTATACACACTGCTCCATCTCGTTATCTCTTAAAACCTCTTTCTCGTTTTTTGAAAAAATCATTTATTTTTACAAAATTTTCTCAAATCCTCAGTTTGAGTCCAGACATACCTGAGAGTACAGCTGAATCCCTCAAACCAAGGATCTGATACCAACTTGTAACACCGTAAATTTTCAAACAAATTTTTCATTTTAAAGTCATATAATTCTCATTAACACATTTCACAAAACCCCAAAGTGTCAAATCATCAAAAACACAAATCCATAATTGTTTAATAAAAATCCAGGATCCTCAAAACATAACTCCATCTCGTGTGTGTACAATCAAGCTGGTGCCTTCCCGCGATCCTAAGAAGTACCTGAAACACATATCACATAACACGGTAAGCCCAAAGCATAGTTAGTTCCCCAAAATACCACACACATCTCATTAGCCTCTCATGGCTATAACTCAAATAAGACACTCCGGTCAATGTGTCTCAGTGGAACCCTCCGGTCCCACAACTCGGGTGGACCCTCCGGTCCTAACTCAGTAAAGCTCAGAATAATACTCAATAATATCATACAAGACCCTCCGGTCACACAAATTACCACTCAAGGTAAGTATAGTGAGAAGACTCACCTCGTAAGCAAGCAAATAAATCTCGTACACGAATCACCGATCTACCCTCCGCCAAACATATACGATAATTATCTCTAATTAACATTCAATTCACAACTCTAAATAAACGAAGCTATTTTCTCTCTCTAACCTCTTGGGATGGGTAACAGACCATTTTACCGCTCCGTGGTCTCCATAATCCCTGTCTTGACCAAACCCTACAGTCAACTGAAGTCAACACTCGAGTTAACAATCCATGTTGACCCGACTCGTCGAGTGGATCTATGTGACTCGTCGAGTCCCCTTGTTCCTTCATAAATGTCGCAGAAATCCAAGTTAACTTGTCGAGTTGTCTCATCAACTCGCTGAGTTACTCATGTCCAGACTCGTCGGAGAAAACCCCAGCTGACTCGTCGAGTTGGCTCATCAACTCGGCGAGTCCCTAAAGTCTTATTTCTCATTCAGACGTTTTAAGGCAGAGTTACAACCCCAAACTCTAGATCTAGCTTCCCAAGGCTGAGATACCACGTAAAGCTGCAAGCTTTACGTCCATGCATGGCACTTAGGGCTTGAAATGCCAAAACAAGTTCCATTTAGAGTCCTAAGCGTAAAATCTCTCCTCTAGCTTGATAAAGCATGGACCTTTAGGCTTAAGGGACCTCACAAGGTCCAGATATGAAGTGTCAATCTCTTGGTAAGCTCAAAATACTCAACGTCTCAAGGAAAGATAGAAAAAGCCCTAAAACTTCCTAAACACGAGATCTAATCAAAATAATAAGCATGGTGGTGACTTTTACCTTTAAACAGAAGTTAAGGATGGATAAACACCGGATCCAACAGTCCCTTCTCGTTCCAAGCCTTGATACTCTTCCAAAAGTGCACAAAATTCTCAAAGTTAGCCCTTCTCTCTCTCTTAGATCAATCTAAACGTTTAGGGTTTCACACAGGGGAGTAAGGTGACATGGGAGGCGGAAATAAGGGATTAAGGTCCTTTAAATAGGACACAACCCCGGGAAATTAGGGGTTCCTCTCACAGCGCTAACTCGTCGATTTGGTCCCTCCAACTTCTCAAGTTGGTCGTAAACCCCACGCGGCCAAAACTCTTCTCTACTCGACGAGTTGGGGCCTCCAACACGTCGGGTTGCTCAATGAAAATCATGAAAATTATAAAAACATTATACTTGGGAGTCGGGATGTTACATAACTAAAAATATCTCTCTTATATAGATGTCTGCTCCAGGAGATGCTACTGCTGCTCAATCTTCCAACTACAACTTCTCTCTACTATCGATCCTCTCTAAAGAGAAATTAGTTAGTCCAACCTGTAATGCTCGCATGTTTGGGCTAGACAAAATAAACAATAATCATAATTTAAATCCCCAATTAGGAATTTCATAAGTCATGTGCGTTGCAGACTACGTATTATAAAGCCATTTTAGTAATTTACCGATAAAACTATGAAATGGAAATCTCGATAGAAGATTATTTAGGACACATAATCTTGATGGAAAATGTTAGAGTTGTGATATGAATCTCGTACATATAAAACACACTCAAATTCGAATTCTTATGTAGAAGTCAAGGACTTCCGAAGTTTCACGATCAGTCAGTCTATCGTAAATAGTTAATCGGATATAGGTTGATTATTAGCCTAAGTAACCTAAATAAAAGTCATAGCAGTCGTTAAACCGAGAATGTGCATATAGAGAACACCGAAATCTAACTTAGTTGGAGAAAGTTATGATTTTTGTAAGTTCCAGCGTAACAGTATGAAACACTGGTATCGACTTTTAGATCGGTTGATTGTTATCCAATGCAACCTAAACAAGAATCGAAGATATCGTTAATAGAAACCCGATGATATAAAGACAGTCGAAAACGGATGTCGGATGAGAAAGTAATGAACTTTTAATAGACTTTAACAATATAAGCCTATTAAAACTATAACTTTAAAAATAAAGTCAAAATTAGCCAACAAAGTCTAAAAGAAAGTTGTAGATCTCGTCGATAGCTATGCGTTGGATATAAAACTCGTCGAAAACAGAGCTCATATGAAGGAGATATGAATTTTCTTAGAATCAAAAATTCTTCGCACGTGCTTGCGCACAACGACAAAGTGCACCGCACACACTGCCACACCACCCATAATTCGACACATGGCAGCATGCAGAAAGCAACATGTCACCCTCTTCTGACTAGATGTGCGTCTCGCACCTTAACTATGTGCGACGTGCACTCCAATTTAGCCTATATAAACCTTCAAAAATCAGCTCATTACTCATCCGCACTCCACCCAAATCCTGCTCTTTCCACCCCTTAGTCCCTTTTACGACCGAGTTTTTAGCCCCTTCGGTGAATCCCTGCGGTGTCAGATAGCCGGTGAATAGAAGCTCCCGGGTTAGAGTTATGCTCGCATAATTCCCGGTTTTCGCTAGATTACTCTATAAGTTAAGGTACACTTATTGAATTTAAGTGTAACTTTTAATTATAGTCATAAGTCATCATTATGAACCTATAATTATGATTTTTTAGTGATTCCAAGTCATTATACTGATTGATCTACTTACGGGAGTGATGTCTAGGCTGGATTTACTGATTTAGTGAGGTGTTTAAAGTGGGATTTCCAAACAATATACTATGTATACCAAACATACCCTACCTGTGATATGATCCTACCTGGTTATTCCTTCCTTGATAGATCTTGATGTAGACATTGGGATTATTGAGGAATCTAGACTATAATTATTATAGTCGCCAGGATTATGAAACTAGACTAAGGCTTAGCGCTTTATACGTCCATGTCTCTTTAGAAGTGCGAAGCGAATCGTTTCCAAAATCATCAGTCACCCAGTTTGTCAAGTGAGTGCATAGTCCCTTTCATCAACATGATTTAATACAAGTATTAATTGAAGCATTAAATATTTGGTGGAAGTCATATGTGAATTATATGCTTATTACATGGATTATATGTTATGATATATATATATATATATATATATATATATATATATATATATATATATATATATATATATATATATATATATATATATATATATATATATATGTCATGTTATGTGCGAACCATAATGGTTCTATTTTATGTTATGATAAATAGATAACACTATATAACAATATTAGAAGTAGCACTATTGAGAAGAAAAACGAAAAATATTACATAATACCCTGTATGGAATATATATGCACTAAAGATAGGTTAGTGTCACCCATGATCGGGATGTCATGTTCCGATACACACCAAAAGCATAAACATTACATTATAAGCCTTACAACAGATATTTACATCTACTGGCCTATAATCCAAAAATCTCTCATCATCATCCGACTATGCTCGAGGTCCACTACCTATAATATATAAAGCTGAGTGGGTCAGGCTTGGGAGCCTGGTGAGCATATAGGGTTTTCAACCCACAAATAATAATAAATTTATTCAATTCATCAACCAAAAATAAATTTATTAATTTCATCAACCAACAATAACCCTGATTACCTATTCCCGCTATCCTCACTTTAGGTCCCTAAACACCTATAATAAGGGACCTAGTCTAAGGATTTTCATCGGGGTGGCAACGCTGCTTTAGGGATTCCTCAGTAATTATGTCAAATAAGGCAACCATGAGGGGGATGGAGTACACCAGCAAACATATAGTTCACCATCACCTACAGGTTGCGAACCTGCTAGCGTTCCACTGTACTGTCTAGAAAGGTCTGTGGTCGTCATCTATACTCCGCTAGATGACTACAACAACAACAACAACAACAACTACAACATCGAGCCCTCTCATCATTTTGACACACATCAACTATTTCATCTACCCATGTTTTACCCAACATATTTGTAGATAAAAATAAATATACAGTTTAAAAGTTGTATAAAATATCTATTCAACACTCATTTCAAATAAACAAACAATATAATTACACATAGCACATATTTTATAGAAAATACTTCATATCTATGTTTAAGATGAAAGTGACTATACACTCACTTGATAAGACGATGATTGGGCAGCACCTCATCTCTTAAAATAATCTTTTGAGATGAAACCGGGGTGATTTCTCAAAAACCGGGCTTCACGCGGGCAGAGTTTCGGCTCGAAAATTCTTTTTCTAGGGATCTTCGGGGCTTTGGAACTTGATTCGAGTGCTAGGACGATCCACTAGGCTTCGGGGGTATTTCTTACAATTTAGGAGAGAGTATAATGTTGGGTTTTTACTCAAAAACCAGGTTTCACAACCGGTAAAATTGACAACGGAAGCTTTAAAAATGTTGAATAAAACTAAAACTATTTTACCCACCAATGATCATTTTGCAAGAGTTAGAAAGATTAAAACAACCATAGAAGAAAAAAACATAACAACCTTTGAAGACTTTGATCCTCATGGAAGGTTGGAAGTTGATGAAGTGTGGCATGAAACTCTAAAGCAAGCGTTCTCTACAAGTATTCACCAAGCAAGAGTAGAACCATCAAAACATGCTAGTATTCACTTGTAATTTGTTTTTCATAAGCCTTTGAAATATATACCAAATATATGTTCAAAGGTGAAGCAACAAAGGGACTTTTTCTAGCATCAAAATGCAAGAGAATGGAGGAGAATAAGAGGGCATAAATCTCGAAAATTTGGCAACCCCATAGAGCACTTGTTGCTCTCAGTTTTAAGGCCAAAAGAAGAAGAAGAGGAAGCTTGCAAGAAGTTCTTTCTATTGCCTCCATGCCCTTCCATATATATAGGCCAAAAGTGAAGGGAAACCATAAAGTAAAAGAGGGACAACTTTGTCCCCAAGCATGACATGAATAGACAAGGCATGCATGCCTTGTCTCCTTCCTAATTTCGAGAAAAGCATGTCCAAAAGAAGACAAAATTTGTCTCATGGCTAGTTTATATACACATACATGTTATCTTTATAAAAATCAATTATTTTTATAAAGAATTCCCAACATATATATTTATATAACTAGTCATATATAAATAACTTATTTTATACAAAACTATCTTTTACATAAATTGTAACTAACTTATTTTATATTAAGTTATATTTTATATAAATTGAACTAGTTTATTAAGATATAAATACAATTATAAATAATCATACTTTATGATATATTTCATAAGTTCTTATTTCTCCGATAAATATTATTTCCACAAATAATAAATTCCCAATTAGTAAAATATTATTTCCATGAAATAATAATTTTCCAATTAAATACAAGTGTTGATTTATTTATTAATAATCAAATTATACTAATAAATAATCAATTGACGGTAACTTTCTATATGGTGTGACCCTATAGGATCATATATTATAAGCAATATCATTCTATAATGACTCTTGGGCATATTAGATCTTTCAATCTCCCACTTGCACAAGACTCATCATAGATTGATATAGACAGTGGTGAACATCTAGCAACATTTCACTACCCCCAATAACATATGACGAAGAATGTCATTCATCAACATCCAATTCCCAAAAGCTATAAGCTTCAATTGATGTATTAAGGTAAGTATATCAATTATCCCTTTGTTACAGAATCCTGTTGAAACATGAGCCTTTGATCGCAGTCAATCTCATTTGTAATTCAACTTTGGGTAACGCGTGTTAGATGTCTGACTCTCAACGAATAAGAGGAACAAATCCCGTCTTGACTACATAAGCTTCTTGTATAGTTCACACCATACCCGAATATGACTTTTATAACTGCCCGGTTAAGGAACAACATTTGGTCATATCAAAGAACAGTACTCCCTATACTCAAGTCCCACTATATACAAAGATAGTACCTTTTAATCAAGTATCACTCATAACTGTGATCTATGAGATGATCTTGATGTGGGTCCGTTCAGTACTAGTTCTCTGACAAGTACCTATGAAACTTGGTTACATCCATTTGCCTACTTTCATCAAGTGAGAGTCAACCAATCCATTTCATATTAGTCTTACTTCATAATTTCTCCCACAATCATGACCGACTATGAACCTTTAGAATAATAAGATTATTCATAGTTTAAACATGTTAATATAGAACACAACAAGTATTAATGTAATGATCATATCCCAATATATCAAAAAATTGTGTAATAGTTGTTACAATGTTCTAATATCCAAATACTAAATTCAAATCAAAATCCCATTACAAGAATAATAAAAGTCTTACGGCTGAAGTGTGACCACTCATACTTAGCTTAAAAGGAAAGACTTTATAAATGGGTTCGACTAAATTTAATTTGTTTGAATTATGCGAATACAATCATCTCCATATTTGACATTACTCTAAGTATAGTAAAATATTTTGGAGAATATAATTGGTTCTCTTCTGTGACATAGAGTTTCTTAGCTTGATTACGTACACTCTATTACTCACAAAAAATTTCTAGGTTATCTCTGAATGGAAGGATTCAACCTAGTTTTTCAATGATCTAGTTCATCCAATTATATTTGATTTCAACTTTTGAAAAGTAGTGTATTCTTATTTAGTAGATATAGCTATTTTGTTTTTGCTTGGATCTCATTCCAACTAAACTTACTCTTCATTCCATAATGAAGTCATAATCCAATTATAATTCATATTTATCAATATTTATTTAGAAATCAAAATCATATGTAGCTCTTTACATTAAGATTTTATTCTAAACTAATTATCTCATATACATTCTCTTAGCTCTTTTTAAGTACTCTTAGAATGTTCTCACAGTCATCTAGTGACTTAACCATTTATTTAATTTGTATCTCATGATATGACATGATGGATTCATTTTCCAAGAAAATAGAATATAAATAATTTCATCTAGCTCAACCTATGTGCTAGGTCCATTTGAGACAAACTCAAAATGGGGTCATGTGACAATGTCAAGAATCTTCCATAGGATTCTTGTATCTTGATCTCTTTCAAGATATTGTCATTTCATGCAAAAGAATTTTAAAACCTTTAACATTCATCTTTATCTATCTCTTATAGATTTTACATTCCAAGAATGTATCTTGTCATTCCTAAGTCTTTCATTTTAGAAATACTTTCCGAGTCAAGGTGAAAACCACCTTGCATAGTCGGAGTGTCATTTCAAATGATTAAGTATGTCTCTTTCATACAAGATTAGGAATATCACTATCCTCCCACTAGATCTTATTAAACACACAGGTTCGTTTTCATTTTGATATAAAAGCATACCTTGTATCTTTATATTAAAATGACTATTCCAACCTTGAGATGTTAAAACACAAGTGGATCTTAAGCCTTACATATTTGGTCAGGAAAACATGGATTAAGAAAACCTCCAGGCTAAGCTATATAGATATCTTCTAGTAGATGTCTATTAAGAAAAGTGGTCTTTCTTAAAATTTATTTGCTATATCTCATATTAAGAATATGAAGTTATAGTAAATAATATCCTTTCATAGCTACTTGTGTAAAGGTTTGATCATAGTCAATGTCATGAGTATGATAAGGACCATAGTCAATGACATGAGTATGAGAAAAAACTTTATATAACAAGTATTACTAAATGTGTATATTTATCCATGTCTATATTCTTCCTAGAATAATATCTTACTCCTTCTAGCCTTGCTATAGAGAGAAAGATTAATCAAGCCCATACTTGATTATTAAACATGGATTACATCTCAATGTTCATGAATCTAAGTCATTGGTCAAATTCAAGATCTCATATAATATTTTGGTAGTTGATGGTTTAACTAGAAGCCATCAAGAACTCATCAATGAGAGATTCCACAATTCTCAAGTCATAGATGATTTCTACCATTATTGTGAACAATTTGTGTTTATGAAAAGCTATTATTCATGTGTAACATTTTCTAGTGCCAACAATTGTTACATCATGCTATGGTTCTTGAACTACTTAATCTTCCATGTGCCTCCCACTTGCTTTGTCATTAGAAGCTTGCTTTCTGCTAACTCAGCTTTCAGAGGAATAAAGGAACGTATTCTTTGTGGGTTTGTATATAATAATCTAAATGCCCTTTTAGAATATTCTACAATTATGTAATTAGTTGGAGTTTGTATTCTAGATACAATTAATAGTGATTGAAGTATAATCCCAAAAAAGTTAAAAAGGAGGACATTTCTACTGATTAGAAAGTAAACTATATCAAGTAAAGTTTAATTTACCCTCTATCATCATGAAGGCTTTAGACGGTACTAGTGGGTTGTATCTTATGCTTAATCATTGGTATTCATTAGAAAGGAAATCATACACCAAAGTGTATAGTGTTGGATTAGGTGTCTAAGCCCATAACTATTATTGGTATGTATTCGACCCGAGAGTAGCATGGTCCATTTGGGTTGCATATCATCAGGACAATTTGTTAGGATGGATTTTTGAGAGAAGGTTGTTTATGGTTTATTAATATATTATAAGTTATAATATATTAATATGAAATCATATGTTTTAATTAGTATTGATCAAGAATTAATTTGGAATTAATTTAGTGGTCAAAAGAGACTAATTAAATCTATGGGGACTAATTATGATAATTAGTTATATTTATATGTGTTGGGCTTATGATCCATGCTGGACCAAGTTTATGTATGGATACATAAAGAGTGGGGCCACATGAACCATGGATCATAAAACCCATGGGTATGGATTTGGGTTATATCCATGACCCTAGAAATCCCACATAAAAATGAATACTTCATTGCCCAAAATCGCCACTTGTATCTTCTTGAAGCTCATGGTGTCTTTTGTGTGCATGGAAGTCTCTCTCAAGTTCATCCTTTGTCCATGGTGTGTTGTGATTCCATTTGAGGCTTCCACACTATTGGGGCTAAGCTCTTTAAGGCCAAATACACCAAGACTTCAAGCTCCATCAAAATATATGTTATGCTAACTAGTATCTTATATGGTTTACGTTAAATGCATGATAGTTGTAAGATTAATACCTTGGAAACTATTTGCATGTATAATTAGTGAAAACATAGCTCCAAGGCATTTAGGATTGTATGTGCACCATAGGATGTTGTAATATACTAAAACCCAACATATAGTTCCTTAATAATTATTTTCTCTACACTTTAGTGAAAATATTATTAGGAATCTTTTATATATAAATAAGATTCACATATGTCAAATAATCTACATTATTTTCCTTCAAAGATCCCTTTCTTGAAGTTGGAATATGTAGATTTCATTTATACAATAAAGATAACAATGTTATGGATAAGTTTGATTTAAAACAAGTTTAAGTCAAAAGTGCTTGCCTATAGAACTTAATTTTATTTATAGAATGTTGATATTTACTTTGTAATTCTATTAAGAGATCTGGTCTCAGAAATAGAATTCAATCATTTCAGAATATGAGTATTATCGTTATGAAAAACGATCTAGTAAATAATCAATCATTTAAATAAATAACTGAGACATAAATATTTAGACATGCTAAATTTAAAACATACATTGTTCCAAAACAAATATTGTTTTATTAACTAAACTTCGAGAGTGTAGATCCAACTTGCTTGTGCTCAGCTAGTTACTCTTCTGTAAATATTTTCAATCAAGTTACAAATATTAGATTAACATTTAAGTACCAAGTACTTGAGTGTTAAACAAAAAGTATAAGTTCTATCCCGCAAATACATGAAGTACTAGTATCTTCCAGACTTTCTTTCTAGATAAGAGGAGCAGTTCCTCTACGAGTGTCCAGTTTCTTCACAAAAGAAACAAGATCCATCTATCTCGGCCTTATTGAATTTCTTGGGCTTAAAGGTGTTTACTCCATAAAACATGGGCCTTTTAGATCACACAAGGTGACCCTTTTAGCCTTGCATTATTCCATTGTTTAAACTAGCCTTAAATAAAATATCACTATATTTATTGGAGTATTGCTTGACCTCTTATATCATCAGATATATGCTTAAATTATCCAGGACTTCCTAGAAGTCATGAATAACTATTCCTAGCTTGATGTTAGAAGCATCTTGAGCATCATAGTGATGCATTTACTAGGTAACATATTTAGGTCTATTACTCAAAGTAATTTGTTTAGGATTAGGACCTTGAAGTGTATACAATTTCATATATCTCACGAGATTGTCTCTTAAGACATGAACCTATTCATTGAAGTTGTATCTATTGAATGTTATTGTTTCAATAAGTCATTTAAAGAGAAATGACATTTCATGGTTATGAGAGTGGATTATGCATCTACAAAATTTTTTAACAAAATTCATTTAGTATTTTCAATATTTAATCTTTAATAATTAATACCCTTTTTAGTTTCTAAAAACATTAATTATCGAATTCTAGGATCCAAGTTGCAAAACAGATAAATGGTTAGGTATCATTTATCCCGTCCATCCGAATTCAACCTGGTAGATATCGATTATCAATTATATCTTACCATATAATTCCTAGATTTATGGGAACGCTAATAACAAATTTAATTAGACATGTTTGATCCCATCTATGCCTCAGAACTCTCTTGCTTAGGTATCCTTTATCACAAGAGATTTCCGATCAAATCATCCAATTTGAAAAACTTGTGTAATCGGCCTATAACTTGGTTATAGAAATCGTGAAGACACCTCGGCCATAAAAGATAACACTAAGTGGTTAGGTATCATTTATCCCACTAGTGCATACAAGAGACGTGCGAGTGTTCTTTAAAAAAGGATTGCATAGATTTGAGGTTTGTAAGGGGTCTTTGATGTTTTATAATTCTAGTTTAAAAGACATGTTATATCATGGTTATTGCATGCATTCAATAAACCATGGTATACTTGAAAAAATCTTATTGTAAAATCTCATTTTTAACAATGTTCTATATATAAAACCCGGTTTTATATTATTGACGCGATCAAAGTTTTAAATTAATAACTAGTATTAAGTTATATCGTTTGAGCGCTTTAGAACATTTAGAAACCTTTTAATAAAACTTTCTTTTATAAAATAAGGTTTGGAGTTTGATAAGTTTACAAATCTCTATTTTAAACTTATACAATTTTAATCCCGAAATTTTACCGGTTACTAGTTTTAACGATAAAGCTTGTTTTATTGTAAAACTATTTTAGCATCTTATGTTAAAAGGTAAATTTCATTAAAATCAAACTCTTTGTGATGTTTATTTATGTTCAAATTTTATTTTGCATTTGAAAAACCTATTTATCAACCATAACATAATAATAATAACATAAACATAAAACATCACAAGCATGCATAACAATTATAATATATGTGCATAAACCAAGCCATTAACTAGTAATAATTTTGTGAGCCATCACAAATTTATCAAGTCCATTCCAAAAGGGACATAAGGGACATTTATCTTGTAAAGTCTTCATGTGCTCCCACATGCTTCAACACCTTGTAGCAAGTTTATAAAAATAATTTTATAAAGTTTGAAAAACTTTAATAAAATCAACTTTATAAACTTTTGATCTTCAAAATGGCCACCATCTTCATTATTGTTACATTTTTACAAAAATAAACTATTTTTAAAACTAATCTATTACTTACAAAAATTAACAAAAGAAAACTACCTATTTAATTATTACATACCATATGAATAAATAAATAGTTACAACCAATTTAAATAAATCAACACATGCAACAACACAAAGGTCCATGGCTAGTTTATGCACATCATACATATTTATATACTCAAAATATATATAAAACAACACTTTGTTTTTCTAAGACAACTTTTATGACCAAAAAGATGCATGTAAACTTTTGGTCAAAAAATAACAATTATAAGCATTTTAAAGTTGTCATAGAAAATATGTATGGATTTTTCTTGCAAAGAGAAAACCGTCCATGTTTTCCAAAAACAAAGATTTTATCAACTAAACAAATAATCTAACTAATCTTGCAAAAATGGCTCTGATACCAATTGTTGGGTTTTTATTCAAAAATCCGGTTTCACAACCTGTAAAATAGACAACGGAAGCTTTAAAAATGTTGAATAAAACTAAAACTATTTTACCTGCCAAGGATCAATTTGCAAGAGTTAGAAAGATTAAAACAACCATAGAAGAAAAAAAACATAACAACCTTTGAAGAGTTTGATCATCATGGGAGGTTGGAAGTTGATGAAGTGTGGCATGAAACTCTAAAGCAAGAGTTCTCTACAAGTATCTACCAAATATATACCAAATATATGTTCAAAGGTGAAGCAACAAAGGGACTTTTTCTAACATCAAAATGCAAGAGAATGGAGGAGAATAAGAGGGTGTAAATCTCGAAAATTTGGCAACCTCATAGAGCACTTGTTGCTCTCGGTTTTAAGGCCAAAAGAAGAAGAAGAAGAAGAAGAAGAAGAAGAAGCTTGCAAGAAGTTCTTTCTAATGCCTCCATGCCCTTCCATATATATAGGCCAAAAGTGAGGGGAGACCATAAAGTAAAAGATGGACAACTTTGTCCCCAAGCATGACATGAATAGACAAGGCATGCATGCATTGTCTCCCTCCTAATTTCGAGAAAATCATGTCCAAAAGAAGACAAAATTTGTCTCATGGCTAGTTTATATACACATACATGTTATCTTTATAAAAATCAGTTATTTTTATAAAGAATTCCCAACATATATATTTAAATAACTAGTCATATATAAATATCTTATTTTATACAAAACTATCTTTTACATAAATTGCAACTAACTTATTTTATATAAAGCTATCTTTTATATAAATTGAACTAGTTTATTAAGATATAAATATAACTTATAAATAATCATACTTTATGATATATTTCATAAGTTGTTATTTCTCCATTAAATATTATTTCCACAAATAATAAATTCTCAATTAGTAAAATATATTATTAGCAATATCATTCTATAATGACTCTTGAGAATACTAGATCTTTCATATAAGGGTGAGAGATGTAAAGAAAGTAAACAAAAATCGGGCAGCCTTGAGTTCTGTTTATAGTGCCCGAGGCTCAGCAATACGTTGGGAGTAAATGTGGTCTACGCTGGGCGTACTGCTCAGCGGTGCTCTACGCGGGGTGTAAGCCTTCGTACGCTGGGCGTAGGGTGATGTGTGGCATCAGACGTGTCGATGGTACATGATACGTGTCACATGCGAGGAAGTGGGCAGCGTGGCCAACTCTGGTTCACACACACGAGTACACTGGGCGTACTCATGAACGCGGGGCGTACTCCGAATGTCCAAACTTCTAAAATTCGTATCTTTAACATCCGAGCTCCATTTTTGACGTTCTTTATATCCACGCGTAGGTGACACTATGTTCTACAACTTTCATTTAGGCTCCATTGGCAAATTCTAACTTTATTTTTTAAGTTATATTTTTAACAGGTCGGGACAGGAAAAGTCCGTTAAAAATTCATGACTTCTTCATCCGACGTCCGTTTTCGTCTGTCTTTTTACCGTTGCACTAATATCGATGAGATCTTCGATTCTCGTTTAAATTGTTTCGGCTAAAAATCACTCGATCTAAATTTCGAGTTTTGGGCTGCATACCGCTAAGTCGAAACTTAGAAAAATCATAACTTCCTCATATGAAGTCAGTTTTGGGCGTTCTTTTTTTGCACGCTCTCGGTTTAATGAACTCTACGACTTTCATTTAGATCACTAAGGCTAAAAATCGTTCTATCGTAAATTCACTATTTACGTCACGCAGTGTCGTACCGGTTCTGTCGCGAAACTTCGACAGGTCATAACTTCTTCGTTATAACTCGGATTTCGGCATTCTTCATATATCCCTAATCCTTGTGACGACCACTACAACTTCCTTCATAGATATTGGGTTTATCTAATATTTATTTTCGATGCTTATTTTTATTCTTAATTCATTATATCAAAATAATTAAGCATGAAACACATAATACTTAAATTATACAATTTATTATTTCAAAACAATTTACAAAGGTTGACCTAGACTATTACATCATTATTAATGCCTAGCCTAGAAACACGGGCGTTACAATTATCTCCCCCTTAGGATGATTCTGTCCTCGGAATCACACATCAGCAAACAAAATGTGGATAGCGACTCATCATGTCACTCTCCGTTTCCTAGGTGAGTTGTGGCCCATTCATATGTTTCCATCACACAAGAACTAAATCGACCATCTTACGTCGTAACTTCTTAGTCTTACGGTCAACGATTTCCTCCGGTTCTTCAATTAACCTCTTCCTGTCATCCAATCTTAATTCATAAATTGGAATGATGTCGGGTACATCTCCGGTGAACTTGCTCAAGTAACACACATGGAAGGTGTTATGAATACCATCTAGTTCTTCTGGTAATTCTAGCTTGTAAGTTTGGTTCCCAATCCTCCGAAGAACTTTAAACGGTCCAATAAACCTTGGACTCAACTTTCCTCTTTTACCAAATCTTATAAGTCCCTTCCACGGCGAGACTTTAAGTAAAACTGGATCTCCAACTTCGAATGTTATCGGTTGTCTTTTCTTGTCAGCATAGCTCTTTTGACGATCTTGAGCTGCTAGCATCCTTTCCCTAATCACTTTCAACTTTTCAGCAGTCTGATGGACTATTTCAGGTCCCATAAACTGCTTTTCCCCAGCTTCCAGCAACATGACGGCATTCGGCACTTTTCTCCATACAAAGCTTGGAAAGGTGCAATCTTGATGCTTGAGTGGAAACTATTATTGTAAGAAAATTCTACCAAAGGTAAATGTTCATCCCAGTTACCTTCGAGTTCCAGGGTACATACTCTTAGCATATCCTCCAACGTTTGAATTGTTCGGTCGCTCTGACCATCTGTCTGCGGATGGTATGCAGTACTCAAACACAACTTGGTACCCAATTCCTCTTGTAGACTCCTCCAAAACCTTGAGGTAAAACGGTTGTCACGATCTGATATAATTGTTAATGGAACACCGTGAAGCCTCACAATTTCCTTCACGTAAGAATTCGCAAGCTTATCCATAGACCATTTCTCGTTGGCTGCTATGAAATACGCACTCTTAGTGAAGCGATAAACGACCACCCAAATCATGTCGTGACTATTCTTTGTTCTGGGCAGTTTAGTCACGAAATCCATAGTGATGTCTACCCATTTATCTACGGGTACAGGTAAAGGTTCTAAAATCCCATATGGTTTCTGATGTTGTGCCTTAACCCTCGCACATGTCACACACTCGGCCACATACTTAGCAACATCGAGCTTCATCGTCGGCCACCAGTAGTAGGGTTTCAGATCCCTACACATTTTTGTGTTGCCGGGATGAATCGAGTACATGGTCTTGTGAGCTTCTTCCATCACAATATCTCTTATTCCTCCCATCTTAGGTACCCAAATCCTATCTTGGAATACCTTTAATTCTTGATCATTTGTATCGAACACTAACGTTTTGCCCAAACGTTCTTCTTTTCGGTCATTTTTCTCTAAAACTTCCTGTAGAGCTTTCTTTATACTTTCCACAATTGTCAAGACAACTTCAATTCTCAACACCCGTGGCCTTTTCTTTTCAAGGTTTACCTTCCGACTGAGAGCATCAGCTACAACATTTGCTTTACCAGCGTGGTAACGTATCTCACAGTCGTAGTCCTTGAGTAACTCTAGTCAGCGTCTTTCCCTCATATTCAATTTTTTATGATTAAAGAGATATTGGAGACTCTTATGATCAGTGAAAAGTTTTCACTTCGTTCCATAGAGGTAATACCTCCATATCTTTAGAGCAAATACTACCGCTGCCAACTCCAAATCATGAGTGGGGTAGTTCTTTTCATGCTCTTTCAACTGTCGAGATGCATACGCGATCACCTTTTCTCTTTGGGTCAGAACACAACCCAACCCAACACCAGACGCATCCCAATAGACAGCAAAATCTTCAACTCCGTCGGGTAGAGAAAGAACCGGTGCTTCACATAATTTCTTCTTTAGCAACTCGAATGCTTCTTTGTGCTTCTCACTCCATGTATAAGTAGCTCCTTTGTAGGTCAAAGCTATCAATGGAGCAGCTATCGAAGAAAAGCCTTGGATAAATCTTCGATAATATCCAGCTAATCCTAGAAAGCTTCGGATCTCCGTAGGACTTTTCGGTTGTTCCCACTTCATCACAGCTTCAATATTCGTTGGGTCAACCATTATCCCTTCTTGGTTAACCACATGACCCAAAAATTGGACTTCTTGAATCCAAAATTCACATTTGAAGAACTTTGCATACAGCTTCTCCTTTTTCAGAACTTATAGTACTTCACGCAGATGCTTGTCATGCTCCTGCTTGCTTTTTGAATAAATCAAAATATCATCTATGAACACTATTACAGATTTATCGAGGAATGGTTTATGAACTCTATTCATCAAATCCATAAATGATGTTGGAGCATTGGTTAGTCCAAATGACATAACCAAAAACTTATAGTGTCCATATCTTGTTTTGAATGCAGTTTTCTCAATATCCTACTCTCTTACCTTTAGCTGATGATATCCTGAACTAAGATCTTCGAGAAATAGCTCGAACCTTGCAACTGATCGAACATGTCATCAATCCTTGGGAACGGGTGCTTGTTCTTTATTGTTGCCTTGTTCAGCTCTCTGTAATCTATACACATTCTCATGCTCCCATCTTTCTTCTTTACGAATAACACCGGAGCTCCCCATGGTGATTAACTAAGTCTAATGAAACCGTTGTCTAACAACTCCTGAAGTTGCATCATAAGCTCCTTCATCTCTGTTGGTGAAAGTCGATACGGTGCTTTTGCTATTGGTGTTGTTCCTGGGAACAAGTCGATATGGAATTCTACTTGTCGATCAGGGGGTAATCCGGGAAGATCTTCAGGAAAGACTTCCGAATAATCACACACCACCAGAATATTATGCACTCTTTCTTTTCCTTCTTAGCATATATCACGAATGATAGATATGATGTGCATGCCTTGGTCAAACCCTTTCTGGGTTTCATTAGGGAAATGATTCCAGAGTTTACTCTGCGTTTGTCTCCATACACCATAAACAAATCTTTCCCTAGCGGGTTTACTTTTACTATCTTCTTCCTGCACAATATTTCGACATCATTGGCGCTAAGCCAGTCCATTCCCAGCACAATGTCGAAACCATTTAACTCAATAGGAAATAATTCCTCATGGCTAACAAGTACAAACTTACCACTAGCAACCTCGACTATTAAAGATTAATTAGTCTATCAACCGGCAAAGCTAGTTTTCTACCAAATTCATGTGAAATAAAGGAGTAGTTGGCTCTAGAATCAAACAAAATTTGGGCAGGCAATTCGTTTACGAGAAAGGTACCTGATGCGACATCCATTGCATCCTTTGCAGCTTCCAGCGTCATCTGGAAAGCTCTGGCTTTTGGCTTTGGTGGGAGATTGGATTTGTTGTATCCTTCTTCTTCGGGCAATCCTTCAAAATGTGCCGCTCTTCATTGCACCCATAACAAACTTTCTTAACAAAGGTGCATTCATTGGCATAATGCCGAGGCTTTCCACATTTGTAACAAGTGACTTCCTCGCTACAATTCCCAACATGTTTCTTCTTACACTTGTCACACCACTTCGCTTCGGCTCCTCCTCTGAATTTTCTCGAACCATACTTCGAGAACTTATTCTTCTTGTTGGAACCCGAAGTTCCTTCAAACTTTCTCTTTTCGCCAACTTCAACCTTGCTGGCGGTTCTCCCTTTAATCATATCTTCAACAGACTTGGCAGCCCAGATAGCTGCCTCCAAAGTAAGTGTCTAACGCACTGGCACTGCATACTCCCATGGAAGTCCCTTTGCGTACCTGTCTATTTTCGTCAGCTCATCTGGGACAATACGCAAAGCAAACTCCATTTTGTCTGTGAAGTTATTGGTGTATTCATCAATGGTCATACTTCCCTTCTTCAGTGTCAAAAATTGGTTTTCCAGCTCAAGCACATTTTGGGCCGAGCAGTACCTGTTGTTTAGCAATAGTTGCTTCCTTTCCTCCCTTTGTTCAGCCATCATTTCCTGAATCATGGCTTGTACTCCAGCCATGGTGATGGGTTATGTGCAACTCCTTTTATAGGCACCTGTTCCATCACTTGGGGTTGAGGTTGTTGGTTTCTGCTTGCATCTCCAGCTCCACTTCGAGTTCTTGCCATTGTAATCTATACACCGAATAAAGTGAATTTAGATCTTTATCCACGATAGATATTTAAATTCTCCTTATCACTCTGAAACGTTTACATGCTAGTTCTAATATCGTAGTCGTACGCTTAGAATCCTAAACACATAAGGTTTCCAGATCCGGTCGGTAACAGACCATAGATCTGAACAAATAATGGCATATATGGCAGACATATAGCATTTAGCACACAAAAGTATTTTAGGCATCTTTCCTAAAATATACTAGTGCTCGTGTCTAAAATATGGTAGACACTCATCTCACAATCATCACTTAGCATTCTAATTTTAAGTCTAGAAATCCTACAAATTCCTAGTTCGCTTAAACTAATGCTCTGATACCAAGGCATTTCTTAAAAAAATATATATTTTCATTATATATAAAAACCTCGGGATGTCATGTTCCGATACAGACCAAAAGCATAAACAGTACATTATAAGCCTTACAACAGATATTTACATCTACTGGCCTATAATCCAAAAATCTCTCATCATCATCCGACTATGCTCGGGGTCCACTACCTGTAATATAAAAAGTTGAGTGGGTCAAGCTTGGGAGCCTGGTGAGCATATAGGGTTTTCAACCCACAAATAATAATAAATTTATTCAATTCATCAACCAAAAATAAATTTATTAATTTCATCAACCAACGATAACCCTGATTACCTATTCCCGCTATCCTCCCTTTAGGTCCCTAAACACCTATAATAAGGGACCTAGTCTAAGGATTTTCATCGAGGTGGCAACACTGCTTTAGGGATTCCTCAGTAATTATGTCAAATAAGGCAACCATGAGGGGGATGGAGTACACCAGCAAACATATAGTTCACCGACACCTACAGGTTGCGAACCTGCTAGCGTTCCACTGGATTGTGTAGAAAGGTCCGTAGTCGTCATCTATATTCTAGTAGATGACTACAACAACAACAACAACAACAACAACTACAACATCGAGGCCTCTCATCATTTTAACACACATCAACTATTTCATCTACCCATGTTTTACCCAACATATTTGTAGATAAAAATAAATATACAGTTTAAAAGTTGTATAAAATATCTATTCAACACTCATTTCAAATAAACAAACAATATAATTACACATAGCACATATTTTATAGAAAATACTTCATATCTATGTGTAAGATGAAAGTGGCTATACACTCACTTGATAAGACGATGATTGGGCAGCACCTCGTCTCTTAAAATAATCTTTTCAGCTGAAACTGGGGTGATTTCTCAAAAACCGGGCTTCACGCGGGCATAGTTTCGGCTCGAAAACTCTTTTTCTAGGGATTTTCGGGGCTCTAGAACTTGCTTCGGGTGCTAAGACGATACACTAGGCTTCGGGGGTATTTCTTACAATTTAGGAGAGAGTATAAGGGTGAGAGATGTAAAGAAAGTAAACAAAAATTGGGCATCCTTGAGTTCTATTTATAGTGCCCGAGGCTCAGCATTACGCTGGGAGTAAATATGGTGTATGTTGGGCGTACTGCTTAGCGGTGCTCTACGCGGGACGTAAGCCTTCGTACGCTGGGCGTAGGGTGATGCGTGGCATCATACGTGTCGATGGTACAAGATACGTGTCGCATGCGAGGAAGTAGGCAATGTGGCCAACTCTGGATCACACACACGAGTACGCTGGGCGTACTCATGTACGTGGGGCATACTCCGAATTTCCAAACTTCTAAAATTCGTATCTTTCATATACGAGCACTGTTTTTGACGTTGTTTATATCCACGCGTAGGTGAGAATATATTCTACAACTTTCGTTTAGACTCTGTCGGCAAATTCTGACTTTATTTTTAAAGTTATATTTTTAACAGGCTACGACAGGAAAAGTTCGTTAATAATTCAAAACTTCTTCATCCGACGTCCGTTTTCGTTTGTATTTTTACCGTTGCACTAATATCGACGAGATCTTCGATTCTCGTTTAAATTTGTTTCGGCTAAAAATCACTCGATCTAAATTTCGAGTTTTGGGCTGCATACCGCTAAGTCGAAACTTAGAAAAATCATAACTTCCTCATATGAAGTCAGTTTTGGGCGTTCGTTTTTTTGCACGCTCTCGGTTTAACGAACTCTACGACTTTCGTTTAGATCACTAAGGCTAAAAATCATTCTATCGTAAATTCACTATTTACGTCACGCAGTGGCGTACCAGTTTTGTCGCGAAACTTCGACAGGTCATAACTTCTTTGTTATAACTCGGATTTCGGCATTCGTCATATATCCGGAATCCTTGTCACGACCACTACAACTTCCTTCATAGATATTGGGTTTATCTAATATTTATTTTCGATGCTTCTTTTTATTCTTAATTCATTATATCAAAATAATTAAGCATAAAACACATAATACTCAAATAATACAATTTATTATTTCAAAACAAATTATAAAGGTTGACCTAGACTGTTACATAATTATTAATGCCTAGCCTAGAAACACGGGCGTTACAGAAGATACCTAATTCAATTAAGTTTCATATTGGGTAGTGTCATTAGGAGAATGTGTGTAAGCTTGGAACGGAGAGTAAAGTTTTGTTCTGTGACACTCTCAGGTATCGTTGTATGCTAACTCCGTACAGGAGTAAGTTGTAGTATTCCCCTTGGATAACCATTAATGATAGGTCCTGTTCAGGCAATTGTGATGGTATGTTTGGTCACCTCCAAGAGTAGGTGACAACACTTAGTCATTCTAGATAGTCTTGTGAATTACGTCGTAGCTTGAGCTCATTAATCACATACATAGCAGAAATGGGATACCATATTCATCAAATACTCTGATGACCCATATGTCTTTATGACTGCACTGGCCAAGGAAGACCCTAGCTGAATAGTCAAAACTTTTTAACTGTTCATCAGGAGAGATAATTTATCCCTGATAATCTATGAGGATCGATGCGAATGGATATGTGGGAATGTAAGACTATATGGATATTGTATGGTAACAGTTGATTTTGCAGGTCTGATAATTAAGGAATGTTATCATAGAAATATTGTGGAATTGAAATCCCTTTGCATCTCACCAGGTTTCCCAACCTGACCTACTCAGTTTACATGCATCACATGTATCAAGACTTAAGCTATTAGAACTTGATTAGGATGTTGAGTGATTAATAGAAATCCTGAAATAGAGTTCAGGACCATTATGTCTTTAAGATGTAACTTATGTTTCTATATCAATTATGACATCCTTAGGGTTTTATTAAATTGAGAAAATCACTTGCACTCAAAAGTTTTTATATGTACTAGAAAATTCCACATCAATGATAATATAAGCGTAAAGAAAAGTTTTAATTGGTTCTGAAAATTAGAGGAGGTCACACAAACTACATGGACTAGATGCGAAATCTCAAAATGACTCTTCGATATGAGGGCAAAGAATATGTCCTAGAAAAACCTCTAATCGAATTCGATGAGTTCCACAAGAGAGCCCGTAAAAAATGTTCTATGAGGACTATTCGCCATACGAGATAGGCTTGGATCTTGCAGAAAAGTTCCACCAGAGAGCCCACAAAGAAAAGTATTTTGTCGTCAAAGCATTAATGGCCTGCAAGTTAAAGGAGAGAGAGTCTATCTACAATCATGTGTAGAGAATGCAGAGATACGTGGAGCGTCTTGAAAGGCTCAATGTAACCTTTGAGGAGGATTTGGCCATTGACATGGTCCTTAACTTCTTGCCAACTTGTTATGATCAGTTCATCTTGGCTTATCATTTGAACAATACAGAGACCAAATTGACCCAACTCCACAACTTGTTACAGACAGCTGAACCATGGATGAAGAAGAATCAAGCCCCTTCTGCTACAAGTGTTCATGTCCTTTCCATTGGGAAAAAATAGAGGAAAGAAAATGAAGGCTAGTCCTAAATCGAATTGGAAGGACAAGGCCCAAGTTAGATCGTCTAGCGGTGGGTCGAAGGCAAAGCCCAATTTAGACATTCATGCTTTTAGTGACCCCAAAGATTCCTCTTGCTACTAATGTAATGAAAAGGGCAATTGGTAAAGAAACTACCCTAAATACTTATAAGACATCAAGGATGCCATGTTTAAACCATCGTCAGCATGTATATACACTATTCAAGTCAATAACTCACAACTTCCTCGTTCTTGGAACCTTAATACAAGATGTGTATCATATTTGAAGTTTTAGCTTATTAAAATGGTATGAATGGTTCGATTTTATCTTATTAAAATGGTGTTTTTATATTTGAAGTTTTGCCTTTTAATGGTGTGTATGAAACTATGATTTTAGTTGATAGCATAGACAATAGTGTATTCCATATTGATTCATCTAATGGTATAGACAAAGCATGCTTATGGAATTGTCGTCTTGGACACATTAAAAAGAAAATCATCGCCCAACTCCAAAACGATGGAGTGTTGGAAT
Source organism: Lactuca virosa (assembly GCF_052849685.1). NCBI lineage: Eukaryota > Viridiplantae > Streptophyta > Magnoliopsida > Asterales > Asteraceae > Lactuca > Lactuca virosa. The sequence goes on along the minus strand of NC_136426.1, from coordinate 267,323,175 downwards.
CATTTGACTTAAGGTCAGATGATGAATGTTAGTCTTGTGTTTTGGGTAAGATGACAAAATCATCTTTTACTGGGTCTTTTGAAAGAGGTGAGGGTTTGTTAGATCTCAAACACACAGATGTGTGTGGACCCTTCAGATCTTCTACAAGGGATGCAAATTGATACTACGTAACGTTTATGGATCATTATAGTAGATATGTGTATATCTACTTAATCAAACATAAATTAGAAACCTTTGAAATTTCAAGGAGTTTAGACACAAGGTTTAGAATCAATTAGGAAGGAAAATAAGGATGTTCTGATCTGATAGTGGTGGAGAGTATCTTAGTCTCAAGTTCCACGACTATCTCAAGGAATGTGGAATAGTTTCACAAATGACTCCTCCTAGGACACCACAACTTAATGGTGTGGCTGAGAGGAGAAATCAATCTTTTTTAGACATGGTTCGTTCCATGATGAGTCGAGCTTCCCTTCCTATTTCTTTCTGGAGGTATGCCTTAGAGACATCCGCCCATATCCTTAATCTTGTCCCTACTAAGAAGGTTGCCAAAACACCTCACAAGATGTGGACAAGGCAAGTTCCCTAGCTAGCTCACATCATAGTTTGGGGATGTGAAGCTTTCGTGAAACGAGAGACTAATGACAACCTCAAATCTAGAAGTGAGAGGTGTATTTGTTGGATTAGTGTCTAAGTCCATAACTATAATTGGTATGTACTTGACCCGACTTGGCATGGTCCATTTGGGTTGCATGACATCATGCATTTAGATAGACTAAAATGAGAGAAATAATACTTCAGGTTTATTAATATATTATAAGTTCTAATATATTAATAAGATTATTTAATTAGTATTGATCAAGAATTAGTTTGGAATTAATTAAGTGATCAAAAGAAGACTAGTTAAATATATGGGTTGATTGTGTAAATCATCCATACTTGTATAGTGGGCTAATGATTCATGGATTATCAAGTTGGGCTAAAACCCATAGGGTGGTCCATGGGTGCTCCATGGTGTATTTGAACCCATGGATCCAAGGAAATGGAAAGCCATGACAATTAGGGTTTACCCTAATTGTGACACTATATAAAGATCATATCATTAGGAAAATCGGCCACTAGAAAATGAACATGAGGGCTAGCCGATTTTCATGAAGTTTGTATTTCTCTCTAAGTTATTCCAAAAGCATATGATGTTGTGTGAACCATTTGAGGTGTCACGCTTGGGGCACTAGGCTCTCGATCTTCATGGAGTCATTCTACATCAAAGAGGTATGTATTCTAACTTGTTATATTTCATATGAATCAAGTTTTGAATGCTAGCTAGTATAATACCTTGGATATTCATATTTGCATGTATAATAGAGAAAACATAGATCCAAGGTATTTAGGGTTGCATGTACACTTAGGAGTGTTAGAATGCTCAAAACCCAACAGTATTTTCATTGGTTACCCACGCAAGTCTTTTGGATACTTGTTCTATACACCTAGTGAGAACGTGGTCTTTGTAGCTCAAATATGAGTCTTTCTCGAGAGAGATCTCATATTCAAGGAGGACAATAGGAGTGCTATTGATCTGGAATAAATTCTAGAATCAACCAATAAAGGAACCTTATAAGACACTAGCTCTCAGCCAGAGGATGAGACTATTGTTGAGCCCATTGACAATTTGTTACCTCTTCGCCGATCCAGTAGGGTTAGCATGCCACCTACGTTCTATGGTTTCCATATAATGTCAGATGATGACATGTTTATCAGTGGTGGTATACTGGTAAATTTGGATAAGCCAGCTAACTACAAAGAAGCGAAAGCGAGCCTGAGACTGCCAAATGGAAAGAGGTAATGGACAACGAGATTCAGTCCATGTATGAACCATGTTTGGATTTTGGTTGATCATGAACCTGGTTCAAAGATAGTAGGATACAAATGTATCTTTAAGAATAAGACAAACATGGATGGAAAAGTACACACATTCAAAGCATAACTGGTTGTGAAGGGCTTTACTAAAACCTAAGGGGTTGCCTATGATGAGAACTTTTCACCAGTGGCTAAGATAAAGTCTATTAGGATAATGTTTTCCATAGTTGCCTTTCATGATTATAAAATATGGCAGATGGATGTCAAAACTGCTTTCCTTAATGGGAAGTTGGATGAGGATATTTACATAAGCTAGCCAGAGGGTTTTGTACATGAACATTTTCTTAATAGAGTGTGTAAGCTTGAGAAATCCATTTATGGATAGAAACAAGCGTCTCATGGTTGGAATCTTACCTTCCATGAGAAAGTCAAGGAATTTGGTTTCTCTAGGAGCGAAGATGAGTCCTGTGTGTATCTCAAATCTAGTGGGATTATAGTAACTGTCTTGGTTTTGTATGTTGATGACATACTCCTTATGGGAAATGACATTCCGACCTTGCAAGAAGTGAAATCTTGGCTTAGGAAGTGTTTCGCCATGAAGGATCTAGGGGAAGCAGCCTATATTCTTGGGATAAGGATTCTGAGGGATAGAACGAAAAGACTTATTGGTCTTAGTCAGATTACATAGTAGGATAAAATACTAAAGCGTTTTAGTATGGAAATTTCCAAGAAAGGGGAACTTCCTATTCAGAGTAATGCCAAGTTGATTAAAAACCAAAGACCTAGTAAAAATGAAGAGATTGATGAGATGAGTCGAGTGCTATATGCTTTGGCTGTAGGGTCAATCATGTATGTTATGACTTGTAATCGCGCTGATGTGTCTTATGCTTTGATCATGTAGCCCGTTTAAGGGAAATCCTATTAGAGCTTATTGGACTATAGTAAAGAACATTCTTGTGTATCTGTGAAGGACAAAGGATATGATAAGGGTAACTGGATATAGTGACGCCAACCTTCAGATAGATCGAGAAAACTTTTGTTCTCAGTCAGGCTGGATGTTTGTGTTAAATGGTGGAGTAGTGACTTGGAAAAGTTCCAAGCAGGATATGGTGGCTGATTCTAAATCAGAGTACATCGCAACGAGTGAGGCATCGAAGGAGGCGACTTGGTTGAAGAACTTCATCGGCGATCTCAGAGTAGTCCCGACCTTTCAAGAGCCATTGGAACTTTTCTGTGATAATGAAAGCGCGGTTGCTTTGACCAAGAACCCAATGATCATGGTAGATCCAAGCATATCGATAGAAAGTTCCATTACATCAAACATAGGGTTGAAGAAGGTGATCTTCTGGTGAAGAGACTATCCTCAGAAGATAATCCTGCAAATCCTTTAACGAAGGCTTTGTGTAGGGTTAAGCATAACCAGCATGGTAGGAGCATAGGCTTGAGAGATGATATTAGTTTTAGTAGCTAGTTGATACTTTGAAACTTGTAACAAAATAAATATAATTGACTTTGTTGGTTAAATAATAGAGTTTTTTTATAAGTATGGTTACTGCCTTTTTCAATTGTTTATTCTTGTGTTTCGTTTTGTATTTTTTACTTCCCGAATGATTTGATTATTCTAAATTCCACAGTCGCTCCTAGTTTTGGAAGTAAGTAGTGAATTAAGACTGTTATGAATAGATTGTAGATTGTCTATGGATAGAAGACATTGCAATGGTTGCTACAATATTCATGAGTTCTTAGATAATAGAGATATTGAGTATTGGATAAACCCACGCTCATAGAATTACTGCATGGATTATATCACGAGTAATTTTGAGACAATAATATTTTATATTCTTTAAATAGAGGTATATGAGTAGTAATTTACAACTCGATTATACATTGGTGTTACGAAAACGTATTAGTAACATGATGATATAGAACGTAGTTGCATGCATGATTTGGTGAGTAAAATATACAAGAATATGAGTCGTAGTTTATTCGTTCCTTTTTTCCTAACAGGAAAAGTGATATCTTTGGGTTCCTCGATGATTTGGTGTTGACATTATAGTGTTGGGCCCAACGAGGACTGAATTGATGTGTTCAATTAGTAGTCTTATGAGGTCATCAGAAATCAGGAAACGATGAAACATAATTTTAGACAAGAGATTGATTGTAGTCCATGTCTCATGTCCATATGATATCTTGAACAATGAAGGGATATTTGATCACTTATCTTAGGACCGATGTCTGATCAGATCAGAGTCTAGCAGTTGCTTTTGACAGCACACTTTGTTGTTTGATTTAGAAGCTATACTTGAAATTGAAGTTATAGACTTATCCAAGTGGGAGACTGTTTGATTAGGTATCTAAGCCAATAACTAAATTGTTATATACTTGAATTAAAAGCAAAGCCCTTTTGGGATTCCCTCAAATCTAGTAATTAACTAGAATAACTTTTGGAGAGAGAGGTTGATTTATTAGTTTACTATATGATTAATGAATAGCAATAAATAATTGATTAATAGATTATGAGATTAATATATTAATTAGAAATAGTATTGTTTAATTAATAATTAATCAAAAATTAATTGAAATTAATTTTAGGATTAATTTGATTAATTAAAAGTGCAAGGACCGCAACTGTAATTGTTCAATAGTTGAACAAGAGAAGGATTCTGGAATATTCTACGGTTGGTCGAAAATATGAAGGCCCCTTAGGGTTTGTAGATTAATCCATATAGATAATACGGATAATAAGGAAACTTAATAAAGTCAATATTTGAAATAGTATTATTTTATTTCATATTAAGGTTATCTAGGGTTTTCCTATTAGCTATAAATAAGACCTTTAGCATATAATTTCCGGCTACTACTATTCAAGAAGAAATTGCCAAAAATTCTCTCCCATCTCCTCTCTCCTCAAGTGTTCTAATTGTTAGGGATTGGGTACAAACCATCAGATACACGAGATTTATGGTGCTTGCTTTCTAGAACTTGTTCAAGAAGGATTTGATTGATTATTTACAATAATAATCAAAAGGTATGCAAACCCTAATCCCTATGTTGCTTTGATGTTCATAGATTATAGCTATCAATAGAGAAAAATTATATCCGAATAGGTTGCATGTGAACTTAAGGGTTAACTTTTTCCACCACAATTTTTAATTACAACCTATAAAACCTATCAACTTTAATTACATTTGGATGTTGTGCTTAGAAATTACTGATGCTTTTGTTATGTCTTGGATGTTGTGTTTAGCACTTATGGATGCTTTTATTATGTTTTGGATGTTGTTTTAAATATATTTGGATACATTTTTGAATGCTTCTAGTTGGTTTGTGTACAAACTGCAATGATTATATGATGATGACCATAACCCTTTTAGATACTAATATTTCATTTGTGTTGTTGAACAACTACACCCATTAAGCCAATAACTTGCACCAACTTTTGTCTGCTTATATTTGGTTTGTGTTGACATAGAACATCATCCGTTAAGCCAACAACCTACACCAAAATGACATTTCATTACAAAAGAACCATTATCATTCTTAAATAAACTTGACATTTCATTAACAAAACAACCGTCACAATTGATCTTCAACAAGTGCTTACGTGACAATACCATCCCAGACTAAACCATAACCCCAAAAACAAAACCCCGCAACTGATTATCAACTTATAAACTTTTATCATAAATAACAACACCCTACTACAAATTAAGCATATTATTAAGATTTAGATTTGGGTTTGAAGCTTATTCTTCAACATGAGCAACTGAGAAATTATGAACGATGTGTGAGGATACTTTTCATCATCTACCCATGAAATAAACCCAAGTTGTGGTCCCTATCAAAAATCCGAGAAGAAATTAGGGTTAATAATTGACAAATTAGGGTTAACAACACCCAAATACATGTTTGAATAATCGATAAGAAAAATTGATAATACCATTTTTGGCAGGCATAAAAACTTCTTCTGGGTTAGTAGTTGTTCATGACGTCCTTATAATCAAAAGACTACCGCAAAATTCTCTTATCACCTTCATTTATCGAAGAATGTAGCCGATCGATTTTTGAGTTCAAAGATATGAAGAGAGAAGACGATGAAGAAGAAATAAACGAAAAGGAGTAAATGCGTATAAGGTAATCTTTTGAATGAGAAATTACTTAATTACCCCTATGGACCTTTCACATGATGTGTTTTAATGGAGACTTTTAACATCTGTTAGACGGAGGGACTAAGCATGTAACTAGTTTCCAAATTGAGGACTGTCCGAGTGTAAAAATAGAGTTAGGGACTAAGCGTGCAAGTTACCCCATACCACGGGGACCATCCATGTAATGTTCTCTCTCTCTCTCTCTCTCTCTATATATATATATATATATATATATATATATATATATATATATATATATATATATATATATATATATATTTATACACATACATACATACATACATATATATATATATATATATATATATATATATATATATATATATATATATATATATAATTTCAAATTTTCTGAAATTGATCCTTAAGGTATAAATAATTTTCAGATTTGGTACAAAGATATTTTGGTCATTTAGAAAACAACTAACTACTTAAAAGTAAAAGTTAATACCAGAATGACCGTTCATACACTTTTCGAAACCATAGGACCAGCGACGTGACTTTTTTCAAAGAAGTTTTTAAGCTACAATATTTTCCAAAACATAGGGACCAATTATCAAATTTTGTCTAAAATTAAATTCCAGCTACTTATTTTTTCAATCCTAAGGCTAAAACTTCTCCATATAATTTTAATTCATAAGCATTGTAACTTTTCAAAATTGTTAATGTTAAAAAAAATTACATGAATGGCACGTATGGTTTACTTTACCAAAGTTATCACTATAGTAAGTGTTAATTGTGTAGCACTCGGAATCTTGAGGAGTAATTGAAAGGAATGAATCTCATTTTGTGGACTGGAGACGACGTGTTGGAGGAACCAACACGGTGTGTCTAGTTAAGGAAAAACATGGTTCTCATTAAGGTCAACACGGAGTGTTGGTGTCTAAACATGACGTGTTGGAAGCTGGGAAGGAAACCCTAATCTTTAGGATGTTGCACCCTATATAATCTCTTTAATCACCAACGGCTGGTCTCCTTACTAGCTTCCATTCACACTAAAATCCTAAAATTGATCCCTAAGTATCTTGGTGGTGTTCTTGAACTAGTAAGAAGTTCTTGGTGAGTAAAATATACAAGAATATGAGTCGTAGTTTATTCGTTCCTTTTTTCCTAACAGCAAAAGTGATATCTTTGGGCTCCTCGATGATTTGGTGTTGACATTATAGTGTTGGGCCCAACGAGGACTGAATTGATGTGTTCCATTAGTAGTCTTAGGAGGTCATCAGAAATCAGGAAACGATGAAACATAATTTTAGACAAGAGATTGATTGTAGTCCATGTCTCATGTCCATATGATATCTTGAACAATGAAGGGATATTTGATCACTTATCTTAGGACCGATGTCTGATCAGATCAGAGTCTAGCAGTTGCTTTTGAAAGCACACTTTGTTGTTTGATTTAGAAGCTATACTTGAAATTGAAGTTATAGACTTATCCAAGTGGGAGACTGTTTGATTAGGTATCTAAGCCAATAACTAAATTGTTATATACTTGAATTAAAAACAAAGCCTTTTTGGGATTCCCTCAAATCTAGTAATTAACTAGAATAACTTTTGGAGAGAGAGGTTGATTTATTAGTTTACTATATGATTAATGAATAGCAATAAATAATTGATTAATAGATTATGAGATTAATATATTAATTAGAAATAGTATTGTTTAATTAATAATTAATCAAAAATTAATTGAAATTAATTTTAGGATTAATTTGATTAATTAAAAGTGCAAGGACCGCAACTGTAATTGTTCAATAGTTGAACAAGAGAAGGATTTTGGAATATTGTAGGATTGGTCGAAAATATGAAGGCCCCTTAGGGTTTGTAGATTAATTCATATAGATAATACGGATAATAAGGAAACTTAATAAAGTCAATATTTGAAATAATATTATTTTATTTCATATTAAGGTTATCTAGGGTTTTCCTATCAGCTATAAATAAGACCTTTAGCATACAATTTCTGGCTACTACTATTCCAAGAAGAAATTGCCAAAAATTCTCTCCCATCTCCTCTCTCCTCAAGTGTTCTAATTGCTAGGGATTGGGTACAAACCATCAGATACACGAGATTTATGGTGCTTGCTTTCTAGAACTTGTTCAAGAAGGATTTGATTGATTATTTACAATAATAATCAAAAGGTATGCAAACCCTAATCCCTATGTTGCTTTGATGTTCATAGATTATAGCTATCAATAGAGAAAAATTAGATCCGAATAGGTTGCATGTGAACTTAAGGGTTAACTTTTTCCGCCACAATTTTTAATTACAACCTATAAAACCTATCAACTTTAATTACATTTGGATGTTGTGCTTAGAAATTACTGATGCTTTTGTTATGTCTTGGATGTTGTGTTTAGCACTTATGGATGCTTTTATTATGTTTTGGATGTTGTTTTAAATATATTTGGATACATTTTTGAATGCTTCTAGTTGGTTTGTGTACAAACTGCAATGATTATATGATGATGACCATAACCCTTTTAGATACTAATATTTCATTTGTGTTGTTGAACAACTACACCCATTAAGCCAATAACTTGCACCAACTTTTGTCTGCTTATATTTGGTTTGTGTTGACATAGAACATCATCCGTTAAGCCAACAACCTACACCAAAATTAAATTTCATTACAAAAGAACCATTATCATTCTTAAATAAACTTGACATTTCATTAACAAAACAACCGTTACAATTGATCTTCAACAAGTGCTTACGTCACAATACCATCCCAGACTAAACCATAACCCCAAAAACAAAACCCCGCAACTGATTATCAACTTATAAACTTTTATCATAAATAACAACACCCTACTACAAATTAAGCATATTATTAAGATTTAGATTTGGGTTTGAAGCTTATTCTTCAACATGAGCAACTGAGAAATTATGAACGATGTGTGAGGATACTTTTCATCATCTACCCATGAAATAAACCCAAGTTGTGGTCCCTATCAAAAATCCGAGAAGAAATTAGGGTTAATAATTGACAAATTAGGGTTAACAACACCCAAATACATGTTTGAATAATCGATAAGAAAAATTGATAATACCATTTTTGGCAGGCATAAAAACTTCTTCTGGGTTAGTAGTTGTTCATGACGTCCTTATAATCAAAAGACTACCGCAAAATTCTCTTATCACCTTCATTTATCGAAGAATGTAGCCGATCGATTTTTGAGTTCAAAGATATGAAGAGAGAAGACGATGAAGAAGAAATGAACGAAAAGGAGTAAATGCGTATAAGGTAATCTTTTGAATGAGAAATAACTTAATTACCCCTATGGACCTTTCACATGATGTGTTTTAATGGAGACTTTTAACATCTGTTAGACGGAGGGACTAAGCATGTAACTAGTTTCCAAACTGAGGAATGTCCGAGTGTAAAAATAGAGTTAGGGACTAAGCGTGCAAGTTACCCCATACCACGGGGACCATCCATGTAATGTTCTCTCTATATATATATATATATATATATATATATATATATATATATATATATATATATACATATATATATATATATATATATATATATACCAGAATGACCGTTCATACACTTTTCGATACCATAGGACCAGCGACGTGACTTTTTTCAATGAATTTTTTAAGCTACAATATTTTGCAAAACATAGGGACCAATTATGAAATTTTGTCTAAAATTAAATTCCAGCTACTTATTTTTTCAATCCTAAGGCTAAAACTTCTCCATATACTTTTAATTCATAAGCATTGTAACTTTTCAAAATTGTTAATGTTAAAAAAAATTACATGAATGGCACGTATGGTTTACTTTACCAAAGTTATCACTATAGTAAGTGTTAATTGTGTAGCACTCGGAATCTTGAGGAGTAATTGTAAGGAATGAATCTCATTTTGTGGACTGGACATGACGTGTTGGAGGAACCAACACGGTGTGTCTAGTTAAGGAAAAACATGGTTCTCATTAAGGTCAACACGGAGTGTTGGTGTCTAAACATGACGTGTTGGAAGCTGGGAAGGAAACCCTAATCTTTAGGATGTTGCACCCTATATAATCTCTTTAATCACCAACGGCTGGTCTCCTTACTAGCTTCCATTCACACTAAAATCCTAAAACTGATCCCTAAGTATCTTGGTGGTGTTCTTGAACTAGTAAGAAGTTCTTGGTGCTCATATTTTTGCCTTTGTGACGGTAGAGGAGATCTTGAAGTTGTCTTACTTGGTGGATTGGATTTGGATCGAGAATCAACTTCTTTTGGGCAATCTTTCTAAGGTATCAAGTTTAAACCTTGACTTATAGATGTGTAGATCTCCTCATATTGTGAATGAACGTAAAGTTGGCAACTTTATGTGGTTTCCAGCTCAAGGAAGTTAGATCTATGTTTTGGGGCTATGTCTTCAAGGATTAAGTGCTTACTGGTTAAGCCCTTGAACTATCAAGCCTTTTTCGTTGGGTTGGACCCTTCTTGGTAATCCGTATGGTTAAAGATGGAAACTTTACCCTTCTAATTCTCATTTTGGTCTTGATCTGAGCTTTAGAGCTCTTAGAATCTGACAGAGTGGCTTCATATATTAAGTTGATGGAATTCAGCCAAACACGACATGTTGGCTGGGATTTTCCCGACTGTTTAGTTAATGGCGAAGCACGGCGTGTTAGCAAGCCAACACGGCGTGTTTTGTCAACACAAACTATTGACTTTGACTTAGGCCAGAAGTTTGATAAGGGATGACCATGGGATATTTTGGGCCTTGGTTTTGGGCCATGTTATGAAAAGGGAAAAATGGTATTTTACCCTGGTTTGGGCACTTAGTATAAGTTGGATCCGATTATTAATGGATTGTTATCTTGTTATTAATGGTGCGTGGATTCTTACGGGCCAGCAGCCAGAGATTCTTTTTGTGAGATTCGGCAGTGCGAGGTGAGTCTTATCACTATGTTTAGCGGGTCGAACGCACCAAAGCTGGCCCATGATTTGTTATGCTTAGTATGCTTGTTGTCTGCATGATTCATGCATATGTTATGTGTTTTATGTTTACCGGGCGGGGCCCGATGCCAGGCGGGGCCTGATGAGTATATTGTATGTGTTTTATGATTATCGGGTACAACCTGATGTCGGGCGGGGCTCGAAGGTTAGTCTGTATGCTATTTATCTATGTGATTATGGCATGTGTTGTATGTTTATATGTTTATACCGGGCGGGGCTCGATGCCAAGCGGGACCTGATGACTAACATATCTGTTTACCGAGCTGGGCACGATGTCGGGCGGGGCCCGATGCCAGACGGGGTCCGATGCCGGGCAGGTCCCATTATGTGTTTATATGTGATATTATGTATGGTATGCAGTATGTTGGGGAACTCACTAAGCTTTATGCTTCTGGTTTTCAGTTTAAGTTTCAGGTACTTCGTATTTTCAAATAGAAGAGCCCGGGATGATTGCAGATCACACACCACATGTTTCCGCATTCTGTGATTTATTCTGATTTGATGATGTTTTGATAAATATCGATTAACTTGGTTTTATGGAAGTGATATGTATTAACGATTTATTAATCTAAAAACAAAAACTTTATATCATTATTTGTGGGACATTACAAGTTGGTATTAGAGCCTTGGTTTGAGGGATTCAGATATTCTCCCGGGTGTGTCTGAACTCAAACTGAGGACTTGGTAAAGTTTTCAAAAAGAAAAGTATTTTTAAGAAATGAGTTTTCTAAGGTAAGAAAGGGTGTGGTGCATGCAATCCGCCGAGCTCAAGTAAGTTTCTCCCAAAATACACATAAATGTTATCTTATATGACTTGATTTACGAATCTGTGATTCACATGCTAGTTAGGGTTAAGGATCTACTCAGTTTTTGCATGATAGAATGCTAGGAGAGATGCCTTGTTTGCCTATTGTATGAGCTTGTAAACTTGTATGCTAGTTCTGACTAGCCACTGAAAGGTTGGCCTGATATGTGATTCCCGGTAGTCTATGGAGCGTGGGATGCTGGTTTGGGTATAATTTGTATGTGTAAGGCAATCAATAGCGGGAGTGGGAGCTCCTAGTTAGGGTTGTAGTATGTGGGATTGGATGTTTGTTATTCTTCGGTGGATTGGAGTGCTACTCCATGAATGTTGCTTAATTTGTGCTTTGTAGAACTCTTAGGTGATGGGAGTTATCTACTAAGTGAATATGTCAAGTCACATGTGACAAGGGTTGAATAATCTTAGAGTGATGGATTTGACTTTATTACGTAGCTATTTTCTAAGTCCAACCATTGTAGGGATCATTCTGTTACTCGAAGGATTATCTAATCTTTGTTGCATGTGATTGTATTCATGAGGTGGGTAACTGGCATTATGGGGAGTTCTTCAACAGCTGATGGCAGGGTGAGGTCGGGAACCTAGGAAGCCTAGGGATTGCTTAGGTGGGGCCTTCTTGCGCTGGGTAGCGAGTGTTTGATGAATGGAATTGAGAAGGTGACTTAGAGGATTCGGTAGGATTGTTGAGGAAAGTATGGATATGTGTGGAAGGTATTATTGGGGTCGTACTACTGAAAGCACAAGATCCATACTCGAATCGGGGAGAGTCTTGGAGAATCTAGGAAGCATGTGGGATGAGGATTCTTGGGTGTATTCGGATCTTTTGCATGTTGTTTCGGTATGTGTTGAGCACTCAGGAATGGGGTTCAGATTTTGGTTCTGGCTCAGGAGCAGGTACTGATATAGTAATTTGTGAGTTTCTGTACTGTGAGTTTGTAAAATGTAGTTTAGTTCTCATAAAACCATGAAAGTATGTTTTCTCTTAATTGATACAGTAATTAGTGTTTATACTTGTAAAATACTGTATTATAGTCTTATAATTAAATATAACTACGTGAAGTGCTACTTATTCATACACTAATCATTTTGTTCAATATAAAATTGTGAGTTATCATAACCATGCTTAATGACCTAGGATCGCCTAAAACACGACGTTCTTCTGGCGTCGAAATATGGTACGACAGTTGTCACCCCAGGCCTGCCGGCCTAGCTGTTTCAAGCAGCTTAGGTGTGGGATTGTCAGTCCAGTATAGATCTATACACAAATGTCACGCTCTCACACAAGGAGTCTGGTTATAATTTTTAGGACTTTTGTTTTATACTTAAATAAGTACTTGAAGCGTGTCTCACAAGTGCTACATCGATGATTACATGTAGGATAATAAAAAGTTACTTTGTAATAACTATACTGAAAGTAAGTTTCATAAACTATATAAAATATAGTTTTATATGTTTGTCTCTTAGTAAAGTATTATGTTTTTTTTCTGATAATGTTCTCTGCTTGTTTTCCATCATGTATTCTATTTTTATTCTGTTATGTACTATGTTAGTTTTCCTGTTATGTACTTTGAAACTTGAAACCAATGAATGAGTCCTATTAACTACACCTATTATAGTTTAGTTGTTTGTTTTACTGTAAAAATTTGTAATACTGTTATTCCATTAAATTCTCTATTTGTACCCATGTATTATCAAATAGTTCGAAAACCATTTTGATATAAATGTAATATTTATATAATTGTGATTAAGTAGATCTTGGATTAAATAACTTTACGCCAAGCCCACAACCAAACAAGGAACAAGAAATGGGGTCAAATAACATATTCTAAACCTTCTGAATCCAAATTATATAATTTACTTAGATATAAATATGTAATTTTTAACAACTGTAACGATTTGAAATATACTAAAACATTTAAAAATATTTTGAGATATTAACACAATTTTATTGTGTGTCACTTGTCTTCCCCCCCCCCCCCCCTAAAATAGTTAAAAATTATGAAAATGTAGGTGTATGAACTCAATTGATAGGTGGTGATTCGGGCAGCATTTCGTTTCTTAGAAGAGAGTTTTCTTGATGAAACTGAGAGTTTTTGATGAGAAGCCGGCCTCACTGGGGCAGAGTTTCAGCTTAAAATTAAGGACTTCGGGACTTCGGGGCTTACTTCAGGTATCCGGAACTTTGGAGGGTTTAGAAAGGCTTAAAGGAGTGTTTGAGTGGAGAGAGGATTTGAAATTTCTAAACAAAACCCGGAGGTCTCACATCCTATTTATAGGAGGGGTCTGCCCTCCGTATGCTGGGCGTAATATTCATGTACGTTGGGCGTACTACTAAAAACCTCAGTACGCAGAGCATACGTGTTGTACGCGGGGCGTACTAGTTCGATTCTTATCCGATCTTTGGACGTGGTGAAGCTACGAGGCACGCGTCGAGGCTAGTCTCATTACGCTGGGCGTAATCTTTTCGTACGCTGGGCGTAGTGGCCACCTGGCTTCGGACGTGTTGATTGAGCGAGATATGTGTCACTTGCGAAGAAAAGGGGCTACGTGGTCAATCTGAGACCTTGCTTCCGAGTACGTTGGGCGTACTCATGTACGCGGGGCGTACTTCCTTTTTCCAAATTCAAAAATTCATATTTTTTGCATACTAACTCTGTTTTAGACGTCCTTTATATCCACGCGTAGGTTAGACCATGCTCTACAACTTTCGTTTAGACTCCGTCGGTTAATTTTGAATTTATTTTTAAAGTTATATTTTTAACAGGCCGGGACAAGAAAAGTCCGTTAAAAATTCATAAATTCTTCATCCGACGTTCGTTTTTGTCTGTCTTTTTATCATTGGATTTCTTTTGATAAGATCTCCGATTCTTGTTTAGGTTGTTTTGGCCAAAAGTTGCTCGATCTAAATTTCAAGTTTTTGGTCGCGAACTGTTGTGTCGACACATAGAAAAATCATAACTTCTTCATACGAAGTCAGATTTAGTCGTTCTTTTTATGGACACTGTCGGTTTAACGTATACTATAACTTTCATTTAGATAGTTAAGGCTAAAAAGCATTTTATTGAAAATTCACTTTTTACGTTAAACAGTGTTTTGTCGGTTTTGTCGCGGATTTTCAATAGGTCATAACTTCTTCGTTATAACTCGGATTTGGGCGTTCTTTATATTTTTGGAATCCTTGACACGATCTCTACCATTATATTCATCCCAAACAAGTTTATTTAACATTTCATTTTTGAGGGTCGATTATGTAAATGCACATAATATACAAAAATTTCTCTTTATTATTGATCTATACTATTACATAGAGTCGAATAACGGGTTGCTAAATTATCCCCCCGTTAGAGAGAATTTCGTCCCGAAATTAGGACAATAGCGTTACAGAATGACTAGGGAAAGAGATGTAGATATTTCTATTTCATTTGATCTTCTCGCTCCTAAGTGAATTCAGGTCCTTGTTTTGCATTCCATCGAACCTTCACTATCGGGATACGACTTTGCTTAGTTCTCTTCACTTCCCTATCTAGGATTTCTACAGGTTGTTCTATGAAGCTGAGACTCTCATTTAATTCGATTTCATCGAATGGGGTAACAAGAGTCTCGTCGGACAAACACTTTTTGATATTTGAGACATGAAAAACAGGATGTATGTTATTGAGTTCATGCGGTTCATTGAGTTTGTAAGCAACCGGACCAATTCTAGCAATGATCTGGAATGGTCCAATGTACCTTGGATTTAGCTTGCCACGTTTACCAAAGCGTATCATTCCTTTCCAGGGTGAGACCTTCAATAGAACACGGTCACCAACCTGGAATTCCAAAGGTTTTCATCATTTATCCGCATAACTCTTTTGTCAATCTCGAGAAGGTTTCAACCGTTCCCGGATTTGGATAATCTTTTTGTGGTTTCACGAATAATCTCAGGACCGATTAGAGCACTATCAGGTATTTGGTTCTGTGCTAGTTGTGTATCGCCCACTTCAGCCCAACATAGAGGGGATCTGCACTTCCGGACATAGAGAGCTTCAAAGGGTGAAACTTTGATGCTAGTGTGATAGCTGTTGTTGTAGGAGAATTCAACAAGCGGTAAATGAGTATCCCAAGCTTTACCGAAATCTATCACACGGGCTCTTAACATGTCTTCCAGCGTTTGAATTGTTCTCTCGCTTTACCCATCTGTCTGAGGATGGTACGCTGTACTCATGTCAAGATTTGTTCCCAAGGATTTTTGCAATGATTGCCAAAACCGTGAGGTAAATCTACTATCTCGGTCAGGGATAATAGATATTGGCACACCATGCAATCGTACTATCTCTTTTATGTACGTCTTTGTTAACTTCTCCATTTTTTCTGTTTCCTTTATTGTCAGGAAGTGGGCGGATTTGGTTAATCTATCGACAATAACCTAAATGGTATCATGACCACCCATTTTTTTGGGTAGCTTGGTTATGAAATCCATTGTAATTCGCTCCCACTTCCACTTAGGTATATCTGGTTGTTGAAGTAAACCTGAGGGCTTTTGATTTTCTACTTTAACCTTGTCGCGAGTTAGACACTTGCCCACAAAACTAGCTATTTAGGCTTTCATGTTTGGCCACCAATAGAGCTTCTTTAGGTCCAGATACATTTTGTCTGAACCCGGGTGAACAGAGTATCGAGTTTTATGGGCTTCATTCATGACCACGTCTCTATAGCCACCAAACTTTGGTGTCCATATTTGATTCATGAAATGATGTACTCCATCACCCTTAGTATCCAAGTTCTTCTCCATCCCCCTTAAGGCTTCACCTATTATGTTCTCAGGTTTCAAGGCTTCCAACTGAGCCTCCTTAATCTGTGCAGATAAGTGGGAATGTATAGTCATAGTTAGAGACTTTACTCGGCAGCCCGAGTACTCTTTCCGACGCAGGGCATCTGCTACCACATTGGCCTTGCCAGGGTGATAACGAATCTCACATTCGTAATCATTAAGTAGCTCTACCCATCGTCTTTGTCTCATGTTGAGTTCTTTCTGATCAAAGATGTGTTGAAGGCTTTTATGATCAGTAAAGACTGTGCATTTAGTACCGTACAGGTAATGCCTCCAGATCTTTATAGCAAAAACCACTGCTCCTAGTTCGAGGTCGTGCGCAGTATAATTGACTTCGTGGTTCTTAAGTTGTCTTGAGGCATAGGATATAACCTTTCCTCGTTGCAAAAGAACACAACCTAGCCCTTGATTAGATCGGTGCACTGCATAGGGCTTGCTTTAAGGTATGAAAAGCAGTTTCTTGTTTCTCTTCCCATTCGAATGACACACCTTTTTGAGTCAAGGTGGTGAGTGGCGTCGTGATCTTTGAAAAGTTCTGGATGAATCTCCTGTAGTAGCCAGCGAGACCTAGAAACTAACGAATATCTGTTGGGGTTCGTGGGGTCGCCCAACTTTTGATAGCGTTGATTTTGGAAGGGTCAACATGTATACCATCCATGCTGACTACATGACCTAGGAATTCCACCTTTCTGATCCAAAATTCACATTTGGAGAACTTCGCATATAAATTCTCTTCCCTCAGAGTTTCCAAGAGTTGTCTCAAGTGTTGGCTGTGTTCTTCCTTACTCTGAGAATAGACTAGTATATCGTCAATGAAGACTATGACGAACTTGTCCAAGTAAGGTCGACACACTCGATTCATAAGGTCCATGAATACTGCAAGTGCATTCGTTAGACCAAAGGGCATCACTACGAATTCGTAATGACCGTAGCGAGTTCTGAAACCAGTATTTGGAATGTCTGTCTCCTGGACTCGCAATTGGCGGTATCCTGATCTCATGTCAATCTTGGAGAAGAAACTAGCTCCTTGGAGTTGATCAAAGAGGTCATCTATCCGTGGTAAAAGGTATCGATTTTTAACGGTAAGTTTGTTTAATTCTTGGTAATCTATGCACATGCGAAAAAATCCGTCCTTCTTTTTCACGAATAAGACAAGCGCTCCCCAGGGTGAGAAGCTTGGTCTAATGAAGCCTTCACTGGGTAGTTCGTTCAGTTGGCTGGACAGTTCCTGCATTTCTAAAGGTGCAAGACGATATGGGGATTTAGCTACAGGGGTAGGTCCGGGAATCAAGTCGATTCGAAATTCGACTTGGCGTTCAGGAGGGACTCCTGAGATATCTTCAGGGAACACATCAAGGAAATCATAGACTTCAGAGATATCCTTGATGCTTTTCACTTATTGTGTCTTATCAACAACGTGAGCTAAGAAGGCGCAGTAATCTTTACGAAGATATTTCTGAGATTTGATGCAAGAAATGATTTGAAGATTCGCACTTGATTTGTCGCCATAAATAACGAGAGATTCGTTACTTGCCAGATTAAGACGGATGGATTTCTCATAACACAGGATATCAGCACAATGAAGACTTAAAAAATCCATGATGTCAAAAATTTTAATTGAGACCGACATAAGGTCTATTCGGAATGAATGGTCATTTAGAGTAAGTGTGCATCCTATGTATATGTCATTGGTACTTTCGGTTTTTCCTTTGGCCATCTCAACGGTAAAGGTATCTTTTAGTGCTTTGGGATTTCGTTATAGAAGGTGTTTGAACTTATGGCTTACGAAACTTTTCTCTGTACCGGTATCCAAAATAATGCATGCGTAAGAGTCGTTGAGAAGAAACGTACAGGTCACCACATTAGGATTCGCTACTGCTTCTTCATAGCCAATCGTCGAGACTCTTCCAGTGCCACCAGCGTTCTTTAACTTAGGAAAAAATTTCTTGAAATGTCTTCTTTCCCCACATTCATAGCATGCATGGCCCACTCCTGCAGTAGGGACTTGAGAAATAGGTTGCGCTGGTGTCCTACTGAAACGGGCAATATGCCCCTTTCTCTTACAATTCTTGCAGTGCATTTCTCTGCAAGCCCCAATATGGTGGAAGTTGCATTTATTGCACTTTGGCAAAGATCCAACATATCTACTTGGGGTTGCTGGAGTGGTAGACAAAGTGGTAGGAACAGGAGGTTGAACCGCAGCAGGAACAATAGCAGTGTGTGCTGCCACTGTTTGTTGCTTTTTCGAGGGCTCTTGAGACGATTGCCCTTTTCGATTGTTCCATAATTTCTTCTTATTACCGCTCCCTTCCTTGGGTTTCTCCGGGATAGGTACCATAGAGCCATGACGAACTCCATGGTCTACTAGTGTCTGTGCCAAACGCTTGGCACTATCAAAGGTGAGAGGGTTAGCAGCTATAACATTTCCTTGTATCTGAGGAGAGAGTCCCCAAATATACCTCTCAACTTTCTTGCTCTCGGTGGGAACCATCCCAGGACACAGAATAACCAGATCACTGAACCTGGCAGTATATGCAATTATATCGGAGTCTTTCATCGTCAAACTCCAAAGTTCTTCCTCTAGCTTTTGAATTTCACCGCGGGGACAATATTCCGCTAGCATCAGGATTTTTAGATCATCCCAGCCCATAACATTGGCGACTGGAAGGGATAAGGATTTGACATATCCATTCCACCAGGAAAGGGCTATGTCGAGCAAGGTACATGCTGCAAACTTGACTTTGCTTGCTTCAGGTCATGCACAAATCTCAAACACTGATTCTATTTTCTCAAACCAGCATGTCAGAGTAATGACACCTCCAGTGCCATCAAAAGTTCTGGGCTTTGCATTTGTAAAATCTTTATATGAACACTCATGAGGGTGTCCAAGACCTTCGCCATAACCAAAAACTGGAGCACCATTCCCTTGTCCACTGTTACCACCGGAGTTGATTTGTGCCATGGCAACAGCCACTGCTGCCTGAAAGACAATAGCGTCAAATTGTAGAGGAGGTGGTGGCGGTGGAGGCGGTGTTGGTGCTTCATTGACATTGGTATGTCTTGGATTCTTACTGGGAGGCATCTTTATCTATAATAATTTGAGAAAAATAATGATAACTACTCAATAATGATCACAAGTCAGGTAATATTTTAACATGAAAAGTTTCAATTCTAAATGTATCATTTCCTGACTTGTTATAGTGTTCTACTAAGCGAAAAGTCTACTAATATAAGTAAACATTTGCCAATTTTGTTTATAGCAACACTTGTAATGAATTTGTATAGTTGAACATGATGAGTCTGTTAACCAAAATTCATGAAGTAAAATGTTTATGAAAATTGTAATAACTCCTAATGAAGTAAAATGCTTATCATTTTCATTGATATATTATTTTATACATGAAGTTGGGAAAATTTTGACCTAGATATAGGTCTATATTACATCAACAAAAAGGGAAATTAGACAGTATTACAACCTACGAGTAGTGTATTCACTTAATCGTAGGATGGAGTTTTACATATAGTAAAAAGTAGTATATACATTCGATATCTTAATTTACATTAATATAGAAAATAGAAGTAGTGTAAACACTACTTGCGGCAAGTACGGCTTCTATTACTGGGCTCTGCCACATGGGATTCGGATTCCCTTAAACGCCTCTCCAATGTAGTCTGACGCTCTTGATGTGCTCTCATTTCAATTTGAGCAACAATCATTTCTACATGGAGCAAGTTTGTGTGGTGTCTGGTTTCATCGTGATCTCCGTCTAGACAATGAATATTTGCGGCGTTTTGTTGGGAGGAAGCTGTGACTTCTAGAATTCAGTTGATCGATATACGGGATTGATCAACTTGACGAGAAATTTGGCGCACTATAACAGGGAGAGCCCTGTCAGCCGATCCTCCATTACCGATGTCATAAAAGTATATGTTCATACCAAATGGAGGACGTTGTCCTTGTTGGTGACTCCATCTGTGTAGTTCTTCACCCCATGTTGGGGTCGGACCATGAAAATGTTGTCTTGCGGTGGATTATATACCTCTTGTTCCAAGTCTGTGCCATCTGAATTTTCTTCTTCACTATCCTCCTCGGGATCCTCTTCAAAATCATCATCTTCTATCCAACCATTATTCCCTTGGTTAGGGAACTAGGGATCTCCAGGCGGAGGATATCCTGCCATAAGGTCTATACGAGGAATTTAAAGGTAAGATGTATAGAAATAATGTAGTTTTACAAAATACTCCTATAGTATTTTAAATTTGTTGTATGTTCTAAAGTTCTTCTATATGAGTAGAGTTTGGTAAGTTTTAGACTTGTTGCAACACTATCATTACTCCCAAACACATGTTGATCATATCTCAAATAAATATAGTTGATCAGGCTATATTGATCCCATATATGATTACATAACTGTCCAGGTTTAACTGTAGTGTCTAACATCCAAATACTTTTATGTAGTGATACTATTTCTGTATGTGTGAGTGTTAGGATACTTCTTATAAAATACTTATATTTTAAAAGTATACCTGTAGCCAGAGCACTCCGGCCCCATTGTATTTATAGTTGTATATCTTTTATGATTTGATATACTGAGTTCACTATAAACAATGCTCTGATACGAATCTGTCACACTCCCAAACCAGAACGGCAGAAACATTCGAGGGTGGAGGACTTCATGTAGTATCACAACAATGCACAATAGTAATCAAAGTACAACAACAACGATTGTATTTACAAAGTTATAAGTTGTACAACTGTGTTCAAAACATAATGTATATGAACTCAAAAGTACAAGTTTAAATGACATGAGTTCATTGATCTCCGTCTTCTCAAAAAGTTGGGGTTGTACCTGTATCACTGTTTCCCTGAGAATACAAGTAGATTTTGAAAAGGTGTCAACAATTAAGTTGGTGAGTTCATAAGTATGTTTGTAATTATAATCTGTTTTCTTGTTCATTGATAAAGTAAACATGTTTTTCCCATAAAATCATATATTTCCTGCTATGTTATTATGTAGGCAAAATGTGTGTTACTTTCTATACTGTGATTTTGTAAAAATTAGTTTAGTTCTTATAAAACCATGCAAGTGTGTTTTCTCTCTATTGATATAGTAATTTGTGTTTATACTTGTAAAATAATGTATTATAGTCTTATAATTAAATAAAACTACGTGAAGTGTTACTTATTCAGACACTAATCATTTTGTTCAATACCAAATTGTGAGTTATCATAAACATGCTTGATGACCTAGGATCGCCTAAAACACGACGTTCTTCAGGCGTCGAAATATGGTACGACGGTTGTCACCCCAGGCCTGCCGGCCTAGCTGTTGCAAACAGCTTAGGTGCGGGATTGTAAGTCCCGTATAGATTTATACACAAATGTCACACTTTTCACACAAGGAGACTCTGGTTATAATTTTTAGGACTTTTGTTTTATACTTAAGTAAGTACTTGAAGCGTGTCTCACAAGTGCTATATCGATGATTACATGTAGGATAATAAAAAGTTACTTTGTAATAACTATACTGAAAGTAATTTTCATAAACTATATAAAATATAGTTTTATATGTTTGTCTCTTAGTAAAGTATTCTGTTTTTTTCTGATAATGTTCTCTGCTTGTTTTCCATCATGTATTCTATTTGTATTCTGTTATGTACTATGTTAGTTTTCCTGTTATGTACTTTGAAACTTGAAACCAATGAATGAGTCCTATAAACTATACCTATTATAGTTTAGTTGTTTGTTTTACTGTAAAAATTTGTAATACTAGTATTCCATTAAATTCTCTGTTTGTACCCCATGTATTATCAAATAGTTTGAAAACCATTTTTATATAAATGTAATATTTATATAATTGTTATTAAGTAGATCTTTTATTAAGTAGATCTTCTGAATCCAAATTATATAATTTACTTAGATATAAAAATGTAATTTTTAACAATTGTAATAATTTGAAATATACTAAAACATTTAAAAATCTTTTGAGATATTAAAACAATTTTATGGTGTGTCACTTGTATTCCCCCCCCCCCCCTAAAATAGTTAAAAATTATTAAATGTAGGGGTATGAACTCACTGGATAGGTGGTGGTTCAGGCAGCGTTTCGTTTCTTAGAAGAGAGTTTTTTTGATGAAATTGAGAGTTATTGATGAAAAGCCGACTTCACTCGGGCAGAGTTTCAGCTTAAAATTGAGGACTTCGGTACTTCGGGGCTTGATTCAGGTGGTAAGGAGGTATCCAGGACTTCGGAGGGTTTAGAAAGGCTTAAAGGAGTGTTTGAGTGGAGAGAGGATTTGAAATTTCTAAACAAAACACGGAGGTCTCGCATCCTATTTATAGGAGGGGTCTGGCCCTCCGTACGTTGGGCGTAATATTCATGTACGCTAGGCGTACTACTCAAAACCTCAGTGCGCTGAGCGTACGTGTTGTACGCAGGGCGTACTAGTTCGATTCTTATCTGATCTTCGGACGTGGTGAGGCTACGAGGCACGCATCGAGGCTAGTCTCATTACCCTAGGCGTAATCTTTTCGTACGCTGGGCGTAGTGGCTATCTGGCTTCGGACGTGTTGATTGAGCGAGATACGTGTCACTTGCGAAGAAAAGGGGATGCGTGGTCAATGCGAGACCTTGCTTCCGAGTACGCTGGGCGTACTCATGTACTCTGGCAAGTATGGGGTTTCAGAATTTCAGATGGATTTCATTTGATGATTGGTCATGGGTTTCTTCATATGGATTAGACCAGGGTAGGATAGTTCGTAAGGTTGTGGGAAGACCACATTATGTATGGAATCAGGAAGTGGTAGGTCGATGGATGTCGGTTGTGATATAGGACTACAGTTGGTCTTGTAGCATTCGCTTTTAGCATTGGATTTTGTGGCGTCAGGTTTTTGTCAGGCTGTTATGATTGGTTGGAGCCATAAGTGGCGAGATAACATAGGCAAGTATTTCCGGATGAGGCTTTGATTCGGAAGTCGCATGGGGCGATTGTGTGTGTCTTTTGAATAAACAATCGGGTGGGAATCCGGTGTTTTAGTTAGTGGCAGACAAGTTGGGACCAGGGAGGTCTTAAATGCTTTTGGAAAGCAGCTAGGGAACATCAAGATAAGTCAAGGAAGTTTTAGTGATTTGGGACTCGTGTGTGGAGTCCTTTGTCATTCGGAGGATGCGTCAGTCACTCTCATTTTGGATTAAATAATCTCAGAGTAGGTGATTTGACCCTGTTGCGCAACTCTCGTCTGAGTCTAACCAGAAGGGTTATCTAAGCCTTCTGTCAAGTATAAGTGTTCTACAACAGTAGCTGGCCAGTGATTTTGTTCCCAGTAGAAGTATCAAGATAATCAAGGATTGGAAGTGTTTTATTGGTCTGGAATTCATTAAGGTTTCGGTATGGTAGTGATTCAGTATGGGCGGCCTGTCCGGGAGTCAGACCAATTCGAGAATTTGAGATTTCGGGTTTCAGGTAAGGTAGGGCTAGTTTTTTGCATGGGATTACTGATTCATCTTCTTCGGGTTTGGAGAGTTCTGCTTTGGTTGGTTTCGGTAGCCTTGGGAAGGTCATGTGTGTTTGGGGTTGTGGTTGCATTCTTCAGGCTGTCTGGGCGCCTGGGATGGTAAGGAACAATTTTGAGGACAAAATTTAATTCAAGTGGGGGAGAGTTGTAACACCCGGAATCTTGAGGAGCAATTGTAAGGAATGAATCCCATTTTGAGGACTGAACACGGCGTGTTGGAGGAACCAGCACGGCGTGTCTAGTTAAGGAAAAAGGCGGTTCTCAGTAAGGTCAACATGGCGTGTTGGTTTCTGAACACGACGTGTTGGAAGCTGGGAAGGAAACCCTAATTTTTTATGATGATGCACCCTATATAATCTCTTTAAGACCCAAGGGTTGGTCTCCTTACCAGCCTCCATTGACACTAAAACCCTAAGATCGATCCCTAAGTCTCTTGGTGGTGTTCTTGAGCTAGTAAGAAGTTCTTGGTCCTCATTTTTGGCCTTTGTGAAGGAAGATGAGATCTTGAAGTTGTCTTACTTGGTGGATTGGATTTGGATACATAATCATCTTCTTTTGGGCAAGCTTTCTAAGGTATCAAGTTTGAACCTTGACTTATAGATGTTTAGATCTCCTCATATTGTGCTTTGTTATTCTTTTGGTCCCTTTTGGGTTGATGAGAGATTGAAGTCGGTTTAAGGGCTTATTATTCCAGATTTGAGTTTGTTTTGGTCCCTTTGAGCATAAAGGTGCAAACTTTATGAGATCATTTGTGTCATGTATGCATTAAGTAAATTATTAGTCCCTTTTAGGCATAAGAGCTTCATTTCGACATGCATGAACGTAATGTTGGCAACTTTACATAGTTTCCAGCTCAAGGAAGTCAAATCTATGTTTTGGGGCTATGTCTTCAAGGATTAAGTGTTTATTGGTTAAGGCCTTGCTCTATCAAGCCTTTTTTGTTGGGTTGGACCCTTCTTGGTAATTCGTATGGGTAAAGATGGAAAATTTACCCTTATAACTCTCATTTTGGTCTAGATCTGAGCTTTGGAGCTCTTGGAATCGGAGAGAGTAGCTTAATGTATTAAACTATTGGAATTCAGGCAAACACGATGTGTTTGCAAGTCAACATGGCATGTTAGCTGGGATTTTCCCGACTATTTAGTTAATGGTGAAGCAGTGCGTGTTGGCAAGACAACACGGCGTGCTTGGTCAACATGGACTGTTGACTTTGACTTTGACCAAAAGGTTGGCCATGGTTGTCCATGGGATATTTTGAGCCTTGGTAATGGGCCAAGTTATAAAAAAGGGTAAAAAGGTATTTTACCCTGGTTGGGGAACTTACTATGAGTCGGATCCGATTATTGATGGATGGTTATCTTGTGATTGATAGAGCGGGGATTCTTACGGGCCCGCAGCCAAAGATTCTTTCTGCAAGATTCGCCAGTGCGAGGTGAGTCTCCTCACTATGTTTAGCGGGCCAGGGTCAACAATGTCGGCCCATGATTTGCTATGCTTAGTATCTTTGTTGTCTGTGCGACTCTTGCATGTTTTATGTGTTTTATGTTTACCGGGCGGGGCCCGATGCCAGACGAGGCCTGATGAGTATATTGTATGTTAGTTATGTGTATGTACTTTATCATTACTGGGTATAACCCAATGTCGAGCGGGGCTCGAAGGCTAGTATTTATGTTATTTATCTCTGTGATTATGGCGTGTGTTCTATGTTTTTATGTTTATATGTTTATATGTTTTTACCGGGTAGGGTCGGATGCCAAGCGTCGCTTGATGACTGACAGATCTGTTTATCGAGCGGGGCTCGATGTCGGGCGGGGCCCGACGCCGGACGGGTTCCGATGCGGGGCGGGGCCCATTATGTGTATATATGTGCTATTATGTATGGTATGCGGTATGTTGGGGAACTCACTAAGATTTGGGCTTATGGTTTTTAGTTTATATTTCAGGTACTTCGAATTTTCAAATAGAAGAGCCCGGGATGATTGCAGAGTACACACCACATGTTTCCGAATTCTATGATTTACTCTGATTTGATGATGTTTTGATAAATCTCGATTAACTTGGTTTTATGGAAGTGATATTGATTAACGAGTTATTAATCTAAAAACGAAAATTTCATATATCATTATTTTTTGGACGTTACAAATTGTTTTGCAAACATTGTCCTTTTGGTTTCGAAAACTTGCATAGTTGGTCTGTCATCCACTTGATATTACTTTTTTCCCTTTTAATATCCTTTATCTTTTTTTAGTTAAATCTATATTAAATAAATATAAAATAAAATAAAAATCACCCCACCCTAAACCAAACCATACCCTTGACCCTAATTACTCTATCCTTCATCGTTTTTCTTTCTCTTTCAATCGAAAAAAAAAAATACTTTTCTTAGAAATTTTGGTTTGGCTAGATGTAACATCCATAAAATTCCAGCCAATTTAAAACTTTTTAAATCATTTAAAACCATTCAGTTATTACAATTTATTTTCAAAATAGTTTAAATATCAGAGTTCCCATAAATCAAAATCATCAATCGAGGAAGTGTACGATCACACCTTCGCCTTCCCGCAATCATCCGTTGAACCTGAAACAATAAACTCAAACTGTAAGCTCGAAGGCTTAGTGAGTTACCCCGAAAATACCAACCTCATATAACCATAATCATATCATATCAACAAATACAAAACATGCATGCATAATGAGCCTTCAGCCTGACTGGACCGCCTCACAGGCCTTCAGTCTATCTGGACCGCTCTCCGAGCCTTCGGCACGTCTGTACCACCTCGTAGGGCCTTCAGCCTATCCGGACCGCTCGCCGGGCCTTCGGTCTGACTATCATACCCTCATGGGTCTGTAGTCTATCCGGACCGCCCTCGGTATGTTGGCCTTCAGCACTAAGCATGACTGCCTCAACCCAAACCCCCAATCCAACAATCATGTGCACATACATATCATACGCTAGCATATATAACAGTCAACTGATCTAACAGATCAAATAGCATAGCAACATCCTATAACCAAGATACCGACCTAACCGGTCACTAACATAGCATCATCCTATGCCCAGGATATCAACCTAACCAGGTCACTAACATATGTACAGATAATCATACGGATCTAACAGATCACATAGCATAGCAACATCCTAAAACCAGGATACCGACCTAACCAGGTCACTAACATATGTACAGATAATCAAACGGATCTAACAGATCACATAGCATAGCAACATCCTAAAACCAGGATACCGACCTAACCAGGTCACTAACATAGGCACAGATAATCATACGGATCTAAGAGATCACATAGCATAGCAACATCCTAAAACTAGGATGCAAATCATAAAGGGTCGGCCTTGGTGTCGTAGACCCTGTTGATATAGTGAGGAGAACAAACCTCGCAACTGCCGACTCGAAAGGTAAGCTCAAACTCTCGGATCAATGCCACAAACTCCACCACCTATAATCACTATAGAACCATACTCATAAATTTCCAATTTTCCCAAAATGCCCCCAGAAGTCAACTAGTCAACCCCTGGTCAAAGTCAAAGTCAATGGTCAAGGTCAACAGTCCATGTTGACCAAACTCCTCGGGTACAACCGGCCACTCATCGAGTTCCTTGCATAACTCGTGAACTCGTCGAGTCACTTGAGTGACTCGTCGAGTTCCTAATGTTTTCGGTCGTAAGCTCCTTGGCCAACTCGTCGTGTTTCCCTTGCAACTCGCCAAGTTCATGCGTGCCAAAAGTCGGGAAAACTCTAACTCACTCCACGAGTCACCCAGCTGACTCGCCGAGTCCACGAAAATCTTCATCGGACTCGCCGAGTTGACCATCCAACTCGCCGAGTCCCTTCAGTCCAAATCCAAACAGATGCTTATTAAGCCATCTTAAGGTTCCATATTGCAGATCCAGCTTCCCAAGGCATGTTTATCACGTAAAGTTGTAAACTTTACATGCATGCAAGGCTCTAAAGTCTTATAATGAGAAAACCAAGCTTGCAATGGAGTCTTACACATAAGGAGGGGTTCATACTTGCCAAATCTGAGAGCTTTATGAACTTAGAGACGAAAGGGATTTCAGATCTGAAGTTACAACATCAGATCTGAGCTCATAGCCAAGAATAGCTTCATAATATGGTAGAAAAGCCCTAATCATTAACCAAATGAGATCTAGAATGAAATGAGGTCAAGGTAACGACTTGATACCTTCCAAAAGATGCTAACTGAGGTAGATAACAGATCCTCACACGTTCCTTGCTTCTAGCCACTTGCTCTCCAAGCTATTCTTACAAAGAATCCTTTTCCAA
Organism: Lactuca virosa; assembly: GCF_052849685.1. NCBI lineage: Eukaryota > Viridiplantae > Streptophyta > Magnoliopsida > Asterales > Asteraceae > Lactuca > Lactuca virosa. The sequence continues at coordinate 267,294,740 of NC_136426.1, read as the reverse complement.
AGCTTAAAATACACAAATGGAGCACACTCACACGAATTAGGGTTTATGGACTATCAAGAGGCTGTAAGGGGAGGCTGAGGAGGTCAATGATCCTTTAAATAGGGTGCAAAACCCCAGAAATTAGGGTTTCATCCTCCAGCTCCTACTCGTCAGGCAACCAACTCGTCGAGCAGACCTTGAAATCCTGAGAATTTATAACCATAAATTGATACTCAAGAATCGGGGCATTACAATTCTCCCCCACTTAAACTAGACTTCATCCTCGAAGTCTGCTGCGGTGAACATCCTCGGATAGTGCTCCCTAATCTCTGCCTCCAGCTCCCACGTCCACTCGGACCCTATTTGGTGCTCCCACTGTACCTTTACCAAAGGTACCTCCTTGTTCCGCAGAACCTTCACCCTTTTCTCCAGTACGGCCACAAGCCTTTCAACAAAATCCAGGTGCTCACCAACCTGAATGTCATCTAACGATATTATCGCCTCGTGATCCATGATGCACTTTCGCAACTTCGAAACATGAAAGGTGATGTGAATCCCAATCGAACCTTTTCAAAAGGTCTATCCTACATGCCACTTTGCCATATTGACAAAATCATGATGATCCAAAGAATCGGAAACCCAACTTTTCCTCTTCCTGAGGCGAACCCCTTTGTGCTGACAGGACATTTGTCCCACAATATCATACAAAATCAACCCACTAAATCACGAACACTCATTCCTGGCCCAAACAGCCTCGGGCTGGAATACCAGGCATGCCTACGACGGGTCCAATCATCCCTAGGATGGAATACCCTAGATTGGAATACCAACATGTCGAATAAATTCAACCATCGAGTTGAAACTCTCAGGGTTTTTTAGCTTACCGCCTCAACCCTACTGCTCCTCTTGATCCTCCGTGCCTATGACTTTCATTCGGCCCGCACTGGGTATCTTGGCCTACTGCATAGAGCAGGACCACCTCAACCCTACCCACATACAATGTGTCGCTATAGATGATCAGGAGAAATATCTAACCCGAACGTGATCCTACAAAAGACATAATCAACACAATCTCTATGCCCACAGCCTATGACTGTAATACCCTTACATGGTCCTCAACATAGGTCTGGATTGCCTCTGAGCCCACAGTACGAGTCTGGCATGCCCACTTCGGCCCTCAGCTCATGACTTGAATGCTCCCTATAACCTATCGACACTGTTGTCGTCACTTCAGTTGTCCCAACGCTCCATCCTGGAGATCCTCACCTCCTCCATTGCCCAAGAAGGCCTAATCATTGTCCTTCACAACACCAACAAGTGTCACAGTGCTGAAACCTCACCCTACGCTATCCACTTACAGAACAAGTAGCTACCCCATAACACATATATTCTCAGAACCTGATCACATAACTAACAAAACCCATACAATGTCTTCAGCATACTCCATCAGCATGCTCCATACTTGAGGACAGACCTACTGATTGCTATAGCATAGCAGCATACTCAATACCTGCACATAGATCTACAAACACATACAGATACTTTTCGCACACCTGAGAACCCGAGTCGTCAATACCGCCCTGAACACAGAAACAGACCGAAACAGTATGCTGTCTTCTGGTTGTTTCCGAAGTCCACTGAAACCTCCCCGATCCCAACTTATTTGGAATACCGAAGTCATGTCCGGTTGCTGAGCCATTAGTAATCTCACAGTCGCCCCACACGACTCCCGAAGGAAACTTCGACTACTAATAACCGCCCTAACTATATCGCCACTCCTGGCTCCATCAATCCTTCTGATCCATTCGATCATAACAGCCTGACAACCTGACATCATCGAATCATATACGAAAAGTGAATGCTACCAGAATACTGTAGTCTTGCATCATGTCCGGTCTCCAACGACCTATCATTTTCCTGATTCCGATTATGTTATGGTTTACCCCCAATATTGTGAACAGGCCCACCCTGACCTAATCATCTATAAGAATCCGTGAATGCTACGAATCATCTCACACCCTCACAACGCCTCCCACACCATCTGACCCCTAGTGAATGCTACGGCTACCCCCGCAGTTTTACAACACTTTCCATACAATCCGATTGCTTGTGAATGCTATGGCCACCCCCGCAGTATTACAAAACTTTCGTTCTAACACAACCGTAGTTCGATACCTTACCCTCAATCTATCAATCCACTTACCCTCAGAGTCTATCACACACCCGACTGAACACCCGAACTGAACTCAATTCATGACTGGAACCCCAAACCGATTCCCCACATTTTGCTATCAAGCACCGAGAAGACGCGATACACATGATGGGGAGTTTTACCGAACTCCCAACTCACACAACCCTCAAACCAAATAGCCACTTGGGTTGTCTTCCTTCCTCACCACGATTTGGAACTTAACCCATTTTCAACACCGCTCGTGCTTTTGTATCCCGGGACGATTCTCCCCCACTTAGATTCGACTAAGTCTTCACAATAAATATAAATTGGAGAATTCCCAATCTTTCTCACTTTCCAACGATCGATCCAATAACAACCAACTCTACTAACTAGCGCTCCATTACTAGCCAATCGTAATTGGCCACACACTTCTAAGAACCAGATGAACAGTTCCTGAATCCCAGTGAAACCGACAGTCACAAATGCTTCAATGACCCCACACTCAAGTTTTGAAGACCAAAAGATAGATGCTCCAACTAATACCTCGGCGACAAGCTACTTCCCTTGGTGCTTTCGTCTGTCCATCACGAACGGTTGCTAAAACCACTGATCCCTGACTATTAATAACCCTTCTGTGGGACCCTATCCGCAAACCTCCCACATAATACCCCTTTTCCAAAGGTGCTTCAAACAAATCTCCAGCTCTCGGGCTCTAGAAATCATTCCATTCAGGGTTTGCACCCTGACTCACTTACCCGCTCAAACGTCCACAGCTGAACTATAGTAGCTGAAGCAACCTCTGCCCTAAACCGGGATATAAACTACTCCCAAGACATAGTCTATGATCCCGAAAGTGCAAAAGGTCGCACAATCAATCCTTATCGTCCATTACAAGAGATCCAAGGAAACCCGGACCTCACAAATACTTATGCCACATCGACCCACTTGCGCTCACCGACGCTGAAATGATGTCGCCAATCCCTGCAACCAACTGACCCCGAGCTGGAATACAACCTGTTCCTGGGTCACAAGCCCGCTCAATCTTTCGATCTCGAAATAACTGAAAGCGCACAATCCTTGCCCTATAAAACGATAGCTCGATCCATGAATTAACCACTCCACTTCCATCTGTCAAAACCCCAGCCGGACATAATCATCACTCCTTTCCAGATTCAACCGCGACTCACATTCCGACCTCGAGTAAAACCCCTGAAACCTCAAATCCATACATGCATGTGATAGCCACTCCCGCTCAGCCCGCGAAAAATAATGAGTACATAATAACTCCCTGATCTCGAGTAACTGCATCCCTCCGCTCATCAAAATACGTCCCAGTACTGGAAAGCTCGACCAGCTCCTCCCTTTGCCGTCATTACAACTGCTAAAGCTGTCGTGGCAACCGTCTCGGCAATGGCTGTATAGCGCTCGTTGAAATACTCAACCATGGCAGTCTTAATAGACCCGACATCTCCGGCAACTGCTCCCAGACAACCTTGATCACCTCCTCCCGGATGATCTCACTAACACGATCCCCTGAAAATGATGGCCTATCCTGGCTGCGCGCTCCCGATCCTAACCTAGATCCGGTATCAAGACGTCTTGTAACCACCATTCTGGTAAACCACCAGAACATCTCTGATAACCTATATAATGATAGGGAACCAACTCCCAACCCAACCCTAGTGGTTGTGACTTCCTTGCTACGCGTATGGGTCCTGTGCTTTCAGTAGTACGGGCCCATACTACCTTCCACACCTACCCATATTTGTCTCAAGTATCATCACAACACCCCAACAATATACATAATCATAGCGAGCGCTCAATCCTCACTCCTAAAGGAATGCTAAATACCACATAACTGGCCTCCCGGCCTCTCACAACCCACCCATCCATGAAACTTCCACCAACCCTGCAGCACTAATGTATGCTAACCATACATAACGCTGGACCCTATAGACTTTTGAATATCTGATCCTACCCTAAGCCCTAATCAATAAGAACAGAACATAAGGCCAAATCAAACATTCTTGGGCTATAAGATCTTAATTATGTACAGTCGCGATACATACACAATTAACTATGGTAATGATGTCAATCTCACATAAAGAAAACCCTAGGCTAGCAGGCATCATGTAATCAGGAAATTCTATCATGTAACTCCAGAAGATCCCTAGCCTAGTACTAGCATGTTGTTCTATCATATCACATAATTAAATGATCGTATGATATTTTTGGGTCTACTTACTGGCTCCGGCTGACCGTACACTTGCATCCTCCTTTTACTTATTTTTAAAACCATTTAAAAAAAATCATTTCGAAAATCTTTCCTTGATTTGAGACTGGATTCACACGAGTGTTCCTCCAATTCACTCAAACCAAGGCTCTAATACCAACTTGTAACATCCATAAAATTCCAACCAATTTAAAACTTTTTAAATCATTTAAAACCATTCAGTTATTACAATTTGTTTTCAAAATAGTTTAAACATCAGAGTTCCCAAAAATCAAAATCATCAATCGAGGAAGTGTACGGTCACGCCTTCGCCTTCCCGTGGTCATCCGCTGAACCTGAAACAATAAACTGAAACTGTAAGCTCGAAGGCTTAGTGAGTTACCCCCAAAATACCAACCTCATATAACCATAATCATATCATATCAACAAATACAGAACATGCATGCATAATGAGCCTTCAGCCTGACTGGACCGCCTCGCAGGCCTTCAGTCTATCTTGACAGATCTCCGAGCCTTCGGCACGTCTGGACCGCCTCGTAGGGCCTTCACCCTATCTGGACCGCTTGACGGGCCTTCGGTCTGAATATCATACCCTCATGGGTCTGTAGTCTATCTGGACCGCCCTGGGTATGTTGGCCTTCAGCACTAAGAATGACTGCCTCAACCTAGACCCCAATCAAAAAATATTGTGCACATACATATCGTATGCTAGCATATATAACAGTCAACCGATATAACAGATCAAATAGCATAGCAACATCCTATAACCAGGATACCGACCTAACCGGTCACTAACATAGCATCATCTTATGCCCAGAATACCGACCTAACCAGGTGACTAACATATGTACAGATAATCATACGGATCTAACAGATCACATAGCATAGCAACATCCTAAAACCAGGATACCGACCTAACCGGGTCAGTAACATATGTACAGATAATCATATGGATCTAATAGATCACATAGCATAACAACATCCTAAAACCAGGATACCGACCTAACCAGGTCACTAACATATGTACAGATAATCATACGGATCTAACAGATCACATAGCATAGCAACATCCTAAAACCAGGATGCAAATCATAAAGGGTCGGCCTTGGTGTCGTAGACCCTGTTGATATAGTGAGGAGAGGTCACCTCGCAACTGCCGACTCGAAAAGGTAAGCTCAAACTCTCGGATCACTGCCACAAACTCCACCACCTATAATCACCATAGAACCATACTCATAAATTTCCAATTTTCCCAAAATGCCCCCAGAAGTCAATTAGTCAACCCCTGGTCAAAGTCAAAGTTAATGGTCAAGGTCAACAGTCCATGTTGCCGGACTCGTCGAGTACAACAGGCCACTCATTGAGTTCCTTGCATAACTCGCGAACTCGCCGAGTCACTTGAGTGACTCGTCGAGTTCCTAATGTTTGCGGCCGTAAACTCATTGGCCAACTCGTTGAGTTTCCCTTGCAACTCGCCAAGTTCATGCGTGCCAAAAGCCATGAAAACCCTAACTGACTTGCCGAGTCACGCAGCTGACTCACCGAGTCCACGACAATCTTCATCGGACTCGCCGAGTTGACCGTTCAACTCGTCGAGTCCCTTCAGTCCAAATCCAAGCAGATTCTTATTAAGCCATCTTAAGGTTCCATATTGCAGATCCAACTTCCCAAGGCATGTTTATCACGTAAAGTTGCAAACTTTACGTGCATGCAAGGCTCTAAAGTCTTATAATGACAAAACCAAGATTGCAATGGAATCTTACACATAAGTAGGGGTTCATACTTGCCAAAGCTGAGAGCTTTATGAACTTATAGACCAAAGGGAGTTCAGATCTGAAGTTACAACTTCAGATCTGAGTTGATACCCAAGAATAACTTTATAGTATGCTAGAAAAGCCCTAATCATTAACCAAATGAGATCTAGAATGAAATGAGGTCAAGGTAACGACTTGATACCTTCCAAAAGATGCTAACTGAGGTAGATAACAAATCCCCACACATTCCTTGCTTCTAGCCACTTGCTGTCTAAGCTATTCTTATAAAGAATCCTCTTCCAAAGTTTAAAATACACAAATGGAGCACACTCACATGAATTAGGGTTTATGGACTATCAAGAGGCTGTAACGGGAGGCTGAGGAGGCCAATGATCCTTTAAATAGGGTGCAAAACCCTGGAAATTAGGGTTTCATCCTCCAGCTCCTACTCGTCGAGTCCCTTCTTGTACTCGGCAAGTAGGTCACTTAAACATGTGGACCAAACCGCTACTACTCGATGAGTCAGGCAACCAACTCGTCGAGTAGACCTTGAAATCCTGAGAATTTCTAACCATAAATTGATACTTGAGAATCGGGGCGTTACACTAGATATATGGAAAGACAATCGAGCTTAGTTGGGGGATATCCCATGCACCGATCTGATAGGTTTTTGGGCATACAAACAATCCTATGTGTGCATGCAACCCTAAAATTGTTGGATCTATGTCTTCTCTATTAGACATACAAGCAATGAACACAAAAACTAGAAACTCTAGGAGGCATGTATTATTTTCGAAAATAACAAAACATGGATTAGACACACATACCTTTATTGTTATATTGTAATAACAATGGATTCCTTGAAGATCTTGAACATTGAGAACAAGTGTCACACCTCTAATGTCTCACAACACACTATGTAAGAGGATGAGAGGAGAGAGGAGGAAGCTCAAGAAATTCAGATCTTCTTAGGGTTAGGAAGCATGGACAAAATCTAGAGGGTTAGAGGCTCCTTAAATACTTGTTGGTTGCTTAGAGCCAAAGCTAGGGTTTGTTGGAGGAAACCTTAATTTCCAGCTTAACCCATAAGCAGCCCATGGACTCCCATTCCTTTAGGCTTTAGACGAAAACTCCAAGGGCCTCCCTAGAGGTTTTCGTCCAACCCTTGTAGGTTGGTCCAAGAGCCCAAAACCACAGGTATTAATTAATTGCTAAATAGCCATTGTACTTTTAATTAATTCCTTTAATCCCAAAATTAATTCCAAATTAATTTCTGATTAAATATTAATTAAATAACATGATTTCTAATTAATATATTATTTTCATAATACATCAATAAATCATTTTATATATTGATTTATTATTCCAAATTGGTCATCCTGTCTAGTTACTAGTATGAAGGCAACCCAAAAGGATTGTGCTACTATCAATTCAAGTACATACCAATTATAGTTATGGGCTTAGACACCTAATCCAACAGTTTCCCACTTGGATAAGTCTAATAACTATAGTTGCAAGTATAACTTCAAAATTGAGTAGCAAATTGTAGCTCTCAAAGCCGCTGTCGAACTCTGACCTAGTCAGCAACGTGTCCTAAAATAAATGATCAAATATTCCTCCATTCGACAAGATATCGTATGGACACGAGACATGGATTATAATCAATGTCTCTGCCTAAGATTTGTTTCCCAATTTATGATTTTCCCGTTAGGGCAAAAGTAATGGATAAACTTCGACTTATATGCTTGCACTATTTACTCGTCAAATCACGCACAACAATACGTTTTATAACATCAAGTTACCAATGTATTTACGTAAACCAGAACTTATATATCTCTGTTTTAAGAATATAAGATATTATCGTCTCAAAATTACTCGTGATATAATCCATGAAGCAATTCTCTGAACGTGGGTTTATCTAATACTTTAGATCCCCATTTTCAAGTACTCATGAACATTATAGCAAAACCATTTCTGTGTATAAAACTCTTCAGACAATCTACAATCAAATTCATGACAGTCCTGCACTACAAGAAAAATGTGATTTTGCTATGGAAGGAATCCGTTGCGAAAAGCTAGAATTCCGTTGCAAAAGACGAATAGCGACGGAATTCGTGACGACCGATTTCCATCCCAAAAAACCCCGTAGCGAGCGTTTTCTAAGGAAACAATCATTCCGTCGCAATTGTGAGAACAAAATGAAATCTGTGGTAGATGGTATTCCGTCATGTATTTCGTAGTAGGATTCCATCACAAATTATGTGGTAGTTCTTCCATCACAAATTTCGTTGTAGTTAATCCCTAGGGAAATCCGTGGTGATAACTCCTTAGAAAATTTTGTGGTGCTGAATCCCTAGTAAATTCTGTGGTGGTGGTTCCCTAGTAAACTCAGTGGTGGTGATTCCCTAGCAAATTCTGTGGTGATGAATCCCTAGCAAATTCCACGGTTGTGGATCCCTATCAAATTTGGTGGTGATTAATCCCTAGCAACTTCCGTTTCATGACTTCCTAGCAAATTACGTGGTGGTGAATCTCTAGAAATTTTCATGGTGTATATTATATAGCAGATTCCATATCAAATATTCCATATGGACGGATGGATAATTGATCTATAAATTAAATCCAAATTATTTTGTAGTAATATATGAAAAACAAAAATGACAAAAAAATCAAATAACATTATATCATAAAATAATACAATAATTATTTATTACATGGAAAATGGAAAGTGGCTAATCTAAAATAAATACTTTGCAATACACATATCAACACTTTATGACCTACAAGTGTTGTTGTTTTCTAATGACATTAATAAGATCCATTGTCGTTTTAAGTTGTTTTTCAAGTTGCCCGACTCTTGCGTTGTTTTGTTCTTCTTGAGCCTTCATTATTTCTTTAAGCTCTTCATTTTGCTCTTTTTATTTAGCAACAATCTCACTCATTTCTTCTATTTCATCATTTTTTCCGGAATGTAAGATACATCCATTTTACCGTTAATATTGGGAACCGCCTTTGCAAAAGAGCCTAATCCATAAAGTCTTCTTTTTTGTAATGACCACCAACAACATCATAAAATAGTTTGTCCTCCTCAAATTCAGCACCTTTAGCTTCCAACTCTTCCTGTTTTTCTGTATACACCGCCTACAAAATAAAAATAATATAAGTTAAAAGATATCAAAGTTATGAATGACATAATAGAGTAGATAAAATATAAAAGTTTAATTGCACTGAAATGAATATTACATGAATTTGTCTATGTTTTTCATTTGTGAAAGTGACTCCATCGTAATTCTTCATGTGTGTATATAGGAACAATTCACTATGGGGTGGATCACGTCCTAATTTCCTCTTATGCATAAATACCATAAAAATGTCAAATATACAGATAAACATAAACATGGATGTACCATTAAAAATTTTCCAAATCAGAAGCTATCTTCAAATGATTTGCGGATCCAGCGTTATGGGTAGGTTGTGCTACTCCATCAGCCACACTTTTACGTATATTTTTCTTGTTCTGCTCGGAGTTTAGCTTGTATTCATTTGTATTCCATTTTACTTGCCAAGAGTTCCAGACTTCATGTGCAATATGAGCTGCTTTAAAGGCATGTGGGTTTCTTTGTGGGCTCCGCATGTTGTAGAGATATTGTCCATAACTTTGTGCCACTTCACTTGCCCAAGCTTTCCTAACCAGCGAGTCTATTTTTTCATTCCAACAACATTTTTTCAATACATTAATAATATAAACATAAGTTTAAATGTAAATTTTTACCAAACAGCAATTTATCACATATAGTTAACTACCTGAAACTCCTACCAATATCATTCGTGCATTTCTTTGCTTACTTTTCCCCAAGTGTACCCTTGTGGATCTACTCTTTGTAAAAAGGACCGACTAATAATGTGTGCACAAGGGCCTGGTGGCATGATCCTACAAATAATCATGTGTTTGGTTTAGTTTTGAATTCATATATACGTGTACACCAAAAGGTTATACATAGAAAAAAGTTGTAAGATATGATTGCTAACTCATGTTTTTTCCAAACATGAATAGTTAAACGTCCATCTGGTCCACAATCTTCAGAGGAATTTTTTTCATCTTCTACATTTTCCACAATAGATCCATTCACGGTTGGTTGTGTTGGTGATGGGGTAGATTCTGTGATAGGTGTTGTTGATGGGGTATATTCTGGGGTAGGTGTTGGTTTAGACGTATATGTTAAGGATGTGGTAGTTCCTTTAGTTAAGGAGGATGTGGTAGTTACTGTAGTTCTTAAGAATGGTAGTTTCGATGAAGTTTTTGCGGTTGTGGTTGTAGATATAGTTGTTGATGAAGTGGTAGTGGATGTCGGTGTTGAGGATGGTTTCGATGATGTAGGTGCTGAAGTTTTGGTTGTCGATGTAGGTGTTGAGGATTGTATTCTTCCAGTTACTGAAGTTTTAGATGTATTTGTTGAGGATTGTGTGGATGTTGTAAGTGATGCCGAGGAAGTGGTAGTCATGGTTGGTATTAATAATTTAGGTTTAGTGGTTTTGGTGCTAGATGTTATAGGGGTATTGTATGTGGTTGCTGATATTGGGAAGTCGAGTTCTTCATCTTGTAATTCTCTGCTTATGAATTTTACATTTGAAGTCCTGTTGCGGTCCAAAACCTGTGGTGTAATGAATTTAGTTGCCTTCACACCTGATGCTCCTTTTGGTTTCAAGTTCGACATCTTTCTTATTTAAAATAAACAAAAAACTATAGTCAATACCAATGTATTAAAGATGATAAACTATTGATGAACAGAGAACAATCATACAATAAAAATAAATTATAAATGAAGGCATTACTACGCATGCATACTATTGAATACAATCAAAACCAATGTAGTTGTAATTTAACATGATAATATACATGAAGATGATCAGAGAACAAGAAACAATGATCACGACAATAGTAAATTAAATAAAAATAAATTTTAGATGAGTGACAACCTATATCGCCAAAGTCAGTGCACACACGTAAAGAACAAAGATTTCGATCAATTAGCCGCCGGAGATGATTACTGAAAATGTAAAACCTATTTCAAATTAGTTAACTTACCCTAATATGCAGCCTTAACGTGTGTAGGTTAGAGGGAAAGGAATTGTGAAATATTTTGAAGCTCCACTAATGAAAAATTCGAACAGTACAAATTAGCGGAAAGAGTAACGAGGTGTTCGTACCATAATTTTAATTTAAAATAATAAAAGAGAATTAAACAATAATAAACTATACATCTTTATGATGCTATGTTTGAACCAAATTTAATATATAAAAGACGAATGGTTCATGGGTCGATGTGTTAGTTGCATATAGTGTCATGGTAACACCCATGGATGACATATGGGTCATTGGTCATTGGTAGTTGCATAGTGTCATGGTAACACCCATGGATGACATATGGGTCATGGGTCGACATGTGGTAGTTGGTTATAGTGTCATGATAATACCCATGGATGACATATGGGTCGTTGGTCAATACGGTAGTTGCATAGTCTCATGGTAACACCCATGGATGATATATGGGTCATGGGTCGACATGTGGTAGTTGCTTATAGTGTCATGGTAATACCCATGGGTCATGGGTCAATGTGATAACTGGTTATAGTGTCATGATAACACCCATGGGTCATGGTTCAATGTGATAGTTGGTTATAGTGTCATGATAACATGGTAGTTTCTTATAGTGTCATGGTAATACCCATGGATGACATACAGGTCATTGGTCAATGTGGTAGTTTCTTATAGTATCATGGTAATACCCATGGATGACATATGGTGATGGGTTTTGAGCATTCTAACACTCCTATGGTGTACATGGAACCCTAGAAACCTCGGATCTATGTTTTCTCTAATATACATGCAAATTTGATTTTTCCAAGGTTCTCATCCTAACTAGCATGGAAAGGGGTACTTGTAATATAAAAAATAGTAGAATGACATACCTTTCTTGTTGCTTGATTCCTTAAGACCTTGTGAGCCTAGCACCCCAAATGTGATGCCTCAAATGCTTCACACAACACCACAACTCTTGGAATAACTTGAGAGAAGTACACTTGAGCACAAAATCGTCTAGCCCTCCTTTCTTAGTCTTAGTGACCGAATTTGCTAGCTATGGGGTTCTATATATAGTGTGCCACATGTAGGGTTACACTATGTAAATCCTAATGTGCATGGATTTTCATTTCCTCCACGGCCCATGGGTTTTAACCTCCATTGAGCATCCATGGAGCACCCAATGAGACATAGCCCAATCTAGTGAATCATGGATCATAAGCCTAATATATAAGAATGCATGATTTACATAATCAATCCCCATATATTTAATTAGTCTCTTTTGATCACAAAACTAATTCCAAATTAATTCTTGAACAATACTAATTAAATAATATGATTTCATATTAATATATTAGAACTTATAATATATTAATAAATCATAAGTGTCCTTTTCTCATTTTGTCTATCTAATTGTTGAGATGCTATGCAACCCAAATGGACCATGCCAAGCCGGGTCAAGTACATGCCAAATATAGTTATGGACTTAGACACCTTATCCAACAGTCTCCCACTTGGATAAGTCTAATAACTGTAGTTACAGGTATGATTTCAGGATCCGACCAGCAATCGTAGTTCTTTCAAAGTCTCTCGGAACTAAGATGATGATGCGCCATTTAAGATAAGTGATCATATAATCCTCTGTTCTAGATATTAGCCAGACAAATACATGGAACAATGTCATACTTATTGTCCAGCAGTTTGTTTCCCGATTTCCGATATGCTTGACTTAGAACTAAACTGAACACATCAATTTGGTTCTGACTGGGCACGACACATAGGTCAAAACAAAATCATCGAGGGGCCCAGTTATCGCTTTTAATCCTCCAATGACTAAAAGGAATAGATAAATTTTGACTCATATGCTTGTACTAACTACTTGTTGAATCATACACAAAAGCACGTTTTATAACATCAAGTTACTGATGCGTTTTCGTGCAATCAATGCACAACCAACTCATAATCAACAACTCATATCTATAGGTTTGAAGACTTATATGATATTACCGTCTCATGATCACTCGAGATAAATTCCATGAAGTGATACAAGTAAGCGTTGGTTGAATCCAATACTCAGAACTTATGAGCACTCATGAATGTTGTAGCAACTTTTGCTATGTCTAACACCTTAGACATCTACAAACCCAATTCATGACAGTCTTGATTCATACCTACTTCCAACATATGACTGACTGTGGAGAGTTTGAATAAAGTAATTTTTTTGGAAGTCAAAACATGCAAAATTGAAACAATAGTAAACAATTGACACAAGATAATAACACTTTACTTATAAATAAATGACAACTTTTATTTACTCATCAAATGTCAATTACATTTTACAAGTTTCAGAAATAGCTATCTAATCTGTAAAACTAATATCATCCTTCATCCCGATGCGCCTCGCATGCTGCAAATGCTTAACCCTACACAGTCCCTTCGTGAGGGGATCTGTTGGGTTCTCATCCGATGATACCCTCTTTACCACGAGGAGTACTTCTTCTATCCGATGTCTAATGAAGTGGTATTTTCCGTCGATGTGTTTTGGATCTGCCGTGATCCCTTGGTTCCTTAGCTAAGGCAACTACACCCTCATTATCATAGAAAATATCCATAGGCTCCTTAATAGCTGGTACAACTCCAAGGTCTCCAATGAAGTTCTTTAGCCATATTGCCTCCTTTCCTGCCTCGCTTGCTACTATGTACTCTGATTCGCAAGTTGAATCAGCTACTATTTCCTATTTGGAACTTTTCCAAGTAATTGCTGCTCCATTTTAGGGTAAAGACCCAGCCCGACTGAGAGCGGAAATTATCCCGATCAGTCTGGAAACTAGCATCACTATACACCAATACTCTCAAGTCATCACTCCCACCAAGGGTAAGGACCCAGTCCCTAGTCCTCCGTAGGTACTTGAGAATATTCTTCACCGCAATCCAGTGAGCCTTGCCCGGATTCCCTTGATATCTGCTGACCATGCTCAAAGCAAAAGCCACATCAGGGCAAGTACAAGTCATAGCATACATGATCGAGCCTACAGCGGAAGCATATGACACTCGACTCATCTCATCTATCTCAGCCTCTGTACTCGGGCTCTGAGTCTTACTCAGTTTGGCATTACTCTCGATTGGTAAATCACCTTTCTTGGAATCCTTCATGCAGAACCTTTTCAGCACCTTATCCAAGTAGGTACTTTGACTAACTCCAATTAGTCTCTTACTCCTGTCTCTCAATATCCTTATCCCTAAGATATAAGCAGCCTCTCCAAGGTCCTTCATAGCGAAATACTTCCCAAGCTAGGATTTAACCTCCTGCAAGGTTGGGATGTCATTTCCTATGAGTAGTATGTCATCCACATACAATACCAAAAAGCTAACTATACTCCCACTATCCTTAACATACACACAGGACTCATCTTCCACTACAAGAAAAACGCGATTTTTCTACGGAAGGAATCCGTTGCGAAAAGCTGAAATTCCGTTGCAAAAGACGAATAGAAATGGAATTTGCAATGACCGATTTTTGTCCCTAAAAACGTCGTAGCGAGCGTTTGCAATGGAAACGAGAATTTCGTCACAAATTTGACAACAGAATGAAATCCGTGGTAGGTGGTATTCCGTCATGTATTCCGTAGTAGGATTCCATTACAAAATCTGTGGTAGTTATTCCATCACAAATTCTGTGGTGGTGATTCCCTAGAAAATTCCGTGGTGGTGATTCCCTAGCAACTTCCGTGGTGGTGATTCCCTAGCAAATTTCGTGGTGGTCATTCCCTAGTAAATTTTGTGGTGGTCGTTCCCTAGTAAATTCCATGGTGGTGATTCCGTAGCAAATTCTGTTGTGCTGAATCCCTAGCAAATTCCGTTTGATGATTTCCTAGCAAATTCTGTGGTCATGAATCCCTAGCAATTTTAGTGGTGTATATTATATAAAGATTCCTTATCGACCGATGGATAATTGATTTATAAATTACATCCAAATTATTTTGTAGTAATATATGAAAAACAAAAATAACAAAAAAATCAAATAACATTATATCATAAAATAATACAATAATTATTTATTACATGGAAAAAAGAAAGTGGCTAATCTAAAATAAATACTTTGAAATAAACAAATTCACGCTTTATGATCTACTAGTTTTGTTGTTGTTGAAAAGCACTAAAAACAAACATTGTCGATTGTAGTTGCTTATTAAGCTGCTCGATTCTTATGTTGTGTTGTTCATATTTGGCCTTCATTATTTCCATCGGTTTTTTGTTTTGCTCTTTTTGTTTACTCACAATGTCCCTAAATTCTTCCGATTCATAATTTTTGTCCATCATTTTTGTCCGGATTATAACATAGTTTCGTGAGTTCTTCACTGCGATAAAACCATATCACTCTCACATCTTTTTTTCCCGTAGTCTTCATACATGTCTTCCAAGTAACTAATGTGGTAAGCTCCTCCTTGACCTATATACATGAAAGAATATAAGTTTTAAAAGGAGGGGACAAAAGATGATTCTTTCACATCCTAATCAAAAAAGACACTCAGAAGCTAGATGTAAAAACATAATAAAAGATCCATCTTCATACATTTTCTCATCTCGGATGACTGGAACGGGGATACCGTGAGTTTCTATGTGCTTGTTTATAGATGTGTAAGTTTTCATGTGTTTTAATGAATCTGCAATATTTTAGATTTGAAGATGAAGAACCTGGAGAGATACCCATGGCATATGTGGTGAGAGCAGCTGGATGTCAACTCGGTGAAGACCAAGTTATTAAATTTGGATGCTTAGAATCTTTGGATGGTTAGAATCCTTTGGTTTTGGTCTCATCACAAATACCTCATTGCTATATTTCCCATTATACCCCCCAAAAGCAACCAGATAGTGTTCACCATCTATTAACATTGATGATTAAGACAACCCCTGTTTCATTTAAAAAAATTATAATAAATATGATTGTAAATAACAAAGAAAAATATTTTTATACAAAAATTAAAATGGCGACCTCGCTGGCAAGTGGATCTCTTCCCTTCACATTTGTCAAAGTTGAGATAACAAATTTTGACATATCCATCACCAATGTCTCCAAGGCACCTGCAACATAAGGTTATATTAAGGTTTTATAAATTTTAAACAAGTCAAACCTTATTTTATTTAATATATATATTCATACCACTTTTATTATCTCAAACACTAACAATATACCAATTTTCATCAATAGAGACGCCAGTATGGTCTGCCCTAGGAGACACCAAATCACCTTGAATTTGTGGTTGGGACCATTCTAACTACAATACAACATTTTTTTAACGTAAACTTAAAATTAGGATGATAGCAATATATATATATATATATATATATATATATATATATATATATAATTACTTACTGTTTCCAAATCCAACATGTGTCGATTCATGATATGACCTAAAAGATGACCCGATTAACGAGAAATATGAAGGTGAACCTTTAAAGTAGCACAACCCATTATTCTGGTGATTACTGTAACACAATCTGGGTGACGGACAACCTGAATTCGAGTAGAAGAAGTTAGTAATCTGACGGATTTTTAAGTAGAAGAAGCTTGAAACGATGGAGGAAAATGGTTACTGACCTCAATAACACCTTCGTCGTCGGGAATAATTTCAGGCATGTAATCAGCGCCGGCCAAAGCTTCTTTGAGTTCACTAACCAACGACTCGTTCTTCATAGAAACCAACTGTGGTTTGAAAGCTTTGATCTGCGAAAAAGGTGTAGAATGTCAAAAGAGAGACCTTTCAAACACCAAGTTAATCTTCGATTTAGTCCCCAGCTGAACAGCAGCCGTTCCCGACCATGGAATCAGAAAAGGGAGAAGAATCAGAAATCAGAAAATCGATTTCTGAAAAGGGAAAGAACACATACCTGTCGATTTCATGAGCAGGACGTCGGCGACGAAGTGGATGAGAAGATACGGTGATTGAAGGTGAAGCTGTGTCGGTGACGTGCGAAGATCTCCAAGCCAAGGCCGGTGGAGAAGGAGGCTGATTCGATTGGGGGGGGGGGGGGGAAGAAGAGACGAGCGGCATTTTTTTGGAATGAAAGCTCCTTTTTTTTAGGTTTTTGGTTTAGAAGTGGTCAAAGACTTTTTTAAAAAAAACTAACAGCCTGTAGGTAATTTGATACTTGGGTTCGTAGAAAATTCCAAATATTTTAAAAATATAAGAGGGAAGACCAAAATATTTTAAAATATAGGAGAGAATATCAAAATCTATAAAAATTTATCTATCTTAAATTTAGAAAAATAAATATTTAGGTTTTTACTAAATAATTTTGTTTATTATATTATATTATTTTATTATAATTTATATTATTATTTTTATCTTAAAATTAACAACTTATTAATGTAATCATAAATTTAAAACCTAAATATCTATTAATATTTATAAATTTTGAATGAAAACATAATTATTTTTATTTTGCTACTCATGGGTTGAGTTGTGTAAAAAAAATCTAGTAAGTTATAAGCACTAAACTATAAGTTATAAGCCAAAAGCCAAAAGCAATAAGCAATAAACCATAAGCCCTAAACCCTAAGCCATAAACCCTAAGCAATAAGCCATAAGCCCTAAACCCTAAGCATTACTCTTTAAGCCATAAACCCTAAGCAATAAACCATAAGCCCTAAACCCTAAGCAATAAACCCTAAGCAATAAACCCTAAGCCCTAAACCATAAGCCATACTCTTTAAGCCATAACCCTAAGCAATAAGCCATAAGCCCTAAACCCTAAGCCATAAACCCTATGCAATAAGCCATAAGCCCTAAACCATAAGCCTTACTCTTTAAGCCATAAACCCTAAGCAATAAGCCATAAGCCCTAAACCCTAAGCCATAAACCCTAAGCAATAAACCCTAAGCAATAAGCCATAAGCCCTAAACCCTAAGCCCTAAACCATAAGCCTTACTTTTTAAGCCATAAACCCTAAGCAATAAGCCATAAGCCCTAAACCCTAAGCAATAAGCCATAAGCAATAAACCCTAAGCAATAAGCCATAAGCAATAAACCCTAAGCAATAAGCCATAAGCCCTAAACCATAAGCCTTACTCTTTAAGCCATAAACCCTAAGCAATAAGCCATAAGCCCTAAACCCTAAGCCATAAACCCTAAGCAATAAACCCTAAGCAATAAGCCATAAGCCCTAAACCCTGAGCATTACTCTTTAAGACCTAAACCCTAAGCAATAAGCCATAAGCCCTAAACCATAAACGTTAAGTCATAATCCATAAGCACTAAGCCATGCACTATAAATTCTAAACCCTAAGCATTATCCCTAACTCATGGACCATAATCTCTAAGTTTCAGCCCTAAGCCATGAATCATAAGCCATAATTCGTAAACCATACGTCCTAAGTCATAAGAAAACATCTAACCCCTAATCCCTAAGTCATAAGCCACAAGACATTAGCCATAAGGCATAAGCCCTAAACCATTAACCATAAGTCAAAAGTTATAAACCATAAACATTAAGCATTAAACCCTAATTTGTAAGACAAAAGTCATAAGTCATATTCCCTAAGCACGTATACACAAGCAATTAACCCATAAACCATATGTCATAAAGCAAATCCATAAGCTATAAGCCTTATGCCCTAAACCCCAAGACCGAAGAAATATGTCATGAGAGGTAAGCTACATTAATCAATACACCACAAAACCTAAACCATATGACATAAGCCTTATGACCTAAGTCATAAGCCATACGCTTTAAGCCTTAAGCTATAAGGCCTAATCCTTAAGTCATACTTCTAATCCATAAGCCATAAGGCCTACACCTAAACCCTATAACAAATATCTTAAACCTACACAGGTCATCCGACCATAAAATTTGTTACAAAATTAAAATCCATAGCTAACTCATTGATTTTTACTTTAAAGTTACTACGGTTAAATACATGTAGTTCATTAGTGACAAAATCATAAAAATTTAGAACAATTTTAGATAAAAACAAATACAAATACAACCAAATCATAAAATTAGTAACATATTATGAACAATTTTAGACTTTTATTTTTCATTACATAAAAACAATAAATTTAATAAAAACAATTAATTACCATATTCATAAAAAAACTATAATAATAATAATAATAATAATAATAATAATAATAATAATAATAATAATAATAATCAGCATCATCTTTATGAAACTCCTAGGGATCTGACGTACCCAAATTTTGAGCGGGCTTTTACCCTTTTCCTCTAGAATCGTGGTGAAAAATTCTAATTGCCAGCTCCCTCTACCTAGGTTTCCCTCTTCTCCAAGCCCCACACGTCTCAGTTCTTTCTTCCTTACCACAACCACCCGAGCACCACCTTCATGGCGGTTTTGCTTTTCATTGGTGGTTTCGACTGGTGGTTCTTTGATGTTGGTTGTGGTGGGTTGTACTCAACGGTATAATAGGGGATATGGAAGGTGGCACGATGATGGTGGTTACCGGCTGTTAATATGGGGCTAAAGTGGGAGGTGTTCGAGGTGGCAAGAGTTCTCGGCAATAGCAGTTTATATGATGGATGTTCACGGTGTTTTAGAGGCTCGAAGTTGTTTGTAATTCGCCTCTTGCTAGAGTAGATAAGAAGCTGCTGGCAGATGGTATCAGGTAGTGATGGTGAACTGGTGGCGGTGGAGGTTGTAGATTGATGAACTCCAACAAAATCATATATCTTCTTTGCTTCTCCGTTCTTCCCCAATTTTCTGTCTTTGATCAATTCCTACTTTTAGTAATATGTGTGTTTCTTTTGCGTGCCACAACAGATCACCAGCACCCAATTAATGAATACAAGTGTTCAAAGTAATTGAAATTATCAATCTTTATCATTTATCCGTTATCTTTTATTGTGTCAGGATAGTTTTTTCCTATTCAATTTGAAGACCTTTTTGTTATAGTTGAGGAAAGATCGATAACATCTGCTTGGAAAAAAATGTGGCAAGTTTACTAAAAGCATGCCATGAGGCTTATGGGGGTAAAAACGTCTTAATGTTTTGCTGCAACCATTGTGTTGATGGACAACATCTTCGACCATTTCCAATGTATAATCTGTATAATCCTTGTACCCAATTACAGGTGCATACCAGTTGTTTAATATTTTGCCTCAGTGAAATTTAATTCACATTTGTTGGAGGCTGCAGCGTTCAAGATTGTGTTTTCTATATTTGACATGTGGAAAAGGGCATTTCTTTGTTTGAAAGCAGTAGCATTAACATTCAAACAGACAGGTTCATCATGAGTGCAGGTGCAGCTGTGTATTTCTACAGGTCAGCAGGCTTGCTAGTAAAGGTTGAAGTCATTTTGAGTAGCATCAATAGTTTGGGCATCTCTTTTCTCAACACTCTTCAAATTGGATCCAAGATAAACCATGCAGATTGATTGATTCATTGATTTTCGAAAAATGTTTGTTTTGAATTTGTAATTGTAAATTATAAATTGTAATGTGGTTTCTTCATGAATAATATACCTACCTTTTTGCAGTTAGAAATATAAGTGTAAGATTTAGTTAACACGTTTGCACCAAGTCTTTAGATGTGATGTATTAAGAAGGATCAAAGGGGTTTTTTGTAATCATATTTTCATGTTATAATGTTATATTTATCAAATTTCTAATAATTTTTTCAATTTATAATGTTATATTCTTAGGATTAATGTTATGTTTATTAATTTTTTAATAATTGATGGTCCCCGATTAATCCCCACCTAGTCGATTAATCCCTTGACCCCAGGCCAGCGTCGAGCGTTTTCTGCAACCTTGATTTTTTCACTTGGATTTCGCATGCAACCTTCCCACGTTGGTTACCCTACATAAACAACCATTTAACAGAACCACATGCTTCTCTGTTGCTGATTCACTTCATCTCTTTGTGGATAATTATTCTGTATAATGTCGCTTCATAGTATTTGAATTTGGTTCTTAGTGTTTGAAGTTGGATTATGTCACCAAAATGTATTTGATTTTTTATATGTTTCATTTTTTGCTATTGTTCATGCGATTTCTTCATGATTGCTATTATTGCATGAATTTCCTTATGTCTTGGTAAACTTCTGGTAAGAAACATAATTTATCTAGTGATTTCTCTAAATTGATCATCTTGTTAGGTTGAACATTTTTTTAGCTTTACATAGTTAATCTTTCTTTAAGATTGTGATGATAAAATTGATCCCCACGAGCTGTTTGTTTAAATGCCTTTACCATATTAACTTTGTTAATGTTTGAGTTTGAATGAAACATCATTGAGATGCATGTATGTATGAATCTTCCTAATATGATTTTTAAAACTTCATCTAGTGAGCATAAGTTTAAGTTCACTCTAATATTTCATAGGCAAGCTAGCATTAGTATGATATTTTCTTTACTATGTTGATAGTTGGTAAATTTGCAATATGAATTGAATCGCATTTGTTCGTTACTTGAAGCCTAATGAAGTGGTTGAGTCGCTACTCATAATTGTAGGCATAAAAAGCTCTATATTTGAAGGAAAGGTTCAATTAAAATATTCAAAACAATACATGTGACTTCATGACTCCAGTCATTGTGAGAAGAAGGTCGTGGTCTTGGATCATTCATACGAGAAGAAAGCAAAAAAGAAAGAAAGAAACATACGGATATACATATGTTATTTGTTAAACTTTGTGTATTTGTTTTTAAATTTATGTATTTGTTAAACTTTTTGTTTTCAGATTTTATATATAAATTTGAAAACTTGAATATCACATTACGTTTATAAGGCTAGCACATATAATATATCTTTTGAGTTATGAGATAGCTTTATTATAAAATAAAATGTTGTTTGAAAAGTAATAAACATGGTAAAAAAAACTTGTTTCCATTTCATTGTTTAATACAACCAAAAAAGAGAAATGATTATTAGGATCGTTTTTTTAGGTGCATTCTTTATTGATTTTGGTAACATAATTGCACTCCATAACAATATTCATAACAAAACATCAAAGATTAATTTACTCCAAAGCAAAACAAATACGAAATTGATTTTGGTAGCAAATTTCGCAACAACATAACTATGAATTATAATTACTTAGCATAAATGCTATCGAATTTAATTCCGTAACAAAAATCATTACAAAATAGCAATGGACATTTACTCCATAGCAAATCATCTATGAAACTGGTTTTTGTAGCTAATATCTGTTGCTGAATAGCTACAAAATATTAACTCCTAACAAAATTTGTAACAAAAGTTGCAACGGATATTAGCTCCATAGTCAAAATTCCACAAGTTTTATTGTCATTGCAAATTTTCATAGCTAAATAGCTATAAATTTGAGCTCCTTAGCAAATTTACTATGTAATTAAATTTCGTAACAAAATTCCTAACAACTTAGCTAGGAATTTTTTTTCCATAGCAAAACAAGCAACATAAATAAAATTCCACAACATAATTCCGGAGGTAAATATCTACGAATAGTACTTCCATAGCAAAGCAACTACGAAATTGTTTTCCGTTGAACAATTCCGTTGCATCTTAACCATGATTGCTAGAGATGTTTTTTCCATAGAAATACCGGTAGCATAATACCAACGGA
The DNA here is from genome assembly GCF_052849685.1 of Lactuca virosa. NCBI lineage: Eukaryota > Viridiplantae > Streptophyta > Magnoliopsida > Asterales > Asteraceae > Lactuca > Lactuca virosa. The sequence continues at coordinate 267,271,956 of NC_136426.1, read as the reverse complement.
TATGGAGTAGGTAGCATTTTCCCTACCAAGTCCCATGCTCGCTACCAAAAATAAATTTTGTAGACAATGTGGTAGCAATCTTGCAATGGAACGACATTACATAGCACATTTCATTGCAGATTAACAATGAAAATACGTTCCATAGCGCCCTTCCCTAGCAAAATCGCATTTTTCTTGTAGTGTTCGCTCCTCGAAAAACCAAACTCTTTGACTTTCTCATCGAAACAAAGATTCCATCTGCGAGATGCTTTTTTTAGCCCATAGATGGATTTCTCAACCGTACACACCCTATTAGGGTACTTTGCATCGACAAAACCCTCTGGCTGACTCATGTAAACATCCTCAGCCAATGTTCCATTAAGGAAAGCGGTTTTGACATCTATTTGCCATATTTCATAATCATGAAATGCAGCAATGGCTAGCATAACTCTAATAGACTTAATCTTCGCTACTGGTGAGAATGTCTCATCATAGTCAACTCCCTGAGTTTGAGTAAAGCCCTTAGCAACCAGTCGTGCTTTATAAGTATGTACATTCCCATCCATGTCGGTCTTCTGCTTGAAGATCCATTTGCACCCGACCGTCTTACGACCTGGTACATTGTCAACCAAGTTCCAAACATGATTGTCATACATGGACTAAATCTCGCTATCCATGACCTCTTTCCATTTGGCAGACTCAGGGCCTGCCATGGCTTCCTTAAAGTTGTTAGGCTCATCCAAATTTATCAGTGTACTATCACTGATAAATGCATCACCTTCCGCAGTAATATGAAAACCATAGTAATGCTCAGGTGGATTCCTAACTCTTGTGGAACGCCTCAGAGGTACGGATTCATCAACAGGAGTTTCCTCCTCAGGTTGATTGCTAGGGTTTGAGGTTCCTCCACCGCTTGACTCTTGAAGTTCTTCAAGGTCCATTTGCCTCCCACTGTTTCCTTGGCTTATAAACTCTCTCTCTCTCTCTCTCTCTCTCTCTCTCTCTCTCTCTCTCAAGACCCCCCTTCTTGCCACAAAGACCACATTCTTACTGGGTCTGTTGAAGAGGTAACCAAAAGAATTTTGTGGGTAGCCGATGAAAATGCACTGCTCACTACGAGGTTCGAGCTTATCCTGAGTCTCACATCTCACGAAATCCTCGCAACCCAAAATCTTGATGTGGTCTAAATTGGGAACTTTCCCAGTCCACATTTCGTGAGGTGTTTTGGCAACCTTCTTGGTAGGGACTAGATTAAGGATATGGGCGGCAGTCTCTAAGGCATAACCCCAAAATGAGATTGGTAATGAAGCTCGACTCATCATGGAACGAACCATGTCTAACAAGGTTCGATTGCGCCTTTCAGCCGCACCATTAAGATGTGGTGTTCTGGGAGGTGTCAATTGTGAAACAATTCCACATTCCTTAAGATAGTCAAGGAACTCTGTGCTAAGATGCTCTTCTCCTCGATCGGATCTGAGCATCTTAATGTTCCTGCCCAGCTGATTCTCCACTTCCTGTTTAAACTCTTTGAAGTTGTCAAAGGTTTCTGACTTATGCTTGATTAAGTAGACATAACCATATCTCCTGTAATCATCAGTAAAATTCACATAGAAGCGGTTAGCATCCCTTATGGAGGTTCTGAAGAGTCCACACACATCTATGTGTACGAGGTCCAACAAACCTTCACCCCTAGCACAAGTACCAGTGAAGGGTGACTTTTTCATTTTTCCAAGCAAACAATACTCGCAACTATCATCTGACCTTAAGTCAAATGACTCCAAGACTCCAGCCTTCTGGAGTTGGTTTATGCACTTCTTGTTAACATGTCCAAGACGACAATGCTACAAGGATGCTTTATCCAAACTAGTGGAAAATCAATATGCAATATATTATTTCCTAAGTTATATACAACCGACACAGTTTCATATACACCATCATAAGGTAATGCTTTAAAATAAAGAACATTATTATAAAAAGCATTAATACCACCACATTCATTATCTAATGAAAAAGTAAACCCTTGTTTGTACAAACCGTGAAAAGAAATAATATTTCTCGCCATTTCGGACGAGTAACAACACTTATTCAAATCTAACACTAACCCACTACTTAGAAACAAAGAATAAACTCCAATCTTCATGACAGGTGAAGCTTTCCTATTCCCCATGATCAAGTTTATCTTTCCGTGCTCCACATCCTCACTTCTTCTTAGGCCCTGCAAATCAGAACATATATGAATACTGCAACTTGTATCAAGAACCCAAGAAGTAGTATGTGGTGAGTTATTAGACAATATAGTGTAAATACCTACATGGGTAGGTTTGACCTTCCCATCCTTAACATCTTGGAGGTACTTGGGGCAGTTTCGTTTCCAGTGCCCCTTTTCCTGACAATAGAAGCATTGAGCTTCTTTTGGGTTGGAAGAAGGAGTGACAGAACCACCTTTGGTTTCACTTGAAGAGGATCCATAAAGAGACTTTCCCTTGGTACCCTTCGAAGGGCTCTTCCTCTTCTTCCCTCTACTTTGCCCGATTGCCAAAACAGGGGCGGTGTTAGGAATAGTACTAGTAACAACCGATTTACCCTTGAGACAACTTTCAGCGGTCTTCAAAAGTCCTTGAAGCTTGCTGAGTGTGACCTCCTCCTTTTTCATGTGATAGGTCAATTGGAATTGATCATAACAAGTAGGTAAGGAGTGCAGTATGAGGTCAATAGCCAACTCATCGGGGAAGTTCAGATTCAACTTCAGCAAACGGTCCACAAACCTTTGCATTTTCTGCATATGGCCCGTGATGGGTTCACCATCCTTCATTCGGGTTGTTATCATGGAAGAGATGATTTCATACCTCTCTTGATGAGCACTCTGATGGTAGCGGTCCATCAGATCCATGTGCATCTCAAAAGGGAAAAGTCCTCATAGGACTTCTGGAGTTCAGCTGTCATTGTGGCCAACATGATACATGCCACCTTGGTGGCATCTCTCTCATGTGCCCTAAATTCAGCGATCTCCTGTGGAGTAGCAGTAGACTCATCAATTTCTTTCAGCTCCTTGTCGAGGACATATTCCTTGTCCTCATAACGCGTGACCATCCTGATGTTCCTGATCCAATCATTAAAGTTTGAACCATCAAAGGTTCATGAGAGAGAAGGAGCCGGTAGGGTTTAAGCCAGAAGCAGCATTGTTGGAAGACATCTGAAAAGAAGAAAGACAAGATTAGATTAGATATAGAATCCTTAATAAGACACCCAAATGTAATATTAAGGCTAGGACCCAACACAATACTTTATAACTTGGAAGAGGGATGTTGTAATCCAAGCTATAAAATATTTGAAGGTAGGCGAATGATGATTCACCAATTTCCACCATCAAAAACAAAATTATTATTAGGTTTTAATTGCATTGAAACTCCTAGATCTTTTGAGATTCATTGAACTTCTCAATGGCATGTTTAAATCTCAATTGTGCCCTCTCAATTTTGTGACTGGGATGCCGAGGATCACAAACAAGGTGTGAATAACCATGCAAATTAACTTGGTACCCTTAATCTTTATCACCTAATCAATGTGTCGGTTACCCACACGCGCTCCACCGATCTATGATAAACATTAAGTCACCATTTTCCACTCTTACTAGTCCATGTTAGTGTGCCGATTACCCACACACTCTCCAACAACGACTTGGTAAGGTACAAAGTGTAATTTCATGGATTAGCACCAATTTCGCATTTTCCTAAAGTAACTAAGATTGGGAATTTATAAAAGTTTAGTTACTTTATATTTATCATTATACTTTTAATGAGAATTATAGTCCTTGTCCTACCCGTTCGACTAACGACCCTCATCCAGTCAAGGAAGCGGTAGGTGAGAGTGGACACCCATTAAGCTGCCATTTTATAGGCAACAACCTTATACCCCCTTAAGACTGACTTAATCTTATACATATATATATTATTAACTTATAATAGTATAAAGTATAAGGTCGAATTTTAACTTTTAAAACTCTAGGGTTTGGAATTAAAGTTTTCTAAAGTGACTTTACAAATTCCAAAACTTGAGGGAAAGTTTTGAAACTATTCAAGACTTTTCCTTTCTATAACTTATGAGTTTTAATGGTTTTAAAGAAAAGACTTTTGGAATTCCATAACTTGAGGAAAAGTTATGGATTCCATTAATTGGCATTTAGATCATGAATTACACTAACAAACAATTTGTAAATAATTCCTACGATCTACTAAAACTCATAAGTATGAACATTCATATCAACAATTTCAAGAATCATATAAACATATATAAAACTTAAAATTTGATAATAACCATTGTAAATGGATTAGCATTATCATTACCACACTAAAAACAGGTTTTATAAGTCCAAAACAGTTTAGGGTAATGATTCCAGTCCATTTCCAGCAACCAAACTCAAAATTCTGCACACAGGGCCTCCTACTCACCGAGTGTAAGAACCTACTCGACGAGTAGGATGAATTTTCAATTAGACTTGTCGATTCCCCCCATGGACTCGGCGAGTTCACTGAACAGTGAGCAAAATTTTGACTTTTTCGAGCAGTTTGCATCAAGTATATAGAAAACAAGCCTAGGCTCTGATACCACTGATGGGTTTTGAGCATTCTAACACTCTTTTGGTGTACATGCAACCCTAGAAACCTTGGATCTATGTTTTCTCTAATATACATGCAAATTTTATTTTTCCAAGGTTCTCATCCTAACTAGCATGGCAAGGGTTACTTGTATTATAAAAACTAGTAGAATGACATACCTTTGTTGTTGCTTGGATTCCTTAATACCTTGTGAGCCTAGCACCCCAAATGCGATGCCTCAAATGCTTCACACAACACCACAACTTTTGGAATAACTTGAGAGAAGTACACTTGAGCACAAAATCGGCTAGCCCTCATTTCTTAGTCTTAGTGACCGAATTTGCTAGCTACTGGGTTCTATATATAGTGTACCACATGTAGGGTTACACCATGTAAACCGTAATGTGCATGGCTTTTCATTTCCTCCATAAACCATGGGTTTTAACCTCCATGCAGCATCCATGGAGCACCCAATGAGACTTAGCCCAATCTAGTGAATCATCGATCATAAGCCCAATATATAAGAATGCATGATTTACATAATCAATCCTCATATATTTAATTAGTCTCTTTTGATCACAAAATTAATTCCAAATTAATTCTTGAACAATACTAATTAAATAATATGATTTCATATTAATATATTAGAACTTATAATATATTAATAAATCATAAGTGTCCTTTTCTCATTTTGTCTATCTAATTATTGAGATGACATGCAACCCAAATGGACGATGCCAAGCCGGGTCAAGTACATACCAAATATAGTTATAGACTTAGACACCTTATCCAACATATGGGTCATGGGTCATATGGTAGTTGGTTATAGTGTCATGGTAATACTCATGGGTCGTGGGTCAATGTGATAGTTGGTTATAGTGTCATGATACCACCCATGCATGATATATGGGTCATTGGTCAATGTGGTAGTTTCTTATAGTGTCATGGTAATACCCATGGATGACATAAGGGTCATGGGTCATGTGGTAGTTAGGTATAGTGTCATGGTAATACCCATGGGTCATGGGTCAATGTGATAGTTGGTTATAGTGTCATGATAACACCCATGGGTCATGGGTCAATATGATAGTTGGTTATAGTGTCATGATAAAATGGTAGTTTCCTATAGTGTCATGGTAATACCCATGTATGACATGTGGGTCATTGGTCAATGTGGCAGTTTCTTATAGTGTCATGGTAATACCAATGGATGACATATGGGTCGTGGGTCATGTAGTAGTTGGTTATAGTCTCATGATAATACCCGTGGGTCATGGGTCCATATGATAGTTGGTTATAGTGTCATGATAACACCCATGGATCATGGGTCAATGTGATAGTTGGTTATAGTGTCATGATAACATGGTAGTTTCTTATAGTGTCATCGTAATACCCATGGATGACATATGGGTCATGGGTCAATGTGATAGTTGGTTATAGTGTCATGATGACATCTATGGATGACATATGGGTCATGGGTCATGTGGTAGTTGGTTATAGTGTCATGGTAATACCCATGCGTCATGGTTCAATGTGATAGTTGGTTATAGTGTCATGATAACGCCCATGGGTCATGGGTCAATGTGATAGTTGGTTATAGTGTCATGATAACATGGTAGTTTCTTATAGTGTCATGGTAACACCCATAGATGACATATGGGTCATTGGTCAATGTGGTAGTTTCTTATAGTGTCATGGTAATACCCATGGATGATATATGGGTAATGGGTCATGTGGTAGTTGGTTATAGTGTCATGGTAATACCCATGGGTCATGGGTCATGTGGTAGTTGATAACTGTTGGGTTTTGAGCACTATAACACTCCTATGGTTCAGATGCAACCCTAACTGCTTTGGATCTATGTTTTCTCTAATTATACATGCATTTTCAATTTTTCCAAAGCATTCTCCCTAACTAGCATACAATTGAACAATTGATCAATACAACTAGTTAGATAACTTACCTCTTAGTAGGACTTGTAGTTCTTGGCCTTCAAAAGCTTGAGCACCTCAAGTGTGATGCCTCTAATGGTTCACAAACACCAAATGCAAGAGGAGGCTTGAGAGAATAAGTTACTTAGCACAAAATCAACTTCACTCTCTTAGAAAGAATGGTGTAGCCGATTTTGGGACTAGGGGTATGCTTTTATAGTGTTACTAAGCTAGGGTTACATTCATGCAAACCCTAATGCTCCATGACCTTTCACATTCTTATGCTCCATGGGTTAAACCTCCATGGACTATCCATGATTTATCTCATTGGTTTATCCCATCAAAACAATCATGGATCATTGGCCCACACCACAAGAGTCATTGATTTACATAATCAATCCCCATATATTTAATTAGTCTCTTTTGATCACAAAATTAATTCTAAATTAATTCTTGATCAATACTAATTAAATAATATGATTTCTCAATCAATATATTATACTTATAATATATTAATAAATCACAAATAACCTTATTCTCAAAAGTCCATCCTATCAAATTGCACTGATGAAGGCAACCCAAAAGGACCATGATGCAATCAGGTCAAGTACATCCCAGTTACAGTTATGGGTTTAGACACCAAATCCAACAATAACACCCATGGATGGCATATGGGTCATGGTTCATGTGGTAGTTGGTTATAGTGTCATGGTAATACCTATGGGTCATGGGTCAATGTGATAGTTGGTTATAGTGTCATGATAACACCCATGGATGACATATTGGTCATTGGTCAATGTGGTAGTTTCTTATAGTGTCATGGTAATACTCATGGATGACATATGGGTCATGGGTCATGTGGTAGTTGGTTATAGTGTCATGGTAATACCCATGGGTCGTGAATCAATGTGATAGTTGGTTATAGTGTCATGATAACACCCATGGATGACATATGGGTCATTTGTCATGTGGTTGTTGGTTATAGTGTCATGGTAATACCCATGGGTCATGGGTTAATGTGATAGTTGGTCATAGTGTCATGATAATACCCATAGATGACATATAGGTCAGGGATCAATGTGGTAGTTGCTTATAGTGTCATGGTAACACCCATGGATGACATATGGGTCATTTGTCAATGTGGTAGTTGCTAGATTAAAAAGGCAAATATCAATTGTGCTGCTTGTGTTTTAAAATATATTTATTTATTTTTTTAATTATGATTTTTGACAAAACTACCCTTACTAATAAAATATAAGTCATTGTATGTATGCGGGCAATATTGTCATTTTATAGTCAACATCTTGTAGGCGCCATAATTTTTCCGACGAATCACGTCGTTTCAGTTCTTAAGTCTTATTTCAATCATTTGCAATCGACCCCAATTTCGAAATTCTGAGAGTCAAAAAACCCTAAAATCATTTTTACAAAGTCGTTATCTTAGTCGAGGAATAATATTATGGAAGTCAGTACTTCTTCGAAGATGCAACCAATAAAGGAAAGGAAATCGCTAACTGACATGCCATTGGAAGTGATTGAGAAGATAATAGTCGAGTTAGGAAAATTTTCAGCAGTCGACGCTTTCAAGATGAAGAGTGTGTAAGTTTTGTCTTCGATCCTTCTATTACACGTGTATATTTGATTTGTGCTTATAGTTTGGGGCAAATATTGTGTTTCGTTTGCATTTGTAGAATCTTGAACGAGGCAGGAAAAACGGAAGAAATATACAAACAGATGGAGGTAGATGGATTACAATTTTGTCATTGGTCTGACCAGAAACATGCAGTTGTCAACAAATGCAAAGAGATGAGAAACCCAAATATTGTGTTTAGGGATGGATTGGTACGTTGTTATATGCATAGTACTAATTAATTTGTTATTTGTTTTGCATTACTTTCACTGGAAATTATGTTTTTAATGTTTTTTTTCAGATGAAGTTATTTTTCTTGGAAGTTGATCATGAAGGGAAAACGATGCTTGAAGAAGCATCTGCATTGGGACATTTGGATTCAACATTTGTCCTGGGAATTATGATGATGGCAGAAGGTAGACAGAGGAAGCATGAAGCTTTGGACATGTTGAACAATGCTTACCGCAGAACAAAAGGTACTTGGAATCTTAGAGCAACTTGTTCCAAGGTTCATCTACACTTAAATAGAGACCGGAGAAAACATGTACACTTCCATGGATTCCATAGAACTTGTGTAATGCATAAGTCTGTGATTAATGTGCCAGACGCTTTTCTGAATGGAGACAAATGGGTGTTTAGGTGTAAAATTTGTTTGTGGGATGCTTGTTTCTTTAGGTTTGCTAGGGAGTTTGGGATCATTTATGAGTAGTTTGTTGATATGTACTTTCATATTATGACAATTAATGATATGTACACTCTTTTGGTTTAATATATGAATATATAGTAATTTACTTGATAAGTACTTACTTGATGTTGTTACTTGATTAGTAAATATGTTGTGTTGTTAATAAGGGACTAAAAGAGTAAAAGTTTGGAAAGTCGTGTGGCAAAATGAAAGTCAACAAAAGCTTACTATTCCTAACTTGGTCAAGTTTTAATATATATACATATTAGTGTTTATATTATGTTAGCAAAATTAAATGGTTCTGTTATAATTATCAAATTTTGACATATATGTTAATTTAGTGTATGTTCCTTTAAAATTAAATGGTTGTCTTATAATTATCAAATTTTGAGATATATGTTAATTTAGTAAAATTAAAATCACCATTTTAGTGTGTGATTGGATTGAAAATACCATTTTAATATGTAAACATCACCATTTTAATGTTTTTTCAGTGGAGTTGGTCTAATAAGTTGAGTATAATATGTGAAACGATTTGTAGTAAAGATACATTTGCTATATTTATATTGTACATATATAATTACTTCAAATACCATGCATTAATTTGAATCCACATTAACGAAGATAATATTAAAGTTATTCAATTGTGAGAAACATAAGGCTTTGTAGTTCAGCCGGATGACATGTCTTTCTTCTTTCCCGAAGTCGCAGGTTCGAATCCTACTTCGTTCAATCTTTTTATTTCCCTTCGTCTTTTTTATTTAAATTGTCAAAGTTCCACTTTGACCCATAAAAGGTTATAATGTTTGAATAATTTTTTTCAACACAACTGTCCTTAGTAATCACATATTTGGAATGATTTCAAGAGCACTTTGGTCTTTTTTCACTGTACATCGTTTAGGTGCCATGATGGTTCTGATGTCATCCCTTAACAAATTAAACTTTTCGATTTAATTATATTTAAACCTTTTAAAGGATTTATTAATTATCTTTTTAACTAATCATTTAATTAAACTAATAATAAGATCCATAATGATGTATTTTCAACCTTTCAAAATACTAGCGTTTTTAAATCTATTAAAATTTCGAAAATTAAAAGCCAAATTTAATTTAAATTTTAAAATTCAAAAACTTTGATATAATAATTATCTATTAATTAAACATTTAATTAATTTATTAAATCAATTAAGGATTATCGATTAAATTAAAAAAATTAATTTAACCTAATCCCTTACCCTGGATTTTAAAATTTTGGGAGGGATATATCAAAATCTATAATTATCTAAGTAAACAATTAACAAGATGATTACAAAAAATAACAACCCACCCAAAACACTAAATTTCGAAATCCTTACTGGGGCAAGGCCTGCAATCCTTGCCTTATTTTCGAAAACCCTAGGGTTAGGAAACCCTAGATCTCGAAAATTAGGAGGCCAAAGGAAAACAGGATTATGAAACCCTAATTTGCGAAAAACAGGGTTATGAAACCCTAATTTGTGAAAAATCCAAGGCCTAGGGTTTAATTGCCATAAACTTTAATTTTGTCAAATTCAATCAAATGCATCAAATGTAACTGAAAATAAAACCAATGTCTCTGATACCACTGATGGGTTTTTGAGCATAAAACAATCTTATGTGTGCATGCAACCCTAAAATTGTTGGATCTATGTTTTCTCTATTAGACATACAAGCATTGAACACAAAAACTAGAAACTCTATGAGGCATGTATTATTTTCAAAAATAAAAAAACATGGATTAGAACACATACCTTTGTTGTAATATTGTAATAACAATGGATTCCTTGAAGATCTTGAACTTTGAGAACAAGTGTCACAAGTGTCACACCTCTAATGGCTCACAAACACACTATGCAAAAGGATGAGAGGAGAGAGGAGGAAGCTCAAGAAATTTGGCTCTTCTTAGGGTTAGGAAGCATTGCCTAAATCTAGAGGGTTAGAGGCTCCTTAAATAGTTGTTGGTTGCTTAGAGCCAAAGCTAGGGTTTGCTGGAGGAAACCCTAATTTCCAACTTAAGTCCTAAGCAGCCCATGGACTCCCATTCCTTTAGTCTTTGGACGAACACTCGAAGGGCCACCTTAGAGGTTTTCGTCTAACCCTTCTAAGTTGGTCCAAGAGCCCAAACCCACAACTATTAATTTCTGATTAAATATTAAATAAATAACATTATTTCTAATTATTATATTATTTTCATAATACATCAATAAATCATTGTATATATTAATTTATTATTCTAAATAATAACTTCTTCCTCTTTCTCAATTGGTCAACTTGTCTAGTTGCTAGTATGAAGGCAACCCAAAAGGACTGTGCTATTATCAATTCAAGTACATACCAATCATAGTTATGGGCTTAGACAACTAATCCAACACGACCATCATCCACATTGAAGTCACCATCTCTAAAACATATCATTATCTCCATCACCATACCCTCATTTACCTTTTCCTTAGCTAGATAGACCACCATCATCGACACCATCAATTTTAAAGACAACCATCCCACCACTAATCCTATAAACCCTATCCATTACCAAAATTGCCATACCGACCATAGCATTGTCGGTTTTAAAAGTATAAATAAGAGAGAGGAGAAATATAGATGAAGTTCTTTATTACGAATTGTTTCTCATAATAGTCATCTCTATCGCCACCATCATATCTACTTATCTGATCACACTCTATGTAGCCATTATAACCCATATATCTTTAGTCACCCATCATCTTTGTATTATCTTCAACACCATATTAAGCCCTTTCCTCCATACACACCAATAACCACTTGTGATTCCCATGTTTATCATAATTTGTACATCTCAAATACACCATTTTCAGACCTGTAACTAATAATCAAGGAAGGTGACAGACGCGTAGGAGGAAGAAAAAGTAAATCACATGTTCTCATTTTGATTTTGCAAGCACGTGCAAATCGGCAAAGGAATGAGGGAAATATGCAAGGCATCACGAACCTTGGATCGATTCAGAGAGGGTGGAGGACTTGATCTTATTTTTTTGTTAAATTAAATACATACACAAATCATAGGCAAAAGGGAGACAAGATTGTTTGATTGATTTAAAAGACGGGAGAAAGGGGACTTTTCATCGTTCTTTTCTCTATTGGAGTACACACAAAAGTTACACTGGGGTGTGGGTATTTTTATTTGCACGATATATTAAAGAGAGTCTAGGGAAAATATAGATAAAGATAGAGAAAGAGAAGACACTAGGAGTATGGGTGGGGTTAGGGGGGAGGTAGGGGGAGGGTGGTAGGATTTCTATTTATTTCATTTTTTAACTTAAAATTGTATAAATGAAAAAGAAAGGCTTAATAGAAAAATGTAAAATAGTAATTTTAGATGAAATTTAGGGATCCATAATGCAAGCTTTTATATTTTATGTTTTTAGTACATCTTTAAAATTACTTGTGTTTTTTTTTTGTTTATTTATTTATTTATTTATTTTTTTAGTTTTTGTTTACTTTTTTGAACGAAATATTGGTTTGAGTTTTTGATGTTTAACAATTATAAATGTTGCAAATGATAAAATATTAACCATCATTATATTTTTAGATCGTACTATTTTTGGATTATAAAATTTCGGATCATAAAATTTTGGATCAAATCATTTTGAATCATAGTATTTTCTATCATATTATCTTTTAAGCGTATAATTTTCGATCTTAATATATACAATTAGATTAATTTTTTATTCAAAAAAATTTTCGGATCATTGTATATTTGAGTCATTTAATTTTGAATAATATAAAATATAATTAAGGATCATAACATATTTAGATCAAATATATTTTAAAATTATAAAAAATTAAGGATCATAAACATGTTGTACCATAATTTTTTTAGTCATATATATTTTAAATCATCTTATTTTGGATCATATTATTTTTAACATTATTTAGAAAAAAAAAACTTGTAATCTTTTAAAATAATAGTTGGTATCTAAACAACGTTATTTTTTAAAATATCTTTTTGAAAAGTTTCATAATATATGATATATAGAAAACATTTAAAAGATTTTTATTTTGAAGAACGGAAATTTCACGTCTGTTTTTTATTGAATTTAGAATCATTTAAACGAAACATATGTATAACAAAAATAAGTTTTAATTTTTTTTACAAATTCACTAAAATAGCAAGACAAAAAATTCTTTGATTTAGTTTTTTGATTTTGAAGAAATAATCCATTATGGATTATAAAAAATATTCCTATAAATTAAAATATAAACACTGCAATAGCTTATTTTAAAAAATAATTTTTACAAAGTTACTCGTATAATGTGAAGAAATATCTCTAAAAGAAATTATGATTTTTTGAGAATATTTTTTTATGGGTTTTCTTATATATATATATATATATATATATATATATATATATATATATATATATATATATATATATATATATATATATATATATATTATTTTGTAGAGAATAAATTTTAAGAAATTTGATCTTTTTAGATTTTTTTAAAAAAAATATTATGGCCGAAAAATGAAGTGTGTGAAATAAACAATAAAGACACAGACAACCGGAGGATGACATGTGGCTGAAAGTGAGATAGAGGCGCGTGTGAGTCCGAAAGAGCTTATTTTTTTTTTCATTTTAACTCTCTAGACAATTAACATTCATTGGAAATTACCAAAATCTCGCATATAATTACCAAATCATCTTATCATCTCACATGATTTTGACTATATATAAAATTAAATTTCAGCTACTTATTTTTTCAATCCAAAGGCTAAAAATTTACCTTATACTTTTAATTCATCAGCTTCATAACTTTTCAAGTTATTCTTAAACATAATTACATAAATGGTTTATATTACCAAAATTCATCACTACAGTCTCTCTTGTTAATTTTTTTGAAAAAAATGTTCTTATGGTTTCGAAAACTTCCATAGTTGGTCAGTGATCCACTTGAAATACTTTTTACCCTTTTAATTTCCTTTATATCTTTTTAATTAAATATAACTTAAATAAATATAAAATAAAATAAAAATCACCCCACCCCACACCTACCCATACCCTTCACCCCAATTCCTCTGTCCTCCGTCATTTTTTTTTCTCTTTCGATGTAAAAAAAAATACTTTTCTTAGAAATATGAATTTTTCTAGATATATGGAAAGACAATCGAGCTTAGTTAAGGGATATCCCACGCACCGACCATCATCCACATTGAAGCTACCATCTCCAAAACAGATCATTATCTCCATCACCATACCCTGCTTTACCTTCTCCTTAGCTAGCCAGACCACTATCATCGATGTCATCATATTTAAAGACAACCATCGCACCACTAAACCAGTAAACCCCATCCATCACCAAAATTGTCATACCGACCACACAACCATCATTTTTTACAAGTATAAATAATAAAGAGGAGAAATACACATGAAGTTAAAGTGAGGCGTATGTATATTTCTTTGTATGATGTATAGAAGAGAGTCCTAGGAAAACACAAAGAAAAGGAGAGAAAGATAAGATAAGGGAAGTGGGGTGGGGTTTAGGGGATGGTAGGGTTTCTACTTGTTTCATTTTTTACATAAATTGCATAAATGAAAACGAAAGGCTTAATTGAAAAAGGTAAAATTGTAATGTTGGATGAAATTTGTAACAAAAAGAAACAATAATGATTAACGATGCAAGTTTTAGAAACCACGAGGACCATGTCCATCAAAAAAATTTACAATGGACTGATATTGTGACTTTTGATAAACCATGTGGAGAGATTTATATAGTTTTATCTAAATGTTTTCATTTTTCTAAAAATAGACTTTTATAATCACATCAAATTGTATAACTTTCCAAAACCAAATTATTTTGATTGTCAAAGAGGTCGGATGTGACATTAACACTAACCTGGTTATGTAAACTTTGGTTGTTTAGGCAAAAATGATACAATAATGCCAACAAATTAAATGTTATTGGTCCAAATTTAGTATAAAATTTTATAATATTTACACGACTTCTATTTTCATTTATTGACGATAAATCATGACTTACGTTCATATTTATTCAAAGTTGTTCATACATATATAGGGTGAGGTTCAATAGAGAACCATAATTAACAAGGAACAAGGGAACCAATCGTGAGCATCGGAAATCTTAATGATCAACGCCCGAGGAAATAGATGTACACTTTTACATTGGAGACAACACATCGGATTATACCAAAAAATCCACCTCCTTACCAAAAAACTCATCTCTTTTTTTTGTTTAAAATTTTTTTAGGTCACATTTTTATCAAAAAAAAAAAAAAAACCAAATATACCGTTGTTCTCGATTTTTCATACTCTTTCCATAGAAATCCATATTGATATATAAAAAATAAACTTTTTTTTTTCGAAAAAAAACCGACTTCATGTTGTTAGTTTTTTCAATATTTAAGTTTATTTTTATAAGAAAAAATAAATTATACCAAAAAAAAATAATTTTTGTACTCTATTAATAAACATCAACACCGATCAAAAAAAAAAAAAAAAAAAAACTCGAACAGTGTAGATTCACACTGTGAATCTAAACTGTAAATATTTCAATTTTTAACATTCACAATGTGAAAAAGCTCGAACAGTTCAAATTCATATTGTGAATCTGACTTACTATTATGCACACTGTGAATCTGAAAAGGTTCACAAAAAACAAAAACAAAAACAAACCTCGATCATTGTAGATTCACACTGTGAATCTAAACTGTAAAAATTTCAATTTTAACATTCACAATGTGAAATAGCTCCGATCACTTCAGATTCACACTGTGAATCTGACTTACTATTATGCACACTATGAATCTGAGAAGGTTTATAATGTGAATCTGAACAGGTTCACAATATGAATCTGAACAGGTTCACAATGTGAATATGAACTGAAATATCGTTTTTTTACATGAATATGAATCTATGTTTAAAAGGTACAAAAAAGCATGAATTTTGATATATTTATTAAATTTTTTCTATAAAAAAATAGACTTTAACTTTTCAACAAAGAAAATGAAGTGAGTTTTTTTCGAAAAGAAAAAAAAAATCGTTTTTTATATATCATCATAGATCTCTTTGGAAAGATGACGAAAAATCGTGAACAACGGTATACTGGGTTTTTTTTCTCGATAAAAAACATGGCCTAAAAAAAATTTTAAACGAAAAAAAAAGAAGTGAGTTTTGTTATAATCCGGTGCATGCGTGTCCATTGTAAAAGTCTTCAACCTTTCCTTTTGCCGTTGATCGATTTAAATTTCGACGATTTGGATTGGTTCCTTGGTTCCTTGATTAATAATGGTTCTCTATTAAACTAACTGTTATTAATCAATGAACCAAGGAACCAAGGGAAAAGTTCATAGTGCATAATAGTAAGTCAGATTCAAGTGTGAATATAAACTGATTGGAGCTTTTTCACATTGTGAATATTAAAAATTGAAATATTTACAGTTTAGATTCACAGTGTGAATCTACACTGATCGAGGTTTTTTTTTTTTTTTTTTTTTGTGAACATTCTCAGATTCACAGTGTTCATAATAGCAAGTCAGATTCACAATATGAATCTGAACTGTTCGAGCTTTTTCACATTGTGAATGTTAGAAATTGAAATATTTATAATTTAGATTCACAGTGTGAATCTACACTGTTCGAGTTTTTTTTTTTTTGATCGGTGTTGATGTTTATTAATAGAGTACAAAAAAAATTGATATAATTTGTTTTTTCTTATAAAAATAAAGTTAAATATTGAAAAAACTAACAAAATGAAGTGAGTTTTTTTTCGAAAAAAAAAGTTTGTTTTTTTATATATCAACATTGATCTCTATGGAAAGAGGACGAAAAATCGAGAACAACGGTATATTCGGTTTTTTTTTTCGAT
Source organism: Lactuca virosa (assembly GCF_052849685.1). Classification (NCBI taxonomy): domain Eukaryota; kingdom Viridiplantae; phylum Streptophyta; class Magnoliopsida; order Asterales; family Asteraceae; genus Lactuca; species Lactuca virosa. Next base: position 267,255,252 of record NC_136426.1, on the reverse strand, counting down.
AAAAAATGTGAACTAAAAAAATTTTAAACAAAAAAAAGAGGTGAGTTTTTTGATAAAGATGTGGATTTTTTGGTATAATCCGGTGTGTGTGCTTCCAATGAAAAAGTGTACATATATTTCCTTGGCCGTTGATCATTATGATTTCCGATGGTCACGATTGCTTCCTTGGTTCCTTGTTAATTATGGTTCTCTATTGAACCACACCCTATATATATATATATATATATATATATATATATATATATATATATATATATATATATATATATATATATATATATATATATAGGCTAATCGGTGGACTAGGGTCAAGGGATTAATCGGCTAGGCGGGGATTAATCGGGGACCATTAATTATTAAAAATATTATTAAAAAATTAATAAATAAAACATTAATCCTAATAATATTACATTAAATATAACATTAATAGATATAACATTATAAATTAAAAAACTTATTAAAATTTTAATAAGTATAACATTATAACATTAAATTTCTCTTAAGCATTTACACAAACACTTGGCATGCTTGTTATTATCAACCATATCATTGAAATTTCTCTTAAGCATTATATGACCAAAATCACTGAAATTCTGACTCCTAGTGATCGAACAACCATTTACACAAACATATTATCAATTTAAAGCTGCCTTCAATCGAGTTTATGGGATTCTCTAAAATTCGTTTTAATAGCAAATCGAGTTTATGGGTTTGCCTTCAATCCAGTGATCAATTTTACCAAGAACAAGAACAATAATCAAATAATCAAACGAATCATCAATTTGAGTCGAAAGTGATTCCATCCATAAACAAGAAAACGAATCATATTAATCAAATGAATAACAAATTCGATCCCACTAGAACAATTACAGATCTTGCAACTGCCAAATAGAATCTCGATTTCAAAAAAAGGAGGCAGGAACGAACGAGTGATAGTGATAGGGTACACGAAGATGGTTGATGGGTGTGATAACCAGTGATGAGAACAAACCAGTGCTCTACCTCTGATGCCATGTAATCCTCACATATATGGTCTTTGTAATTGCAAATCTGTTTTTTCTGCGAAGCAAAAGAGAGGCACGCCAGGGAATTGCCGATCGAAAAGGCTCTTTAGAACGAGTGTTTGTTTTCACCACGATTAGATGTTTTCAATCCATGGTTCTTGATTGTTTGCACATGTGTATGTGTTCGAGTATTACTTGATCAAGTTGTCTTCGAGTATCACCTGATCGGAGTCGAGATTGAAGAAAAAGGAAGCAAATTGATTTATCTTTGTGTGTCCTGTGTTTTTTCAATTGAGTATCCCACATCGTTGGTGGGATAAAATATCAAGGGAAAACAATTCTATAAAAAGGGTAGAAGGCTTATTGAAATCCATATCCAACTCTCCTTTGGGCCAGCTGTCTCCTTTAAGCCGGTGGGTCCTTTGAGCCCCATTTTGGGTCCGATTTTAGATCCGATTTGGGTTCGATTTGGACCGAATTGGACCGGTTTTGACCGATATTGACCAAGGCCGATTATTTTACGCTCTAACCCTTATTCGTAAGCGGTTCGAGGCCCCCAAGCGCCTAGGCGCCGATTAATCGGCCGCATAGACCGATTTTTACAACCATGATATATATATATATATATATATATATATATATATATATATATATATATATATATATATATATATATATATATATATATATATATATATATATATATATATATATATATATATATATATATATATTAGATGTGTGTCCGCGCAAAGCAGCGACGATAATAGCTATTTTGGTGAATAGTTTTGCTATGAGAAATAATTATTAGATTTTATTATTAGTTATTATGTAATAAAAATTACCATTTTTAAATTGAATATTTATGTTTAGAACTTAGATTTTAAGAAACCATTTATGTAAATTAATTATTTTTGGTGTCTAGTATAAGAAATGTAAATTAATTTATATAGATAAATTTAATATTTTAAAATTGTCATTTTTGCTCCATATTAAATTTGTTAATAATCTTCCTTAATTCAAGTCTTCAAACTTTTGACAAGTATATATATATATATATATATATATATATATATATATATATATATATATATATATATATATATATATATATATATATATATATATATATATATATATATATATATATATATATATATATATTGTAGATGTGTGACTGCGCAAAGCAGCGACGATAATAGCTATTTTGGCGAATAGTTTTGTTATGAGAAATAATTATTAGATTTTATTATTAGTTATTATATAATAAAAATTACCATTTTTAAATAAAATATTTATGTTTAGAGCTTATACTTATATTGTCTATTTATATATTTTATGTAAATTAATTATTTTTGGTGTCTAGTTTAAGAAATGTAATTAATTTATATTGATAAATTTAATATTTTAAAATTGTCATTTTGTTCCATTTTAAATTTGTTAATAACCTTCCTTAATTCACATCTTCAAACTTTTGGCAAGTATTAATCATTTGTTTATGCATAACTGATTTGTAAAAAAGTTTTGTATCTTGTACCCCTTAAAATTAAAGATATAACTAATATGATTTATAATATATATATATATATATATATATATATATATATATATATATATATATATATACAGAGAGAGAGAGAGAGAGAGAGAGAAAGAAAGTAAGTTCAATTGAAAAAATAAAAAATGTTGAGAATGAGGGAATCATTTTCAGCTAATCATTTAACTAAGTTGTAACCCTTAAAAACGCACAAATCATTTATTCATTAAGGGTATGTATGTAAATTTGCCATTTTTTAAATCTCCTTCTTTTTTATTCATATTTACGTTCTGATTTGCTCAGATATTGAATATTAATCCGATTATTCTTTCTTCTTTTTCAATCGGAGTTCGTTAATCTTTCTCTAGTTTAAATCGGATATATTGTAATTCATTATCAAGCTTCATTCTTTATATAATTATTTTGCAATTACACGTATTCGTTGAATTTGCATCCTTTTATCCCTTTGTCGTGAAGTTTTAGATCTGTATTGTAATTGCTTCATCAGATTTTTGTCATGATGTTTGAGATATGTATTGCAATTGCATCATTGGATCGCATCTTATATTCAGAACGTGTAGTTCTATTCGCAGTAGATTTAATTTTCAAGCAGATCGCTGGTACGTTCTGAAGTGAGACAGATTCGAAAGTGATCATGTTTTCATATTTATGTTTGTTGTTGTTTTAATTACGCATCTATATTAATGTTGTTGTTGTCGTTCAGTTACTATTTGATTTTATCATGATTTTCATCGATATTAAGATTGTTTTTGTTGTTTATTATAGGTCAATTGGTTTATTATGTGAAATTCGAGTGTTATTGGTGCTGAATTTTATTCTTCTATGTTTGAGAATGAAGAAAAAGATGTTGAGTACTCATTGATTGAAGGTATTACTAATTGAATTCTTATGTTATTTTAATTTTGGTGATTATCATGTATTCATAATGAATCTGTAAATTTGAATAAATAATTGTATTTTTGATATATGAATAAACATGTGATAATTCTAATTTCGAATTTATTATAATTTTCGTTTTATTCATATATGAATAAATATTGTTTTTATTTTATATTTTTTTTAAATCATGTGAATTTCATGTATTCATATATGATTGTTTTTTTATAGATGAATAAACATTGTTTTTTTGTTTATTCATATATGAATAAAGAGTGCTTTTGTGCTTATAAACTTTTGGATTATAAAATTTCGGATCATAAAATTTTGGATCAAATCATTTTGAATCATAGTATTTTCTATCATATTATTTTTTAAGCGTATAATTTTGGATCTTAATATATACAATTAGATTAATTTTTTATTCAAAAATTTTTTCAGATCATTGTATATTTGAGTCATTTAATTTTGAATAATATAAAATATAATTAAGCATCATAACATATTTAGATAAAATATATTTTTAAATTATAAAAAATTAAGGATCATAAACATGTTGTACCATAATTTTTTTAGTCATATATATTTTAAATCATCTTATTTTGGATCATATTATTTTTAACATTATTTAGAAAAAAACTTGTAATCTTTTAAAATAATAGTTGGTATGTAAACAACATTATTTTTTAAAATATCTTTTTGAAAAGTTTCATAATATATGATATATAGAAAACATTTAAAAGATTTTTATTTTGAAGAACGGAAATTTCACGTCTATTTTTTATTGAATTTAGAATCATTTAAACGAAACATATATATAACAAAAATAAGTTTTAATTTTTATTACAAATTCACTAAAATAGCAAGACAAAAAACTCTTTGATTTGCTTTTTTGATTTTGAAGAAAAAATCCATTATGGATTATAAAAAATATTCCTATAAATTAAAATATAAACACTGCAATAACTTATTTTAAAATATAATTTTTACAAAGTTACTCGTATAATGTGAAGAAATATCTCTAAAAGAAATTATGATTTTTTGAGAATATTTTTTTATGGGTTTTCTTATATATATATATATATATATATATATATATATATATATATATATATATATATATATATATATATATATATATATATATATATATATTATTTTGTAGAGAATAAATTTTAAGAAATTTGATCTTTTTAGATTTTTTTAAAAAAAATAATATGGCCGAAAAACGAAGTGTGTGAATTAAACAATAAAGACACAGACAACCGGAGGATGACATGTGGCTGAAAGTGAGATAGAGGCACGTGTGAGTCCGAAAGAGCTGATTTTTTTTCCATTTTAACTCTCTAGACAATTAACATTCATTGGAAATTACCAAAATGTCGCATATAATTACCAAATCATCTTATCATCTCACATGATTTTGACTATATATAAAATTAAATTTCAGCTACTTATTTTTTCAATCCAAAGGCTAAAAATTTACCTTATACTTTTAATTCATCAGCTTCGTAACTTTTCAAACTTGTTATTCTTAAACATAATTACATAAACGGTTTATATTACCAAAATTCATCACTACAGTCTCTCTGTTAATTTTTTTGAAAAAAAAATATTCTAATGGTCTCGAAAACTTGCATAGTTGGTCAGTGATCCATTTGAAATACTTTTTACCCTTTTAATTTCCTTTATATTTTTTAATTAAATATAACTTAAATAAATATAAAATAAAATAAAAATCACCCCACCCCACACCTACCCATACCCTTCACCCCAATTCCTCTATCCTCCATCATTTCTTTTTCTTTCGATCTAAAAAAAATGCTTTTCTTAGAAATATGAATTTTTCTAGATATATGGAAAGACAATCGAGCTTAGTTAAGGGATATCCCACGCACCGACCATCATCCACATTGAAGCTACCATCTCCAAAACAGATCATTATCTCCATCACCATACCCTGCTTTACCTTCTCCTTAGCTAGCCAGACCACTATCATCGATGTCATCATATTTAAAGACAACCATCCCACCACTAAACCGGTAAACCCCATCCATCACCAAAATTGTCATACCGACCACACAACCATCATTTTTTACAAGTATAAATAATAAAGAGGAGAAATACACATGAAGTTAAAGTGAGGCGTATGTATATTTCTTTGCATGATGTGTAGAAGAGAGTCCTAGGAAAAGACAAAGAAAAGGAGAGAAAGATAAGATAAGGGAAGTGGGGTGGGGTTTAAGGGATGGTAGGGTTTCTACTTGTTTCATTTTTTACATAAATTGCATAAATGAAAACGAAAGGCTTAATTGAAAAAGGTAAAATTGTAATGTTGGATGAAATTTGTAACAAAAAGAAACAATAATGATTAACGATGCAAGTTTTAGAAACCACGAGGACCATGTCCATCAAAAAAATTTACAATGGACTGATATTGTGACTTTTGATAAACCATGTGGAGAGATTTATATAGTTTTATCTAAATGTTTTCATTTTTCTAAAAATAGACTTTTATAATCACATCAAATTGTATAACTTTCCAAAACCAAATTATTTTGATTGTCAAAGAGGTCGGATGTGACATTAACACTAACCTGGTTATGTAAACTTTGGTTGTTTAGGCAAAAATGATACAATAATGCCAACAAATTAAATGTTATTGGTCCAAATTTAGTATAAAATTTTATAATATTTACACGACTTCTATTTTCATTTATTGACGATAAATCATGACTTACGTTCATATTTATTCAAAGTTGTTCATACATATATAGGGTGAGGTTCAATAGAGAACCATAATTAACAAGGAACAAGGGAACCAATCGTGAGCATCGGAAATCTTAATGATCAACGCCCGAGGAAATAGATGTACACTTTTACATTGGAGACAACACACCGGATTATACCAAAAAATCCACCTCCTTACCAAAAAACTCATCTCTTTTTTTTGTTTAAAATTTTTTTAGGTCACATTTTTATCAAAAAAAAAAAAAAACCAAATATACCGTTGTTCTCGATTTTTCATACTCTTTCCATAGAAATCCATATTGATATATAAAAAATAAACTTTTTTTTTTCGAAAAAAAACCGACTTCATGTTGTTAGTTTTTTCAATATTTAAGTTTATTTTTATAAGAAAAAATAAATTATACAAAAAAAAATAATTTTTGTACTCTATTAATAAACATCAACACCGATCAAAAAAAAAAAAAAAAAAAACTCGAACAGTGTAGATTCACACTGTGAATCTAAACTGTAAATATTTCAATTTTTAACATTCACAATGTGAAAAAGCTCGAACAGTTCAAATTCATATTGTGAATCTGACTTACTATTATGCACACTGTGAATCTGAAAAGGTTCACAAAAAACAAAAACAAAAACAAACCTCGATCATTGTAGATTCACACTGTGAATCTAAACTGTAAAAATTTCAATTTTAACATTCACAATGTGAAATAGCTCCGATCACTTCAGATTCACACTGTGAATCTGACTTACTATTATGCACACTGTGAATCTGAGAAGGTTTATAATGTGAATCTGAACAGGTTCACAATATGAATCTGAACAGGTTCACAATGTGAATATGAACTGAAATATCGTTTTTTTACATGAATATGAATCTATGTTTAAAAGGTACAAAAAAGCATGAATTTTGATATATTTATTAAATTTTTTCTATAAAAAAATAGACTTTAACTTTTCAACAAAGAAAATGAAGTGAGTTTTTTTCGAAAAGAAAAAAAAAATCGTTTTTTATATATCATCATAGATCTCTTTGGAAAGATGACGAAAAATCGTGAACAACGGTATACTGGGTTTTTTTTCTCGATAAAAAACATGGCCTAAAAAAATTTTTAAACGAAAAAAAAAGAAATGAGTTTTGTTATAATCCGGTGCATGCGTGTCCATTGTAAAAGTCTTCAACCTTTCCTTTTGCCGTTGATCGATTTAAATTTCGACGATTTGGATTGGTTCCTTGGTTCCTTGATTAATAATGGTTCTCTATTAAACTAACTGTTATTAATCAATGAACCAAGGAACCAAGGGAAAAGTTCATAGTGCATAATAGTAAGTCAGATTCAAGTGTGAATATAAACTGATTGGAGCTTTTTCACATTGTGAATATTAAAAATTGAAATATTTACAGTTTAGATTCACAGTGTGAATCTACACTGATCGAGGTTTTTTTTTTTTTTTTTTTTGTGAACATTCTCAGATTCACAGTGTTCATAATAGCAAGTCAGATTCACAATATGAATCTGAACTGTTCGAGCTTTTTCACATTGTGAATGTTAGAAATTGAAATATTTATAATTTAGATTCACAGTGTGAATCTACACTGTTCGAGTTTTTTTTTTTTTGATCGGTGTTGATGTTTATTAATAGAGTACAAAAAAAATTGATATAATTTGTTTTTTCTTATAAAAATAAAGTTAAATATTGAAAAAACTAACAAAATGAAGTGAGTTTTTTTTCGAAAAAAAAAGTTTGTTTTTTTATATATCAACATGGATCTCTATGGAAAGAGGACGAAAAATCGAGAACAACGGTATATTCGGTTTTTTTTTTCGATAAAAAATGTGAACTAAAAAAATTTTAAACAAAAAAAAGAGGTGAGTTTTTTGATAAAGATGTGGATTTTTTGGTATAATCCGGTGTGTGTGCTTCCAATGAAAAAGTGTACATATATTTCCTTGGCCGTTGATCATTATGATTTCCGATGGTCACGATTGCTTCCTTGGTTCCTTGTTAATTATGGTTCTCTATTGAACCACACCCTATATATATATATATATATATATATATATATATATATATATATATATATATATATATATATATATATATAGGCTAATCGGTGGACTAGGGTCAAGGGATTAATCGGTTAGGCGGGGATTAATCGGGGACCATTAATTATTAAAAATATTATTAAAAAATTAATAAATAAAACATTAATCCTAATAATATTACATTAAATATAACATTAATAGATATAACATTATAAATTAAAAAACTTATTAAAATTTTAATAAGTATAACATTATAACATTAAATTTCTCTTAAGCATTTACACAAACACTTGGCATGCTTGTTATTATCAACCATATCATTGAAATTTCTCTTAAGCATTATATGACCAAAATCACTGAAATTCTGACTCCTAGTGATCGAACAACCATTTACACAAACATAGTATCAATTTAAAGCTGCCTTCAATCGAGTTTATGGGATTCTCTAAAATTCGTTTTAATAGCAAATCGAGTTTATGGGTTTGCCTTCAATCCAGTGATCAATTTTACCAAGAACAAGAACAATAATCAAATAATCAAACGAATCATCAATTTGAGTCGAAAGTGATTCCATCCATAAACAAGAAAACGAATCATATTAATCAAATGAATAACAAATTCGATCCCACTAGAACAATTACAGATCTTGCAACTGCCAAATAGAATCTCGATTTCAAAAAAAGGAGGCAGGAACGAACGAGTGATAGTGATAGGGTACACGAAGATGGTTGATGGGTGTGATAACCAGTGATGAGAACAAACCAGTGCTCTACCTCTGATGCCATGTAATCCTCACATATATGGTCTTTGTAATTGCAAATCTGTTTTTTCTGCGAAGCAAAAGAGAGGCACGCCAGGGAATTGCCGATCGAAAAGGCTCTTTAGAACGAGTGTTTGTTTTCACCACGATTAGATGTTTTCAATCCATGGTTCTTGATTGTTTGCACATGTGTATGTGTTCGAGTATTACTTGATCAAGTTGTCTTCGAGTATCACCTGATCGGAGTCGAGATTGAAGAAAAAGGAAGCAAATTGATTTATCTTTGTGTGTCCTGTGTTTTTTCAATTGAGTATCCCACATCGTTGGTGGGATAAAATATCAAGGGAAAACAATTCTATAAAAAGGGTAGAAGGCTTATTGAAATCCATATCCAACTCTCCTTTGGGCCAGCTGTCTCCTTTAAGCCGGTGGGTCCTTTGAGCCCCATTTTGGGTCCGATTTTAGATCCGATTTGGGTTCGATTTGGACCGAATTGGACCGGTTTTGACCGATATTGACCAAGGCCGATTATTTTACGCTCTAACCCTTATTCGTAAGCGGTTCGAGGCCCCCAAGCGCCTAGGCGCCGATTAATCGGCCGCATAGACCGATTTTTACAACCATGATATATATATATATATATATATATATATATATATATATATATATATATATATATATATATATATATATATATATATATATATATATATATATCTATATATTAGATGTGTGTCCGCGCAAAGCAGCGACGATAATAGCTATTTTGGTGAATAGTTTTGCTATGAGAAATAATTATTATATTTTATTATTAGTTATTATGTAATAAAAATTACCATTTTTAAATTGAATATTTATGTTTAGAACTTAGATTTTAAGAAACCATTTATGTAAATTAATTATTTTTGGTGTCTAGTATAAGAAATGTAAATTAATTTATATAGATAAATTTAATATTTTAAAATTGTCATTTTTGCTCCATATTAAATTTGTTAATAATCTTCCTTAATTCAAGTCTTCAAACTTTTGACAAGTATATATATATATATATATATATATATATATATATATATATATATATATATATATATATATATATATATATATATATATATATATATATATATATATATATTGTAGATGTGTGACTGCGCAAAGCAGCGACGATAATAGCTATTTTGGCGAATAGTTTTGTTATGAGAAATAATTATTAGATTTTATTATTAGTTATTATATAATAAAAATTACCATTTTTAAATAAAATATTTATGTTTAGAGCTTATACTTATATTGTCTATTTATATATTTTATGTAAATTAATTATTTTTGGTGTCTAGTTTAAGAAATGTAATTAATTTATATTGATAAATTTAATATTTTAAAATTGTCATTTTGTTCCATTTTAAATTTGTTAATAACCTTCCTTAATTCACATCTTCAAACTTTTGGCAAGTATTAATCATTTGTTTATGCATAACTGATTTGTAAAAAAGTTTTGTATCTTGTACCCCTTAAAATTAAAGATATAACTAATATGATTTATAATATATATATATATATATATATATATATATATATATATATATATATATATATATATATATATATACAGAGAGAGAGAGAGAGAGAGAGAGAAAGAAAGTAAGTTCAATTGAAAAAATAAAAAATGTTGAGAATGAGGGAATCATTTTCAGCTAATCATTTAACTAAGTTGTAACCCTTAAAAACGCACAAATCATTTATTCATTAAGGGTATGTATGTAAATTTGCCATTTTTTAAATCTCCTTCTTTTTTATTCATATTTACGTTCTGATTTGCTCAGATATTGAATATTAATCCGATTATTCTTTCTTCTTTTTCAATCGGAGTTCGTTAATCTTTCTCTAGTTTAAATCGGATATATTGTAATTCATTATCAAGCTTCATTCTTTATATAATTATTTTGCAATTACACGTATTCGTTGAATTTGCATCCTTTTATCCCTTTGTCGTGAAGTTTTAGATCTGTATTGTAATTGCTTCATCAGATTTTTGTCATGATGTTTGAGATATGTATTGCAATTGCATCATTGGATCGCATCTTATATTCAGAACGTGTAGTTCTATTCGCAGTAGATTTAATTTTCAAGCAGATCGCTGGTACGTTCTGAAGTGAGACAGATTCGAAAGTGATCATGTTTTCATATTTATGTTTGTTGTTGTTTTAATTACGCATCTATATTAATGTTGTTGTTGTCGTTCAGTTACTATTTGATTTTATCATGATTTTCATCGATATTAAGATTGTTTTTGTTGTTTATTATAGGTCAATTGGTTTATTATGTGAAATTCGAGTGTTATTGGTGCTGAATTTTATTCTTCTATGTTTGAGAATGAAGAAAAAGATGTTGAGTACTCATTGATTGAAGGTATTACTAATTGAATTCTTATGTTATTTTAATTTTGGTGATTATCATGTATTCATAATGAATCTGTAAATTTGAATAAATAATTGTATTTTTGATATATGAATAAACATGTGATAATTCTAATTTCGAATTTATTATAATTTTCGTTTTATTCATATATGAATAAATATTGTTTTTATTTTATATTTTTTTTAAATCATGTGAATTTCATGTATTCATATATGATTGTTTTTTTATAGATGAATAAACATTGTTTTTTTGTTTATTCATATATGAATAAAGAGTGCTTTTGTGCTTATAAACTTTTGGATTATAAAATTTCGGATCATAAAATTTTGGATCAAATCATTTTGAATCATAGTATTTTCTATCATATTATTTTTTAAGCGTATAATTTTGGATCTTAATATATACAATTAGATTAATTTTTTATTCAAAATTTTTTTCAGATCATTGTATATTTGAGTCATTTAATTTTGAATAATATAAAATATAATTAAGCATCATAACATATTTAGATAAAATATATTTTTAAATTATAAAAAATTAAGGATCATAAACATGTTGTACCATAATTTTTTTAGTCATATATATTTTAAATCATCTTATTTTGGATCATATTATTTTTAACATTATTTAGAAAAAAACTTGTAATCTTTTAAAATAATAGTTGGTATGTAAACAACATTATTTTTTAAAATATCTTTTTGAAAAGTTTCATAATATATGATATATAGAAAACATTTAAAAGATTTTTATTTTGAAGAACGGAAATTTCACGTCTATTTTTTATTGAATTTAGAATCATTTAAACGAAACATATATATAACAAAAATAAGTTTTAATTTTTATTACAAATTCACTAAAATAGCAAGACAAAAAACTCTTTGATTTGCTTTTTTGATTTTGAAGAAAAAATCCATTATGGATTATAAAAAATATTCCTATAAATTAAAATATAAACACTGCAATAACTTATTTTAAAATATAATTTTTACAAAGTTACTCGTATAATGTGAAGAAATATCTCTAAAAGAAATTATGATTTTTTGAGAATATTTTTTTATGGGTTTTCTTATATATATATATATATATATATATATATATATATATATTATTTTGTAGAGAATAAATTTTAAGAAATTTGATCTTTTTAGATTTTTTTAAAAAAAATAATATGGCCGAAAAACGAAGTGTGTGAATTAAACAATAAAGACACAGACAACCGGAGGATGACATGTGGCTGAAAGTGAGATAGAGGCACGTGTGAGTCCGAAAGAGCTGATTTTTTTTCCATTTTAACTCTCTAGACAATTAACATTCATTGGAAATTACCAAAATGTCGCATATAATTACCAAATCATCTTATCATCTCACATGATTTTGACTATATATAAAATTAAATTTCAGCTACTTATTTTTTCAATCCAAAGGCTAAAAATTTACCTTATACTTTTAATTCATCAGCTTCGTAACTTTTCAAACTTGTTATTCTTAAACATAATTACATAAACGGTTTATATTACCAAAATTCATCACTACAGTCTCTCTGTTAATTTTTTTGAAAAAAAAATATTCTAATGGTCTCGAAAACTTGCATAGTTGGTCAGTGATCCATTTGAAATACTTTTTACCCTTTTAATTTCCTTTATATTTTTTAATTAAATATAACTTAAATAAATATAAAATAAAATAAAAATCACCCCACCCCACACCTACCCATACCCTTCACCCCAATTCCTCTATCCTCCATCATTTCTTTTTCTTTCGATCTAAAAAAAATGCTTTTCTTAGAAATATGAATTTTTCTAGATATATGGAAAGACAATCGAGCTTAGTTAAGGGATATCCCACGCACCGACCATCATCCACATTGAAGCTACCATCTCCAAAACAGATCATTATCTCCATCACCATACCCTGCTTTACCTTCTCCTTAGCTAGCCAGACCACTATCATCGATGTCATCATATTTAAAGACAACCATCCCACCACTAAACCGGTAAACCCCATCCATCACCAAAATTGTCATACCGACCACACAACCATCATTTTTTACAAGTATAAATAATAAAGAGGAGAAATACACATGAAGTTAAAGTGAGGCGTATGTATATTTCTTTGCATGATGTGTAGAAGAGAGTCCTAGGAAAAGACAAAGAAAAGGAGAGAAAGATAAGATAAGGGAAGTGGGGTGGGGTTTAAGGGATGGTAGGGTTTCTACTTGTTTCATTTTTTACATAAATTGCATAAATGAAAACGAAAGGCTTAATTGAAAAAGGTAAAATTGTAATGTTGGATGAAATTTGTAACAAAAGGAAACAATAATAATTAACGATGCAAGTTTTAGAAACAACGAGGACCATGTCCATCAAAAAAATTTACAATGGACTGATATTGTGACTTTTGATAAACCATGTGGAGAGATTTACATAGTTTTATCTAAATGTTTTCATTTTTCTAAAAACAGACTTTTATAATCACATCAAATTGTATAACTTTCCAAAACTAAATTATTTTGATCGTCAAAGAGGTCGGATGTGACATTAACACTAACCTGGTTATGTAAACTTTGGTTGTTTAGGCAAAAATGATACAATGCCAACAAATTAAATGTTATTGGTACAGATTTAGTATAAAATTTTATAATATTTACATGACTTCTATTTTCATTTATTGACGATAAATCATGACTTACGTTCATATTTATTTAAAGTTGTTTATACATATATAGGGTGAGGTTCAATAGAGAACCATAATTAATAAGGAACCAAGGAACCAATCGTGAGCATCAGAAATCATAATGATCAATGACCAAGGAATAGATGTACACTTTTACATTAGACGCAACACACTGGATTATACCAAAAAATCCATCTCCTTACCAAAAAAGTCATCTCTTTTTAGGTCACATTTTTATCAAAAAAAAAAAACCGAATATACTGTTGTTCTCGATTTTCCATACTCTTTCCATGGAAATCCATGTTGATATCTAAAAAAACAAACTTTTTTTTTCGAAAAAAAACCCACTTCATTTTGTTAATTTTTTCAATATTTAAGTTTATTTTTACAAAAAAAAACAAATTATACCAAAAATATATTTTTTGTACTCTATTAATAAACATCAACACCGATCAAAAAAAAAAAAAAAAAAAACTCGAACAGTGTAGATTCACACTGTGAATCTAAACTGTAAATATTTCAATTTTTAACATTCACAATTTGAAAAAGCTCGAACAGTTCAGATTCACATTGTGAATCTGACTTACTATTATGCACACTGTAAATCTAAGAAGATTCACAAAAAAAAAAAAAAACCTCGGTCAGTGTAGATTCACACTGTGAATCTAAACTGTAAAAATTTCAATTTTTAACATTCACAATGTGAAATAGCTCCGATCACTTCATATTCACACTGTAAATCTGATTTACTGATATGTACACTATGAATCTGAGAAGGTTTACAATGTCAATCTGAACAGGGTCACAATATGAATCTGAACAGGTTCACAATATGAATCTGAACTGAAATATCGTTTTTTTACATGAATATGAATCTATGTTTAAAATGTACAAAAAAGCAAGAATTTTGATATATTTATTAAATTTTTTCTATAAAAAGATAGATCTTAACTATTCAACAAAGAAAATGAAGTGAGTTTTTTCCGAAAAAAAAAAATTCGTTTTTTATATTTCATCATGGATCTCTTTGGAAAGAGGACAAAAAATCGTGAACAACGGTATACTCGGTTTTTTTCGATAAAAAACATGACCTAAAAAAATTTTTAAACGAAAAAAAAGGAAGTGAGTTTTGTTATAATCCGATGCATGCGCGTCCATTGTAAAAGTCTTCAACCTTCCCTTTTGTCGTTGATCGATTTGAATTTCGACGCTTTGGATTGGTTCATGGGTTCCTTGATTAATAATGGTTCTCTATTAAGCTTTTCCCAAGGGAAAAGTTCACAGTGTGTATAATAGTAAGTCAGATTTAAGTGTGAATCTGAACTGATCGGAGCTTTTTCACATTGTAAATGTTAAAAATTGAAATATTTACAGTTTAGATTCACAGTGTTCATAATAGTAAGTCAGATTCACAATATGAATCTGAACTGTTCGATCTTTTTCACATTGTGAATGTTAGAAATTGAAATATTTACAGTTTAGATTCACAGTGTGAATCTACACTGTTCGAGTTATTTATTTATTTATTTATTTATTATTGGTGTTGATGTTTATTAATAGAGTAAAAAAAATTATTTTTGGTATAATTTGTTTTTTTTTTATAAAAATAAACTTAAATATTGAAGTGGATTTTTTTTTCGAAATGAAGTGGATTTTTTTTTTCGAAAAAAAAAAAGTTAGTTTTTTATAAAAAAATGTGATAAAAAATAAACTTAAATATCGAGAACAACGGTATAATCGGTTTATAAAAAATGTGACCTAAAAAATGTGATAAAAATAAACTTAAATATCGAGAACAACGGTATATTCGGTTTTTTTTTAATAAAAAATGTGACCTAAAAAAATTTTAAACAAAAAAAAGAGGTGAGTTTTTTGATAAAGAGGTGGATTTTTTGGTATAATCCGGTGTGTGTGCGTCAAATGTAAAAGTGTACATATATTTCCTTGGCCGTTGATCATTATGATTTCCGATGCTCACGATTGCTTCCTTGGTTCCTTGTTAATTATGGTTCTCTATTGAACCACACCATATATATATATATATATATATATATATATATATATATATATATATATATAATATATATATATATGTTTAGGTTCTATGGAAAACAAAAAACCCTAAAAAAAACCCTAAAAATCATAAAAATGCATAAAAAAATACTTAGAGATCACAAAAAAAATTTTGAATTTTTTTTATGAAAAAATCGCATGTTTTTATATAAATTCGCTGATTTTTATTTTGAAAATCATAAAAATGACCTTTTTATCTTCAAAAGAGCTTAATGTGAGAAAATTTCACAGGTTGAGAAGTTAGTGATATGAAAAAGGAGTTTAATGAATATGAAGACAAGTTTAGAGTGGTTAAAGTCTAGATTAAGGAGGAATGTCAGAATTGTAATCTAGACTTGTTCTAGAAACTATACTACATTGTGTCTTAATGTTAGGCGGTTAATGGGTCGTTAATTGAGTATGTTAACCGTCAAGTTTGGCAGTTAAATCTGGAAATTAGTTATTTAGGATGAGTTGCAGTGGTTAGAAGGGTTGTGTGTTTGGAACTTTTCTCTCTCTCTCTCTCTCTCTCTCTCTCTCTCTCCCTCTCCCTATATATATATATATATATATATATATATATATATATATATATATATATATATATATATATATATATATATATATATATATATATATATATTAGATGTGTGTCCGTGCAAAGCAGCGACGATAATAACTATTTTGGTGAATAGTTTTGTTATGAGAATTAATTATTAGATTTTATTATTAGTTATTATGTAATAAAAATTACAATTTTTAAATTAAATATTTATGTTTAGAACTTATATTTTAAGAAACCATTTATGTAAATTAATTTATATAAATAAATTTAATATTTTAAAATTGTCATTTTTGCTCCATATTAAATTTGTTAATAATCTTCCTTAATTCAAGTCTTCAAACTTTTGACAAGTATATATATATATATATATATATATATATATATATATATATATATATATATATATATATATATATATATATATATATATATATATATATATATATATAGTAGATGTGTGACTGCGCAAAGCAGCGACGATAATAGCTATTTTGGCGAATAGTTTTGTTATGAGAAATAATTATTAGATTTTATTATTAGTTATTATATAATAAAAATTACCATTTTTAAATAAAATATTTATGTTTAGAGCTTATACTTATATTGTCTATTTATATATTTTATGTAAATTAATTATTTTTGGTGTCTAGTTTAAGAAATGTAAATTAATTTATATAGATAAATTTAATATTTTAAAATTGTCATTTTGTTCCATTTTAAATTTGTTAATAACCTTCCTTAATTCACATCTTCAAACTTTTGGCAAGTATTAATGATTTGTTTATGCATAACTGATTTGTAGAAAAAGTTTTGTATATTGTACCTCTTAAAATTAAAGATATAACTAATATGATTTATAATATATATATATATATATATATATATATATATATATATATATATATATATATATATATATATATATAGAGAGAGAGAGAGAGAGAGAGAGAGAGAGAGAGAGAGAGAGAGAGAAAGAGAAAGAGAAAGAAAGTATGTTCAATTGAAAAAATAAAAAATATTGAGAATGAGGGAATCATTTTCAGCTAATCATTTAACTAAGTTGTAACCCTTAAAAATGCACAAATGATTTATTCATTAAGGATATGTATGTAAATTTGCCACTTTTTAAATATCCTTCTTTTTTATTCATATCCACGTTCTGATTTGCTCAGATATTGAATATTAATCCGATTATTCTTTCTTCTTTTTCAATCGGAATTCATTAATCTTTCTCTAGTTTAAATCGGATATATCGTAATTCATTATCAAGCTTCATTCTTTATATAATTATTTTGCAATTACACGTATTCGTTGAATTTGCATCCTTTTATCCCTTTGTCGTGAAGTTTTAGATCTGTATTGTAATTGTTTCATCAGATTTTTGTCATGATGTTTGAGATATGTATTGCAATTGCATCATTGGATCACATCTTAAATTCAGAACGTGTAGTTCTATTCGCAGTAGATTTAATTTTCAAGCAGATCGCTGGCACGTTCTGAAGTGAGACAGATTCGAAAGTGATCAGGTTTTCATATTTATGTTTTTTTTGTTTTAATTATGCATCTATATTAATGTTGTTGTTGTCGTTCAGTTACTATTTGATTTTTTCATGATTTTCATCGATATTAAGATTGTTTTTGTTGTTTATTACATGTCAATTGGTTTATTATGTGAAATTCGAGTGTTATTGGTGCTGAATTTTATTCTTCTATGTTTGAGAATGAAGAAAAAGATGTTGAGTACTCATTGATTGAAGGTATTACTAATTGAATTCTTATGTTATTTTAATTTTGGTGATTATCATGTATTCATAATGAATCTGTAAATTTGAATAAATAATTGTATTTTTCATATATGAATAAACATGTGATAATTCTAATTTCGAAATTATTATAATTTTCGTTTTATTCATATATAAATATATATATTTTTTATTTTATATTTTTTAAATCATGCGAATTTCATGTATTCATATATGATTGTTTTTTTTTATAGATGAATAAACATTGTTTTTTTGTTTATTCATATATGAATAAAGAGTGCTTTTGTGCTTATTATTAATTATAATAAAATGTCACTAGATTGATTTAGATTTTATAATTTTTTTTCAAGTGAAGCTTTGAGTTTAGTAGATGATGCATAATATTGTAGTAGCTTAATTGGTGAACATGTGTATAAGCCAGATGTACTTGTTCAATTTATTCTATTTGAAGGTTTAATCTTCAAATCGTTAATGTTGGGCATCAAAATGTATTTTGAGTATGCCGAAATTGGTGGTTTTGATATGAGACTTAGCACACAATCATGGTTTGATAAAAAGATTATAAATAAGAAATATGTTATATGTAATCGTGGTGGCAAGGAGAAAAGAAAATATTGTGACACATTAGGTACAAATGGTGTTAGGAGGAAACAAAATTCAAATTTCAGAGTTACTGGTTGTCAAGAAAAGATTATATTTGAATCTATGTATTGAACTCCATATTATAAAGTTTTCCAGTTTGATGAACTTTACAACCATCCACTTGAGTAAATAAATGATTTAAAAAAGCAAGACAAATGTCATATTTAGAAAAAACGCTTTTAGTGTGTGCTTTCACATAAAAAATAGGCCGAACTATGGCTCATAAGTTGAGGGCATGTTTGAGAGGTGAGTATGAGTTTGTAAAGCCCAAAGTAGTTGGCTATAGAAAATTTAAGGAGAGATATCAACAAGGTTATAGGTTATAAAGATACCTAGTTGATAGTAAACACAATGAATGACCGTCGAGCTCACTATCCAAATTACTCAATTAACATTAAATGTCAAGATGATGTTTTGGACTCTATGTTTTGGGCTAATGAAAGGGAGAATGCATATTATGCTGAATTTGGTGATGTTATCTCGTTTGAAATTATATTAATATAATTATATATTCATGTATTATTATTATTATTATTATTATTATTGTTATTATTATATATTGTAACTCTATTGATAAATGAATATTTTTATATTAACTTATGAATACATCAAACATTTACTTTAATGAACAATTTTGTTTTGTTTTATAGGTATCCAATAGTTTTTGTTTCATTTACTGCCATTTACCACAATAAAAAATCAGTTAGTGCTGGAGCGGGGTTGCTAACCAATGAAAGCATTGGGTCCTACTCTTGGTTGCTTAAGGCGTTTCTTAAAACTCATTTACACTAGTTTTAACCGATCAAAATGCGGTAATAAAAGAAGTCATTGATAATATGTTTCCTAATTCAAAGCAACAATTATCTATGTGACATATAATGAAGAAGTTGAAAAACAATGTATTATTTTAATAAAAGTAAAGGTTTCTTTTTCTTTATTCATTTTTTAATATATTTCAAATATGTTACATAGTATTAGTTATTCATACATTAATATAGTAATTTTTTCAAATATTAGTATATTCATTTATTAATATTTATTATTATGAATAAATATAGAAGTTTATTTATTTTTTTATAAAAGTATTAGATGATTTATTTACGAACATGGACTTTAGAAAAAGACTTACGAAGTGTAGAGTCCATCTATGTTGTGATATGTAACACCCGATTCCTTGTACGTATTTAAATTCAAGAAATGTTGAAATTTACTCTGGGACTCGGCGAGTTGGAGGCCCAACTCGTCGACTAGACTCGACTATTGATCGGGGGTTTAAGTGACCTACTCGACGAGTCGGAAGACCGACTCTACGAGTAGGAGCTGTCTGGACAAAACCCTAATATTTAGGGTTTGCACCCTATTTAAACAACTTATCTCCTCCCATATCAGCCTCCATCGTCCCTCATACTTCCAGAAGACCTAAAACTGAAACCCTAGCCTTGTTTGAGTGCTCTTAAGCCATATTTGTGCATTTTTGGTGGTTGTGAAGCTTGAGACGAAGGAAGGAGCTTAGGAGTTCAAGTTGAAGCTAGAAGATCCAGAGATTTTGTTCCATTTCCAGCTCATTTAAGGTAAAAAGCTTCAATCTTGACTTTCCATGTGTTTAATCAACTTAGGGCTTGGATTTTTGGCATCTTTAGGGCATTTCTAAGCCATTTTCGGGTAGTTGGGTGTAATGTGGAGATATGGCTTCAGATCTTGGACTTTGGAGGGTTCTCATGGCATAAAGGTGCCAACTTTATGGCCATGAGAGACCCATGCATCTTGTAGACCTCCTTTTATGTCATTTTGAGCCAAAGGCCCCATGCATGTATATCAAGTTTGAAGCTTTACATATAAAATGAACACGAGGAGGCTAGATATGTGGTTTTGACGCGTTAAGACCCATTATAATCGACTGTATAGTCTTGGACATAGAGGGACTCGGCGAGTCGTTCGTGGGTCTCGGCGAGTCGGGGTGTATTTTCCACCAAGCCCTTTCTGTTTATGGACCAGTTGTTAAGATCGAAGGTTTCCCCTGCTGTTTAGATTCACTAGGGACCTGGAAATCATAGGACTCGACGAGTGGATGAACAGATTCGGCGAGTTCAAAGCAATGTCCCAACCACATGAAGACGGACTCGGCGAGTTCAAAGGGAACTCGGCGAGTCGTAGACTGAACATCTTCTTATGGATGAAGATGAACTCAGCGAGTTCAAGGACGAACTCGGCCAGTTGGTTGAAGGTTGTCAGATGTGTGGTTGAAGGCGAACTCGTCGAGCTCTTGCTAGAGTCGACGAGTAGGGGCGGGATTATGGCATTTTGTGGAAATGGGGACTCGACGAGTAGACGGGCCAACTCGGCGAGTCGAGTCAACCAGATGTTGACTTTGACCAAAAGTTGACTTTGACCATAGATTTGACTTTGACTTTAACTTGGATTGAGTCACCCTTGTAAGGGTTACGAGTATGAGTTGATAAATTAGAAGAGTTGTTGTGTAGGGATTGAGGAGTCGGGGAGAGTCGATTTCCACACCGAGATCTGTGCAGACACTACACGACTTCAAGGTGAGTTTCCTTCTAGTAGGGGTGGGTCTACGGCCACAATGCCGGCCCACAAGTGAGGGTGTTGGCTAGATGATTGTCTTTGTGATAATTATCTAGGCTTGATATGTGATATGCTTACTGTGCTTGATATGATTAATATACTTGATATGATTAATATACTTGATATGATTATTATGCTTAATATTTGTTAGTAGTAGTAGGGGTGAAATAGTCCCCGGTTACCAGTTGAAAGATACTGAAGGGGAGGTTAGTTCCCAGTTACCGGTTGAAAGATACCGAAGGGGAGGTTAGTTCCCAGTTACCAGTTGAAAGATACCGAGGGGGAGTCCAGCTCCCGGCTATGCCTGACAGTTATCGGTTGAAAGATACCGAGGATTATGCATTATTTGGTATATGTATGATGGGGGAACTCACTAAGCTTTGTGCTTACGGTTTTTAGTTTTTGTTTCAGGTACCTCTTCGTCTAAGGGGAAGGAGCCGGCGGTGTAGCAGTGCATTACACACACACACATGATTTTCGCATTGAGTTTTCTGGGATTGTTGTCACACTCCCAAACCTGAACGGCGGAAACGTTCGGGGGCGGAGGACTTCATGTAAGTATCACAACACATGCAATATAGTAATCAAAGTAAAAACAACCATTGCATTAATAAGTATAAGTTTTACATAAGTGTTTAAACATTACATATTCAAACATCAAAGTAGGTACAATAGAAGACAAGAGTCGCAGTACGGTACTAGGTAGTCTTCTCAAAAGCTTCGGGAGTGTACCTGTCTACTCGATTTCCTGAGAATACAAGTTATTTGAAAGAGTAGATCAGCATTTAAGCTGGTGAGTTCATATGTATTTTAGTTTTATAAGGTATACTCTAAGTTCTTGGAAAAGTTCGCTGGTTCCTCCAGAAAATCCTATATTTCCTGAGGTGATAAACTGATATCCTCAATAGTTCCCTCTGCAATTACTTAGTTTATACTAATTATATATAACCTAATATCGAATGGACAGTTAAATAGGTGTATCTGCCCTAAGCCCACAACCAAACAAGGAACAGGAAGTAAGACGGAAGTCACACATTTCACTGTCAATCAGATATTACTTATGTATAACTCTGATGTAAAAACTAAGGATTATAGAATTAACCACTAAAGGTCCTTTATGTTATACTAGTTTACAGAGAGTGAATGACTAAGTTCCATTTGATAAGTAGTTTTAAATCCCCATAAAACCGTTTCTGAATAGTAGTTTTAAATCCCCATAAAATCGTTTCTGAATAGTAGTTTTAAATCCCCATAAAACCGTTCCATTTGTAAAAGTAGTTTAATCCCATAAACCCTTTCATTTGTAAAAGTATTCTTAGTTATATCCGTTCTATAGTAAAACATTAGTATTAATCCTGGAAAATATTATATTATCCATAATACTGCTTTGTGGTTTTAAATGTTCCAAAACTAGAAGTACAAGTATATTTGTCATACTTCATTTCATGATACGTAGATTTTACTGTAAGTAAAAACTAACAGAATGTATATTTGGTTAGGATGTAATTATCTTTTCTTACTGTTTTAAGAGAAGTATATTACTAAGTAATTTACTCGTTGTTTTATCTATGTGAGTTCTATTAACCATACTAATGACCGATGTGCCTGATGCGACGTTCTTCAGGCGTCGGAAACGATATGATATTTGACACCCTAGGCCTGCCGACCGAACTGTAGCGAACAGTGAAGGTGCGGGATTGTCAGTCCCATATAGATCTATACACAAATTCACGCTCTCCCTACAAGAGATTCTGGTTAATAAGTCAGGACTTAAGGTCGTACTTAGATAAGTACACCATGAAGAGTCTCACAAATTTATTGTTTCAACGAGATTACGATGTATTATTACCCCGTGATTGCTTACCCTGGTACGTTGTATTGTACCCTTGTTAATGCAAACCCGGTATGATGTATTATTACCCCGTGATTGCTAACCCTGGTACTTTGTATTGTACCCTTGTTAATGCAAACCCAGGATGATGTATTATTACCCCGTGATTGCTAACCCTGGTACTTTGTATTGTACCTTTGTTAATGCAAACCCGGTATGATGTATTATTACCCCGTGATTGCTAACCCTGGTACGTTGTATGGTACCCATAAAAGCATAAGGAAACCCTTTGGGTGATTATTATCACATACAATGATTAACAAAATTTATATTGTGTTTAACTTGTATTCCCCCCCCCCTAAAAAGCATTTAAAAACCATTGAAAAGGTAGATTATAGGGGTATGAACTCACTTGATAAGTGGTGATTTGGGCAGCACTTCGTTTCTATAAATGATCTTTCTCGAAGAAATCGCGAGTTTTTGATTAAAAACCGGGCTTTATGCGGGCAGCACTTCGACTAGAAAGAGGTTATCTTCTCGAGAATTCCGGGGCTTCGGGGATTGCTTCGGGTTTTAGATACGATATCGGGGCCTTGGGGGGTCGTAAGAAAGTTTAGGGGGTGAAAAGGTGAAAAAGGGTGAAAATGGGGTGAAAAACCTCTCAAATCCGAGAAGTCTCGCACCCTTTATATAGGGGTGCGAGGGTTCGGCCGAGGGGATGAGTCATCGCATAGGTGGTGAAGGCTCGGACAGGTGGCTCGGAGGTGTTGGCTTCGGACTGGACCGAACTTCGGTCCAATGGGAAGGTGCCACGAGGGTCCGAGGGGTGTCCGAGGGGTGTCTCTTGCGAGGGTGTCGGCTACCTATTGGACCTCGGCTGCTGTCCAATCAAAATGCGACACGGTGATCTGTGGTCCAATCAGAAGGTGACAGGTGGAGGCCTCGCTTGCGAGGTGACGTGGCCGAAGAGGGTCCATGCGAAATTTCCCGGTTTTCTAGATGTTTCGATTTTCGTGCCAAAAACATGCGAAATTCATAACTTTCGCATACAATCTCCGTTTTTGGCGTTCTTTATATGTACGCGTAGGTAAAGTTATACTCTACGACTTTCGTTTAGACTTTGTCGGCTAATTTTGAATTTATTTTTAATATTATTATTTTTGATATTATTTTTAACAGACCGGGACATGAAATCTGTTAAAAATCATAACTTCTTTATCCGACGTCCGTTTTCGTCTGTCTTTTTACCGTTGTACTAATTTTGACGAGACCTTCGATTCTCGTTTAAGTTGTGTCGGCTAAATATCGATCGATTTATATTTCGAATTTTTAGCTGTCTACTGCTAAACGGAAACTTAGAAAAATAATAACTTCCTCATACGAAGTCAGATTTTTACGTTCTTTTTATGAAAGTTCACGGTTTAACATAATCTACAACTTTCATTTAGATTGTTAAGGCTAAAAACCCTTTTATCGAAAATTCACATTTTACACTGAATAGTGTTTTGCCGGTTTTGTCGCGGATCTTCGATTGGTCATAACTTCTTCGTTATAACTCGGATTTCAATGTTCTTTATATTTTTGGAAACCTTGTTACAATCTCTACCACTTTGTTCATCCCAATTACGATTATTGGTCAATTTATTTTTGACCTAAATTTGACTGGTGTCACATTATCCCCCCCGTTAGAGGGAATTTCGTCCCGAAATTAAGTCTAAAAGTGATACTCATGGACTAGGGGAAAGATGTGGATATTTTTGTTTTATCTAATCTTCCCTTTCCCAAGTGAATTCAGGTCCCCGGTTTGCAATGCAGCGAACCTTCACTATCGGGATAAGGCTTTGCTTGGTTCTTTTGATTTCCCTATCCATGGTTTCCATTGGTTCTTTTATAAAGTTTAGACTTTTATTTAACTTGATTTCCTCGAGTGAAATGACAAGTGTTTCATCGGACAGACACCTCTTTAGATTAGATATGTGAAAGGTGGGATGAATGTTATTAAGTTTTTGTGGTAGTTTAAGTTTATAGGCTACAAGACCGATTCTGGTAAGAATATCGAATGGTCTTATGTACCTTGGATTTAGTATTCCATGCTTTCTCAAGCATATCTTTCCCTTCCAGGGTGAGACTCTCATATGACAAGGTCATCAATCCTGGAAGTCCAAGGGTTTTCTTTTATCGAAGCCGTAGCTTCTCTGATTAACTCTGGAAGCTTTATGTCGCTTCCTGATTCATATTCTATTTTTGGTAGTTTCTTGGAATAATTCTAGTCCAGCGAGGGTGCTGTCTGGAAATTGGACCTCTAGCTAGTTACGTGTCACCAACTTTAGTCCCGTGCAGATAGGATCTGCACTTGCGACCATAGAAGGTTTCGAATGGAGCAACTTAAATGCTAGCATGATAAAGGACTCAACTAATTGGTAAATGGGTATCCTATACTTTACCATAGTCGATCACATATGCTCAAGACTACTCTAGTTCCCAGAGATTTCTGAAATGACTGCCTGAGCTGGGAGATGATTCTATTATCTCAACGGATATAAGATATTGGAACACCGTGCAGTCTAGCTAACCTCTCGGACACACTTAATAGTTAGTTTCTTTATCTTCCGTGCTTCTTTTAATGGCATGAAGCATACGGTTTTTGACTTATTTGTCCAAGTTCTTATCCATTCTTCCCAAGGTTTCACCTGCCACATTTTCAGGTTTCAAGGCTTCCTGTTGAACCTCCTTACTTTATGTGGACAGATTTGAATGGGTTATCATAGTCCATGATTGGCTCTATGACCTAAGTACTCTTTCCGACTTAGGGTGTCAGCTACTATATTGGCTTTGTCGGGATGATAACGAATTTCGAATTCATAGTCATTTAGTAGCTCGACCCACTGTCGTGGTCTCACGTTGAATTCCTCCTGGTAGAATATATGATGAAGGCTTTTTCTCCGAAGTTCATGATAAGACTCATACTTGGCTCATCCACCATCACCTCGTGTATACAAGTCGTATATAATTTAGATTTCACAAAACATTCGGATGGGTGACTCTGCCCCAAGTCCACAACCAAACAAGGAACAGGAGATAGGACGGAATTACACATCCTAAATCTTGTTAAGTCTATATTATATACCACTCTCGCGTATACACTTAGCATCGATAGATTAACCTAATGAGTTCTTAGTCTCTATTCTGCGTTACAATGATTTTTCCTATGAGATCTATTGGGGTACTTTAGTGGTTTTGAAATGAAAGACAACCTAAGAGTTTGCGTTATGGATTGGAAGAATTTCATCTTATGACTGATTAAGGAAAAAGTTCTCTTACATAGCATAAGAATTTTCACATGGTAAGGGCCAGGCCAAACCATGTCGAATGAGGATGTCGGAATTTTCTCGACGAAATAGATATTAAGTCGTTCTGGGGGAAATGATTACTAGGATAATGAACTATCCTATGTACCTAAGTTTTCAGCGCTTCTGGTTACGAATCCCCTTTTTGATTTGAAATTGGCGGGTACTACCAATACGATGGTTCTGATAATTTGAAATTATGAACTTTCATGAAATGATCCTTACTAGGTATCTCTATAATCGCTTGGTGTATACAAGTCATGTATAATTATGATTGGTAAGACCTTTGACTGAGCAACCCTGCCTTAAATCCACAACCAAACAAGGAACAGAAAATGAGGCGGGTTACTCACTCTAAGTCTACAAATCTTAATTATAAATGACCCTTATGTATACATTAAGTCATCATAGCTTACCTGTTAGGGTTTCAAATTTTATATGAATACTGTGATTTAATTTGAACGGGAGAGTACTCATAATTCTAGATAATTATTGGGGTTTGGAAGCGTACCAAAAATATAGCAGGGTTCTTTTATGCTTTCCCATGTATTGGGGTCAAACTCCTCCTGCTCCCCCGTCGTTCTTCTCTATTGGACAGTCCCTCTTGTAATGTCCTATTTCACCATAAAGGTGACATATGGGAATGGTTCCAACATTGGTAGTTGAAGTGATGAACTCAACCGGAGTTCTACAGATGTGGGCGGTATGCCCCTTCATGTTGCATCTATTGCAATGCAGCTCTCGACAAACTCCATGATGATGGTAGTTGCACTTGCTGCAGTGTGGGAGGTTTCCTAAGTACGTCGTGGTCGGTACTGGAATAACAGGGCTGATGGGGGTATTGACTGCCCCAGTTTGTTGCCCTCTGTTAGGTTCTTGAGTTGAACAACTCCCTTTCTTGTTATCGAACTTTCGTTTCAAGATATTAGGCTTAAGGTTCGAAGTGTCCTTACAAATAGGTACTCGTTGCTATACTTGGTCATCACCATGATCGGGATTTCCGATAGCATTACTACTAACATTTACATTGTTAGCATTAAGGTGTGCCATGACAGCTGCTACAGCTGCTGTGACTGCAGCTTGAAACGTAGCTACATCTATTTGAAGGATTGGTGTTTTGCTGGTGGGTTGGTTACGTTTCTTTGGAGGCATGATTCTATTACATGATAAGAAAATGAGTTCGTGAGCGACTATCGTTGGCTCTAGATGTATTCTAATCATTTGTATCTACATATAAATCTTTCGTTTTGTTATATTGTTCTCAATGATTCGACTTGCATCCCTATGATGCAGTCCTGGTAAGGAACAAAAATAAGTTTCTAGAATGGTTATGAACCGAGTATCATCTGAACTAAGTTACCTTCGATTGGTGGATATCGTTTTCCAACTTTTGAAAAGATTCGGAAACAATTCATAATAAAGTCTACATAAAATAGACTTATGAATTTGAGAAGTAATCACTATCAATTGAGATTTCGTGATCCGATTTATTGTTATTAACCGTGTCAGGGAAAGACGATAAGCTCAAAACCTAATGTGAGTAATGTAAATACTAACTCACTAGGTTGAATCGATTTACTAGTTATTACTTAGATGAAAAGGCGCTCAAACATTTCACATGAATCACACGTGGTTTTCCTCTGTTCTCTGTTCTATTATGGGCGGTAATGATTTGTTCTCTCCTGGTATCTATAGGGTGTCCTTCTCCTTCGTAGGTATATTGAGTTCCTGAGCTGTCTTACTTCCGATTCTGACACTGATCTCCATTACTTTGTAATGAAGATTTTAAACCTTGGAAGTTCATGCGAATCTCTCATTAGTGTCCTTAATAGGTTAAGGGCACTAAATGATTTCTATAGTTTCTTTACTTCTCATCTGTTTCTTTCTCAGTATTCTCCTAATGAAATTCTGTTGGATCCTCCTTGACTCTTCTATTGATTGTTGGAGTGATTACATCTATCTAAGGGGTTTATACGAGAATGGGAATATCTAAAGAATCTATGAGAAAATTCTTACGAAGGTGATCCTTTCTAGTCCTTGTATAATCACATGGTGTGTACCGATTATATATAATCCAGATAAAATAGACCTTCGAATAAGTAATCCTACTCTAAAACCACATCCAAACAAGGAAAAGGAAGTAGAGTGAAAATCACATATTCTAAGTCTATAAAATCTCAACTATATATAACCTTAACGTATCCACGTAGTAATTATAGACGTACCAGAGAAGATCTTTTTAACATTTCCCAAAAGTTATTTATGGTATCTAAAATACTTCCATGGTATTTTAGTTATAAGTTTGATTCTTAGATTTCTAGATATAAGAACTTGATAAGTTTTCAGTTTTCTTGTTATGGCATCCTAAAATACTCCCATAGTATTTTAATCTTTATGTTTGGTTCTAGAATTCTTCTGGTACCGAGGTAAGTTTTAGACTTGTTGCAACACTACAATCACTCCCAAACACATGTTGATCATATCTCAAATGAATATAGTTGATCAGGCTATATTGATCCCAGATATGATTACGTCACTGTCTAGGTTTAACTGTAATGTCCAACATCCAAACACATTTGTTTTGTTCCTCTTGTGATACTCATTCTAGTATATATATTCTGCATGTACTTATATTTTTATAAAATATTGTTATATTTTTAAAGTATAACTCTTGGTCAGAGTGTTGTTATCCCAATGGGTTTATAGTTGTATATCTTTTATGACTGATATACTGAGTTCACTATAAACACTGCTCTGATACCAATCTGTCACACTCCCAAACCTGAACGGTGGAAACATTCGCGGGCGGAGGACTTCATGTAAGTATCACAACACATGCAATATAGTAATCAAAGTACAAACAACCATTGCATTAATAAGTATAAGTTTTACATAAGTGTTTAAACATTACATATTCAAACATCAAAGTAGGTACAGTAGAAGACAAGAGTCGCAGTACGGTACTAGATAGTCTTCTCAAAAGCTTCGGGAGTGTACCTGTCTACTCGATTTCCTGAGAATACAAGTTATTTGAAAGAGTAGATCAGCATTTACGCTGGTGAGTTGATAAGTATTTTAGTTTTATAAAGTATACTCTAAGTTCTTGGAAAAGTTCGCGGGTTCCTCCAGAAAATTCTATATTTCCTGAGGTGATAAAAGGATAACCTCAATAGTTCCCTTTGCAATTACTTAGTTTATACTAATTATATATAACCTAATATCGAATGGACAGTTAAATGGGTGTATCTGCTCTAAGCCCACAACCAAACAAGGAACAGGAAGTAAGGCGGAAGTCACACATTTCACTGTCAATCGGATATTACTTATGTATAACTTTGATGTAAAAACTAAGGAATTATAGAATTAACCACTAAAGGTCCTTTATGTTATAGTAGTTTATAGAGAGTGAATGACTAAGTTCCATTTGATAAGTAGTTTTAAATCCCCATAAAACCGTTTCTGAATAGTAGTTTTAAATCCCCAAAAAACTGTTCCATTTGTAAAAGTAGTTTAATCTCATAAATCGTTTCATTTGTAAAAGTATTCTTAGTTATATCCGTTCTACAGTAAAACATTAGTATTAATCCTGGAAAATATTATATTATCCATAATACTGCTTTGTGGTTTTAAATGTTCCAAAACCAGAAGTACAAGTATATTTGCCATACTTGATTTCATGATACGTAGATTTTACTGTAAGTAAAAACTAACAGAAGGTATATTTGGTCAGGATGTAATTATCTTTTATTAGTGTTTTAAGAGAAGTATATTACTAAGTAATTTACTCGTTGTTTTATCCATGTGAGTTCTATTAACCATACTAATATGACTGATGTGCCTGATGCGACGTTCTTCAGGCGTCGGAAACGATATGATATTTGACACCCTAGGCCTGCCGGCCAAACTGTAGCGAACAGTGAAGGTGCGGGATTGTCAGTCCCATATAGATCTATACACAAATTCACGCTCTCCCTACAAGAGATTCTGGTTAATAAGTCAGGACTCAAGGTCGTACTTAGATAAGTACACCATGAAGAGTCTCACAAATTTATTCTTTCAACGAGATTACGATGTATTATTACCCCGTGATTGCTAACCCTGGTACGTTGTATTGTACCCTTGTTAATACGAACCCGGTATGATATATTATTACCCCGTGATTGCTAACCCTGGTACTTTGTATTGTACCCTTGTTAATGCAAACCCGGTATGATGTATTATTACCCCATGATTGCTAACCCTGGTACTTTGTATTGTACCCTTGATAATGCAAACCCGGTATGATGTATTATTACCCCGTGATTGCTAACCCTGGTACGTTGTATTGTACCCCTGTTAATGCACACCCGCTATGATGTATTATTACCTCGTGATTGCTAACCCTGGTATTTCGTATTGTACCCTTGTTAATGCAAACCCGGTATCATGTATTATTACCCCGTGTTTGCTAACCCTGATACGTTGTATTGTACCCTTGTTAATGCAAACACGGTATGATGTATTATTACTTCTTTAATATATTATCCATATACTAAAAGTATTATACATATCCTGGTATAGATAAATGAATTGTTGGAAATTTCCTTGGAAAGTATACAATCGTGAATCATACTTGTGTATTTAGTTTTGAATCATAAATTATACCTATTATAATTTATATGTTCTATCTGATTAGCATGATTTCGCATGGATGAACGCCTTTGCTCAGCATGATACAAAGGTAATGATACTGAATGAAGTATCCTTTTATATGCATATATGTATAATATATATATATATATATATATATATATATATATATATATATATATATGTATATATATATATATATATATATATATATATATATATATTATATATATATATATATATATATATATATATATATATATATATATATATATATATATATATAATTAAGAAGGAAATGACCTTCGGACAAATAAGACCACCTTAATTCCACATCCAAACAAGGAAAAGGAAATAAGATAATTCATTAGTCTTAAGCCCTTCAAATCTTATTTATATATTTATACATATATAAACATGATTTTGGCAATTATAATTTGAAATAGTTTATAAAACCTTTTTCAAAGAATTTAACGGAGTTTACATGACTTTAAAGATTTAACATGGCTTTAATTCATTTTGGAAGTATTTGGTGATCCTTAAAAGCATAAGGAAACCCTTTGGGTGATTATTATCACATACAATGATTAACAAAATTTATATTGTGTTTAACTTGTATTCCCCCCCCCCCCCCCTAAAAAGCATTTAAAAACCATTAAAAAGGTAGATTATAGGGGTATGAACTCACTTGATAAGTGGTGATTTGGGCAGCACTTCGTTTCTATAAATGATCTTTCTCGAAGAAACCGCAAGTTTTTGATTAAAAACCGGGCTTTATGCGGGCAGCACTTCGACTAGAAAGAGGTTATCTTCTCGAGAATTCCGGGGCTTGCTTCGGGTTTTAGATACGATACCGGGGCCTTGGGGGGTCGTAAGAAAGTTTAGGGGGTGAAAAGGTGAAAAAGGGTGAAAAATGGGGTGAAAAACCTCTCAAATCCGAGAAGTCTCGCACCCTTTATATAGGGGTGCGAGGGTTTGGCCGAGGGGATGAGCCATCGGATAGGTGGCGAGGGCTCGGACAGGTGGCTCGGAGGTGTTGGCTTCGGACTGGACCGAACTTCGGTCCAATGGGAAGGTGCCACGAGGGTCCGAGGGGTGTCCGAGGCGTGTCTCCTGCGAGGGTGTCGGTTGCCTATTGGACCTCAGCTGCGGTCCAATCAGAATCAGAAGGTGACAGGTGGAGGCCTCGCATGCGTGGTGACGTGACCGAAGAGGGTCCATGCGAAATTTCCCGGTTTTTTAGATTTTTAGATTTTCATGCCAAAAACTTGCGAAATTCATAACTTTTGCATACGAGCTCCGTTTTTGGCGTTCTTTATATGCACGCGTAGGTAAAATTATACTCTAGGACTTTCGTTTAGATTTCGTCGGCTAATTTTGAATTTATTTTTAATATTATTATTTTTGATATTATTTTTAACAGACCGGGACAACAAATCTGTTAAAATCATAACTTCTTTATCCGACGTCCGTTTTCGTCTGTCTTTTTACCGTTGTACTAATTTTGACGAGACCTTCGATTCTATTTTAAGTTGTGTCGGCTAAATATCGATTGATTTATATTTCGAATTTTTAGCTGTCTACTGCTAAACCGAAACTTAGAAAAATCATAACTTCCTCATACGAAGTCAGATTTTTACGTTCTTTTTATGAAAGTTCACGGTTTAACATAATCTACAACTTTCATTTAGATTGTTAAGGCTAAAAAGCCTTTTTATCGAAAATTCACATTTTACACTGAACAGTGTTTTGTCGCGGATCTTCGATTGGTCATAACTTCTTCGTTATAACTCGGATTTCAGTGTTGTTTATATTTTTGGAAACCTTGTTACAATCTGTACCACTTTGTTCATCCTAATTACGATTATTGGTCAATTTATTTTTGACCTAAATTTGACTGGTGTCACAATTGTACTCTGAATTTTTATTACTATTATTGGTCAAGTAAGTTTTCCCCAAGATACCTATACTTGTTACGTTATGTTATATGATATGATTATGAGAACTACATGCTAGATTAGGGCTAAGGATCTAGGAAGATCCCTTGTATGCCTGTTATATGATTCTGTGAACTTCATGCTAGAATAGAACTAAGGATCTAGGAAGGATGCCTTATATGCATGTTGTATGAGCTTATTGAGCTGTATGCTAGGGCTATTGGTCAACAGCATGAAAGCCTGATTAGGTTATGCTTGATTTGGTTACTCAATGCACGAATGATGCTTGCTTTGTGCTATAAGGGTTCTGGCTAGCTTTAACTAACTAGTAGGCGAATATGTAACAGTATTCGAAAGCTAGTTAGCGAAAGGTGGTAGGGACTCCTAGTGCAGCTGATGGCGGAGAGTAGGTCGGAGGGTGTCCTAGTAAAGCCTAGGATGAGCATAGTTGGGAAGTTGTGTTAGTAGAAAGGGACTTGGTGAAGTCAAGGCAGTTCTTGAGGAAAGTACGGATTAGATGTGGAAGGTAGTATGGGCCCGTACTACTAGAAGCAGAGGATCCATACTCGAATCAAGGAAAGTTGAGATAGGACCAGGAAACTTGGAGAGTGTGCGAGATCTCTCGAGGATATGTATGATCCTGACATTTATGTGTTTATTTTCAGTATGACGATTACGCGACATGGAGCAGGATCTGGGCCAGGATCAGGGTCAGGCTCAGGTGCGGGATCCGAGCAGGTTGATGACGGTTTACGTGAGTTCATCGCGTCTGAGATCACTAGAGGTATCCTTGAGTCGACCCTATCATTTTCGGGTCGATCAAGGAAGGGATTGTTGAGCTGATGGAGGATCGCCTCCGAGCATTCAGGAGTGACGTGGCATCCAGCCAGTCAGGTACGCGGACTCTGTCCTTCAAGGACTTCCGGGGGAGTGGTGCGCCGGACTTTCACGGGGTGAAGGACGCCATTGTGGCCAGGAGATGGATTGTAGATATCGAGTATGCACAGTTGACGAGCGTCTGCCCGGAGGGGTCGAAGGTCCGCTTTGCTGCGGGTTGTTTAAGGGATCGAGCCAGAGATTGGTGGGAGTTAGTGGGTGATTCACTGGGGGCCCCAGCCATTGAGGCTATGACTTGGTCAGATTTTGTGACCAGGTTCAGGGATGAGTTTGCGCCGGCTGTGGAGCTTCAGCAGTTGGCCAGAGAGTTTCTTGATATGAGGCAGACTACTGAGACTGTGGCGGAGATCACCGCCAAGTTCCGGGAGAGGGCCTTGTTGGTACCTCAGTATGCAGGGGATGAGGAGATGCGGAAGACCCGCTATCATGATATGTTGAGGGCTGACATTAGGGAGCATGTCAGCTATTCTGCTTGCCCGACTCTGGATTACATGATTTCCAGGGAAGGGAGAGGGAGATTGATTTAGAGCACCTCAGGAAGAGGAAAGTAGAGACAGGACAGGTTGCTGGGGTTTCAGGGAAGAAACCCAAGGGATTCGACGCTAGGTCGAAGGGCCAGTAGGGCCGGGACCGCTGCGGGAAATGCGGTAGGTCACATGAGGGAGTTTGCCGCACTGGGTTGGGATCCGGCTGCTACAAGTGCGGCAAGACGGGGCACTTTGGCAGGGATTGTACTGCCCCTGCCCCCACAGTTCAGACATCAGACCTAATTTGCTTCCATTGCAATCAGATGGGCCATAAAAAGGCCAACTACCCTAGGTTGTCAGTGTTGGATTTTGAGCATTCTAACACTCCTATGGTGTAGATGCAACCCTATAAACCTTGGATCTATGTTTTCTCTATTATACATGCAAATATTAACTATTCCAAGGTTTCATCCTAACTAGCATATTATGAAGCACCTATACTACAAAGTTCTAGTTAGATGACATACCTTTTGATGTAGTTTGATGTCTTCAAGCTTTAAGAGCTTAGCCCCAATAGTTTGGAAGCCTCAAATGGAATCATAAATCACCAAAACACCTTGGAAGAACTTGAGAGAATATGTATGCACACTAAAATCGGCCCACTCTTATTTTCACACACTTGTGCCAATTTTGTGAGCCAAGGACCCCTTTATATATTATGGAGGATTAGGGTTACATCCATGTAAACCCTAATACCCATGACCTTTCATTTACATAGGATCCATGGGTTAAAAGCTCCATGGACCATCCATGAAAGCTTAGCCCAACCAAAATGAACTTGGCCCATTCCATATATATAAGAGTCCATATTTAATTAGTTCTTTTTGATCACTTAATTAATTCTTGATCAATACTAATTAAATAATATTATTCCATATTAACATATTAGAACTTATAATATATTAATATAAATCATAAATATACTATTCTCAAAAGACTATCCATATAAATTGTGCCGGTGAAGTGCAACCCAAATGGACCATGCCGGGTCGGGTCAAGTACATATCAAATACAGTTATGGACTTAGACATTAATCCAACAGTCTCCCACTTGGATAAGTCTAAAACTATTATTGAGTATGACTTCAAAACCTAACTGGCAATCGTAGCTCTTAAAGCCGCTGTCGAACTCTGACCTTGTCAATGACTTGTCCATTAGATAAGGGATCATATATTCCTCCATTCTAGATATCATATGGACTGAGACATGGATTATAATCATTCTCTCTGTCCATTTGTTGTTTCCCGATTTTCGATTTATGATGACTGACTGATTGAACAAACCAAATCATTCCTGGCTTGGCCAAGCACTCACATGTGTCATCGCTAAATCATCGAGGGGCCCACAGATATCGCTTTTATCCCGAAGGTAAAAGGAATGGATAAACTTCGACTCATATGGCTTGTTCTACTACTTGTTGAATCATACACAAAGGCACACTTTATAACATCGAGTTACCAATGAGTTTTCATGCAATCAATGTATAACCAACTCATAGTAACAACTCATATCTCTAGGTTTGAAGAATATAAGATATTATCGTCTCATGATCACTCGTGATAAAATCCATGAAGTGATTCAAATGAGCGTGGGTTGAATCCAATACTCAGAACTTATGAGCACTCATGAGTGTTGTAGCACCACTTTGTCCAACATCTTAGACCTCTACAAGCCAACCCATGACAGTCTTGATTCATATCTACTTCCAACATATGACCGACTGTGGATAGTTTGAATAACTTAGTCATTCAGGAAGAATGACCTAGTTTATTCTGGAAGTCAAAACATGCAAAATGAAACACAAGAATAAATGAATCAAATATGGTATCAAACCCTATGAATATAAATAGACCATTTTTATTTATCACCATACTGATTACTCATGATTTCATTGTTTCGGTTTTATCAACTTTATACCTGAATTAAAAACACTAGTTGTCCCATGCTCCAAGCATGTACACTATGTTTTTCTAAACAATAGCTTTGCCATACACCAAGTATGCACTCTATGTTTGTCTATGATCCTTACTTTGTGAAATAAACCAATTGAACATAATTTCAATGATTCTAATTTCACACTCCCAAATCCTTATCGAAAAATGTGAGAATTTCAAATTCCTATCATTTATCGAAATCTGTTTAGATTTTAAACTTATATGCACTGACCCTCCTGTAATGAATATGTACAAAGTCACAAAGACTTGTCAACAGTCATTATAAGGTATTCCAATGGAGATCAACTCCATGGAAACTAAGTCTCATATTCAAAGTACATTGCTTTGGACATGCTTCTTGCATTAAGTTTTCTAATCTTACACAGATAACTTCCACCTATGGAGACAACTCCATATTCTCATTTTGACTATCACTTTTGAATAAGAGATGCCTCTTTTCAAAATATGTCAATATGGTCCTTCCAAAATTAGCACTATACTTCCAACTGTCCCTGAGCAACCAACCTTTGGTAAACCTCAGATTGTCCTCGACAATTGCTTAATCATTTTAGTCATATCCAATTCTAGACCTTTTCCCTTCTTAATGCCTCTGGGCATTTGGAAAAATTTAGAAATGACAAATATTATAGCACATGCAATCGATCCTGTGCCCAAAGCAAATGGTACACGATTCATGATGTCTCACATAAAGACATGATTCTAGACCAGTCTTTTGCTACAATATTTTTATTTGTCATGTTTTCAAAATTTGACTATGAAGAGGGATGTCGTAATCATAATCGAATTTTGAGAACGCAATATATAGAATTTCATTAAGTTGAACCAATCCAACATGAAATTCATATATATATTCTTGACTAAAGATGATTAAGGTCTCAATC
The DNA here is from genome assembly GCF_052849685.1 of Lactuca virosa. Lineage (NCBI taxonomy): Eukaryota > Viridiplantae > Streptophyta > Magnoliopsida > Asterales > Asteraceae > Lactuca > Lactuca virosa. The sequence continues at coordinate 267,217,552 of NC_136426.1, read as the reverse complement.
TAAGCCTTTAGAACTGAAATGAAGTATATCCTCTCCCTTAATTATAGCAAAACAACTTTTTCAATCCCTGCAGCCTCACGAATTGAAACTTTTGTTTTCTATAATTAACATTGCTAACTTGCAACACTAACAATAATTATCATGCTCCCACTAACATGATGATTATTAGCATAACACTTATGCTCCTACTAGCTTTGACATGTACTCAGAAATCAGCTGGACTTCTAGAAATCAATACTTTATTGACTTTCTTACCAAAGTTCAGATTTCTGATACGAGATGCTTTGATAAAACTTTATCAAAATCATACACCTTTCCTTAGATAGCATGCATGTGTGTCTAAGCAATTTCAGAACTATGAAAAGCGATGCCGTAATCATAGTCTCAATTGTTTAGACCTTTTGCCATCTGCTTCAAATCTACTTGGTGGAAGTGTTTCCTCACCATCATTTTCATGAATCGGAGAGAAACCTTATGACCCTTAGATTTTATGGTGTATGTGTTCTTATCCATGTGAATCGTCAAAACCATAGTCACAAGACAAGGATAATGACAAATCCAAACTCATATGGACTGAACTTATGCAATCTTAACTTCTTGCCACCTGGCAGTACAGGGCCTGCCATTGCTTCCAAGTTGTTATGCAACCAATTGAGAACTTTTAGAACTCCTATGCAAAGCCAACTTTAACTGGAATGGGCACAGAATATGTCAACACGATAGGTTATAAACCTCAAGTCGTGTGCTAGTGAAGAACCTCAGGTTTTATTCTTGATTAGTTCTTGAAATTCTTTTTAGGATCTTTAAGACTCCCACTATCCTCTTGAAATATAAGACTATCTTGCCAAATATTCAAGAGATAGTGCGGATTCTTTATCAAGACAAACACTTCACACAATTGGCCTTAGTTGGTCTTTGTTTTATCCAAAACATCACAACTTACCAATTTCAAATGTACAAGAGTAGGACACTTTTACTCTTACATTTGACAAGTGTTTTAAACCTTTCTTTAAGATATGTCACTCAAGTTACAATCTTGGAGTATGACTCTAAGAATTGTTTTGGAACGAAGTATGACTCATCTTCCCGATCTAACCATTTCAACAATTCATGACTCCTCTTCTTAGTCATAAGAATGCACTAAGATGACCTTTAGAGGACTAATTATGATATGATTTCTAAATCATTAAGATGATCACAAACATGATACTAAAGTACTCTCCCATCTTTTCAGATTTGAGAAACTTTTATCTTTTTGCCTAATTTGATTCTTCCCATTCGTTCCGCCATACATTAAGACTTTTCCAATGTTTCAGAATTATACTTAAACTTGTAAGTATAACCATATTTACTAAACTTTAGTAAATCAAATAGTCTTAACGAGCTTTGTGGTAGACATGACCAGTGCATAAGAATGTGTACTCGATGCCTTTAGTCCTTCACTTGACTCACACATCCATGTGAACAAGTAATTAGTCTTGATTTTCCAATGCTTGAAAGTTCTCATTCATCATACTATTCAACTTGCATGATTCCAAGTTTCGGTCCAATTGAAACTTGGGTGATGAGGAACTTTCCTGATTTGGTAAATTCAGACACTACCACAAATGAAAGAATCAAATCCATTTTCCAATATTGCCGTCAGTGGAATCATATAAGCAACAATTTTCCACAAATGCCATTGTAAGGATACTTCAAATAAATAACATTAAACAATTTTCTTTTATTTTAAAACTTTGCAGAAAAACTTATCCTTACAATCCTCATGGAAAATTGTTGTTATCTATTCCTTAGCAATATATCATAACTTCTTAAGCAACTGCTCAAAATTCTGATGCGCTCGAAATCCACCTTCGCGATCAGAATCAACATATACTTCCTTTAAGATTTCTCTCTATTCTTTGATTCTTAAAACATCAACATGTGACCCAGTCACATCATGTAATGAGGATCTCAGAATAGAACTTAACAGAGTTAGATAATGGGCTCTACCTGATGTAGAGTCAAACTTATTGACTTTAGCATCCTTAGGTAAATTTGGCAGCTTTGCAATCAACGCCCCTTCCTTTGGCAAAAAAAACATATGGACCCTTTGGTAATGGGACTATCTCAGACTTAGCCTTTCTTTTTACCATTTGGTCAACCGGGTTGACTATGGCCAATCCCTTTCCATTGGGAAGAGAATGCTTTTTCTGGATTTCCAGTGTCACCATTGTCACTGTCCATAAAGTTTTTGGGAAGTTGATCTTCTAATCAAATTTGCTTTACTATCGTTCCAAATCATTGTTGATTCAGCAGCACCAAGCAAATAGATATGATCATTAAGGTTCATGTCATAGTCTGTTTCATAGTAGTCCCAAAGGAACTCACTATGTGACTTAGAAAGTGATTGAACATCCAACTTTCTCAAGGCTTTGACACCCAACTCTCCCAGCTTGTCAATATGTGACTTCATCTCTAAGATGTGATCACACATAGACCTTGCTTGCCATTAGGGCTTGAGTGACCTTGAACTTGTGGGTTAGGGAGAATAATTGGAGGAGGTGGAGGAAGATAAGTATGACTTCCATGAGCCAAACTCGGGAAGTCATATTCATTAGGAAAGCTTGGTTTGGGAAGATCATTGTTGTCTAAACCAGACATCAACAATGGGAGAAATTCACGTAAATTTGATTTAAGTCCTTAATATAACACCCAATATGATATATTAAGGCTAGTACCCAACAAACTATTTTATAACTTGGAAGAGGGATGCCGTAATCCAAGCTATAAAATATTTGGAGGTAGGTGAATGACGATTCACCAATTTCCACCAAGATAAACGAAATGTATTATTAGGTTTTAATTGGTTTTGAAACTCCTAGATTCTTTTGAGATTCATTGAACTTTTCAATGGCATGTTTCAATCTCGAGTGTGCCCTTCAGGTTTTGTGACTGGGATGCTGAGGATCACAAAACAAGGTGTGAAGTAACCATGCAAATATACTTGGTACCCTTAATATTTACCCCTCAATCGATGTGCCGGTTAACCACACACGCTCCAACGATACTATGATAAACATTAAGTTACCCTTTGCCTACCTTGTTAAGTCCAAGTTAGTGTGCCGGTTAACCACACACGCTCCACTAACAGCTTAAACAAAGTGCAAATGTAATTTCATGGATTAGCACCTTATTCACATTTTCCTGAGTAACTAGGATTGGGAATTTATAAGTGTTTAGTTACTTAGTATTTATCATTATACTTATAATGAAGGGAGAATTATAGTCCTTGTCCTACCTGTTCGGCTAACGACCATCCACCGGTCAAGGAAAACTGCCATTTTATAGGCAGTAACCTTATACCCCCCTTATAGACCGGCTTCGTGAATGAGGCCTACTAATGGTAAGACGACTTGCTCTTATACATATAATATATTAAACTTTTAATATTATAGTAGTATAAAGGTGTATTTTAGACATTTAAAATACTTGGTGGTTTAATCTATTAATTAAACTAGACTTTTAATTTAATTAAACTCAAACCATATATTTATGGATTAATAATACTCTTTTAATTAAACGCTTTAATTAACTATTAATAAAGTCCATAAGAGTTAATTTGAACTATTCAACAAAACATCATAATTCCAATTATTAAACTCAAAATTAAAACCATTTAATTAATTGTTTAAGTTATGAACCCAAGAGTTTTAGAATTCAATTCTTTTTTTCATAAAATACTTTTCTCAAATTCCAAAACTTGAGGGAAAGTTTTGTAATTCTTGAAAACCTTTGGATTCCATAACTTATGGAATTAATGGTGTTTTATGATGAAACTTTCCATGTTCCATAACTTAAGAACAAGTTATGGAATATTTTAAAACATTAACACCAAATTTTGTAACTCCATAAAAACTTTGAATCATTTTTTTTTAAACTTTCATATCCATAACTTATGGAAGTTTCAAAAACCCTTAAGATCACAACTTTAAAAAAAACTTTTGAGCTCCAAAATTTTATGACAAAATATGTAACTCCTTAAAACATTTAGATCAAACTTTTAAAACTAATAAAATAATCATATCATTTTATCTTTTACTAAATTTGACCTAATTCAACTCATATAACAAATGATTCAAATTTTACAAATAATTCGTTTTTCACAAAATAAGTAATTATCTTAAAATTTGACAAACGTCATGTTTTTTTTTCCTTTTTTTTTCAACTTGAAAATAAAACATTTGCATCAATATAACAGAAAACAACCCATGGCTCTGATACCACTGTTGGGTTTTGAGCATTCTAACACTCCTATGGTGTACATGCAACCCTATAAACCTTGGATCTATGTTTTCTCTATTATACATGAAAATATTAACTATTCCAAGGTTTCATCCTAACTAGCATATTATGAAGCACCTATACTACAAAGTTCTAGTTAGATGACATACCTTTTGATGTAGTTTGATGTCTTCAAGCTTTAAGAGCTTAGCCCCAATAGTGTGGAAGCCTCAAATGGAATCATAAATCACCAAAACACCTTGGAAGAACTTGAGAGAATATGTATGCACACTAAAATCGGCCCACTCTTATTTTCACACACTTGTGCCAATTTTGTGAGCCAAGGACCCCTTTATATATTATGGAGGATTAGGGTTACATGCATATAAACCCTAATACCCATGACCTTTCATTTACATAGGATCCATGGGTTAAAAGCTCCATGGACCATCCATGAAAGCTTAGCCCAACCTAAATGAACTTGGCCCATTCCATATATATAAGAGTCCATATTTAATTAGCTCTTTTTGATCACTTAATTAATTCTAAATTAATTCTTGATCAATACTAATTAAATAATATGATTCCATATTAACATATTAGAACTTATAATATATTAATATAAATCATAAATATACTATTCTCAAAAGACTATCCATATAAATTGTGCCTGTGAAGTGCAACCCAAATGGACCATGCCGGGTCAGGTCAAGTACATATCAAATATAGTTATGGACTTAGACATTAATCCAACAGTCAGCAGCATCAGCAGCAGCGCCGGTGGTGGCGCCGACTCCAGCGACAGCACGAGTTGCGGATGGCCGGAAGGTCAAGGCAGAGCCTCCGGTGGTGCGGAGCCGAGCATTTCAGTTGACAGCCGAAGAGGCATGCGCCGCACCCGATGTGGTGACGGGTCTGATTTCTTTTCTCTAAACTTTTATATTATGTCGTTGTGATCTTGATATGTTATGTGCTCTGTTCAGGATCGTTCCATGTGAACGACATTCCAGTCCAGGTGTTGTTTGATTCGGGTGCTACATGATCTTTTCTATCTCTTGCGCTTAGAAAGAGGTTTCCTGAGTCCTCGGGCATGTTCGAGTGCCCCCTTGAGGTTGAGATTGCGGACGACGGAACAATGCGGGCGTCATAGGTTTTCAGAGATTGTGTTCTGAGGTTGTGCGAAGAGCACTACTTGGTAGATTTGGTTCCCATACCGTTGCGGGGGAACAAGGTTATTATAGGCATGGATTGGCTAAACCCTAATGGGGCAGTGATCGACTGCACGCAAAAGTTGGTGCAGATCAGGACCCCAATTGGGGGAGAGCTGGTGATTCAGGGCGAGAGGCCACAACGAGGACCAACCTTATGTTCAGCAGCGAGGGCTAGGCGCTACCTCCAGCAGGGTTGCATAGGATATGTCGCCAGTGGTACGAGAGTTCGCGGACGTATTCCCCGAGGAGTTGCCTGGGATACCTCCGGAGAGGCAGGTAGAGTTCAGGATCGACTTAGTTCCTGGTGCTGCTCCGATAGCCAAGGCACCGTATCGGTTGGCTCCTCCTGAGATATAGGAGTTGTCTACACAACTGCAGGAGCTGTTAGACAAGGGATTCATCAGATCGAGCAGTTCACCCTGGGGAGCCCCGATTTTAGTTCTCCAAGATTGACTTGCGTTCAAGTTATTATCAGATGAGGGTCAGAGAGGAGGATGTGCAGAAGACTGCTTTTCGGACGCGTTATGGTCACTATGAGTTGGTGGTGATGCCTTTCTGGCTCACCAATGCTCCTGCCGCGTTCATGGATCTCATGAACCGTGCGTGCAGACCGATGTTGGATCGGTCTGTGATAGTTTTCATCGATGACATCTTGGTTTATTCCAAGACATAGGAGCGGCATAAGGAGCACTTGCGGGAGGTTCTAGATACTTTGAGGAGGGAGAGCTTGTATGCTAAGTTCTCCAAGTGCGAGTTCTGGTTGCGCGAGGTGCAGTTTCTTGGGCACCTTGTCAACCAGAACGAGATTTCGGTTGACCCGGCCAAGGTAGAGGCTGTGATGAGGTGGGAGGTTCCGAGGTCTCCATCTGAGATTCGGAGCTTTCTGGGACTGGCAGGCTATTACCAGAGATTCATTAAGGACTTCTCCAAGATAGCCATGCCCCTGAACCGGTTGACGAGGAAAGCCATGGTCTTTCGTTGGGGGCCTGAGCAGCATGCCGCATTTGAGACATTGAGACAGAGATTGTGCGAGGCACCAATCTTATCCCTGCCAGAGGGTATGGATGATTTTGTAGTATATTGCGATGCGTCCATCTCGGGTTTATTGATGCAGAGAGGGCATGCTATCGCTTACGCTTCGAGGCAGTTGAAGCCTCTCAAGGCGAACTATTCGACGCATGATTTGGAGCTGGGGGCTATTGTTTTCGCCCTCAAGATTTGGCGTCATTACCTCTATGGGGTTCGTTGTACCATTTAAACGGACCACAAGAGCCTGAGGTATCTCATGGATCAGGCAAATCTGAATATGAGACAACGTCGGTGGCTTGATGTGGTAGAGGATTATGATTGCGAGATCCTCTACCACCCGGGGAAGGCCAATGTCGTGGCCGACGCGCTTAGCTGCAAGGCAAAACCGGTCAGGGATATCTGTATGAGGATGACGGTTGTGACTCTGCTATTGGAGCGGATTCGGGAGGCCCAGCAGGAGGCCATGAAGGAGGAACACCGTAAGAGTGAGCGTATTGTGGGTCAGGTTTCCTCCTTTGATCATGATAGTCGTGGATTGTTGACGTTACACCGTAGAGTGTGGGTCCCATATCATGGGGGTGTATGCCAAGTATTGATAGAGGAGGCACACAAATCCAGGTTTTCTATTCATCCTGGGGCGACGAAGATGTACATGGATCTTTGTCCTGGTTATTGATGGGTTTTCAGCATTCTAACACTCCTATGGTGTACATGCAACCCTAGAAACCTTGGATCTATGTTTGACTAAGATACATGCAAATAATTATTTTTCCAAGGTTCTTATCCTAACTAGCATGGCATGGGGTACTTGAATCAAATAAAACTAGTAGAATTACTTACCTTGTGGTAGTAGTTGATTGCTTGGAGTTTGAGAGCCTAGCACCAATAATGTGGATGCCTCAAATGGAAGTCACAAATCACCACAAACTTGGAAACTTAAGAGAATAGTCACAAACTTCTTGAAATCGGCCCTCTTAGTTTACACACATCAACTAGTGCAATTTCAAGAACCAAAGCCTCCTTTATATAGTGTGGTGGATTAGGGTTACATCCATGTAAACCCTAATACCCATGTCTTTTCATTTCCATGAGATCCATGGGTTAAAGCTCCATGGAGTATCCATGGACTTTCTATGCAAGCCTAGCCCATTCCAAATAAGCATTAGACCACACTATATAAATACAAGAGCCCATATTTAATTAGTCATACTTTTGATCTCTAAATTAATTCTAAATTAATTATAGATCAACACTAATTAAATAATATGATTTTATATTAATATATTAGAACTTATAATATATTAATAAATCATAACTTATACTATTCTCAAAAGATTATCCGTAAATTGTTCGGGTGAAGTGCAACCCAAATGGACCATGCCGGGTCGGTTCAAGTACATACCAAATATAGTTATGGACTTAGACACTATCTCCAACAGTCTCCCACTTGGATAAGTCTAATAACTATAGTTGCAAGTATGACTTCAGGAACCGATCAGCAATCGTAGCTCTTAAAACTCTGTTGAACTATGAAGCGCCATTTTAGATAAGTGATCATATAATCCTCTGTTCTAGATATCAGCCGGACAAATACATGGAACATGGTCTTGCTTATTGTCCAGCATTTGTTTCCCGATTTCTGATTTGTTTGACATAGAACTTAACTGAACACATCAATTTAGTTCTGACCGGGCCCGGTACATAGGTCAAAACAAAATCATCGAGGGGCCCAGATATCGCTTCTAATCCTAGAAGGAACAGATAAACTTCGACTCATATGTTTGCTCTACTACTTGTTGAATTATACACAAAAGCATGGTTTATAACATCAAGTTACCAATGCGTTTTCGTGCAATCAATGCATAACCAACTCATAGGCAACAAATCATATCTCTAGGTTTGAAGACTTATATGATATTACCGTCTCACGATCACTCGAGATAAATTCCATGAAGTGATACAAGTGAGCGTGGTTTGAATCCAATACTCAGAACTTATGAGCACTCATGAGTGCTGTAGCCCCGCTTTGTCTAACATCTTAGACCTCTACAAGCCAACCCATGACAGTCTTGATTCATATCTACTTCCAACATATGACCGACTGTGGAGAGTTTGAATAATATGATATAAACCATAACATAATTATTCTGGAAGTCAAAACATGCAAAAAGAAATAATAGTAAACGATTGACAAAAGATAGCAACACTTTACTCATAAATAACAGCTTTTATTTATCATCAAATGTCAATTACATTTTACAAATTTCAAGATTATCTAACTACTAAAACTAATATCATCCTTCAGCCCTATGCTCCGAGCATGCTGGAGATGCTTAGCCCGAGTCAGTCCCTTCGTGAGGGGATCTGCTGGGTTCTCATCCGATGATACACTCTTTGCCACAAGGATTCCTTCTTCTATTCGATGTCTGATGAAGTGATATTTTCTGTCAATGTGTCTGGATCTCCCATGATCTCTTGGTTCCTTGGCTAAGGCAACCGCACTATTGCTGTCACAGAAAATCTCCATTGGCTCCTTTATAGCTGGTACAACTCCAAGGTCTCCGATGAAGTTCTTTAGCCATATAGCCTCCTTTGCTGCCTCGGTTGCTGCTATATACTCTGATTCACAAGTGGAATTAGCCACTGTCTCCTGCTTGGAACTTTTCCAAGTAATTGCCCCTCCGTTTAGAGTAAAGACCCAGCCCGACTGAGAGCGGAAATTATCCCTGTCAGTCTGAAAGCTAGCATCACTATACCCTACAACTCTCAAGTCCTCACTGCCACCGAGGGTAAGGACCCAGTCCTTAGTCCTCCGTAGGTACTTGAGGATATTCTTTACCGTAGTCCAGTGTGTCTTGCCAGGGTTCCCCTGATACCTGCTAACCATGCTCAAAGCAAAGGCTACATCAGGTCGAGTACACGTCATAGCATACATGATCGATCCTACAGCTGAAGCATAATGTATTCGACTCATTTTTGCTATCTCAGCCTCAGTACTAGGGCTTTATGTCTTACTCAATCTGGCGTTACTCTGGATGGGTAACTCTCCTTTCTTGGAGTTATGCATGTTGAACCTTTTCAACACTTTGTCCACATAGGTGCTTTGACTAAGTCCAATTAGTCTTTTACTCCTGTTTCTCAAAATCCTTATCCCTAGGATATAGGCAGATTCTCCAAGGTCCTTCATAGCGAAACACTTCCCAAGCCAGGACTTTACTTCCTGCAGGGTTGGGATGTCATTTCCTATGAGTAGTATGTCATCCACATACAGTACCAAAAAGCTGACTATACTCCCACTAGCCTTGATATAGACACAAGATTCATCTTCACTCCTTGAAAAGCCAAATTCTTTGACTTTCTCATCAAAGCAAAGATTCCATCTGCGAGGTGCCTGTTTTAACCCATAAATGGATTTCTCGAGCATACACACTCTACTGGGGTACTCTGTACTGACAAAACCCTCTGACTGAACCATGTAAACATCTTCAGCCAACTTTCCATTAAGGAAAGCGGTTTTGACATCCATTTGCCATATTTCATAATCATGAAATGCAGCAATGGCTAACAGAACCCTAATAGACTTAATCTTGGCCACTGGTGAAAAGGTCTCATCATAATCAACTCCTTGAGTTTGAGAATAACCCTTTGCAACCAGTCGTGCCTTATAAGTGTGTACATTACCATCCATGTCGGTCTTCTTCTTGAAGATCCATTTGCACCCAACTATCTTACGATCAGGTACATTGTCAACCAAGTTCCAAACTTGATTGTCATACATGGACTGTATCTCGCTATCCATAGCCTCTTTCCATTTAGCAGCCTCAGGGCCTGTCATGGCTTCCGTGTAGCTGTTAGGCTCATCCAGATTTACCAGTGTGTTATTACTGATAAGTGTCTCACCTTCTGCAGTAATATGAAAACCATAATAATGCTCAGGTGCATTCCTAACTCTGGTGGAACGCCTCAGAGGTATAGATTCTTCAGTCGGCTCAACAGGAGTTTCCTCCTCAGGTTGAGGGCTAGGGTTTGAGGTTCCTTCACCACTTGACTCTTGAATTTCCTCAAGGTCAATTTGCCTCCCACTGTCTCCTTGGCTCATGAATTCTCTCTCTCGAAAGAATCCTCTTCTTGCTACAAAGACCACATTATCACTGGGTCTGTAGAAGATGTAACCAAAGGATTTATGTGGGTAGCCGATGAAAATACACCTTTCGCTTCGGGGTTCGAGCTTATCGTGAGTCTCGCGTCTCACGAAAGCCTCGCAACCCGAAATCTTGATGTAGTCTAGATTGGGAACTTTTCCAGTCCACACCTCGTGAGGTGTTTTGGCAACCTTCTTTGTAGGGACCAGATTAAGGATATGGGTGGCAGTCTCTAAGGCATACCCCCAAAATGAGATTGATAGCGAAGCTCGACTCATTATGGAACGAACCATGTCCAACAAGGTCCGTTTGCGCCTCTCAGCTACACCATTCAACTGTGGTGTCCTAGGAGGTGTCAATTATGAGACAATCCCACATTCCTTAAGATAGTCAAGGAACTCAGTACTAAGATACTCACCACCACGATCGGATCGAAGAATCTTAATGTTCCTGCCCAACTGATTCTTCACTTCTTGCTTAAACTCTTTGAATTTCTCAAAGGTTTCTGACTTATGCTTGATTAGGTAGACATATCCATATCTACTAAAATCATCAGTAAAAGTCACATAGAACCGATTAGCATCTCTTGTGGCGGTTCTGAAGGGTCCACACACATCCGTGTGTATGAGGTCCAACAAACCTTCACCCCTAGCACAAGTGCCAGTAAAAGGTGACTTTGTCATTTTACCAAGCAAACAAGATTCACAACTATCATCTCACTTTAGGTCAAATGACTCCAAGACTCCATCCTTTTGGAGTTAGCCTATGCGTTTCTTGCTTACATGTCCAAGACGACAATGCCATAAGGATGCTTTATCTAAGCTAGTGGAAGAGTTAATACACAATACATTATTTCCTAGATTATCTACAACAGATACAGTTTCATACACGACATCCCAAGGTAATGCTTTAAAATAAAGAACACTATTAAAGAAAGCATCAATACTACCATTATTATTATCAAAATAAAAGGTAAAACCTTGTTTATACAATGCATGAAAGGAAATAACATTTCTTGCCATTTCTGGCGAATAATAACATTTATTCAAATCTAATGTAAACCCACTATTTAGCACTAAGGAATAAACTCCTATCTTGGTGACAGGTGAAGCTTTCCTGTTTCCCATGATCAAGTTTATCTTTCCCTGCTCCACATTCTCACTTCTTTTTAGTCCCTGCAAATCACAACATATGTGAATACCGCAACCTGTATCAAGGACCCAAGACTTAGAATGAGGTGAGTTATTAGACAATATAGTGTATATACCTGCATGGTTGGGTTTTACTTTCCCATCCTTCAAATCTTGCTGGTACTTTGGGCAGTTTCGCTTCCAGTGCGACTTTTCATGGCAATAGAAGCATTCAGCCTCATTAGGGTTAGCAGAAGGAGTGACAAAACCTTTCTTGGTTTTGCTTGAAGAGGAGCCTTCAAGGGTCTTACCCTTGGTACCCTTAGAAGGGTTCTTTCTCTTCTTCCCTTTGCCATGCCCGATTGCCAAGACATTGGCCGCAGTTGGAGTAGGAGTAGGAGTAGTAACAACCGACTTACCCTTTAGACCACTTTCGGCGGTCTTCAAGAGTCCTTGAAGTTTGCTGAGGGTGACTTCTTCCTTGTTCATGTGATATGTCATGCGGAATTGATCATAACACGATGGCAAGGAGTGCAAAATGATGTCTATTGCTAACTCCTCAGGGAAGTTCACATTCATCTTCAGTAAACGGTCCACATACCTTTGCATTTTCTGCATGTGGCCAGTGATGGGTTCACCATCCTTCATTCGGGTTGTTATCATGGAGGAAATTATTTCATATCGCTCTTGACGAGCACTTTGATGGTAGCGGTCCATCAAGTCCTGGTGCATCTCAAAAGAATAATAGTCCTCATAGGACTTTTGGAGCTCGGCTGTCATGGTGGCCATCATGATGCATGCCACTTTTGTAGCATCTCTTTCATGTACCTCATATTCAGCAAGCTCTTCAGGGGTAGCAGTTGGCTCGGGTACCTTCAGCTCCTTGTCGAGAACATATTCTTTGTTCTCATACCGAGGGACCATCCTGATGTTTCTGATCCAATCTGTAAAGTTGGACCCATCAAAGATGACTCTCCCACAAAGATTCATGAGAGAGAAGGAGCTAGTAGGGTTTGAGCCAGAAGCATTGTTATTGGAAGACATCTGAAGAGAAGAGGGAATAGATTAGATTAGATATAGAGATAGTCCTTAACAAAACACCCAAATGTAATATTAAGGCTAGGACCCAACACAATATTTTATAACTTAGAAGAGGGATGCCGTAATCTAAGCTATAAGATATTTGAAGGTAGGTGAATGACGATTCACCAATTTCCACCATCAAAAACGAAATATTTAATTAGGTTTTAAGTGGTTTAGAAACTCCTAGATTCTTTGAGATTCATTGAACTTTCTTCAATGGCATGTTTCAATCTCGAGTGTGCCCTTCAAGTTTTGTGACTGGGATGCCGAGGATTACAAAACAAGGAGTGAAGTAACCATGCAAATTACTTGGTATCCTTAATGTATTACCCCTCAATCGATGTGCCGGTTAACCACACACGCTCCATCGATACTATGATAAACATTAAGTCACCCTTTACCTACCTTGTTAAGTTCAAGTTAGTGTGCCGGTTAACCACACACGCTCCACTAACGACTTAAACAAAGTGTAAAGTGTAATTTCATGGATTAGCACCTTATTCACATTTTCCTAAAATAACTAAGATTGGGAATTCAATAAAGTTTAGTTACTTTAGTATTATCATTATACTTTTAATGAGAATTTATAAGTCCTTGTCCTACCCGTTCGGCTAACGACCCTCCACCGATCAAGGAAGCGGTGGGTGAGAGTGGACACCCATTAAGTTGCCATTTTATAGGCAACAACCTTATACCCCCCTTATAGACCGGCTTCGTGAATGAGGCGTACTAGCGGTAAGACGACTTGATCTTATACATATATAAATATTATTAAACTTATAATATTATAAAGTATAAGGGTTGAATTTTAACTTTTAAAATTCTAGGGGTTGGAACTAAAGTTTTTAATATGACTTTACATGTTTCAAAACTTGAGGGCAAGTTTTGTAAACTTTTAAAACTTTTCATTTCTCATAACTTATGAGTTAATGGTTATTAAAAATGAAGACTCTTCATTTTTTTGTAACCTATGTGTTCTTTTAATGGTTATTTATAAATGTGACTTTTGGTTATCCATAACTTAAGAACTAGTTATGGACTCCATTAAAACACATAAAGATCAAGAATTAATCTAATCAATTATTAGCACATAATTTCTATGATCTTCTAAACTCATATGTTTATGAATGTTCATATCAAAAATTTCAAGAATCGTAAGTACATATACAAAACTTGAAATTTTGATACGAGCTTTTGAACAAAACTTTGATTTTCAAGTTTTTTTTTTTTTTTTTGTTTTTTTTTTTGCATCAAGTATCAAATAAACAAACCTGGCTCTGATACCACTGATGGGTTTTCAGCATTCTAACACTCCTATGGTGTACATGCAACCCTAGAAACCTTGGATCTATGTTTGACTAAGATACATGCAAATAATTATTTTTCCAAGGTTCTTATCCTAACTAGCATGGCATGGGGTACTTCTTGAAATCGGCCCTCTTAGTTTACACACATCAACTAGTGCAATTTCAAGAACCAAAGCCTCCTTTATATAGTGTGGTGGATTAGGGTTACATCCATGTAAACCCTAATACCCATGTCTTTTCATTTCCATGAGATCCATGGGTTAAAGCTCCATGGAGTATCCATGGACTTTCCATGCAAGCCTAGCCCATTCCAAATAAGCATTAGCCCACACTATATAAATACAAGAGCCCATATTTAATTAGTCATACTTTTGATCTCAAAATTAATTCTAAATTAATTATAGATCAACACTAATTAAATAATATGATTTTATATTAATATATTAGAACTTATAATATATTAATAAATCATAACTTATACTATTCTCAAAAGATTATCCGTAAATTGTCGGGTGAAGTGCAACCCAAATGGACCATGCCGGGTCGGGTCAAGTACATACCAAATATAGTTATGGACTTAGACACTATCTCCAACAATTATTGGTGGCCCTACATGAAGAGGGGCGTAGCCTGGTTTGTTGAGAGATGCCTGACCTGCAGGAAGGTCAAGGCCGAGCACCAGAGGCCGCACGACAAGACGCATCCGTTGGACATTCCCATGTGGAAATGGGAAGATATTACTATGGATTTTATCACAAAGCTTCCCAGGACTGCACGGGGAGTGGATTCGATTTGGGTCATCGTGGATCGGTTAACCAAGAGTCCCCATTTCATACCGATCTAGGAGAGCAACTCGGCCGAGAAGTTAGCCGATATCTACATTCGAGAGGTGGTGGCTCGGCACAGAGTGCCAATCTCCGTGATTTCGGATCGAGACGTGCGGTTTACTTCCTGATTCTGGAAGAAGTTTCACGACGAGTTGGGTACTTGTCTGCATTTCAGCACTGCTTTTAACCCGCAGATGGATGGTCAGAGTGAGCGGATCATCCAGACTCTGGAGGACATGCTGCGGGCATGTGTTTTAGACTTCGGAGGTAGTTGGGATACTTACCTTCCTTTGGCTGACTCCTCCTATAATAACAGCTATCATGCGAGTATTGATTGTCCTCCTTTTCGAGATGTTGTATGGGAGGAAGTGCATGACCCCGATATGCTGGGGTGAGGTTGGTCAGAGGGTCATGGGGAGTACCGAAGTGGTACTCAAGACTACAGAGAGGATCCAACAGGTTCGGAGCAGGCTTCAGACTGCTCAGAGTCGGCAGAAAAGTTATGCCGACAAGCGTTGATAGGACCTGGAGTTCTAGGTCGGGGATATGGTACTCCAGAAAGTGTCGCCTTGGAAGGGTGTCATTCGATTCAGGAAGCAGGGCAAGCTGGGCCCCAGGTATATTAGACCTTTTAGGGTTGTAGCCCGGGTGGGCAAGGTGGCATATAGGCTGGATCTGCCAACCGAACTCAGTTCGATTCATAGCACTTTTCACGTCTCTCAGTTGCGGAAGTGTCTGGTGGACGATTCAGCAGTGGTACCTTTAGAGGATATTCAGGTGGATGACAGCCTGAACTACATCGAGCGGCCAGTGGTGATCCTTGACAGGAAGTCGAAGGATCTGAGGAACAAGAGAGTGGAGCTGGTAAAGGTGCAGTGGCAGCACCGCAAGGGCTCGGAATGGACCTGGGAGCCGGAGGATGAGATGAGGGAGCACTACCCCGAACTTTTTCCGGACTCAGCAGCAGACTTCGAGGACGAAGTCTAAAATAAGTGGGGGAGATTTGTAACACCCGATTCCTGGTACGTATTTAAATTCAAGAAATGTTGAAATTTACTCTGGGATTCAGCGAGTTGGATGCCCAACTCGTCGAGTAGACTCGACTGTTGATCGGGGGTGTAAGTGACCTACTCGACGAGTCGGAGGACCGAGTCGACGAGTAGGAGCTGTCTAGACAAAACCCTAATATTTAGGGTTTGCACCCTATTTAAACAACTTATCTCCTCCCATGTCAGCCTCCATCGTTCCTCACACTTCCAGAAGACCTTAAACTGAAGCCCTAGCCTTGTTTAATTGCTCTTAAGCCATTTTTGTGTATTTTTGGTGGTTGTGAAGCTTGAGAAGAAGGAAGGAGCTTGGGAGTTCAAGTTAAAGCTAGAAGATCTAGAGATTTTGTTCCATTTCCAGCTCATTTAAGGTAAAAAGCTTCAATCTTGACTTTCCATGTGTTTAATCAACTTAGGGCTTGTATTTTTGGTATCTTTAGGGAATTTCTAAGCCATTTTCGGGTTGTGGGGTGTAATGTGGAGATATGGCTTCAGATCTTGGACTTTGGAGGGTTCTCAAGGCATAAACGTGCCCACTTTTTGAGCCAAAGGCCCCATGCATGTATATCAACTTTGAAGCTTTACGTATAAAATGGACCCTAGGAGGCTAGATCTATGGTTTTGACGTGTTAAGACCCGTTATAATCGACTGTATAGTTTTGGACATAGAGGGACTCGGCGAGTCGTTCATGGGACTCGGCGAGTCGGGGTGTATTTTCCACCAAACCCTTTCTGTTTATGGACCAGTTGTTAAGATCGAAGGTTTCCCCAGTTGTTTAGGTTCACTAGGGACCTGGAAATCATAGGACTCGACGAGTGGATGAACATACTCGGCGAGTTCAAAGCAATGTCCCAACCACATGAAGACGGACTAGGTGAGTTCTAAGGGAACTCGGCGAGTCGTAGACTGAACATCTTCTTATGGATGAAGATGAACTCGGCGAGTTGGTTGAAGGTTGTCAGATGTGTGGTTGAAGGCAGACTCATCCATCTCTTGCTAGAGTCGACGAGTAGGGGCGAGATTATGGCATTTTGTGGAAATGGGGACTCGACGAGTAGACGGGCCAACTCGGTGAGTCGAGTCAACCAGATGTTGACTTTGACCAAAAGTTGACTTTGACCATAGATTTGACTTTGACTTAGATTGTGTGACCCTTGTAAAGGTTACGAGTATGAGTTGATAACTTAGAAGAGTTGCTATTTAGGGATTGAGGAGTCGGGGAGAGTCGATTTCCACACCGAGATCTGTACAGACACTACACGACTTCAAGGTGAGTTTCCTTCTAGTAGGGGTCGGTCTACAGCCACAATGCCGACCCACAAGTGAGGGTGATAGTTGATTGTCTTTGTGATAATTATCTAGGATTGATATGTGATATGCTTACTGTGCTTGATATGATTAATATACTTGATATGATTATTATGCTTAATATGTGTTAGCACTAGTAGGGGTGAAATAGTCCCCGGTTACCGGTTGAAAGATACCGAAGGGGAGGTTAGTTCCCAGTTACCAGTTGAAAGATACCGAATGGGAGGTTAGTTCCCAGGTACTGGTTGAAAGATATCGAGGGGGAGTCCAGCTCCCGGCTATGCCTGACAGTTACCGGTTGAAAGATACCGATGATTATGCATTATTTGGTATGGGTATGATGGGGGAACTCACTAAGCTTTGTGCTTACGGTTTTTAGTTTTGGTTTCAGGTACCTCTTCGTCTAAGGGGAAGGAGCCGCCGGTGTAGCAGCGCATTACACACACACACATGATTTCCACATTGAGTTTTCTGGGATTGTACTCTGAATTTTTATTACTATTGATGATATGGTTTTGAGACACGTTGTTCGTTTTCATAAATTGATATGCCATTGTCAGTGTTTTTGTTAAACTATTTTACAAGTTACTTAATTAAAAATGAAATTTTGGCTTTGAAAATTGGGATGTTACATGATATGTTGAACCTTAGGTAGTTGTCTTTGATTACGAATAGTTTGTAAATGACGAAGGTCCATATGACTTTGTTATGTATGTATTTACAAGGCACATTAGTGGTTCGTTATGTAATGTTGAAGTCCTAGTATTTTTTGTATCCGTCAGTATCCTATAAATAGGGTAGTTACATTAGAGACTTGTAACTTTTGGCACTTGTACGTACTGAGCTTTCTCTCTCACCGCAACTCCTCTTGTACTCATTGCAGATAAATTGAGTTGAATCAAGATCTTATTTACATCGCTGTGTTCATACTTACTCTGATTTTACTTACGATTGATTAAAACATAATTCAAACATCCTTTCAGTTGGTATCATAGCGGGAATCTACAAACTATTTGAAGAATGCTTTTTACATTTTAATCTTCATTTAATCGTATTCTTCGATTCAATATTCCTCAAGTTGAAATTCAATTATTCGTTCAATCCATGTGATCAAACGATTCTGCAT
Organism: Lactuca virosa; assembly: GCF_052849685.1. Taxonomy (NCBI): domain Eukaryota; kingdom Viridiplantae; phylum Streptophyta; class Magnoliopsida; order Asterales; family Asteraceae; genus Lactuca; species Lactuca virosa. Next base: position 267,199,079 of record NC_136426.1, on the reverse strand, counting down.
TTGTTTTGTCAATTGTTTTGTATCCGGTTTCTTTCTTTTCAAAGTTTTTCCTCTTTTTAATCAATCGAATGACAAATATGAATGTCAATACCGTGATGAACTACACAAACCTGCATGGATCTGCTACAAAAGTTATGATGTTGCTTCCAGAGCATTACGATCAATGGGCGAATCGTATGGAAGACTATCTCAACGGGAATGATGAAGATCTATGGTGTTCAATTGAGAAAGGACCTTATCGTGCTGATCTTATTAAACTAGTTGGAAATGATGGTGTTGCTGAAGTGATGGTGTTGCTGAAGACATGATTGTTCAAGGGAACAAGAAGAAGGCAAATGGTAAAAGATATCTTCATGAACTGCATGGAGCTTTACTACCAGTTGTTTACCACTATGTTCGAGGTTGTAAAACTATGAAAGATATTTGGGACACTATGAAGGATAAATACCAAGGAAATGAACAAACCAATAAGAGCTTAGTCACTCAATGCTTGTTGGAGTTGGTCGATTTCAAGCAGAAGGAGAGTGAGTCTGTCGAATCGTATTTTGATAGATTTAATGAGCATATCTATAAGTGTACTAGATATGGCATTGTTCGTACCACACTTAATTTCAATATCACCTTCATCCTAGGCTTGAAAAAGAATGGAAAAACATTTTCCAGATGATCAAAACTCAGTAAAATTTCGACACCTACTCTCTATCGAATCTATACAATATCTTGAAAGAACATGAGTCTGAAGTGAAGGAGATAGATGAAGAGAATAGTAAGATGAATTTGGTGGTCCAATGACACTTGTTTCAAAGACAACTAGGAAAGAGAATGGTTCTAATGACGAAGTTAAGGAAAATGAAGAAGGTTTTCTACTCAACTTTGATGACGCAGTTGTGTCTTATTACTCTAATAATAAGGTCAAGAAGTTCTACAAAAATCCTATCAGTGGAAACTTCAAAAACAGCTCGATGAAAAAGCTATTATCAAACTCTAGTGTTGCATAAAAGATTGTGGAGAAGGTGGAGAAGAATGAAGAAGAGAAAAAGATTGAGAAGAATCTGAAAGGTGATTCCAGTTACAGTTGAAACTATTGTAATGGGCATAATCATCTTGTGAAGGATTGCATGCTAAGGAAGTATGAAAAGAAGAAAGAGAAAGTAAAGGATTAGGCATACCTTGGTATGAAGCTTGAAGAACTTCATGCCTAAACAAAGAATATTTCATTGATGGAGAAGGGTTCTATCAATGATGAAGGATCCTATCAAATTTGGTCCTCAGGCTCTGATGACGAAGAAATGTGCTCATCCTACTCATTGAGTAATGTCGCAAAGCATGTTGGAGGTTATTCAGGAAAGAAGAGCATGGTTGGTGAAGAGTTGGTTGGTAGTGATTAGGAAGAGTCATAGAAGGAGATTGGAGAAGAGAAAGGAGAGGAGAATGAAGAAGAGGAAGAGATGATGGTTGGAAGGTACTTCATAACCACTGCTTTAAATTCTCCAATAAACGAAAAGGGACGTGATCTTCTTGTGTATCTTAATGTTCCACTCTATTCTTACCATGCTATTTTATTTGATTTTGATGATACTTGATCTTACCTAAATGATATGTTGATTTTTGTGAGTAGCGAAGCGGAGAAAACTAAGACCATGCTTTACGAAGCAAGAAATAAATTGGAGGAGAAGAACACTAGGATAGAAGTCCTACAGTTAAAAATCACAAACGTAATGGTAGATAGGGATTCATTGCGAATGGATAATAGCATGTTAGTTAAGCAACAAAATATTTACTGTAACATTGCTAAACGTTTGTATGAGAAATTAACTGATCTTTATCATTCATCTGACATTTGCAAGGAACAACATAGGAAGTTATTCCTTTCATAAATTTGAAACATGAATTAGTTGATGAAACTACTTTTGATTGCGAGAGTAAGTAGTTGAATATGACCAAGTTCTGAACGATTCTTATGCTTATGGTGTTGTTAATATCAATGATTGCTTGGATTCTGATAATTTGGTTGATATTGTAAATGATACGTTGACGGAAAATTAATAAATAAAATTTTGAAAAAAACTTAGAATTCGACACAAAGTATTTAACACAATTTTTTTTTGATATCGAAGATGATTATGATAATATCAGTTAAGTTGTGGAAGATGAACTCAAAGTTGCCTATCATTAATGTCACTTCGTTAGCTAAAACAAAGAAAATAATGATTCAAAATCAAAGTTAAACAATGATTTTTCTTCGACAAGGAAAACCGATGATTCTCAAGAGTCTGTTGTAGTCGAAGAAATAATGAATAATGAAAGTGATAATGATGACGATTCTTGTGAAAAAGAAATTCCATAAGTTGTTGTAGCTCAAGTATTTGAGGATTCTGAAGAATTCACAAAAGGTTTGAAGGAAAAAGGAAAACATTTTCTTCAATAAAACTCGGTTCTTTATCCAACTTTTATTAAAGGACTCCCAAATCAAGTTTTTGTAACTAAAGGAAATGGGGATAAAGTCAACCTAGAGTTTAATGAACTGTTAAAAGAAGATAATTCAAAAGTGATTGACGAAGGTTTTTACTCTAACCAAAATGTTGAGGAAAATAATTTGAATCAGAGGTCAAAATCTTTTCAACGTCAAAAGAGTAAAAAAATCTTCCCCCAAAGAAAACAAAAATAAAAAATGGTGTTTGGGTTGTAGAAAATCTGCTAAGCCTGATGTCGAAGGCAAATCAGAGAAAAGTGGTGATAAGCCTTTACGTAATGATTTAAACTATCAAAAGGCAAAGACTCAAACTTTCGTAAATGGTGATGAAAAATCTGTTACAAATTATGAAATTTCCAAAAAGAAATCTCAAAAGAAAGCTTAGCAGATGTAAAGAAGAGATTTTCAAAAGGAAAGGAAATTGAAACAAAAATTACCACAAACACAAGAAAAGAAGTTTTCTCAAAAACCCAAAACTGATGTTTCAAAAGAACCTTTGATAGTAGTTCCCAAAGTTGTTAATAAAAAGGTTAAGAACAAGAGTCAAAGTAATTTTTCTCAAAAGACGAAGGTTGATCAAAGTTCAAAAGAGAAAAAAGTTTAAAAAGATCAAAACAATGTCCAAAGAAACACTCAAAAGAATTTTTCACAAAATCAAAAAGTTTTTCAAAAGGAATCTTGTTTTAGATATCAAAATCGATATTAAAATCGCTTTCAACAAAAATCGCAAAAATATATTTTGCAAACAAGCATTTCAGAACCAACGAATGCTGTGAAGAAAAATGTATCATTCCATCCTGATGGTCCACGTTTTCCTAATCCTGATTCAAAGAACAAATTAAATGTTTCATTTGCCAAAGGAAAAAATGAAATGAAAAATTTCAATCATTGGTTTGAAGGAGAAGGAAGGCAATTTCAATAAAAAATGTATTCTCGCGAACAAGTAAAAAAGGCTAATGAGAATTACTTGAATGAATCGATGAGTGGAAGTACTTCATCCAAAGTATCAGTGTCAAAGGTTTCAAAGTGGAAAGAATTTAAAACAAAGAAAGTTGATTTTTCTAAGAAAATGGTTGAAAAAGAGAAAATCAAAGTTGAAACTTCGATAATGAATGATTATATTTATGTGCCCAAGTCCGATGAAGTTGATTTAATTGATAAAATCAAAACAAAAGTTTGTAGTTGGATTTTTAATGTTGCACTGCACACTACATTTCACATTAATGTCCAAGGACCCAAAAGGCCTTGGGGATCTAAATCTCTTTGAATGATTGCATGTGCTATGTGACAAGCAATATGAAGAAAACTGATATATCGATAGTGGATGTTCGAGTCACATGACAGGAAGAAAGGAAAAATTGAGAGAGTTTAAGAAGTTGGAAAATTAAAATGTTGTGCAATTTGGGAATAACTAGAAATGTAAAGTGAAGGGATATGGGAAAGTTACGAATGGGAACTTACATTGAATAGAGTCGGTTATGTCGAAGGTTTGAAGCACAACCTTATAAGCATATCTCAACTTATTGTTGGAACTGGGAATCAATTCATTTTCGATGAAGAAGGAATTGTGATATCGAATAAATAAACAAAGGAAGTCTTTTTGAAGTTGAAAAGGAAAGGAGATATGTTCACTTTAGACATAAAACCAATAGTTGGCATTCCATCTGTTTGCTTGCTATCGAAGTCTTCTTCTGACATCAGTTGACTTTGGCATTGAAAACTTTCACATCTCAATTTCAAAAGCTTAAACAAACTTGTTTTAAATGATCTTGTTCATGGTTTACCTGTTTTAAAATTTAACAATGACTCTATCTGCAGCTTAGCAACAGGGAAAACAACATCGTCAAGGTCATCCACTCGTAACTGATTTAAAGATTGTCGAACCGTTGGAACTTCTACACATTGACTTATGTGGTCATTTGACTATTTAGTCTATAAGTAGGAAGAAGTACATACTTGTTATTGTAGATGATTTTTCGTACTTTACTTTGGTTTTCTTTCTTAGACAGAAATAAGAGACTGCACAAGTGATGATCGATTTCATTAAAAACATCGAATTGATTTTAAAGAAGAAACTTCTTCGTATCAAAAGCGATAATGGAACTAAATTCAAGTATATTCTTTTCGAAGTTTCAAACAAAGAAATATGAAGGAATTTTTCTTGGATATTCACATAACACTATAGCATATATGGTGACGAACAAAAGAACACGAAGATTTGAAGAAATGTTCAATCTCACATTTGAAGATTATTATGTCAAAAGAGTACAACATGAAGTTTCAAATAAATCAATTCTTACTGAGTCAAATGTGGAATATGAACAAATGCTTACTTTCGATGTTGATTTTGATTTGCTCTTTGGAATACCTGACAGGGCTATTGATATTGAGGTCAATGTCGAAGAAAATCAAGTTCCGGAAGAATCAAAGCACTCTAATGACTCAACAATAACTGACGAACAGACAAATATATTCATCATCAACACCAAGAGTCAATGTCGAAGGGTGGCAAACTTCGACATCTAGTCAAGTGGAGGGGGATCACTTGACTTCCCAATATCAATTCGAAGGGGAGCCATTGTCTTTGCAAGCTGGTGTTGAGGGGGAGCAACAAGCATCGAATCCATTGGTTGATGGGGAGCCAAGTAGAAAAAATAATGAAGATGATAACGACACTCCGGGTAATGAAGATGATAACATTAATGATAATCTTTCTGTTGCAGAACAATTCTCTTAAGTTGATGAAACATTTGAAGATGCACATTTGGAGTATGATCAATCATATCCTCCTTTGAAGAAATGGACACGAGTTTATCCTAAATAACAAATTCTTGGTAATCCTAATTCTGGTGTATTTACACAAGCACAGATTAAAACTAGGAATGATGTTCTTAATTTTCATCAACAATATGGCATGTTCAATGTTTTTATCTCAAAATTGGAACAAAAAATAGTCAAGAATCCATTAGAACATCCTGATTGGGTTGTTGCAATGCAATCCGAGTTGGCTGAATTTGAGAAAACAAAGTTTGGGTTCTAATTCTTACACCTGAAAATGGTTTGATAGTTGGTTTAAAATGGGTCTTTAAAAATAAAATGGATAAAAAAGGTAATGTGGTTCACAATAAATCAAGATTAGTCGTTAAAGGTTATTCTCAACAAGAAGGAATTGGTTATGATGAAACCTTTGCCCCTGTCGCAAGACTCCAGGCAATATATAAATTTTTCTTTCTTATTAAAAAAGAATGACATCTATCAAATGGATGTAAATGATGGATTTTGAGCATAACATCAATCCTATGGTGTTCATGCAACCCTAATTGCTTGGATCTAGTTTTTTCTACTTTGAACATGCAATAAACTTCCAAGACTTATAAACCCTAGATCTAGCATACAATTAATCAAATTAACATATAAACTAGTGCTTAGATCTTACCTTGATTGTTATGTAGCAATAACAATCAATTCCTTGGCTTCAGAAAGCTTAGTGCCTCAAGTGTTGCACCTCTAATGGAGTCACAAACACCACTAAGCAATTGGATGAAGGAGAGAAGAAGAAAGGCTGCCCAAAACCGTCCAGAAACCCTAAGGAAATCATTCACCACGTTTTTGGGGCTTAGGGGCTCCTTAAATAGGTAGACTATTAGGGTTATCTAACAAGGAAACCCTAATTTGACTGCTTAAGCCCTAAGCAGCCCATGGACCCCTTCTGGAACATGCCTTGGACGATTTCTAATGAGCTTCCCCATAGAATTCGTCCAACCTATTATTCCAAGGTGATCCATAGCCCAATTGCAATTATCCTATAATTACAATTCCAGTCCCCCAAGTTTAATTAATCTCTTTTAGTCACTAAATTAATTCTTAATTAATTCTTGACTAATATTAATTAAACAATATGATTTCTCCTTTAATATATTATTCTCATAATATATTAATAAATCATAATTAAACCTTTCTCTCCTTAATTCATCCTACACATTGTTATGGTGAAGGCAACCCAAAAGGACCATGCTCATAATCGGGTCAAGTACATACCAAAATAGTTATGGACTTAGACACTAATCCAACAATAAAGACAATGGCTCCCCTTCAAATAAGAAAGAAAAATTTGTACTGCCTCGAGTCCTGCGACAGGGGAAAAGGCTTCATCATAATCAATTCCTTCTTATTGTGCTTGGTTTGCAACGCTAACCAATTTTTTGAAAACCGCTAAATTTAAGCAAGGATCAGTTGATCCCACTCTATTTTGAAAGAAAGTAGGGGATCATCTAATGCTTGTTCAAATTAATGTTGATGACATAATTTTTGGTTCAACTGAACCTTCGTTGTTAAAGGAATTTGAAGATTTAATAAAGAGTCAATTCGAAATGAGTATGATAGGGAAGATCAATCACTTCTTAGGACTGAACATTCATCTAAGTAGAGAAGGAATCTTTATTAATCAAGAAACTAATACCCGAAGTTTGCTTGAGCGCTTTGGAATGACGAATAGATCAGACGCGAAGGTTCCCATGGCAACCGACACTCGCTTAAGTCCTTCATTGGATAAGCCATGCGTAGATTTAAAGACATATAAAAGCATGATCGGTTCTTTATTGTATTTATCTGCACGTCAACCTAATATTATGATTTCAGTTTGTAATTGTGCCAGCTACCAAGAGAATCCCAGAAAAACATATCTCACAACTGTTAAAAATATTCTTTGATATCTACATCGAACTCCAACTCTTAAATTGCGGTATCCAATAAACACATGATTCTTTATTCAAGCATTTTTCCGATGCTGATCTAGGGGATTATCAATTGGATCGAAAGAGTACTATTGGAGGATGTCAATTTCTATACGAGAAGCTTGTGAGTTGGAAGTCAAAAAAGTAGACATTTATATCGATATCCACAACTCAGACTAAATATATTACTGCTGCAGCCTGTAATTCTCAAGCGGACTGGATCCAAAGTCAATTATGTGACTATGTGCATTTCTCATAATACAATTGAACATTCCAAAATTAAACATATCACATTTTGATATCATTTCATCAAGGATCACGTTGAGGATGACAATATCGAAATTCATTTTGTTAAAACAACAAACTAATTGACTGATCTTTTTACAAACCCTTGATGGAAAATCTTTTTCGAGAATTTTAAATGGTTTGGGAATGATGGAAGCTTGTTATATTCCTTCCTCTAAATAATTTTTTTTAATTTGAATTTTGAAGTTTTGGACTAACATTCGTTACTGGCATAATTTCATTAAGAGGTTACTATTCACGCACAACGCTACAGCATGCTTTGTTTTCAACATTAGCTCTGAATTCAACAATTGTTGCCAACTAGCGAAGTAGTAGAGAAGAACTGATATATATATATATATATATATATATATATATATATATATATATATATATATATATATATATATAATAGCGAATGGGAAGCTAAGCGGTGTGTCATGTAATAGAAAATGGGAAGCTATGGCTTGTGTCATGTAATATCGAATTAGAAGCTAAGTCTTGTGTGATAGCTTATGGGAAGCTAAGGCTTATGTGGTGTAATAGCGAATATGAAGCTTAGGCTTACGTGATGCGATAGCGAATGGGAAGCAATGGTTATCTTGACAACTATTCATTATCATTAGCGAAGGAGGAGCGCAGGTCTACTTAAGTTTCCTAACTTAGTAGAGAAGGTTTAATCCCAGATTCCTTGCACAAGTATTCGTTATGAATGACGAATGCCCAATGCTGGTGATATCCTTATTTTTATTGTTGTTTTAGAAAAAGTCAAAAATACAAAAAGATTTTCTTTATTTTTTCTTTTATTTCTAAAATTCAAAAATCCAAAAATAGTTTCTTTATTTTTGTCTTTTATTTCTAAAAATAAAAAATCCAAAAAGATTTTCTTTATTTTTGTCTTCTCATTTTAAAAAATAGAAAATACAAAAATATTTTCCTTATTTTTGCAATTGGGAAGTCCATTGCAACATATGTTGTTCATAAGCATGCAAAAGCAAAGCTAAACAGGAATCAGGAAAAATTCGTAACTCATTACTAGTTAAGTGTCCCTAAAAGCATGTTGCAACATGTTGTGGAAAGCTTGATTGACTTATTTTTTACGAAGCTTTAATAAAATTTTCTCCTGAAAATATCTTCCCAATTGGCTATATTAACAATAGTCGTCGAGCTACCTTTCTCTTCTCAATTTGAGTTAAGAGATGACTGCATTGTCACTATCAATTGTAGAGGTACAATGGATCTTATTAACCAATATTTTCCCCCTAAAGTTCTAACACTTCCACACACAAAGACACATATCCCAAGACATCTCTACTAAAAAACGACTAGGATGTAGGTGTGCCAAAACTCTGTGTTTATGATCCTAAATAATTTTTCCGTGATAAGGGTGAGACCCAACAAACTATACACCGAAGGAATTGACGGTGAAATTTTTTATTGTTAAAGATATTAATGAAACCTTATGTTTCACTATACCATTTCAAAAGTTCAAAATCTCATTTTTATTTCTTATGCGTGATCTTAATGAAATGTACTAATCCCAAGTCATTTCTTCCCAATAGATCCAACTTTTTAATTTTCTTATGAAATGAGATTTCTATTTGGATATTTACTGAGATCCTTAGCCACTTATAGCTTTTCCAAAGCTTTCTTCTTGCCACTGATCACACAAGTATTTTCTTATAATGATTCATTCTTATGTTAAGTTGCGAACTTTTTTGACAATTCAGTCACCTATGAAGCTTGTTAAAAGAGGCCCTTCGATACTTCTTAAAAAAGTATTCGATTGTAACTCACGGGAAACCACACAAGCACGTTCAGATCTCTGATGTAGAAGGAAGAATATCTTTTTCCGATATCTTACTGCTTTGATATCAAAGTTTCTTTAATATCACAGTGTCCAAAATTTTCTTCTTTTGTTCTATCTTTTTGTTTTGGAACACAAAATCACTGAAAATCCTCGAGGTTATCGATAATACTAACTCAGACCTGGATTTCGCAAAGTCTGGCTTATGATTTCATTTATTATTCCCATAAATGAATGAGGCCTAACCTTAATTGACGAAGATTGGTCATTAGTTTCTAATGAAGCTTGATGACTATTCAATTCTTTTGGGAATGACGAAGTATCAGGTGGATGTGACGTTCCATTTGATTTCTTGTGGCTCAAGAAAAAGTGCTCATTACTGTTACACGTAGCGGAAGGGGGTAATGTCATTTCAGTTACCTACTTTACATGTGGCATTGACTTATTGGATCGTTATTTAAATTTGAATTTGATGTCATTTATAAAAGAGGACGTGATCATTCAATTTCATCTTTTTGATTCCCGACATTCAAGAACCCTAACCCTAATTTGCGATCACAATTCAAAATTCTCTCGATCATCATCTGTATTGCCAACGCAACCATTGATCAATTCAATATCACTTAAGAAGAATTCTTTGTGCAAAACATGAAAGTTCAATCCAATAACCTATGGTTTAATCCGTTGATCAAATCATACCCAGAAGAATTGTAGATGCTGGTTCAAGTCATGAATGATTTTGTACCGCATACGCTTTGACCGCTTCCTTTGCCATTCCGATGAAGTGGTTATCTCTTGCTGGTTCTACCGCCATGTACAACAAAACGACTGAAATCATCACATTCCAGATGGAATCGCAAAAGAGTAAGAGGTTGAACAAGAAGCAATTCACCTAAATTCTTAAACTGTCATCTAAAGGTCAGTCCAAGGTGCCAACGAACGGAAATTTGCTCCAAATGTTCAATGAGATGTGTTATCAGCCTCCCACTACACTTGTGAGCAATTTCAAGAAGTCAAATCTTCCTGGGCTATGTAATTTCTTCTTGAGAATTACACTTCGATGCCTAACTGGTAGGGGTTTTCGTCTCGATAAAGAAAAACTCCAATTCTTCTCTGTTATGTATGGTCTTTACTATGGAATGAATATGGAATATGCTTCGTTACTATGGGTTGCATTTGCTTCATTAGACAAACATTCTAAGAAGACGAATGAGATTTCCAGTTCTCTATTTTGGAGTTTAATCTTACACGAAGTCTATAGCCAATAAGGTGTTTAAGTACCTAAAGATGGTGAGGTTTCCACATTCTCACATCTTCATATTCCCAAATCTACAATTGATGATCCGATTATTTTCCCTGCTGTTGGTCGAATTCCAGATGCCATGCTTAATTTGGTATCTCCCACAAATTTGTTACTGGTGAAATACAAAGCTTCTATCGACTCAACTTCTACAGGTGATATCCCTAAGAAGGCGACTTTTAAAGCTATAGAGGGAACTTCCACATATTCACAGGTTGGAAAAAAGATATCAAAGGTGAAGCCTTATGTTTTTGAGAAAGAGGCTTCAACAAAAAAATGTTCCTAAGATGTGTGGGAAAGGTGGATCTAAGAAGGTTATGAAAGAAGTTCTTGAAAAGTCAACTGGAGGTGGTTCTAAAAAAGAAGTTGAGAATGTTGTTAAGGGGACATATATTCCTGAGGTTGTTGTCAGGAAATCCAAGAAGTTGAAGACGAAGTCGAACTCTTCTTGTGTGGTTCTTCAAGATTTTACTGATAAAGAAGCACAAAAAGATAGGAAAAAGTTGTTGGTGTCGTGAAACGAATTAAGAAGCTTAGTGATTTAAATGATGAAGAGCCTTCTACCAAATATTCACCATCATAAAAACTTTTGAGGCTGATAGAGATAGCGAAGACACATAAGATGATTTGTTTGGGAATGATGATCAGACTTTCCACATTTCACCTAGAAAGGATACCAATGTCAAATTGGATTTCGAGGAGATACGTATTCCTGATGTCACTATGAACGCATCTGATGCAGATACAAACATGAATTCTAGTGAACCAATTATTACTTCGCTTCCAGAGCAGACAATAGTCACACCACTTCCAATTCCTATTTTTTTAGTCCAATATGGAGGAGGGTAGGACTTCAAACATCACTGGGAACTTATCTATTAAGGACTCAAATGTTAATATGGGTGAAGGGAGTTCGACATCAGCTATTGAGACTACAGTTGTTCCACCACCACCACCACAGTCATCACCACCACAAACTTCAACGATTCTACCAACATTAGTTCTAGCTATATCACCAACATTTCAAGGACTTGTGAGTTAGCCAATCATTACTTTATTCTCATCATAATTCACAGATAAAGATCCACCAATCAATGAAGATGAAAAAGAGGATGAAATGGTTGGATTTGCTAAGTTGGAGTTCAATCCAGAAGAAAAAAATGTGGATGACAATGTCACCATGTCTAGAAAACGGTACAAAATCTCAACTATAACTTATTTCCATTCTCTAATTCTTCAATGACAGTGCTGTAAAATCTACTGTTAGTGGTGAAGAAGTCGAATTCTTGTTAAAGTCACAAGAATCTAGAATAAGAACTTTGTTTGATAATACTGTAAAGGGCATTAAAGAACATTTGTCTATTCAATCTAGTACTTTCAACCATGAAATCGAAAAATTACAGGATGTTGCTGATGAGCGAAATGAGCTATTTGAGAAGCTGGCGAATACTTCCAAAGCCTCAATTGAGTCGAAGTTAAAGGAATTCACTGATCAATTTTCCAAAGAGGTCAAGAAGCTTGATACGTTTTGTGATGTGATTAAAGACAAGGTTGATGTTCTTCTTGGAGCAACTCGTACAATGATAGAAGATATTTGTTCTTTCAACAAATGTTACACTAATGAGATGAAGCTTAAGAAAGAAGAAGATGGGAAAGTGTTTGCGAACATTGAGAAGTCTCTCACTGGGTTTGAAGATACACTATCAAAGTTTGATTTTACATCAACAACTTTGAGTTCCCAATATCAGATCTCTTCAATGGTTTCATTTGTGGAATCATGCTTCAAAACTGAGTGGTCAACAATTCTTGATTTAGTCCTTAGTTTACCAACCAATGCTGCATGTCAAATTGTGAATGTGTTACAAGAAGGAGAAAGGGGGGTTGGTTCATCAAAGGATAATGGGAAAGACAAAGGGAAAGTTGTGGGGAAGGTGATCTCTACTCAGATTCCTACTTCCTTACCAATAAAGGAAATAACGACAACTTCTTCGACATAACATCTGCTCCAAATGTCAAACTGACTTATCCAAGGTGCAATCTAAGAAAAGGGTTAAGCACTGGGGAAGGAGGTTAATGTTTGTCAATATCCAAACCAGTGAAAACCTCTGATTCTAAAGACGAAGGGAAGGGTGTCCATGTCAAACTCTTAGCAGAACAAAAGAAGAAGCTGCAAGAGCTAGAAATGGAAAGACTCTGGAAATTGAAAAACATTATGAGGCAAAGAACGAACAATCGACCAGGACTTAATAAGGGTGATCCTAAAAAAGTTTGGTGCTATGATACATTTGAAAGAAAAAAATTTAGTGAAGAAGAAGATTTTATTGCAAATCCAAATAAGAGTAATGACATTGAAGACACTGAGTACAATCAACTGGATTCCCCAGTTAATCATTCATTGTTTGTCTTTCTTCAGTTCAAGCTTGCAGAAAATTATAAGGATAATGATGAGTTTAAGAAGCTGAAACTTCATTTTCATGTTGTGCTTGGGAATAGTGAAGAAGAAGTATGGTCCCTTATAAAAATCATCAAGATTGTGTCGATTTCTGTTGATGCATTTTTTGAAGGAGTTTTACAAAATTATAGATACAATGTTCTTCGAGCAAGAAATGTATTATTTGATTTCACTATTGTTGATTTCCCACTGATGAATCTCAATGATCTGATTACGGTAACGAAGCTCATGGGTGATTTGAGCAAATCCCAAATACAGGATAAAGTTTCGTACATTGTCAGATATGCACACATAAAGACCTTCTTGGATGCTTATTTTGCTGACTTGGCTTTGATTGATATTGATCTCTCTATCGCCTTCAATAGAAATTCGAAAGTTCCTAAGGATTTGTCAAAAGGAAAAATGAACATTGAAGAATATGAAGATGGAGAAATTATTCATAAACCATTGGGAGTTGTGTTCCTGAGCAGAGGCAAGAAAGGAGGAAGGAAGAAATTTTTGTTTCGTACCGATGATGTAGAAAGATACATCAACAAAAATTGTTGGTAAGTTCTAGAGGTTTTGACTTTGTTTGTCTTGTTAAAAGAGGGTTTTTATATAAAAGTGAACCGTTATTAGATTCTATAAAAATGTTACTTTCATAATTCAGAGTGGTAAAAACAACAATGAGGAGTGTCATCCTAACCTAAGTGTAAATGTACTTGTAATCCTATACAAGTCATCATAAATTTTGTGTTGTATAATACTCTTAAGTGTTTATTTTATTTAATTAAAACACTACACTTAATCCTAATTTAAGAGTAAATCCTTATACTACATATAGTTCTATTCTAACTTGTATTAGTATTTTTGAAGAGAATTTTGGGCAATGTGGAATTATAACCGAGCTATGGTGAGTTTTATAAAAAGTAATTTTTTAAAAATGTAGAATGTTTGCAAGGAAAAGTTTGTGCAAGTATATAACCAAAAATGTTACTGATATGATTTATGTGTAACTCATACTTGTAATCGGATACAAGTTTTCATGTTAAATTTACTTATGATGAATAAGTAAAGATCAACATATTTTCATGAAGTGGAATATTAAGTGTTTATTCTATGTAAATAAACACTAACAATTTGTTAACATTCTACATGTGAACCTTTATACTACATACAACCTTGCCGAAATTTGTATCAATATTTATATATCCGTGATTTTGAGTAAATAATCGAGCTGTAACTTGTTCACGCCTCCGTGAAGCACAATAAATAGGGTGGTGCTTGTTGTCCCAACGACGCTTCATCGACGTCGTGAATAAACAATAGGATAAAAAAAAGAAGTTATCGTTTGATGTGTCTCGTCACACGAAGGTTGTAGCTAGCAACCATACGGACGAGTGTGTCAACCCGTATAGATCTGTACACAAAATTCTTCACTTACAAAGGATTAACGGTTATTATAGAGAACTTCACTAAGTTGGTGTTCTTAGTTTGATGAATGAGAAACTTCCACAATTGTTTATGTTTGGAAACTTTTGGTTATAAAGCTTAATAAAAGTCTAAAGCTACAAAAGTCTTCCTATCGAAGTTTTAGCTACAATTCACAACTGTTTATGTTCGAAAACTTTTGGTTGTAAAGCTTAATGAATCCTAAGTTTAAAGCTACAAAAGTTTTCTTATCTAAATCGGGCAGCATAACGAATGCGTTTTGACTAAAACTAGAGTTCAACCTAAGTGAAACCAACCAAAACCTTAACAATCTAAACCTGTACAACTATAGTAGTAAAATAGGTGCGAAAAATAATGCAATTTAAACATGTACATACACAAGGAAAACATTTTAACGAACACATATAACATTTTAGTTTATGTTCTTTTGATATATAAATGTATATATATACAACCATTTATGTAACGGAGCATATACATACATATATATGTAAAACATTTTTGTATAACAAGATATATATGTACATATTTTATTTTCATTTGGGTGATAAAACATGTATATATACTTAAAAATCAACACCTATATACAATATCTATATCACTTAAAAGCCAATTTAACCCAATGAGACAAGGCTGGGAAATTAATCTAAAATGTCTATTTTGTCCCTTTTTAGAAGAATTCTAGAAAAATCATCGGGGGTTGGAATTAGGATCCGTCAACTCTAAAAGCTTATAAATTGAGTATAATTTGTCCATGATTTTTGGCCTGACTTTATGTGAATCCTAACCAGGGTGAAAATGTATGTTCTTACAGACTGGTTCGAAATGTTTTGAAATGATATGCAGTTTTGTAAAAATCATCATAAATTGTTGAAAAATCGTATAAACGTGTGCAAGTAGTCCCTGAAAAGGTATTAATCTGAAATACTTGCATATTCTACAGTTTTGCAAACCATAAGGTTTAAGAAGGGCAAAACATTTGTTGAACAAACCCTTTATTTCATCCAAATAGAAATCATTTAGCTTAGAAATGTTTAGAGAAATAACTTGTATTTATAGTTAACCAACCCTTTATTTCATCCAAATAGAAATCATTTAGCATGTATTCTCCCCTAAAATTTTTAAACCATAAAATAGGGTCGTAGAAACTCACTTTTGTCGCATAACGTTATTCGGTTCGAGAAAGATTTGTGAAGTTTCTGGTTCCAACGAAGCTTCAGATTTGAATGATTTTTTGGATGTCTTAACAAATAAAGACATACATTAACAATAAGTTAGACTTTTATCAAGATTTAACTCACTTAAAACAAGTGAGTTTTATGATAAAAAGGAAATATAGAAATCATATAATCACCTACTTTTTCTTGGATCCAAAATGTGTTACCAAAAGAGTGTTGAAACACAAGGATTCTAAGGAATTAGATGAAGGTTTTCTTGGGTTTATTGACACTCGAAATATGAACCTTATGGGGATGTTTAGATCTTGAAATATGAAAGCCAAATTGGAACATTTTGTGGGTTGTATAACACTCGGAAAACAGCCACTGTTTTAGGTTGTTGCTATCACGAAAATCACAGCAAAGAAGCAAGAAAAAGAGTAGTCTAGCTAATGTTTTTAGTACCCATTTTAATGCAGCAAATCAACTAACTTTGAGATGTAATTTGAGGTGAAAATACCAAGAAAAATGAAGGTTTGGGGGGCTGAAATGGTGGCTGAAAACCCTAGAACAGCAGCCTTGTTTTTGGCCTTCGGTTTTGGTAGATCACGAAGAAGAAAAGAGTGCAGAAAATGGGTTGAGTTTTAAGTGATGTTTATGTGAATTCCAAAGAGAATTTAGCTGAAATATGAGGGTGAAATGAGGAGGAAGGTGTTGACATTATAGGGTAAGGAGAGAGGTGTAAAATATCTTCTAAATATTATCCAAGATCGGATAGAACTTACCTTGCAACTTGTATCCCCACTTGCAAATTTAGTTAGTTAGAGATAGGAGTTAGTTACTTGGAGATAGGAAGGTAGTTTAATAAGTTATAGATAGGAATGGTGACTAACTTAGTTATTTAGTCATTTTTAGGAAGAGTAGGGAGCAAGTTTTCTAGATTTAGGAAGGAAACAATCTTGCTTAGTGACTTAACGTATTAAGTGCATTAGTTAAATGTTCTTAACTAAAATATTTTAAATTATCAAATGGTTTAAACACACTATTTCTCTTATTATGTCATTTTAAGTCATTTTTATGTTACGATGTAACATCCCATTTAAAATAGAATAATTTAAAATAATAAACCCAGGACCCCGAGAAATAATTATTATTACTATTTTATATTATTATAGCCTAAAATCAAATAACAATTAGCTGGGAGTTGGTTTCGGGAAACCAAATGACAAGATTTGAATCTCCAGGGGTTAAAGTGTAACTTTGGGACTCAATTTGAAAATATTTTCATAAGGCAAGGGGGTGTTTGGTATTATTTGTATTTAATATGTAATGATTTAAGGAAGCAGGGACTAAAGAGTAAGTTATGGGCCTAAGCTGAAAAGAAATTGTCATGCAGAGGCCATTTGGTAAAAGATTGGGTCAAAGTTGAAAGGATTTTAAGGAGCCAGTGTCTAAATGGTAATTATTGGACTTTGTTTGAAGAGATTGGAATGGGAGGGACTAGTTCTGTCATTTTCTCTATGTGTTTGCATGGAACGGGGTATTTAACTATTGATTGCCTGTCAACAACCCTAACCCTAGACACAACATCAGCCGCCACCCTTATACCTCCCCATTCCCAGCCGCCACCCTCACGATGTTGCCGACCTTGTATCCCCATCGTCGGCTGCTGCCACCTTGACGAGTTCGAGCACCAACCACCGGCGTTGCCACCGTGTCGAAGATGGAACGCCATCGTCAATCGCCGACAACAGCAACCACCAGAAACTGCCGCCCTTCTCCTTCTCTTTCTTCTCAGCCACCTTAGCTTCTTCTAGCCCGTCGTCGGACGTCGTCTATAACCAGGGAAAACCACAGGGACCGACGTTGCAGTCGTGGGAGGACCGGTCGAGCTGCTGATGATGGGTTTTGTCTTTGTGGACGCCGCCATGCGACTGTTCCACCGTGAAGCTGCTGCCAACGCCATTTGCCGCCGTCAGCCACCGCTGTGGTTCGTGGTTCGTGATGAGGCCGCGAGTGCGTGTGGTTTCTATCGAAGAGGAGTCACGAAACACCACTATGGCGGTCGGGCATGGTGGTTGCCGCCGATAATGGAGTTGCTGCCGTCGACCGCCGCTGCTGCCGGACTTCTTGTGTTACCATCGCCACCAGGTGGGTAGCTGGGTTTATTTCGCAACAGAAGACGTATTGATGCGTTTTTTTGTTGGGCGGAAGTGTAAAAAGGACCACCATGACCGCCAACCATGGTGGCTGCCACCATCTACCACCACTTGCCGCCACAGTGTGGCTGTGTATGTGTTTTTATTAGATTAGTGTGTGAGTGTCTTATTCGGATTAGGTTGTAAACTGTAATCAATGCAGGGATAATAATAGAAAAACTTGAAACCACCACCGTGAGGTGGTGGCTGCCGCCACCATCCACCGTGTTGGGTGGCGGTGTGCCTCATTTTTGGTTTGACTCGTTTGGGGATGTTTGGACAAAGTGTGCCCAAAGAAACCCTAGTGGGCCCAATAAAACCCTAATGGGCTTAATGAAACTCTAGTGGGCCTAATGGACCCAATACAGTCCTAATTGACCTAAAAGCCCAAACATTTGATTAATGGGCAAGTATTGGGTTGGAAACCCTAATTAGGGTTTGGAAAACCCTAATGGCTTGGAACCCTAATTTTGGGGAGCACTTGAATTAATTAACAAACTCAAAATATTAAATTATAATCATTGGCAAATTCACTTAAGGCAATAATGGACTTAATGGATTAAGTCCTTAATGGGATAAGTATGAACAATTAACCCTAATTGTCATTTCTTGAGAAAAACCCTAATTTCACTTGGGCCGTGAGCTGGGCCTTTCTATTGGGCTTTGGTGATTAGACTATTAATGGGCTTTCCAAGAATAAGTAAATGGACTAAATAATTATATGGGTTTTAGGATAAGACCCATGTGAGAGTCTTGGGCCCAATTTGGAAATTTGGGCCACAGATGGGCCATAATTGGGCCTTTATGATTATGTGATATTCGGCCATGGGAATACCAAGAGTTTGGACTAGAATAATTGAATGGGCCTTAAGGAAAGACCATGTAGAGGTCTGGGCCCAATTTGGAAATTGGGCCATGTGTTGGGCCTTGGCCCATTACTTGACTGTTAGACTTTTGGTGTGTGAGTTGGACCTTGGGCTTGGAACCCAATTATTAATTGGGTATTGTTTGATGTTGACAATTTGGGAATCTGTCAACCAGCAGCGGGAGTTATATTCGCGGGACCTCAGCAGTGCCAGGTGAGTTATCCTCACTATATCAATAGGGTCTAAGGCACCAAGGCCGACCCTTTATGGATTATATTCGGATTATTGCATGTTATGCCTACCAATTTAGATCCTGGTAGTTAGGGTGGTGATATGCTATGCTTTAGTGACCCAGTTGGGTCGGTATCCTGGTATATAGGATGATGCTATGTTAGTGACATGTTAGGTCGTTATCCTGGTTATAGGATTGTTGCTATGCTTTGTGATCTGTTAGATCGGTTTGACTGTTATATGTATACATGCTAGTGTTATATGATATCTATGTGCACATGATTGTCCTGGTTATAGGATGATGCTATGTTAGTGACCGGTTAGGTCTGTATCCCGGTTATTGGGATGTTGCTATGATTGGTGATCTGTTAGATCGGTTTGACTGTTATATGAAATGAGCTAGCATATGATATTTATGTGCACATGTTTGTTTGGTTGGGTGTTGGGTTGACTGGGTCCTGCTTTGTGCTGTAGGCCAACATACCCAGGGCAGTCCGGATAAACTGAAGGCCCTGCAAAGGGATTCAGTCAGGCCGAAGGCCCGACAAGCGGTCCGGATAGGTTGTAGGCCCTGCGAGGCGGTCCAGACGTGTTGAAAGGCTCGGAGAGCGGTCCAGATAGACTAAAGGCCTGCGAGGCGGTCCAGTCAAGCTGACGGCTCATTATGCATGCTGTCTGTATTGTTATATGATATGGTTATATTTGTATGGCGTTGGTATTTTCGAAAAACTCACTAAGCTTCGGGCTTACATTTGTTGATTTTGTTTCAGGTACTTCTGATGATCGTGGGAAGGCGAATGCGTGATCGTGCACCTCCTTATATTTTCATGATTTGATTCTGGGGATACTCTGATGCTCAATCTATTTTGAAAAACAAATTGTAATAACTTAATGGTTTTAAATGTTTTAAAAAAATTTAAATTGGCTTGATTTTTATGGGTACGAATCCATAACTTTTCATTTTATTATATCATGATACTCATAAATATGAATCTATATGTATCAATGAAGTTTATATGTATTGATATTTAAATGTTTATATTTGATTGTATTATTTATAAACATTTGGATACTTTCAATTATGCCTCATAATAATCCATTTTATATTTTTATAAGATAAATATATGATTGATTTCCCCAAGGTAATATTTGTTGATTTTTAACTTCTTGAACCATAATGTTTAACCATTTTTCGTCGTTTTGGTTCGTAATGTAGTCAACTTGTGATTCCTCAAAACTATTGAATACGAGTTCGTAGATGGAATTTAAGTTACTCATTAACCGGAGACATCTTGAAATGGAATTTAAAATTCCGTATTCAAATGACATTATTTGATAGATTTCACGAACCGATTTTAGTTCGTAATAATACGTCATAAAAGAATTTATCATTATTCACCAGTTTTATTTTCACAAGACCTTTTCTAAATAAACGTGTTAAATTCTTTAAACCATTTTTGATAAACTACTCATATTTATTAAAATAAATATATGGCATCCTATAATTGTTCCTATTTTTGCCAAGTGTTACACACATCAACAACTATAAGGGAAATTTGAATGAAGACAAGGCGGAGATTAGGAAGATCATCTTATGGTACATGGAGATTATAAAAGTTTTGTTGCAAACTATAAAGATACTACGCTCAATTTGAAGATTCAACATTGATCGCAAAGAGGGAGAATGTATAGTCTATATATGTGGTGATATGCCGAATCTTAGGTAGTTGACTTTGATTGCGAATAGTCTGTAAATGACGAACGTGCATATGACTTCATAATGTATGCATTTACTAAGAACATTAATGGTTCACTATTTAATGTCAAATTCCTAGTATTTTTTGGATCTGTGAGTATCCTATAATGTCACACCCCCAAACCAGACGGCGGAAACGTCCGGGGGTGGATGATTTCATTTGTACTATCACAACACATACATCATAGTAATCAAAGTACAAACAAACACTGTATTTAAAAAGTATAAGTATTTACATGTGTTCAATCATTGTATATTGAAACCAAAATAGTTATATAAAAGAAGAAGATAAGACTCAAAATAGCTCCATCTTCTCAAAAGCTCGGGGAGTACCTGTCTACTGATTCTCTGAGAATACAAGTAATTTGAAAAGAGAGTATCGACATAAACTTGAGTGAGTGCATAAGTGTTTATGTTTGAAAGAATGTTTTCTGTTTCTTGAATATGTAAGCTGATCCAGATAATCCTATATTTTCTGCTGTATATGAAAAGTAGTTTTAATCACATAAAACTGTTCTGTTTGTAAACCAATGTTCTGTATTTGTATTCCTTTTGTAAAACTTGCAACTGTGAGAGTGTGCCTGGCTTCACCAGCTGTTATTGAATACTGAGATGTAATATTGTAAAAACTGTATCATGGTGAACTGGTACTTTGAAAATGTACTTACGTTTAGTTAATTATACACTAACGTATTGTTAATATCTTTTTAATGAGTTATTATAACCATACTGACGAGATGGCCTGACCCAACGCTATGAATGCGTTAAAACTGTTGATAACAACTATCACTCGTAGGCGTTTAGCTATATTTTCTAAATGAAAATATAGATCTATACACACTTTGTTTCGATCCCCGACTGGAGGTTTTGGTTATAATGTCAGGAGTTTAGCTATATTTTCTAAATGAATTTAAACAACCTAAATCAAATGACTCATAAAAAGCATATAAACGTTACATGTATAATAGTTATGAAAACCCAATCATTCCGAAATGAATGATTGACAGTATGTTCTTGAATTAGTATTCTTAACATGTATATGAAAGATGTATACTCTTGATTAGTATTGAATCAAACCTTTGTTCTTGTAAAACAATGTACTTTAGTATACGTGAATCATGAATTAATGTTCTGTGAATCATAAATTATACCTATTATAATTTATATGTACTTTCTGAATTGATACTGAGTATTCATGAATGCAACCCTTTGCTCAACTTTTGGACGGTGATTCAAATGATGATTTGATATAGGATGCTTAGTTCCACGAGTGAAATCCCGCAAGAAAACAAGTCCTATATAGTGATTTGTATAGCATATATGCATCCAATTAGCTAAAATAATCATAGGAATGATTAGAATCCAGACTAATTTGTAAGTATAACTTACAAATTGAAGTGTTTGAAGCTAGATTAGAGGCTGAAATGTGTTTACGTCCAGGAGTTTACGGCCAAGAGGGTTTCGAGACTGTGGCTTGAGGGAATGAATAGGGCTACGATGGTGTATCCAAAGAAAAAAGATGCCACGTCGGTGACTTTAGGGATGGAAGATAACAACGATGAGTGGGTCAACCCTCATGAAATCAATCCACAGTTGCTACCTTTCTCTCCCTCCCTTTTCTTTCACCATAATCATCTTCTTATTCACTCACAAAATTTTCAACATGAAAATCGTTGTTTCACATTTCAGTCGTTCATATAAATCCCCGATTATTCAATTCGATTTCGAACCCTACCTAAATCATCATCCTGGAAAAACCCTATCACATTATCCCTAAAACGCCCAATAGAAAAACCCAGATTTAAATCCCTACTTTATTCAGATGATGATGATGTTGAGAACATGGATGAAGTCGCACCTTCTTC
Organism: Lactuca virosa; assembly: GCF_052849685.1. Classification (NCBI taxonomy): domain Eukaryota; kingdom Viridiplantae; phylum Streptophyta; class Magnoliopsida; order Asterales; family Asteraceae; genus Lactuca; species Lactuca virosa. The sequence continues at coordinate 267,176,525 of NC_136426.1, read as the reverse complement.
ACCTTTCGGTTCGACTTCATGACATTGTTGATTCAAAGTTTTAGGTACTATTTCTTGATATTGTTATCCTCAGATCTCTTCAACTATCTTCAATCGATCGCTTCATTGTTTTCAATCAATTTCATTATCTTCAATTGATCGCTTTTTCTTCCATCACCATTGGTCATCTTCTTCTTTATTCGATTCCCAGGATTGATTCATGAAATCGATTTCATAAAATCTATTTACAAAATTGAAATAAAGCACAATGCTTTTGATATCATTTCTTTGGGAAAACTCAGGTATCGAAGAAGAAATTGAAATAAAGCACAAACATCAAATGGTTCCCCCATCTTCCCCACGTAAAAAAGAAGTAGTTGAGAAGCCAATCATATACAGGTAATAAGAAAATGGTCTCATAGACTTGATAAAACTTAACTTAACAAACTACTGTTGATAATTTCAAGTGACATAGCTGCCCATTGTAATTTTTATGTTCTTATTGTCATATTACTACAACTATACAGAGAGCTTAAAACAACAATCAAGTATATTGAGTTAATACTATGTTTGTGCCATTATTTTGGATTAGAATTACAATGTTATAAATCCTGGATTTTATATGGTATTTTGTATAACTATTCATCAATTTTATTCCTATATTTTATGAAAAAGATAAATTTTATTAAATTATATTGTATTGATTTGATTCCATGATAAAATTTCGTTTTCATATTGACAATATTACATTTTTTACAGTTGCTCGAAACCTGGTGAATGCCATGTTGGATCCAATGTAGATTTTATTGAATTTACTTGGTTGTTCCTGATTACAGGCGCATCAAAAGGAAACAAGAGGTGAACGCTAAGGAGAAGAGGTTTAGTATATCAATTATATTTATCATGATTAAAAGTAGTCCAGGTTATTTATTGCTGGCTAAACTGTTGATCATATTTGTGTTTTCTGAAATAGAGCAGCCATATTGTTGCACTAAAGGTGTTGTTCAAAAGCCAACTCAAACAGTCTTAAAGAAGTGAATTTGTAGGATAACTCTACAAGGAGCTCCAAATATGCAAGCACTTTAGTGAAAGACGTGCTACATTGATGGACTTAGTTGTGTAGTAGAGTTTAAAGTGAAGATGGGACAAGAGTATCAGTCTTAAAGAAGGGTATTCCTGTTTAGAAAGATTCATACCAACCTATATGGAACACCTCTTACCAAAAGCCCTTGTTTCATTACTCAAAATTTAACATTCTCTCACTGTTAGTGCCATTTATTTTGTGATTCTTGTTTGAGCAGGTGCAGATGTCTCAAGTGGAAAAGCTCAAAGCTTGCAGTCGATATCAAAATAGTTTTTTGCGTCAGTAGGCATAGGGAATAGGATTTTTATAGAGAAGCTGGTTCATAGTATACATTTGTCATATTTCCTTTATTCTTTTTATAAAGCATATTTCACACTTTTAGAATTTTATTGTTGGCAAGTATTGTGCATGTTTTAGTAAAGCTTTTATTTCACACCATCCATGACCAAGTATGCCATATTTTTTTCTTGTTAAAAGGTGATGATCATAGAATAATGATCTATTATCCAAGTGCAGCAGGGGGTGGCATGAAACAATTGTTTAGAAATGTGAGTTTTTATGTGTGATTATGTGTTCAGTAATTAATTTGTAATTACTATGAATAGATGTCAAAAGATGTATAAAGTTAAAATGGCTTTATAGTTGCAAGTATATTGTTCAATTTGATATTTTCTATGTTTTATTAAAGATAAATATCAAACCATGTTTAAATAAAATTTGAACTTTTATGGGTAATATGTTGCTTCATCAGCAAGGGCTCTATTATATTGTCATGGGAAGCATGTAATTCATAGATATATAAAACCAGAGAATCTTGTAATTGGTGCACAGGTGATATGTATTATATTGTATTGTTATTATAAAGTGTTTTACAATTAATTATCTCCCACCTGAAATTGATAAACCATTAGTATTATTATTGTATTTATCTGATAAGTCGCATAAAATTGATGGGCTGCTATATGAATGTGTTTTTGCAGCTGCACTTGCGGATATGGGTATGATAAATCCTAGAGTCATTACTTCAAATGCACGGGGAATATCACAAACTGTTAATAGACTAATTGATACCAACAACTCCAACCGGCACCTTTCTAATCATTCTCATCACCCATCACGAGTAACTACACTACAAACAACCCATAGGTTTGTGTATATGTGTGTGTTTAATAGTACTTATCTGCAGTCTTTGATCTATTTCTCTACAAGTTTTGTGTTTATTGTCTGTGTTCATCATCATTATCTGTTTCAAGTCATACCAGATATGATACCAACTTTACTTAATTACAAAGGGGATCTAATTATGTGTACATCTAAAACACATCTGGTTTCCATTTAATAGTATATATTTGCAGTCTTCGATCTTCTCTTTGTTGACAGTGAATATAAAAGGCAAATAAACTTATGGAGAATTTTAATTGAGATTTTCTATAACAAAAATTCTAAATCTTTTATTTAATTTAAAATATAATTTTCTATATAAAAGAACGAGAATGGCATACTGGTGTCCCTCCATTTCCTTCCTCATCTTACTCCACCCGGTGGTATTTTCCCTAAAACAGGAATTACATCATTTTGTCCCCAATTCCCATTTTTCCTCTGCTCCTCTACCAACGACGCAAGAATGGTTCCAGAGTGTTATCAGTCAACTTTTTCAATATGTGAGTTGTTGCATCTTTAGTCTTACTTACATTTATGACTTCTAACTTAATTTATATACCTGTATGTGGTGTTTATAGAGAATTATATAGTGTGGTGGAGTTGTTGATGATGACATGGAAACATCATTGTTACGCAGCTTCTATACGTTGATGTTATTGATCCAAACAAGGTTTGACGAAACCTAGATCCATGTCTTTCCTAATTTAAATGTTGTAGAGAATTTACGTGATGCATCGAACATAATTGACAGTATATTGTGATGTATGTGAACTCTCATGGAGGATTGCTGGTATGTCCATCTTTCACACCATGAAGAATATGTGAACTAAGAACGTGTCCCTTAATAGCAATGTAGTATCAGTTTATATAGTTAGGGAAAAAACCTTAATAACAATGTATTATCAGATCCCCTTAATATCAATGTATTACGATTTTCTGATAACTTCGTTGACATGACGTTATTGGATGAAATTGATTTTTTGGTATATATTTGTTTCCGTATTTTTGTATTATGCGTAAATGAGTATCATAAAGGAACGTCATTGATGCATATCATAAATGTTGTTGAAGTATATGACATGCAAATGCGTGTCATCTTCATTTATGAGAGAGGATTTAATGTTACGCAATGCACGTCATAAATGTGTGTCGTAAGGTTACGACACGTAAATGTGTGTCGTCTTTCTTTATGACAAGGATTTCCTTGACATGCAATGCATGTCGTAAGTTTACGACGCCCAAATGCGTGACGTCTTTATTTATGACATGGCCTTCCTTGATACGCATTTGTGTGTCATCTGTGACTTTTACGACACAAAATGTGTGTCATTAAAAAGTATTTTTGTAGTAGTGCCTCATCTGACTTTTCATTATTTTTACTCTTTTCCTTTTCAACTATTTCTGAGTTTTTAATAAACAAAGAAATTTATTTTAGTTTTGTCTTGTATTCATAACTGAATACAAAACATATATGTGAATATATATATATATATATATATATATATATATATATATATATATATATATATATATATATATATATATATATATATATATATATATATATATATATAGGAACTTCTATCTTGTACACTTAGGTAATTCAATCAATGTTAAACTTGTTTTATTGACTTCTTGTGCTATTTAAGGGTTGATTTAAGTATTCTAAGCTTGAGTATGACCAAGGTTGAGGTTAGGAATGAGTCAGCGAGTCACATAGTGATAAAACCGGGCCATACACACCTTTAGGAGGAGTGTACGGCCGCACACCCACCTCTTGGCAGCACACTCACTTTTTGGCAGCACACTCTCACCCCTATATATAGGGTAGACCCATTTCCTTTCATTCCTTTCACACCTTGGCAACAGACCACACCATTTCTCTCAAGCTTCTTCAACCACAAACCCTCCAAAGCTTCAAAAACGTGAGTAATTCATCCTCTAGCTTGCAAACCATGAAAGACCACTCTATCTAAGCCTTAAGTGTGTAATATTCGTCATGTTCTTCGTGTTTGGAAGTGAGTGCGGCCGCACACCCCCTTAAGGTGGCCGCACACTCTTAAAAGACCCTCCAAAGTGAGAGTTTGACTTCCATATTCGAGTTGGACATGACCCTAGCTTTGCTACACCTTGGAATTGGCATTTTGGACATCATCATGTAGGGTGTACGACCACACACACATGTGTACGACCGCACACACCCTTGTGCGGTAGCACACTCCTTTGTGCGGCAGCACACTCCTGTGTGCGACCACACACACATCCTAGGGCCGCAAACCCACTTCTAGGACCCTTAACTTGCACTACAATTGAGTATAGACCTATAACACTTCATGGATGCAAGTATGGACCTTGAAACACCTCAAATACACTTTCTAACATGAGTGTACGGCCGCACACCCCATGGGCCGCACACCCATGGCCGCACACACCTTTAAGGTGGCCATACACCTCCCTCATGCAATCCTTTAAAGTCCTAACACTTACTGCAACTAGTACCAAGGTCCTAGAGTGGTTCTCCATTACATCTAGTGGTGAAATACCTTCATTTGACTCCTTTATATGTCATCACGTGTTAATTAGGATCAAATTGTGTTCAAGTCTTCACTTGAACATCTAGCCTTCCGTATCGATCCTTCAATCAAACCACTAACCCGAGGTGAGTTCATACCCCTACATTTTCCGTGTTTTTAATGGTTTTAGGGGGTAATACAAGCCAAACTCAAAGTATTTTATTAAGTTTTAAACTTATTAATACAGTTCAATGATTTCCACGTTCAATAAAATATTCCGATATTTTACTCTTTTTGTATTAAGTTGAGCAAAAGGGAAGCTTTTATTTTGGAAATCTAACTTCATGATTTCAGAAAGGTTTTTACAAAACATTTTTTCATATCAACTCTAATAAACTCTAATGGGTATAGTTTGGGATAACCCTCTAGGCAGCTTTTACCAAATCAGATTTCATGAATGAATATATATAAACTATGACATATTTAGTTTATGTTATATATTTTCTCAGGAGTATAAAATACAATTATTTTATTGTTTTATACTGTTTCTAGCGCGTAAACTAGATTATACAGAATTGTGAGGCTCTACTTCAATACTGTACCCTTAGGTGTACAGGGATAAATCCTTTTAGTATAACCAGAGTCTCCTGGAGGGAGAGCGTGGGATTTGTGAAAAGATCTATTCGAGACTCACAATCCCACACCTGAACTGCTAGCTACAGTTAGGCAGGCATGCCTGGGGTGAACAAATTTCATTTAGCTTAACGCCTGAAGAACGTTGTAAAGGTCTCTCGGTCATATCAATTATGGTTATACGACTCGCAAATAAGTATAAACTAACTTTGGTTTACGGACTCTATTCTTCATTTGTTTTATTTTGAGTAGTAGAACTACTTTTATATATATATGCTGATAGTAATCAGGGATTTCTAAACTGGCATCTCTACCTCTAGGACGGATAACCTGTTTTTGGGGAAAAATATAGGATTTTCCCAGGATAACACTGGCATTTCTAAAACTGATGGTCTATTTTCTACTAATGAATGTTCATATTCATTCCATGACTCCTTGGATTGTGTGTACTTGGTGCGAACCGAGAAGTCATGGAAGGAACGAATTTTCAAACCTGCTTTTCATAAGAAAATATGGGATTTTCTTGAGGATTACTTTTCAAAAGAATCAAAAGAATATTTTCCACCAAAAACTAAATGCTTATGAACTCACCAGCATTTTTTTGCTGATATTCTTTCAAAACTGCTTGTATTCTCAGGGTATCCGTAGATAGGTACCTTCCGAGCATTGTGAAGAAGTCGGAGCCAATAAGATTATGTCTTTATATTTTCCTTATACTTTTGATGTATTTAAACAAACTTCAAGTCAATGTAAACATATATAAACATTTCATGTATGCAATGTTTGGGTTGTGTTTACTATGATTGCTATTATACATTGGTTGTGATGCTAAACATGACGTCCTCCACCCCGGAATAATTCCGCCATCACGGTTTCGGGGTGTGACACATTGGTATCAGAGCCCTTGTTTATAGCGAACTAAGTATACCGAACCTTACATGGTATACAACTATAAACACTAAGGGGCCTAAGTGCTCTAAACTAAAAGTATAATTTCAAAAATATAAGTATTTTTATAAAAAGTATACAAGTATACCTAGGTACCGGAATCAGTGTGATAAGTAGCACAAAATAAAAGTATTTGGATGTTGGGACGCTGCGGTTAAGCCTGGGCAGTTATGTAATCATGTCTAGGGTGAATATAGCCTGATCAACTATATTCAGTCGAGACATGACCAACATGTGCTTGGGAGTGACTGTGGTGTTGCAGCAAGCCTAAAACTTACCGAGAATAGAAATATTCAACATAAAATACTATAGGAGTATTTTAGCTAGAGCCAAATTCCGTATATAGATTCATTCCAAGTGTTACTACCTTTTCTTTCTTAAGCGATAACTTACTTGCGTTAGTAACCTTTCTTTGCTTATCGCTTGGTAAAACACTTTTATTATCAGGATGAGATATATCTTGTTTCATATATCTTGATGACTTACCCACCTCGTATTCCTGATTGTTTCTAGAACAAGATGCCTCCCCGCAAAAGATCCGACAGGAGAAACGACGACGCACCGCCACCACCACCACCCCCTCAGTTCGACCCCGTCATGGTCCAGGTAGTAGTTACAGCCGCCGTGACTGCAGCAATGGCACAAGTGAATGCTGGAGGGGCTGGAGGTGGAACCGACCCTCAAAGACAAGATGAAAATCAGGGACATCAAAAGGAGTGTTCCTACAAGGACTTCATGACTGCAAAACCCAAGTCCTTCGACGGAAATGGAGGTGTCATCGCTCTGACTCGATGGTTCGATAAGATTGAATCAATCTTCGAAATTTGCAGCTGTTCCGAAGCCAACAAGGTGAAGTTCGCCGCCTGCACCTTCACCGACCGAGCCTTGACCTGGTGGAACGGTCAAGTTAAATCCCTGACTCTGCTAGTGGCTAATGCCATGGGTTGGGAAAGACTGAAGGAACTCATGCTTGCTGAATACTGCCCGAAGGGCGAAGTGCAAAAGTTGGAGCATGAACTTTGGAATCCGAAGATGAAGGGCTCCGACATCGCTGCCTACACTGCTAGATTTTGTGATCTGGCTCTTCTTTGTCCGAGAATGGTCACCCCGGAAAGCAAAAAGATCGAAAGGTACATCTGGGGACTGACGGCCCCAACCAAAGGGAATGTCTTGGCTGCCAGACCAACTACATTTGATAGCGCCAAGTGCTTGGCTCAGACTCTGATCGATCATGGAGTCGATCTAGATGAGGCAGCAGCGGTCGCCGAGCCACAAAAGGAGAGTGGTGGGAAGAAGAAGAAGTATTGGAACAAGCGCAAGGGCCAGTCTCCTCAGGAGCCCTCCAAGAAACAACAAACAGTGGCAGTCCATGCTGCTACTACTCCTACTGCTACTCCAGCTGCTGTTCCAACCACTCAAGCTCCTACCGGTGGTTATTCAGGGAAACTACCTCTGTGCAACAAGTGTACCTTCCATCATCACGGACCCTGCTGGTGATTTGAATTGCAATAACTGTGGGAAGAAGGGACACACGACCCGATACTGCAGAGCACCAGCCCAACCAACTAATCCGGCTCCTGGAGCGGGTGCCAGCCAAGCCTGCTATGGATGTGGGGAAGTTGGACACTTCAAAAGAAACTGCCCCAAGGCGACAACAGGTGGTAATACAGGAAGAGTGCTGGCGATGGGCCAGGAGGAAGCGGTCGCTGATCCTACCGTTGTTACGGGTACGTTCCTCCTTGACAACTCTTATGCATGCATTCTTTTCGATTCTGGTGCGGAGAGGAGCTTTAACCGAAACATTGACCGAAACATTGACCGTCGAGATGGCTAACGGAAAGAAAGTGAGCACGAACGACATATTCATAGGCTGTACTCTTACCCTAGGCAATCATTCTTTTCCCATCGATCTTATGCCTGTATCTATTAAGAGTTTTGATGTCATTATCGGTATGGATTGGTTGAGCCCCAATCGTGCTGATATCCTTTGCTTCGAGAAAACCATCCGTCTCAACCTTCCCTCTGGTGAAGCTCTCATGGTTTACGGTGATAAACCCAGTTCGAACATTCACATCATTTCATGCATCAAAGCCCAGAAATATCTGCGGAAGGAATGCCATGCATTTATAGCTCATGTCGTTGATGAGACGCAAAAGGCTAAAGACCTCGAGAGCATCCCTGAAGTCTGCAACTTTCCTGATGTCATCCCTGAAGATCTCCCAGGAAATCCTCCCGAGCGTCAAGTCGAGTTTCGTATCGACTTAATCCCCGGAGCTAAGTCTCCTTATCGTTTGGCGCCAGCAGAAATGCAAGAGTTATCCAGCCAGCTCAATGACCTGATCAGCAAAGGATTCATAAGGCCGAGTTCCTCACCCTGGGGAGCTCCGATCTTATTTGTGAAAAAGAAAGATGGATCCTTTCGGATGTGCATTGATTACCGAGAACTGAACAAGGTGACCGTCAAGAACCGTTATCCCTTGCCCATAATCGACGATCTCTTTGACCAACTTCAGGGAGCCAGTTAATTTTCAAAGATAGATCTAAGATCAGGGTACCATCAGTTGCGAGTTCACAAGAATGATGTACCCAAGACAGCATTCCGAACTCGCTATGGACACTACGAGTTTGTAGTAATGCCCTTTGGTCTGACCAACGCACAGGCAGTATTCATGGAGCTGATGAATCGGTGTGCTGCCCTTTCCTGGACAAGTTCGTAATCGTGTTCATCGACGATATACTTGTCTATTCGCGGAGTGAGAGCGACCATAAACAACACTTGAGGCAAGTGCTCGAAACATTGAGGGCGGAGAAGCTATATGCAAAATTTTCAAAGTGTGAGTTCTGGATCAGGAAGGTAACTTTCCTTGGTCACGTGGTTAGCGAGGAAGGCATACACTTGGACCCTTCCAAAATCAAAGCGATTGAAAATTGGTCTGTACCAAAGACACCCACAGAAATCTGGCAATTCTTGGGTCTCGCGGGCTATTATCGTAGGTTTATCCAGAACTTCTCCAGAATCGCCAAGCCTTTAACTACCCTCACACAGAAAGGTGTAACCTTTAGTCGGGGAGTCAAGCAAGACACTGCATTTCAAACATTGAAGCAGGCCCTATGCAGCTCACCTATATTGTCCATGCCCGAGGGAACGGAAGACTCCATTGTCTACTGTGACGCGTCCATTCAGGGCCTAGGCTGTGTGCTTATGCAACGAGGAAAGGTTATCGCCTATGCCTCGAGACAGTTGGAAACACACGAGGTCAATTACACAACTCACGATTTTAGAGTTGGGAGCAGTGGTCTTTGCGCTGAAGATCTGGAGGCACTATCTCTATGGAACCAAGTGCACCATTTTCTCCGACCATAAAAGCTTGCAACATATCCTTGATCAGAAGGAGTTAAACATGAGACAGCGGCGATGGGTTCAGCTACTCCGTGACTACGAGTGCGGGATACGCTACCATCCCGGCAAGGCCAATGTGGTAGCGGATGCTCTCAGCCGAAAGGAGTACTCAGGACGTAAGGTGAAGGCACTAACAATGACCATCCATTCCCATTTGTCCGCGCAAATCAGAGAGGCTCAGCTGGAAGCGTTGAAACCACAGAACATGGCAGAGGAAGCACTGCGGGGAATGGACAAGAACTTAGAGGTCAAGGGAGACGGAGGTTTCTATTTCATGAACCGGATCTGGACCCCAAAGTACGGTGGGTACAGGGAGGTTGTCATGAATGAAGCTGACAAGTCTAGATAATCCGTTCACCTAGGTTCAGATAAGATGTATCTGGATCTCAAACAACTCTACTGGTGGCCAAACATGAAGCTAGAAATTGCAATCTTCGTGGGCAAGTGCTTGACTTGCGCCAAGGTAAAGGTGGAGTATCAAAAGCCCTCAGGTCTACTTCAACAGCCAGAGATACCGGAGTGGAAGTGGGAAAGGATAACAACAGATTTTATCACCAAGTTACCCAGATCTCCGAGTGGGCACGACGCCATCTGGGTAATTGTCGATCGGTTGACGAAGTCCGCCCTTTTCCTGCCAATCAAAGAAAACTTCAAGATAGATAGACTTACGCGGATCTACATTCGAGAAATAGTTCTCCTCCATGGGGTACCTGTATCCATTATCTCGGACCGAGATAGCAGGTTTACCTCGAGATTTTGGCAATCACTACAGAAGGCTCTAGGAACTCAGTTAGATATGAGCACGACTTATCATCCACAGACAGATGGACAGAGTGAGAGAACAATTCAGACATTGGAAGATATGTTGAGAGCCTGTGTCATCGACTTCGGCACGTCATGGGACACTCATCTTCCTTTGGTTGAATTTTCCTACAACAACAGCTACCATACCAGCATCAAGGTTGCGCCGTTTGAAGCCCTCTATGGCCGCAAGTGCAGATCCCCTTTGTGCTGGCCTAAAGTGAGTGACACGCAGCTAGCGAAGGGTCAAGTCCCCGATAGCACTCTTACAGGTCCTGAAATCATCCGAGAGACAACTGAGAAGATCGTACAAATCCGAGAGCGACTGAAGGCCTCACGAGATAGACAAAAGAGCTACGCCGATAAGAGGCGAAAGCCCTTGGAATTCCAGGTTGGTGACCGTGTCCTTCTGAAGGTCTCACCCTGGAAAGGCATGATACATTTTGGAAAACGTGGAAAGCTAAACACAAGGTACATAGGACAATTCGAGATCCTTGCTAGGATTGGTCCCGTAGCATACAGACTCCAGTTACCATGAGAACTCAGCAACGTCCATCCCGTGTTCCACGTGTCGAACCTAAAGAAGTGTCTGTCCGATGAGACACTTGTGATTCCCCTCGACGAGATCGAGCTAGATGAAAGTCTACGTTTCATGGAAGAACCTGTCGAAATCATGGACCGAGAGGTCAAACGTACGAAGCAGAGTCGCATTCCGATAGTGAAGGTCCGCTGGAATGCCAAGCGGGGTCCTGAATTCACTTGGGAGCACGAGGATTCAATGAAGCAGAATTACCCTCACCTCTTTCCAAGTTCATGATTTGTACTATGTTCTTGAATTTTGGGACGAAATTCCCTCTAACGGGGGGATGATGTGACAACCCGAAACTTCTATCTTGTACACTTAGTCAATTCAATCAATGTTAAACTTGTTTTATTGACTTCTTATGCTGTTTAATGGTTCATTTAAGTATTCTAAGCTTGAGTATGACCAAGGTTGAGGTTAGGAATGAGTCAGCGAGTCACATAGTGAGAAAACCGGGCCATACACACCTCTAGGAGGAGTGTACGGCCGCACACCCACCTCTTGGCAGCACACTCACTTTTTGGCAGCACACTCTTACCCCTATATATAGGGTAGACCCCTTTCCTTTCATTCCTTTCACACCTTGGCAGCACACCACACCATTTCTCTCAAGCTTCTTCAACCACAAACCCTCCAAAGCTTAAAAAACGTGAGTAATTCATCCTCTAGCTTGTAAACCATGAAAGATAGCTCTATCAAAGCCTTAAGTGTGTAATATTTGTCATGTTCTTTGTCTTTGGAAGTGAGTGCGGCCGCACACCCCCTTAAGGTGGCCGCACACTCTTAAAGACCCTCCAAAGTGAGAGTTTGACTTCCATATTCGAGTTGGATATGACCCTAGCTTTGCTACACCTTGGAATTGGCATTTTGGACATCATCATGTAGGGTGTACGACCACACACACATGTGTACGACCGCACACACCCTTGTGCGGTAGCACACTCCTTGTGTGCGGCAGCACACTCCCGTGTGCGACCACACACACATCCTAGGGCCGCAAACCCACTTCTAGGACCCTTAACTTGCACTACAATTGAGTATAGACCTAGAACACTTCATGGATGCAATTATGGACCTTGAAACACCTCAAATACACTTTCTAACATGAGTGTATGGCCGCGCACCCCTTGGGCCGCACACCCATGGCCACACACACCTTTAAGGTGACCATACACCACCCTCATGCAATCCTTTAACGTCCTAACACTTAGTGCAAGTAGTACCAAGTCGCTAGAGTGGTTCTGCATCACATCTAGTGGTGAAATACCTTCATTTGACTCCTTTATGTGTCATCACGTGTTAATTAGGATCAAATCGTGTTTAAGACTTCACTTGAACATCCAGCCTTCCGTATCGATCCTTCAATCAAACCACTAACCCGAAGTGAGTTCATACCCCTACATTTTCCGTGTTTTACTGTTTTTAGGGGGAGGGGGGGGGGGGAATACAAGCCAAACTCAAAGTATTTTATTAAGTTTTAAACTTATTAATACAGTTCAATGATTTCCACGTTCAATAAAATATTTTGATATTTTACCCCTTTTGTATTAAGTTGAGTATAAGGGAAGCTTTTATTTTGGAAATCTAACTTCATGATTTCAGAAAGGTTTTTACAAAACATTTTCCCATATCAACTCTAATAAACTATAATGGGTAAAGTTTGGGATAACCCTCTAGGCAGCTTTTACCAAATCAGATTTCATGAATGAATATATATAAACTATGACAGATTTAGTTTATGTTATATATTTTCTCAGGAGTATAAAATGCAATTATTTTATTGTTTTATACTGTTTCTAGCACGCAAACTAGATTATACAGAATTGTGAGGCTCTACTTCAATATTGCACTAAATCCTTTTAGTATAACCAGAGTCTCCTGGAGGGAGAGCGTGACATTTGTGAATAGATCTATTCGGGACTAACAATCCCACACCTGAACTGCTAGCTACAGATAGGCAGGCATGCCTGGGGTGAACAAATGTCATTTACCTTAACGCCTGAAGAACGATGTAAAGGTCTCTCGATCATATCAAGTATGGTTATACGACTCGCAAATAAGTATAAACTAACTTTGGTTTACGGACTCTATTCTTCATTTGTTTTATTTTGAGTAATAAAACTACTTTTATATATGCTGATAGTAATCACGGATTTCTAAACTGGCATCTCAACCTCTAGGACGGATAACCTGTTTTTACGGAAAAATATAGGATTTTCCCAGGATAACACTGGCATTTCTAAAACTGATGGTCTATTTTCTACTAATGAATGTTCATATTCATTCCATGACTCCTTGGATTGTGCGTACTTGGTGCGAACCGGGAAGTCATGGAAGGAACGGGTTTTCAAACCTGCTTTTCATAAGAAAATATGGGATTTTCTTGAGGATCACGTTTCAAAAGAATCAAAAGAACATTTTCCACCAAAAACAAAATGCTTATGAACTCACAAGCTTTTTTGCTGATATTCTTTTAAAACTGATTGTATTCTCAGGGAATCAGTAGATAGGTACCTTCCGAGCATTGTGAAGAAGTCGGAGCAAATAAGATTATGTCTTTATATTTTCCTTATACTTTTGATGTATTTAAACAAACTTCAAGTCAATGTAAACATATATAAACATTTCATGTATGCAATGTTTGGGTTGTGTTTACTATGATTGCTATTATACATTGGTTATGATGCTAAACATTACGTCCTCCACCCCAGAACGATTCCGCCATCACGGTTTCGGGTGTGACAATATAATAGTTCTATATAGTTATTCACAAATGAATATAACATATATGATAGGTTTTTTTATACCTTTGTCATTTTTTTCCTTCAAACGTGTTTCTCTCAATGCGGGTATCTCCTTATCAGAAAATTCATTCTTCTTACCTTTATTAATAAGTGAGTAGAAGATAAATGAATTTGATATACATTTACAATGAAACTTTTTTATATTTATATATGAATAATTGTATATTAACCTTATATATATGGTATATTCACACTAAATTATGTTCTATTCATATGTGAATAGAACATATATAACTCAGCTTTGTTCTATTCATATGTGAATAGAGCATATATAACTCAGTTTTGTTCTATTCATATGTGAATAATGTTCACACTAAATTATGTTCTATTCATATGTGAAAAGAGCATATATAACTTAGTTTTGTTCTATTCATATGTGAATAACGTATATCACATTAAGTTGTATTCTATTCATATACGAATAAAACATATATAACTCACTTTGTTTTATTCATATGGGAATAATGTATATTCACATTAAATTATGTTCTTTTCATATGTGAATAGAACATATATAACTCAGTTTTGTTCTATTCATATGTGAATAATGCATATGACACTAAATTTTGTTATATTCATATATGAATAGAACATATATAACTAAGTTTCGTTCTATTCATATGTGAATAATGTATATTACACTAAATTATGTTTTGTTTATATGTGAATAGAACATATATAATTAAAATGTTTTTTTGTATTCAAAATTAAACAAAACATATCTTAATTTATTCATATGTGAATCAAAACGTTTATTCATACATTTATTGTGTTTTTCCTTTGAACGTTTTTCTTTTGATTATGGTGATCCATCATCAGTATCCGTTTTTTGTTGTGTTTTTATGTAGAATCGCATCCAAATGTTGTTAATCACATATGAATAACTTCAATCACATCTTAATAGAATACCAATTTTATTTACCATTTTGCTTCTTTTTGCTCTTTGTTTATATAAAGGCTTGAGCGTTGGTGTTGTTTCTGTATGGATAAGTAGTTAATATTAGGAGAAATTATGTAAAACCTGAGTAGATTAAGACAACATAAGCGTAATGTGAAGGAACGTTCATATATTAACAGAAAAGTCCTGAATAACTAAGAAAAATGAATAGAAAATGTAAAATCATTTATAAATCAACTAATAATGAACGAGGATTATAAAATTTCAAGTAAACCAACTAGTATGAAGAATGAACAGTATGCATACAAAATTTGTAGTTGTTTATCAACTAATAATAAACGAAGATTACAAAATTTTTAAGAAAACAACTATATATATATATATATATATATATATATATATATATATATATATATATATATATATATATATATATATTTGTGAATATTTTCTAGAGAACCTAACAAGTCAACAAAAAAAATGAAAACTTATACACCGTTAAAATGTCCCCATATATATATATATATATATATATATATATATATATATATATATATATATATATATATATATATATATATATATATATATATATATAACTGAGATTGATAAAATGGAGTTTAATATGTTTTCTATAAAAAAAATAGAAAAATAAGCGGAAAAAATCCTTGTATATGGGCATGCGTAAACTATGATCATATGGTCGATTCATTATTTTGTTCGACAAACGAGCAATGCTTGTGATCGCGTCACGTCTAAATATTGTCTTTGACGAAATATTTCTTTAAGAAATTTTCACTATCGCCTTCTCCCCCTTGCCTCCTCTTTCTATTTATCTCTGTCACAATATATTTACATCAGGTTTGATTTGTATGGTGCTTATAGATATTAAATATGTGGTGCACACAACGTGTTTGATGTAATGTTTCAACAAAATCATGTATGCATACTGTTCATACAAGGTGTCATGCACTACTTTAATAAACTATTAGGTAGATCCCTACGCATTGCGCATGAAATAAATTTCATGGTTAAAATACTGAACTTATATGTTATTTAAACACTAGTAAGAAATTGCGCTATGGCGTCGGTTTTTGAAAAGTGAGTGTTCTCTGTTTTCATATTTCTTATCACTAAATGTCATAAACTAATTCACATGATTTTTTCCATGAAATTTTAATAAAAACGAGTCACCATTGGCCATCAGACTTCACAAATTAATGTCGGTTTTATATTAAAAATGGTTTTAAGTAGTTCGACGGCCATAAACGGTGGGCAAATGTACTCTTTTTATAATGGGTTATGTTATTTTATATGTACATTTACATTGTGTTGATTATTAAGCAAGAAAAAAGGTGTTGAAGTTTCATTTTAAGTGATTAAAATCTTATATTGAAAATTGTAACATGAAAAACCCGTGACAAGTCATGCCACGGTCGAAAAGGGTGACCAAATGTTATCTTTTAGATTGAGTTTTTTTTATTTTTTTATTTTTTTTATTTTTTTTTTATTTATGTTATATGTACATTTACCTTGTGTCGGATATTAAGTAAGACATTAAGACATTAGGTGTTGAACTTTTATTTTAAGTTATTAAAATCTTACATTGAAATTTATAACATGAAAAAACTAGTCAGAAGTCGTGCCACGGTCGAAAACAGTGGCTAAATATCATCTTTTACAACGGGTTTTTGATGTTATATGTATATTTACCTTGTGGCGGGTATTAAGTGAGACGTAAAGACATAACGTGATAAAGTTTAATTATAAGTGATTAAATCTTATATTTAAATTTATTACATGAAAAAACTCATGACAAGTAGTATGACAGTTGAAAACGATGGCCAAATGTCATATTTTATAAAGGGTTTTTTATTTGATGTGTACCTTAATGGGATAAGTAAAATCCAACTATCCAAGTCCAATAAACCGGTTCAAACTATCCAGGTCCAATAAACTGATTCAAACATTTTTTTAACGTATCTATCACACCGGTCCATCTTGATTTTTTAAGAAACCCCTTTGGTTTCGATCTGGTCTAAAAATTAACATAAAACCGGTTGTTGTTGTTGAACCGCTCTTGTACCTAGTTCCCGGTTCAAACTGGTTTTAAAAACATTGGACATAATATTATAATTTGTAACTACAAGTTGTAAAATATTACCATTGCTATAAATATTTTTTGGTCATTCAAATTATTCATCACATTATATATATATTGTTCTTCCCATGCACCTCATGTTATAAATAAATATGATCAACTCCACATGCGTAGGAAGGAAAATAAAGGATCATACTAGTAAGGAAGAATTTACCAAGCTAATATTTTAACACATGTAAATCTTAACCAAATCCAAAAAATATCAAATCAATTATTAATAAAAAACTATTGGGTACACAACAACAGACCTCGGTATAGTGGGTATTTACACTAAAAATTAACAAAAAAAAAATAAAAAACCAAAACCAAAAATATTTATAATACTTATAAAAGATAAGAGAATAGTATTAGGTTTTGTTCTATAGCTAATATATCTTCACAATTTCTTTTTGCCCTTACGTATTTTTGTACCCTTACAGTACGACCGAAAGTAATCATTATGGGATTCCGCAGCCATATCAAGTTTATCTATAGGTGTCATTATATATTTGTCTTTGCATGGTAAAACTATTGTACTATACTCATCATCATCTCTATCATATGCATCTCTATAACTTTTTGGAGGCGTCATAATCATAATTAAATTTTTATTATCCTTCGGGTCTCTCACATAGAATACCTATCATTCTTCTGAGGCAAGTATGAACGGATATTTCTTATTGCCTAATGTATCTAAGTCTTCCAACGTGTAGCCAAGAGCATCTTTTTAACCCCTTTTTCATTATGAAGCCAATCACACTTGAAAATAGGAATTTTTCTTATATGATAATCTAGAACCCATATATCTTGAAGAACACTATATAAAAAGGTGGTGCCATAGGATACTTCTTCTTTTCTAGATGTGTGTGTCAGTCGACTCTATGCAAACTGCACTATTTTGGTTAACTATACCTTCATGGGATTGTGTACGAAATAGGTAGCCATTGATGTGATATACAATATATTTCATTACGACGTGTTTTGGGCCATGAGAACCCCACCTTAAGTCCTTTGAAATAATATGTATGTCGATATCCATCTCTCGCTCTACCTAAATATCATTAAAAGGATAAGCATCAGGGGGCAGATTGATCAGTTCTTGTTTTGTTTAAGCAGTTGATGAATTATAGGGAAAATGTGCAAATTTCTCTAAACAAAAAGTAACTTAGACCATTGTTTTACCTCCTTTTTTAACCAATGACTGAAAGCTTCACTGTGCTCTTTCCACCAATGCTTGTCTTTTCATGGGATGTTTATTTTGTAGATGTATCTTGTCTCGCGTATGCGTACATTGATGAATAGTAAAGTTAGAATATTTTTATTTTTTAACTAATATGGACAGAATGAGTAAATGGGTTAAGCCAAAATTCTTGGCTTATTGTATTAAGACCCGAACATACTTTATGCATATATATATATATATATATATATATATATATATATATATATATATATATATATATATATATATATCATTGTGTTAATGTATTATATATAGTTATCCATATATTTTATATATAGGCTTAATGTATTATATAGTTTTCCAGTTTAAGTGTTTAATTAATGAACATACTTTTACATGTATCCATTTTAATTGACAAATTTAATAATGTATTAATGAGTTAAGATCTTAAGCAAGATTATATAAATAAATGGACAACTAATCAAACAAATAATTAATATAAAATTAGTAATATACTTACTCAATATACAAATACACTTCAGGTGTATTTTGGAGTACAAAGAAATGTGATTTGATGAAGAGTTTTGGACAAAATTCAGATGGATATGAAGCTGATAGTGCTACTCTATCATTATCAATTGTGTTATCCTTATGATGTGGAATACCAACAGTTTGTATATTTTTGTGGTATTCACTTAAGAACTCAATTGTCTCCTCTTCAACATTCTTTTTAGTAATGCATCATTCTAGTTTGTTTTTGTTCCGGACATGACCTTTTAATTACCTTCATGTCTCTTTCAAATGGATATATCGATCAGAAGCATATTGGACCATAGATTCTTGCTTCCATAGTAAGGTGAATGACTAACTGTAATATAATATCAAAAAAAAATGAAGGGAAGTCTTTCTCTAGCAAACACAATGTGAGATGCATATCTGCTTCCAAGTCATCGAGCTATGCCACTATTATTTCTTTTGAAGAAATAAAATTGAAAAAAAACATAATCTGATAATAGCATCTTTTACGTATTTCTACTTTATCGTTCGTATTGCAGTTGGCAAAAACTGTTGCATTAGCATGTGATAGTCATGCGATTTAAGTCCAATAAACTTATGCTCCTTTTCACTCACCAAAATTGAAAATTTTGAACAATAGCCTTATCGAGCCCTTAAATCTTTAAGTGTTTGCAAAAAAGTGTCCCTTTCTTCTAGTATAAATATGAAGCTTGATGTAGGCATGAATAAATGGCCACCTTCTACTGTTTTTGGCACTAACTCTGGTTTTAACCCCAAGCCTTCGAGATCTTTGCGAGCTTTTAATCCGTCTTTGGTCTTGTTAGACAAGTTTAGCATTGTACTGGTAAGACTCCTACCCACGTTCTTTTCAACATGCAAGCAATCTAAACAATTTTGGAACGGAATGAAACCGATTGTTGGGTCTAAAATTATGGTTTATACTTTGCTTTTCTAGGCAATTGTATTTTTTAGTCTAGGACCGTAAACATACTTGGTGTTTGCGGTTAGATTTGTTCACAGGTGTGTTTACGGCCCAATGGGTGTTTACGGACGTGAACCCATTTACGGCCCATGTTCCCCAAGTATATGTATAGGTGTTAGGGGTGAGGAGTGGTGAAGGAGTTTACGGCTAGAGAAGGAGAGCATATTGTAGAGAGAGAAACTAAAGAGAAGAATAGTGTGTGTGTGAATCTCTTGTAAGGATCTTCATTCATATCATCAATACATTAGATTCATCTTATTCTTCTTCTCCTTCTCTTCTATTTTGATCTGGCAATATCCGTTTGATTGGGATTCCGCACCATCAAACAGATCTGATTGATACTCAAGCTGATTTGAGACTTACAACTGGTATCAGAGCAAATCCGGTGTCAAAAAACTTTGTTAGTGTTTACGGTTGTAAGAAGCTTTAGTTTCTTCGTTGTTCAAGGCTTGGTTCTGCATTAGATCGTGTTTCCACAGCTAAGGGAATCAATAATTAACTGAAAAACTCTTGTTTTCATCGTTTCTGGAAGTTTACGGTTATTTGTGTTCGTTTCTAGGAGTTTATGGTTATTTGTGTTGAAGTGAGTACGGCCGTAAACAGTTTATACAACTGTAATCCATTGATCTTCAAAGGCCGTAAATAGCTAATCTTCTAAAGCAGTAAACAGTTAATCTTCAAGGACCGGAAACTCTTGCTTGACCATAATCTATTGAACCGTATTCGAGTATACGGCCGTAAACAGCTTTCGGCCGTAAACTAGTGTGTATTGATTACGGCCGTAAACTAGTTCTAGTATTCTAATTGTTGTTTTCAAGTATCTTTTCATTTAATCAGGAAAAATTAAAAAAACAACAAAAAAAAAATGGATTCACAAAATTCTCACCATGAATTTGGTTCTGTTATGGGCACTATCACTCTCATTCCCCGTTTGTTATCGGCTGAGGGGTTCCCGGAATGGAAATATCGTATGGAGAAATGAAGACTATTATTTCAACATTCAATCCTTCAACCCCAGAAGCAAGGTGAAGCTGCACTTGAAGATTATGTGACAGATTGCATTGAAGCCTCCTCAATCAATTTGTTGCTATTCATGAACCTGCTGAAGTGATCCAGAAGATTAGTTTTCTCTGATATTCTCTCTGAAGATTCTCAAGCTGAAAGCGCTATCTTTCAAAAATCTTATCAAGAAGCCTCCTCACCCAATGTGCGTTCAGAGTCAAATTTTGAAGAAAAGCCCAACTGCTCGAGATGAAGTCATTCATTGAAGATTTATAAAGCTCATCTTGAAGTTCTGAAGAATTTGAAGATTAATGTTGAAGCCAAGCTCCCAATGAAGATTAACAAGAAAAGCCAGCTACCTTTTTAGGGGGATTTTGTTGGTTCAGTTAGAAAAGAAAGCTATAAACCAAGGGGGAGATTGTTGGGTCTAAAATTATGGTTTATACTTTGCTTTTCTAGGCAATTGTATTTTTTAGTCTAGGACCATAAACATCCTTGGTGTTTGCGGTTAGATGTGTTCACGGGTGTGTTTACCGCCCAATGGGTGTTTACGGCTGTGAACTAGTTCACGGCCGTGAACCCATTTACGGCCCATATTCCCAAAGTATATATTTAGGTGTTAGGGGTGAGGAGTGGTGAAGGAGTTTACGGCTAGAGAAGGAGAGCATATTGTAGAGAGAGAAACTAGAGAGAAGAATTGTGTGTGTGTGTGTGTGTGAATCTCTTGTAAGGATCTTCATTCATATCATTAATACATTAGATTCATCTTATTCTTCTTCTCCTTCTCTTCTATTTTGATCTGGCATCATCCGTTTTATTGGGATTCCGCACCATCAAACGGATATGATTGATACTCAAGCAGATTTGGGACTTACAACCGTTAATACTTATGGCGTTTATACCAAATGTTCAATTTCTTCCAGTACTCTTCCTTGTTTACCCCCTGAAGTCGAGCAATCTTCCTTTGAAGTTTTCTTTTTCTTCTTACACTTCCCACCTTTTCCATTAGAAGTTTAAATGCCCTTCCCCCATTTATTCCTTATAGATTGCACATCATTGTATATCTCTTCCCCACTCATAGGCTCTGGTGCATATTCCAACTCCCTCTTTCCATTAAAACCAATTTTTTGATGCCAGAATGGATGCTAATATGGAAGATCGCGCCTATGACCGACATAAATTTGCTTATTTGATTTAGGAAGTCTAATAGAATGAATATTTTTCTAATGCACTACACAACCTTTGTATCCACGGTAGGGGCATCCACATAGTACACCCAGAGAAGGGTAATTATTTATAGTCCATAAAACAACTACGGGTAGAGTAAACTTCTCTTCTGCATATGCATCGTATGTATCAACCCCCTGTTCGAATAATACTTGAATATCATCAATCAGATGTTCTAAATAAACATCAATATCATTACATGGCTAACCGAATATTATTAATGACAGTATCATGAACTTCCTTTTCATATGCAGCCATGGTGGAAGGTTATAAATGAAAACTAAAATGAGCCAAACACTGTGATGTTTGTTTCCTCTGTTTACGTCAACCCTATCAGTTGATATGCCAATTGGTAGATTTCTTGCATCGATAGCAATTTCAGGAAAACTATCATAAATGTTACACCATGCTGGTGTGTCCGTCGGGTGACGTAGTACACCGTCTTCATTCCTACCACAACCAGCCTTGTGCCATATTAGATTATTTGAAATTCTCTTTAGTTTAAAGACCCGTTGAAAGCATGGAATAATGGGGAAGTACCACAATACTTTACATATAATATTAAAATACTCTTTTCATTAACTGGTTGTCCACCTTCCATCTTGATTCCCCATAAATTGTAAATTTACTTAAATCCGAATAGTTATTACTATATAAAATGCAATCGTTGATAAAACATGTATCTTTTTATTTACTGAACCCATTACATTCATTGTTTTCTTCACCTCATAAGTACTTTTAAGCATTTCGTTATCTTTAGGTAACATACTCTTTATCAAAGGTAGTAATTCATTAAAAAACTTATCTGATGTTGCATACTTACTTTCAACTTTAGAAGCTAATGCAATACAACCAACTTTGTATACTTATGGCATCCTTTGTTAATGGGATTCTCAGCGTCCTCTAGAAGTAATTTGAACTTCTCTGAGTTGTCTTAGAAATTCTTTTCCGTACTTTCAACCATTTCTATTATATCCAGAGCACCTGTTGTGATCCACGATTGAAATTTAAAAAATTCATTAGCATTGTCGTCATTAGCATACCTACTACGGTTAGACTTATCTTTTTCACCGTGCATAGTCCATATGGTGTAGTTTGGATCAATTCCCCTAAGGTATAGATGATAATCTTTCTCCTCGACTTTAAGAAATATATGGTTTAAACAGGAGACACATGGACATGGAATTGAAATTTTATTTATGTCCTTTTTTACTCGTTCCCTCTTATTCACATTGTCAACATCATAACTCAAAAAAGATTCAACTCCATCCGCATATGGTTATTCGGTTCTATCTGAACGCATCCAAGACCTATCCAAGTTCATAACATTCGCCTAAATCAATTTTCAATAACGAACAATTAATTAATATAGTGAATAACAAATGAGGTGTATTAATATAACATGTAGTACTTAAATAGACGAAGTAATTTGTATGCATAAATAAGATGAACTGGATTTTTATAGGGTTACTCTAATGAACTAATTACAAGCCAAAATCAATATTTTTGTATATTTATCATGGTTAGAAGGCGATTAGCAAATGAAAACCTGATTCGAATTCAACGTCGAAGCTTCGTTTGGAAGACCGTAAATGATAATTTAGAACTTCTGTTGGAAAACCACCGACGATAATTTTGTTTGGGAGTGCTTTTGAAACTCATTATTGGCTTATTAGAGAAGTCAGGCATTCTTGAATTTTTGTGTCGGGAAAAGCTAAAAAGTCAATAAGTTAGAGGGGTATCAAGGTAATTGTCTATATATATATATATATATATATATATATATATATATATATATATATATATATATATATATATATATATATATATATGGAGAGAATTGAAATTTTAGAATAATTTGAATCCCTTCAATTTTGGTATTTGGAAGGAAATAAAATATTATTGATTATGATTAATATTTTCATCAAGAAATCTGTGACTTTTTAAAACTCATTTTTTCCCCAAGCCAAAGAGTCATTTGAAAAGGACTTCTGAAGTACCCAAACACCTTTCTAACTTATTGGCTTTAAGAAGCACTCCCAAGTTCTGTTTTGAACATTTAAGACCCAAAAATTTAATACATTTCCAATCTACATAACAACGAGTAATGGACAAAATATATTTTAGAAGTTAGTTATGATATTCATTAAGAAAATGAAATCTTGATAAATATACTTACATTTCATACAAAATATATACACAAAATACATCTTCATTACATAATCAAACTAAAATTACTGTAAGGTCCTGAAAAGGATCTTTACCAATGATCAAGCAACAAACAATCACAATAGAAGTAGAAGAAGAAAATAAATCAAGCTTGCACACGTTTATATCATAAAAACGTCAGGTACAACTCGATGGAATCCACTGTAAACACTATGGCATCAACAACTAGACAAAGACCTACACCTCCACTATATATACCCGTCTGGGCCGCAAACTGGGTTTACGGCCGTAAACGTGTTTACGGTCGTAAACTCACTTCCTGACCGTAAACACCTAAACAACCCACAAAAATGCATTAAAGACTCATACTGAACTATTACAAATAAAAACTAGACCAAACCATTAACTGGAACCTTCAATCTCCCCCTTGGTTTGGTGCTAGCTTGGACTCAGTTTTTGTCGACCACCAGCACATCTGATTTTCCTATAGCTCCGTTCCACATCTCCTTCTCGATAATCTCAGCAACCATCGAAGTGTACTCATTTGCAACGGACTCAAAAATGTCTTCAGCCACCTTGATCTGATGAATGGAGAGCTGATGTATATCCCACTTACAAAATTGAAGCAAATCCCTCTTGTCATACGAGCGGATACAATCGTCTTTAAGCTTGATGACAGCAGCAGCTATGGATTCATCAAACACCCAGTATTGCATGGATGCGAGATATCCATCTGGATAATTTTGAAGAACGGGAATCTGCTTTACTTGAGCAGTAGCGGGCCACATCACTGACCGAAGTGGCTGACTTGTTTTTGGATCAATTACGGTAGGGTAAATCTTGATAATAGACTCTGCAGTCTTCATAGACGGGAAGCCCTTAGCCACTTGATCTTCCAAAAATGTCTTCAACTGAGTCGCCCTGGGATTGTTTGATGGATTTGAGAAAGGAGCATTAGACAGCTCCGTAAGATCAAACCTAGTAAAAGAGTGAAAATTGTGAGCATCTTTGTATATTTCAGTATTGCCGCTCTTTCTTCTCACCATCCACATATTCATAGTGTCATGGAATCCCCACGAAATGATTCCTGATCTATCAACATAAACGTCTCTGAAACGATGTTCTCCCAGATCCGTAAAGGTAATATTTGATTGATCCCAGGGAGCATGATGATCTGCGCTCCGTTTGAATAGAAATTGACCCTTTTCAGCTGACTTGGCCAATTTAGCGCGTTTCAATGCCATTACACTCGGAGCCTGAGCCGGTTCCTTTTCAAAACGGTCAACAACGGTGGTTGTCCTTGTAGGTTGTGGAACTATGAGAGTATCTTGATCAGGAAGATAGATCTTTGGCTCATCAACAGATGACTTGAATTTGTCGCCAAAATCTTCTTCCAGCTTCTTCTTAAGATCGTAGTAGCTGGCGGTCAAAAAGCCGAAATGCGTCTGAAGATCAGTAATTTGCTTCGACTTCAGAGCTTTATCTTCAATAAGTTCGGCGACTTGAATATTGAGCTTTGCATTTTCTGTCTGTAGGTCTGCAACCTTGATATCCAGCTCAATATTTTTCTGATCTAAATCAATATTTTTCTGATTCAGAGCATCGATCTCCTTCTGAAGTCCAAGTATTGAAGGATTCTCTTCTCCTGAGCTGCCACCCCCAATAGAAATTCCTTTGCCACGTGAGGGAGGCGTAGTGAATTGTTCTTTGTCCAAATGCCTGGCTATCCTCAAAGAAGCAGCATCATGCTCTGGCCTGGGAGGAGAGAGACCCGTGGGGAAGGAAGAGCCAACAGCTTCATAGAAGGTACTAGGACCTTCACTGACAGGTTCAGATGAAACAATAACAGGAGTTGTTGTTGGTGGAGTTGTAAAGCTTTGAAGTACACCCGAATTAGGAATTCCCTGTCTAGGGTCAAGTCTTCGTCTTTTTGAAGGAGGTTGAGAGGCCTGTGTAGTTGGGTGATCACTTTCCAATGGCTCAGATGTAGGTGTAACAACATCAAGGGGAGGAATCCCTGACGTTGTCACCATAGGAGTTGCTATTTTCGCCGTTGGATTGGTAGGAGGAGGCGTGGCTTCGAGAATGTCTTCATTTTCCCTTATCTCTGTTGCTGGATGAGCAACTTCATTGATATTTCAAGCAGCATGTTGAGGTTTACACCGGTCATGAAGTGTTCATTACTACCGAAGTTGAGAGGGATTTCATCATTATCAAAACCGGTAAGATCAAGGTCTTCATACATCTCGGATTCTGTTCTACCCCTTGAAGACTCCTCATCATAATTACTTTTAATGTGAACAGATGTCAGCTCATGTTCTTCAGCTACTTGAGCATGAGTAGCAAGAGTTTCTTCTTCTTCAGCACGATCTGACACTGTAATGACATCATCTTCCGAAATGACTCTCTCGGAGGAGGTAGGCTCAGATGACACCTTGTCAGACGTTCCATGAGATTCGGAAGATTCATTTATCTCAGCAAATTTTCCGAATTTCACAAGAGGATGTAATCCTTGGAAGACGACTTTGCCCTTTCGATTCTCCTTAATGAGACCAATCGTGTGTGGGCCTAATGACTTTATATCCAGTGTGTCTCCCTCTTTGACCATCTCAAGAAATTGAGTGTCAATGAACATCTGAATAAACCTAGGGTACAGCAAGAAGGCATCTCTGGTCTCCCGACTTATAGCGTTGATGTTTACCAAGAACTCATCCAATATGAACTTTGAGAAATTGAATTTGATACCAGCAGCCACTGAAACAATTACCCCTGTGTTCCTGAGTGGGATTTCATCAGCACCTGATCTTCTGCCCGGGATGCAGCTCACGAACACATGCGCCAAAAATCTCCAGTAGGGTGGCATAAGCTTTTTCACCATGGGAGGGTAGATGCCTTCATACCCCATGTTCTTGAGAATCTTTTGTACATCATCAATCCCGATTTCAGTAGGAAAATCGGGTTGATCATTGATCAGCAATGTTTCTCTGATGAACTGCTCAGTGATCGTAATCTTGCATCCTTTCACAATAGCTTCAATGGTAACAGCTCCTTTGTCTGATGTCATCTTAGCAGTCTGCCAGAACTCCCTGATAATCTTCTGATAGATGACTGGATTCACAGTAATGGCAAAGGCCAGGCAGCATTCTCTCAGTCTGTATATCATCGATCTGAAATCTCCATGAGCAGTAGGAGGGTCATCCAGTACAATTGCCAGGTTATGCATGTCATCAAACTTAAGACTTGCCATTGATTTGCACTAAACCAGACTAAGTAAGAAAACAAAGTATTTAAACAATTAAAGCTTTAAGTTTTCCTAATTAATCAATTTCATTTTTGGCCTTAAAAAATTATTTTGATCAAAAATTTGGAGTTTACAGTCAAACATGGTCAAAATTGAGTTTACGGTCCAAAGTGAGTTTACGGTCAACACTGGTCAAAATTGAGTTTACGGTCCAAATTGCGTTTACGGCCGTAAACCCATTGCATTGGTCTCCTGACCGCAAACTGAGTTTACGGTCGTAAACTTCTAGACCATAAGCCCAGACCGTTTACGGTCGTAAGCTCAACCGTAAACCCTCCCTAAACCATAAACGCCGACGAACACAAAAACCTCGATTACTCCTCCAGTTTCAGTCGAATCGATGAACAAACCACATATCCTCAGTCGGTTTTAGCATACCTTTGATGTGGACTAAACGATTTTGCAAAATCTCACAAAAAAATTTCGAGGATGAGAGAGAGTGGAGAGAGTTTGCGGCTGGAAAGGTGAAAAATGAGGTGGAAAAGGGTTTACAGCAGTAAACTCCACCTTTTATACCTCCTTTGAATATTTACCTGTCTCCCACACAGTATAAGGCACAGTCCAAATCCCAATTAAATTTTCAAAAATAAAACTTTTTGAGGATTTTAAAATTAAAGTAAAATTAAAATTAAACTAAAAATAAAATAAACTAATTTCTAAAATTTAAGAATTAAAGAATTTAAAAATTAAATTTTTGACAATTATAAAAATAAAATAAAAATAAAAATAAAAATAAAAATAAAATAAGAATAAACACAGACAAAATTTATCTCAAAAATCACTGAAGATTATCTTGTGATACTGGGATCAAAGTTGTTGGACATCCTTAATCCACTTGTCGGTACCTTTTATTTTCACGTCTTTGTCTGGTCGATCGTCGGTATTGTGGTCCACTTAAATACGAAAAATTGTGACAGAATTAGGAAATACCATTAGTTACAAGACAAAGTGATCCTAAGTTCCTAGATAATATTTCTTAAGGACCATTCAGCTGACGACGACCAGGGATATTGTTGTCCACCTAAATTCAGCAGCGAGATCTATAACAATCTATAATTGTTCAATTTTAAATGTACTAGAACATGTTTCCCGCTTCCTGATATGCTCCAGTAATCAAGGACTTCCAGAATACTCCTTACATCGGGTGAGCAGACAATTATTAAGAGAGAAGATAGATTTAGAATGCATATGCTATACACCCAGGTCGGATCTCTTCCAATCACGCAGAGGGTGAAACATATGACTAACTGTAGTTTTAGAGGGATTGAGAAGAAGAATGATGCATATACTGTGTACCAGGTCGGATTGTGAGTCACGCAAAGGAGACAGTATATGGCTAACAGATAGAAAGAATTGCATAGATAAAAGATGCAGAGAGATAGAGTTGCATATGCTACATTCCAGGTCGGATCTTTCGATCACGCAGAGGAGGAAACATATGACTAACAGATAGAAAGAAAGAATATAACCTTCTACAGACCTAATTTATTGGAATTCACCAGTCACCCCATCAATACAGAAATTAAGGACAGAATCCGCACATCGAGGAAAAGTTAATCCACAGTTCCAGATACAGGTTCTTTTAATGTGACTAGTAGATTCCCATATTTATCTCCCTGCTCAATCTATCCAAGCGTCGTATTGTCAGGCTAAACGGATCTAACTAGGTGAAGATTTGTCAAGTCAATGAATTCCTTAAGTTCAACTCTGGCTAGTCATGTCCATTTAGAATCTTTCGTGCCTACCAACGCATTAAACCCAGAGCATAGACAATTTAATTTTGGGTACGTTACGCAGACTCAGATTGCCTGTTATCACTTGATAATATCACTTCCCAGTACTATGACTACAAGCAAAACTGTTAGCGACAATATTTTTGATTTTTCTGAATTTTTAATGTTTTTGGATTTTTGAATGTTTTCTGAAAAAAATAAAACAGAAACAAAATGTTTTTGGATTTTTTTTTTATTTTTTCAATTTTTGTTTGGTTTTTGTTTATTTCTCCCCCTAAATTTGTGCATGGGTGAGAATGAAATCACTAAAATGCGCAAATTTAAACTAACCTAATCAATAACAAAAATTTAATCCTCAAAACGAATCATTTTTAAAAATCCCACAAGCACATCGAATCGAGCTTTGTTAAAAGGCTTGGTGAACAGATCCGCCACATTATTCGCAGTGGGAACCTGTTCTAGCCGGATGAGCGAGCGCTTATAACAATCTCTGATAAAATGAATTTTGATATCAATGTGCTTGGTTTTGGAGTGTTGGACAGGATTTTTAGTAATTTGAATTGCGGCCTCATTATCACAGTGAATTGGGGTTTCTAGATAATTCAAATCGTAGTCCAACAGCTGATGTTGGATCCAGATAACTTGAGAACAGCAAGCAGATGCAGCAACGTATTCCGCTTCTGCTGTTGAGGTAGAGACGGTATGCTGTTTCTTGCACTGCCACAACACCAACCTATCTCCAAGGAATTGGCACCCTCCTGATGTAGATTTCCTGTCAAGCTCACAGCCTCCATAATTACTGTCAGCAAAAGCATATAAATCAAATTCAGAATTCTTCGGATACCAAAGACCCAATTTTGGGCTGCCCTTGATATACCGAAAAATCCTTTTGACAACAATAAGATGTGAAACTTTAGGATTAGCCTGATAGCGAGCGCATTGACAAACTGCAAACATGATGTCGGGACGACTTGCAGTA
The DNA here is from genome assembly GCF_052849685.1 of Lactuca virosa. Classification (NCBI taxonomy): domain Eukaryota; kingdom Viridiplantae; phylum Streptophyta; class Magnoliopsida; order Asterales; family Asteraceae; genus Lactuca; species Lactuca virosa. The sequence goes on along the minus strand of NC_136426.1, from coordinate 267,146,489 downwards.
AGATACATCAACGATCCGATCATCGATCTGTAGTGTGTCTGATCTACAGATTCGCCATCAATATCTGGATTCAGCAGGGGTCTTTCAGCCATTGGTGTCGATGCAGGTTTTGCGTCTTGAAACTCGAACTTCTCAAGAATATCCTCCACATACTTAGCTTGATGTAGCAGGATTCCGGTTGAATTTTGTTTGACCTGAAGCCCCAGAAACATGGTCATTTCACCCAGTGAACTCATCTCAAACCGCTTTTTCATCACGCCTTCAAACTCTTTGCATAGCTGTGGACTGGTAGACCCGAAGATAATGTCGTCGACGTAGATCTGGACTAGAATCTGATCATTACCAACATGCTTGATGAATAAAGTTTGATCAATAGTGCCGTGAGAGTATCCATGCTCGAGCAAATTCTTTGTTAGAGTCGCATACCATGCTCGAGGAGCTTGATGTAACCCATACAACGCCTTGTCCAACTTGTAGACATGAGTAGGAAACTTTAAGTTAACGAACCCAGGGGGTTGATCAACATAAATTTCTTCCTTCACCTTGCCATACAAGAAGGCAGTCTTGACATCCATTTGGTAGACCGTGAAGTTCATGTAGGAAGCATATGCGAGAAAGATACGAATAGCCTCCAATCGAGCAACTGATGCGTAAACCTCAGTATAATCAAGACCCTCAACTTGTCGAAACCCGCGGACCACCAACCTTGCTTTATTGCGCACTATTACACCAGAATCGTCCTGCTTGTTACGATAGACCCAACGCGTGTCAAGAGACCTTTTGCCCTTTGGTAACTCAACCAATTTCCAAACCCCGAGCTTTTCAAACTGATTTAGCTCTTCATGCATCTCATCTATCCATCTGGGCTCATTCAAAGCCATGTCAACATTCTTGGGCTCTATTTGAGATATAAAGCAAGAATAGAGACATGCATTGACATCTCCACTCTGACTTCTGGTTTTGTCTCCGTCACCTAGCTGGCCAATGACGTTATCGATCGGATGATCGCGTTGAATTCTTGAAGGTATGTCTTGGCTGATATCATTGAGTGAAACAGGAAGAGTGTGGATGTTGATGTTGGATATAGTGTCTAAGTCCATAACTTTATTTGGTATGTACTTGACCCGACCCGACATGGTCCATTTGGGTTGCATGGCATTGCAATACTTGGATAGACTAGATGAGAGAATAAGGCACTTATGATTATTAATATATTATAAGTTCTAATATATTAATAATAGTATTATTTAATTAGTATTGATCAAGTATTAATCTAGTATTAATTTGGTGATCAAAGTGAGACTAATTAAATATATAAGGTTGATTATGACAATCATCAATTCTTTTATGGTGGATTAATGATCCATGGTTTATGGGTTTGGTTATAACCATATGGAGCTCCATGGATAGTCCATGGGAGTTACAAACCCATGGGTCATGAGAAATCAAGAGTCATGACAATTAAGGGCATTCATGTGTAAACCCTAATTGTGACAACACTATAAAAGGAACCCTATGGCTAGCAAAATCGTGACCTAGTGTTTCTAGTGAGGGCATAACCGATTTTCAAGTGTAAGAAGTATTCTCTCAAGTTATTCCAAGTCTTGTGGTGTTGTGTTAAGCATTTGAGGCACAACTTTTGGGGTGCTAGGCTCACAAAGTCTTGAAGGAATCCAAGCAACAACAAGGTATGTATTTCTACTAGTTTTACGTTCTATGTAATCCCCATGCCATGCTAGTTAGGAAATAACCTTGAAAAGAAATTTGCATGTATATAGAGAAAACATAGATTCAAGGTTATTAGGGTTGCATGTACACTTAGGAAGTGTTAGAATGCTCAAAACCCATCAGTGGAGTCAGAGCCTAGGTTTGTTTTCTGTATACTTGATGCAAAACTGCTTAAAAATCAAAAATTCTGCACTCTGACGACTGGACTCGCCGAGTCCATGGGGAGGACTCGCCGAGTCCATGAACAAATTCATCCTACTCGGCGAGTAGAATAATGCACTCGACGAGTAGGAGCGTGCTGGGCAGTTTTTTCGAGTTTTGTTGCTGGAAATGGATTAAGATCATTATCCCAATCTGTTTTGGACTTGTAAAATCTGTTTTTCAAAATGATAATGATTATGTTAACCCATTTTACATGACTTTTATCAATTTTCAAGTATTGTATATGTTTATATGATTTTCTTGAAATTGCTTGACATGAATTTGTGTTCATATGAGTTTAGAAGATCATAGGAATTATGTGTAACCTCCATGTGTGTTTAATTCATGATCTTAATGGCTATGATGGTGTCCATAACTTGTCCTCAAGTTATGGATAACCAAAAGTCACTTCTTTTAATTATGATTAAAGAACTAAAGAGGTTTCATAAAATGAAGAGTCTTCATTTTTTTTATGAACCATTAAAACTCATAAGTTACAAATTGAAGAGACTTGGAATAGTTTCAAATCTTGCCCTCAAGTTTTGGAATTTGAAAAGTCTTACACTTTAATACTTCAATTCCAAATTAAACCTTAGATTTTTAAAAAGTTTAAAAATCAACACTTATACTATTATTATAATTTTATTATATAGATATGTATAAGAATAGGTCATTCTTACCGTTAGTAGGCCTCATTCACGAAGCCGGTCTATAAGGGGGGTATAAGGTTGTTGCCTATAAAATGGTGACTTAATGGGTGTCCACTCTCACCCACCGCTTCCTTGATCGGTGGAGGGTCGTTAGCCGAACGGGTAGGATACGACTTTAAATACTCGTTAAAAGTATAATGAATTATAAAGTAACTATACATTATAAATTCCCAATCTTAGTTACTTTAGGAAAATGTGAAATTGGTGCTAGCCCATAAAATTACACTTTGTACCTTACCAAGTCGTTAGTGGAGCGTGTGTGCTTAACCGGCACACTAACATGGACTAGTAAGAGTGGCAAAGGGTAACTTGACTTTATTATAGATTGGTGGAGCGTGTGTGGTTAACCGGCACATCGATTAGGTAATATTGTTGAGGGTACCAAGTCAATTTGTATGGTTATTCACACCTTGTTTGTGATCCTCGGCATCCCAGTCACAAACTTGAGAGGGCACAATCGAGATTCAAACATGCCATTGAAAAGTTCAATGTATCTCAAAAGATCTAGGAGTTTCAAAACCAATAAAACCTAATAATAAAATATTTCGTTCTTATGGTGGAAATTGGTAAATCGTCATTTACCTACCTTCAAATATTTTATAGTATGGATTACGGCATCCCTCTTCCAACTATAAATAGTTTGTTGGATCCTAGCCTTAATATTTCATTTGGGTGAATTATTAAGGATTCCTAATCTAATGAAACTTGTCTTTATTTCCTATCAGGTGTCTTCCAACAATGCTTCTGGCTCAAACCCAACAGGCTCCTTTTCCCTTATGAACTTGTGTGGTAAGGTCATCTTTGATGGATCCAATTTCAATGAGTGGATCAGAAACATCATAATGATTACCCGCTATGAGGACAAAGAATATGTCCTCGATAGGGAGCTTAAGGTTGTGAGTGAAGCCACTGCTACTCCTGAAGAGTTTGCGGAGTTTGTTGCACATGAAAAGGATGCTACTAAAGTAGCATGCATCATGATGGCCACCATGACTCCTGAACTTCAAAAATCGTATGAAGATTTCTACCCCTATGAGACGCACCTGGATCTGATGGAAAGGTACCATCAGAGCGCGCGTCAGGAGAGGTATGAAATCATCTCCTCCATGATAACCGCAAGGATGAAGGATGGTGAACCCATCACCGGTCACTTGCAGAAGATGTAAAGGTTCGTTGACCGGTTGCTGAAGCTAAATGTTGACTTTCCTGAGGAAATGGCGATTGACATCATTCTCCATTCCTTACCTCCAAGTTATGATCAGTTTCGTATGACTTATCATATGAACAAGGAGGAAGTCACACTTAGCAAACTTCAAGGACTCTTAAGGACAGCTAAAAATGGCCTTAAGGGTAAAGCGGTTGCTACTTCTACTCCTTCAACAGCCCCTGTTCTGGCTATTGGGCAGGGAAAGGGTAAGAAGAGGAAAAACCCTTCGAAGGGTACCAAGGGTAAGACTCTTGATGGTTCCTCTTCAAGTGGGACAAAGAAAGGTCCCATTACTCCTTCTTCAAACCCAAAGGAAGCACAGTGCTTCTATTGCCAGGATAAGGGACACTTCAAGCGAAGCTGCCCTAAATACCTGCAAGATGTAAAGGATGGGAAGGTTAAACCCACCCATGCAGGTATTTACACAATATTGTCTAATAACTCATCTAATGCTAATTCTTGGGTGCTTGATACAGGTTGTGGTATTCACATATGTACTGATTTGCAGGCACTAAGAAGAAGTGAGCAAGTGGAGCACGGGAAGATAAACTTAGTCATGGGCAACAGGAAAGCATCACCTGTTACCAAGATAGGAGTTTATTCTTTATTTCTTAATAATGGGTTAATGTTAGATTTGAATAAGTGTTGTTACTCGCCCGAAATGGCGAGAAATATTATTTCTTTTCATGGCTTGTACAAACAAGGTTTTTCATTTTCATTTGATAATAAAAATGGTGCTGTTAATGTTTATTACGATGATGTATTTTACTTTAAAGCATTACCTTGTGATGGTGTATATGAAGCCGCGAATGTTGTAGACAATCTAGGAAATAATGTGTTGTATATTGATTCTTCAGATAGCTTGGATAAAGCATTCTTGTGGCATTGTCGTCTTGGACATGTTAACAAGAAGCGCATAGGCCAACTCCAAAAGGCTGGAGTCTTGGAATCATTTGACCTCAAGTCATATGATAGTTACGAGTCTTGTTTACTTGGAAAAATGACAAAGTCACCCTTCACAGGTACTTGTGATAGGGGTGAAGGTTTGTTGGACCTTGTACACACGGATGTGTGTGGGCCCTTCAGAGTTGCTACAAGGGATGCTAATCGCTATTATGTGACCTTCACTGATGATTACAGTAGATATGGATATATTTACTTAATCAAGCATAAGTCAGAAACCTTTGAAAAGTTCAAAGAGTTTAAGCAGGAAGTGGAGAATCAATTGGGCAGGAACATCAAGATGCTCCGATCCGATCGGGGAGGAGAGTATCTTAGCATTGAGTTCCTTGACTATCTTAAGGAATGTGGGATTGTCTCACAATTGACACCTCCCAGAACACCACAGTTGAATGGTGTAGCTGAGAGGCGCAATCGAACCTTGCTGGATATGGTTCGTTCCATGATGAGTCGAGCTTCGTTACCAATCTCTTTCTGGGGGTATGCCTTAGAGACTGCCGCCCATATCCTTAATCTAGTCCCTACTAAAAAGGTTGCCAAAACACCTCACAAGATGTGGACTAGGAAAGTTCCCAATTTGGACCACATCAAAATTTAGGGTTGTGAAGCTTTCGTGAGGCGTGAGACTCATGATAAGCTTGAACCTCGAAGTGAGAGGTGTATTTTCATCGGCTACCCACAAAGATCCTTTGGTTACCTCTTCTACAGACCCAGTGATAATGTGGTCTTTGTAGCAAGAAGAGGAGTCTTTCGTGAGAGAGAATTCATAAGCCAAGGGGACAGTGGGAGGCAAATTGACCTTGAAGAGCTTCAAGAGTCAAGTGGTGAAGGAACCTCAAATGCTATCGACCAACCCGAGGAGGAAACTACTGTTGATCCGATAGATGAGTCTATACCTCCAAGACGTTCCACTAGGGTGAGGAACACATCTGATTTTTATTATGGTTATCACATCACCACTGAAGGAGATACATTTATTAGTGATAGTACACTAATAGATTTGGATGAACCTAATAATTACAGGGAAGCCATGGCAGGCCCTGAGTCTGCTAAATGGAAGGAGGCTATGGACAGCGAGATTCAGTCCATGTATGACAATCAAGTTTGGAACTTGGTTGACAATGTACCAGGTCGTAAGACAGTTGGGTGCAAATGGATCTTCAAGAAGAAGACCGACATGGATGGGAAGGTACATACTTACAAAGCGCGACTGGTTGCGAAGGGCTTTACTCAAGCTCCGGGAGTTGACTATGATGAGATCTTCTCACCAGTAGCTAAGATTAAGTCTATTAGAGTATTGTTAGCCATAGCTGCATTTCATGATTATGAAATATGGAAAATGGATGTCAAAACCGCTTTCCTTAATGGAAAGTTGGCTGAGGATGTTTACATGGCTCAACCAGAGGTTTTTGTCGATACAAGATACCCTAATAGAGTGTGTAAGCTTGATAAATCCATTTATGGATTGAAACAAGCATCTCGTAGATGGAATCTTTGCTTTGATGAGAAAGTCAAAGAGTTTGGCTTTTCTAGGAGTGAGGATGAGTCTTGTGTGTATGTCAGGGCTAGTGGGAGCATAGTTAGCTTCTTGGTGTTGTATGTGGATGACATACTTCTCATAGGAAACGACGTCCCAACCTTGCAGGAGGTTAAGTCCTGGCTTGGGAAGTGTTTCGCTATGAAGGACCTTGGAGAAGCTGCCTATATCCTAGGGATAAGGATATTGAGAGATAGGAGTAAGAGACTAATTGGACTTAGTCAAAGTACTTACTTGGATAAGGTGCTGAAGAGGTTCAGCATGCAAGAATCCAAGAAAGGGGAATTACCCGTCCAGAGTAATGCCAAGCTGAGTAAGACTCAGAGTCCGAGTACAGAGGCTGAGATAGCTGAGATGAGTCATATACCATATGCTTCCGCTGTGGGCTCGATCATGTATGCTATGACTTGTACTCGCCCTGATGTGGCCTTTGCTTTGAGCATGGTCAGTAGATATCAAGGGAACCCTGGCAAGGCACACTGGACAGCGGTAAAGAACATTCTCAAGTATCTGCGGAGGACTAAGGATTGGGTCCTTACCCTCGGAGGCAGTGATGACTTGAGAGTGGAAGGATATAGCGATGCTAGCTTCCAGACTGATAGGGATAATTTCCGCTCTCAGTCAGGCTGGGTCTTTATCCTAAATGGAGGGGCAATTACTTGGAAAAGTTTCAAGCAGGAGACAGTAGCTGATTCTACTTGTGAATCAGAGTACATAACAGCAAGTGAAGCAGCTAAGGAGGCGATATGGCTAAAGAACTTCATCGGAGACCTTGGAGTTGTACCAGCTATAAAAGAGCCAATGAAAATTTTCTGTGACAGCGAAAGTGCGGTTGCTTTGGCTAAGGAACCGAGAGATCACAGGAGATTTAGGCACATTGACAGAAAATACCATTTCATCAGACATCGAATAGAAGAAGGACTCCTCGTGGCTAAGAGGGTATCATCAGATGAGAACCCGGCAGATCCCCTCACGAAGGGACTGAGCAGGGTTAAGCATTTACAGCATGCGAGGCGCATTGGGCTGAAGGATGATACTAGTTTCAATAATTAGATTCCTGAAACTTGTAAAATGTAATTGACATTTGATGATAAATAAAAGTTGTTATTTATTTATGAGTAAGGTGTTACTATCTTGTGTTGATTGTTTACTATGTTTCAATTTTGCATGTTTTTACTTCCAGAATAATTATGTTATTATTCAAACCATCCACAGTTAGTCAAAATTTGGAAGTAAGTATTGATTTAAGACTGTCATGAATTTGGCTTGTATGATTTGTCTAAAAGTGCTTTGGACAATGCAATGGTTGCTACAACATTCATGAGTACTCATAAGGGTTGAGTATTGGATCCAACCCACGCTCACTTGCATCACTTCATGGAATTTATCTCGAGTGATCGTGAGACGGTAATATCATATAAATCTTCAAACCTAGAGATATGAGTTGTTGACTATGAGTTGGTTATTCATTGATTGCACGAAAACGCATTGGTAACTCGATGTCATAAAACGTGCCTTTGTGAATAATTCAACAAGTAGTTAGTACAAGCATATCAGTCGAAGTTTATCTGTTCCTTCTAGAAATAGAAGCGGTATCTGGGCCCCTCGATGATTTGGTTTTGACTTATGTACCGGGCCCGGTCAGAACCTAATTGATATGTTCAATTTAGTTCTATGTCGAAACAAATCAGAGATTGAGAAACAAATGCTGGACAATAAGTAAGACCATGTTCCATGTGTTTGTCCGGCTGATATCATGAGAACAGAGGATTATATGATCACTTATCTTAAATGGCGTATCATCATCATCTCAGTTCTGAGAGACTATGAAAGAGCTACGATTGCTAGTCGGATTTTGAAGTCATATTTGCAAATATAGTTATTAGACTTATCCAAGTGGGAGACTGTTGGATATAGTGTCTAAGTCCATAACTTTATTTGGTATGTACTTGACCCGACCCGGCATGGTCCATTTGGGTTGCATGGCATTGCAATACTTGGATAGACTAGATGAGAGAATAAGGCACTTATGATTATTAATATATTATAAGTTCTAATATATTAATAATAGTATTATTTAATTAGTATTGATCAAGTATTAATCTAGTATTAATTTGGTGATCAAAGTGAGACTAATTAAATATATAGGGTTGATTATGACAATCATCAATTCTTTTATGGTGGATTAATGATCCATGGTTTATGGGTTTGGTTATAACCATATGGAGCTCCATGGATAGTCCATGGGAGTTACAAACCCATGGGTCATGAGAAATCAAGAGTCATGACAATTAAGGGCATTTATGTGTAAACCCCAATTGTGACAACACTATAAAAGGAACCCTATGGCTAGCAAAATCATGACCTAGTGTTTCTAGTGAGGGCATAACCGATTTTCAAGTGTAAGAAGTATTCTCTCAAGTTATTCCAAGTCTTGTGGTGTTGTGTGAAGCATTTGAGGCACAACTTTTGGGGTGCTAGGCTCACAAAGTCTTGAAGGAATCCAAGCAACAACAAGGTATGTATTTCTACTAGTTTTACGTTCTATGTAATCCCCATGCCATGCTAGTTAGGAAATAACCTTGAAAAGAAATTTGCATGTATATAGAGAAAACATAGATTCAAGGTTATTAGGGTTGCATGTACACTTAGGAAGTGTTAGAATGCTCAAAACCCATCAGTTGAAACCTCCATCATTTGCTGATTGATCCACATTAGATTAATCTGCTACAAACTCATTAGCAATTTCTTCAGGAAAGAGTAGTTCCATAAAAGTTGGAGTGACAGTGGAAGCATCTCTAGACATGAACTCTCTTTCAACAGGGGTAAGAGGTGTAGCATCAGCATCAGGAGTTCCATTTTGAACTTTAGACTCTGGACTATTAAGTCGATCAGATGACTCCCCCTCAGATGGAGCAGAGGACTCCCCCTCATCCGTTGGAGGTCTGTAGACAACTTCTTCGTCTTCGTCTTCAGAAACAATCTTCGAACCAGAAGAGGATCCATTTGAGCCATCTGAAGACACATTTAAGGATTTGAACAGCAATGTGTAATCAAATAACCAGTCAGGACCCACTCGAGCGTCTGTTTCATTCTCCTCCAACCAGCGCACGTCATAGGATTCGACAATATGCTTAGTCTTCTTGTTGTAAACCCTATACGCTGTGCGCGCAGCATATCCTATGAAATAACAATCATCGGCTTTGGCATTGAATTTAGGGTTGGATTCCAAGTGAAGAAGGGTGCAAGGGCAGCCAAATACACGGAAATGGCTGACTGAAGGCTTGTGTCCATAGAGAATCTCGTACGGTGTTTTCATCTGAGATTTGTTGATTAGAACACGATTCTGCACGTAGCAAGCAGTGTTAATCGCCTCGGCCCAAAAGAAAACAGGTAATTTAGAATCACAAAGCATTGTCCTTGCAGCGTCTTTTAAAGTTCTATTTCTCCTTTCAGCAACACCGTTTTGTTGAGGCGTGTGAGCAGAGCTGTATTGACGCAAGATCCCCTTTTCTGCGCAAAAATGGTCAAGAACCGCATTCTTGAACTCAGTTCCATTGTCAGTACGAAGCGCCTTCACCTGGTTGTTGGTTTGATTCTCAATCATCACAATGAACTTCTTTATCAGATCAGCAACCCCAGCTTTGTTGGATAAGAAGAAGACCCACGTAAAACGAGAGAAATCATCGATCACAACTAGACAGTACGAGCTTCTGTTGATGCTCAGGACGTTGACCGGACCAAATAAGTCGATATGCAATAATTGGAGCACCTGACTGATTGAGTTAACATGCTTTGGCAGGTTTGGTTTTCTATGATGTTTTCCTTGGGCACAGGACACACACTTCTCAAATGTAATAAAGTCTCTGACAGGTAAGCCTCGGACCATCTCATTGTTAGCAAGGCGATTCAGGTTTTTCGCGTTAGCATGACCGAGTCGTCGGTGCCACAACATTGCATTTTGTTCGGACACTTATGAAAATAGGCAAGTGACTTGTTTAGGTAAGTTACTGTTCATGTCAATAATGTAAGCATTCCCATGCCGTTTAGATTTGACAAGAATCCACTCTTCCGGGATGACAATGCCTGGCTTGAGAATCATGCATTCTTTATCGGTAAAATGGGTAGAATAGCCTTTGTCGCAAATTTGGGAAACACTCAACAAGCTATGCTTTAACTCGGGAGCAAAGTTGACATTTTCAAAGCTTAGCGCTCCATTTGTAATGGTTCCTCTCTGAGTGATCTTGCCACCATCTCCGCCCGCGAAGGAAACATACCCCCCATTAAAAGATTGAATGTCGCTCAATTGGGAGATGTCTCCTGTCATATGCCGGGAGCAGCCGCTGTCGACGTACCAAGGACGGACGACATTCCTCCGCAACTGTCCCTGCAAAATGAGCGGGATCATTTAGATTTGGGAACCCAGGTCATCACTGTCCTGGGTTTCCTTTTCGCTTTCTCTGATTTATCCTTTAATGTTTTCAAATTAGGATCCTCATTCCTAATCACTTCAGAGGATGGTGATGATGGATTGGAAATTGATTTGGGCATCCAATTATATTTAGGTTTTATAACATTCTTAGGTGGTTTTGAAATAGGTTTCTTATTAGTTTGCACTGAGCCTCTGGATGTTCTACCAGAAGTGGTTGAAGATCCAGAATTGCTTTTTGACGAAACCGATCTTGGCGGAGCCTTGTTCGGTTTTGGCAAACTATTTGGAGCTTTGTTATTAAAAACCTTTTTATTCTTTTGAAAAACAACCTTTTTTCTGCTTCGATCATCTTTCCAATCATCATTTCGAGAATGAGTTCTTGAGGATTTTCTAATTAAAGACCTTCCTCGAGATTCGTTCTCTCCTCTTGGTGACATATAGTTCACAAAGATCCTATTTTGACAATTCCTAGCTATATGACCACCAACACCACAATTAGAACAAATCTGTTTATTATTTGAACTTGTACTGCATTTCTCAGATTTATTACCTTGACAGACACTCTTACTCTTCTCAGAAGAACATGCATGAGAAATAGGTTGTGAGATAAGTGAGGGTGCCTCAGATGGTGTGACTTGTGGAATTGACGGGTTTTCATGAGAATCACAAGCATCAGAATTACCAAACAATTCATCAAACATATCAAAGAAATTAAGTTCAACAGTAGCAGATGTGGAAACATCACACGAAACATTTTCAGTCTTAACATCAGAAACAAAAACTTTTTCATTTGAAACAAAAATATCAGAATCAGAAACAGAAACAGATTCTCCAGCTTCACGCTTTGCCTGATCTAATGGTTGATCTACAGGGGAAGTAGAAATGTTAGTACTTTCAACATTAATAAATCCGCCTGAAACGAAACCAGACGGCTTGCCATAAACCATAAATGGTTCGTTGGCAATCTCATCCTTGGATAAGGGTTGATACTGATATGTATGATTATAAGGAGGAGGTACACTATCATATCCTAGACCCTTTTGTTGGTTTCGTTTGAACTGCATGCAGTGATCAATCATGTTGGCAACTACCTCGCTTGATCCATCAAATTTTCTAAAATCAAAATTTGCAGTTTCAAATTGTCTTTTTAATGTATCAAGCTCGGTAATTAACTCATCATTTTGTCTCTTAACATAATCATAAAGCTCCCATTTTTCACTGTATTCTGTCTGAATTCTTTTAAGATCTTTTATCTTTGTCTCTAACTGGGCCTTAAGGGGTTTTTGTCCTTTCCTAAGCTGATAGCCCTCATATCTAAGGTCCTCTACTTCTCTACGTAATAATTGAATTTCATCATGAAGAAGTTTAACATATTCATTACAAGCCTGAGAACAAGACGGTAGATTTACCTCACTTTTCCTGCAGCTCCATCATTTCTGCTTCAGGATCATCTGCATCATTCTTCAGGGGAGCATCATCAATCTGAGCTAGGTGAGCATTTTCTGGTCCTGAAATATTCAAAGCCTGAATCTTGTCCTCCCAGTCAAAGGACTGAGCGACCATAGCAGTCTCACCATTAACTGCAGCACCTGCACGGTTGTTACCCACTGCAACCATTGTCCTGTTGTTGTTCGTCCTACGATCTGGTTTTGGACACTCACGAGCAAAGTGACCCGGCTCGTGGCAGTTGAAACATCGCAGCATGCCCTTGTTGAATCCCACCTTCTTGTCAGCGTTCATGCCCCAGTTGTTCTTCCCTGTCTTCTTAGCAAACTGCTTGGCCCTGAAAACAGCCATAGCAATCTGCCATGTAATGTCCATCTCTTCCACGTCTTCTGGATGAATCTGATCCAGGTCAGCAAATGACAGCTGAGGTTTCAGCTACAAAAGCATTGTAGCAGTTAACAAGCCTAGTGGCTAGAGCCAGATTTTCATCAGTGTCTTTTGTGTTTGAGGAAGAGGCTACAACTGGCACATTTGGAGGAGGAACACCTTGTAGAGTGACAAATGGCTGGCATTGAGAATGAGGAATAGATGATGCAGCAGCGAAGGTCTGAATCTGAGGTTGTTGAGCAGCAAAAGCTTGACCTGAGGAAGTCATGATTGATGAGAGAGCATTGTTGGATGAGATTCCAAGATTTGTAGTAGAGTACGAGTTCACATGGTTAATTTCTCTCTGTTTGTCATTAATATCACAAGCTTTGATGATCGCCATGATTTCAGCAAGAGTGAGGCGATTCAGATCCTTGGTCTTCTTAATCACAGCAACATTCATGTCCCATGACCTAAGAAGAGCATTCAAAAGCTTCTTGTTAATTTCTGACTTGGTCAAGAAAATCCCAGATATGTTCATGTCAGTGGTGAGAGTTGTGAACCGCTGCAGCTGAGCCTCAAGAGTCTCTCCGGGAATGTAGTTGAACATATTGAACTTTTGTCTCAACATGTCCTGGCGACTCTCCTTCATATCTTCATTGCCCTCATATACCTCAATTAGGGCTTCCCACAAATCTTTAGCTGAAGTGTACTCTCGGAAACCTTGAGCAATATCAGGAGATAATGCCATGGTTAGAGTGGCTAAAGCCCTTTCCTGTTCTTCCACTTTTTCAAACTCTTCATATGTGTAGTTTTCAACAGCCTTGTCAATCACTTGGCCTCCAACTGTCATAATGATTCTAACAGGGCCTCTAAGAATGCTTCTCCAGACTTTGAAATTCTTCATTTTAATGTATTTTTCAATTTTGTACTTCCACTCAGGAAAACCATCTGCAGACATTAATCTTGGAATACGCGTAGTAGTGCCCATGACAGTATTAAGTTCGTGAAAATGATTTTGACTTTGAGATTCCGTTTGAAATTAAAGCAAATTAAAGTCACAAAAGAGTTTACGGTTAATGATGATGAGATTACGACCGTAAACTGTGTTTACGGTTAATGAGTTTACGACCGTAAACTGTGTTTACGGTTGAGGTGATTACGACCGTAAACTGGGTTTACGGTTGAGGTGTTTACGACCGTAAACTATGTTTACGGTTCGGATGATTACGGTTTGTACGTTTACGGTTTGAGCGTTTACGGTTATTGAGGCTTAGTTTACGGTTAATGAAGATTCACAGTTTACGGTTATTCAAGTTCTTGAGTTTACAGCCGTAAACAGGGTTTACGGTTGGCAGTAAACTCCCAGAAGTTCTTCAAAAACACGTTTTTGCAGTAGATTCAGTCCCTTTCACCACGAAAACACTAAAACCAATCTCGAACAATAAGAATGTCAGTTTAAGCAGCCCAAAACTCGATTGAATGAAGCTTTGACACCGGTTTTTGCTCTGATACCAATTGTAAGGTCCTGAAAAGGATCTTTACCAATGATCAAGCAACAAACAATGACAATAGAAGTAGAAGAAGAAAAGAAATGAAGCTTGCACACGTTTATATCATAAAAACATCAGGTACAACTCGATGGAATCCACTGTAAACACTATGGCATCAACAACTAGACAAAGACCTACACCTCCACTATATATACCCGTCTGGGCTGCAAACTGGGTTTACGGTCATAAACGTGTTTACGGCCGTAAACTCACTTCCTCACTGTAAACACCTAAACAACCCACAAAAATGCATTAAAGACTCATACTGAACTATTACAATTAAAGCCTAGACCAAACCATTAACTGGACCCTTCAATTACTAAATCGACATGATATATCTAGCTATATACACAAATTTGAATCCACCACTTTGACTAGCCACATGCACGTGTACAATAACATAATTTTTTGGGATGGGGTAAGTGAATCCCAGTTTAACCAATTTAAAATATATTCCTATACCACCACCATCACCACCCTTGTACATTAGTATCATAAAATTTGCATGGAGGGTAGGTGTTAGTGAGGGACATTTCTATGAAGTGCTATATATGTCAAGAATCAACACCAAAAACAAAACTTCATTTGTATAGACCAGTAGATGTTAAACGACAACACCAAAATTGAAGTGATGTCGTTGTATCATCGAACTTTAGAAATTGGAACATGAGACCAATTTTGACATCACTGATGGGTTTTTGATCACTGATGGGTTTTTGAGCATTACATCAATCCTATGGTTCACATGCAAATCCTAATGCTTGGATCTAGTTTTTCTATTTGTACATGCAATAAATGTTCAAGACTTGCAAACCCTAATCTAACATACAACAAAATCGAAATCAACATAAATAACTAGTAAGAATGTTACCTTTCAGTTGAAGCTTGAAGATCTTGAGCTTTTGAGAACCTAGCACCTCAAATGTGATGCCTTTAGTAGATCACAAACACCAAAGCAATTGAAGAATGCAAGAGAGAGAGAGAGAGAGGCAAAATGTAATTTTCGGCTTTTGGAATCCTTCTAGGGTTGTCGTAGCCGAAAATATGAAGCCAGGAGGGTCTTTATATAGGTGAGGAATTAGGGTTTCAGTCAAAGACCTGATCTGGTTGCTTAGGCTCTAAGCAGCCCATAAGATCTTTCCAGAATCCCTACCATGGACGAAATCCAGTGGGCTTCACAAGAATTTCGTCCCCCCCTATTATTATGGTTCCTCAGCCCATATTGCAATTATCACATAATTAAAATATCAGTCCCCTTAATTCAATTAACCTATTTGACCACAAAATTGATTCTAAATTAATTCTTGAGCAATTTTAATTAAATAATATGATTTCTCTTTTAATATATTATTCATATAATATATTAATAAACCATCATAACCTTTTTCTTTATTATTCTTCCAGTCAAGTTGCTTTGGTGAAGGCAGCCCAAAAGGACCATGCTACAACCGGGTCAAGTACATACCAAATATAGTTATGGCTTAGACACCTAATCCAACTGTCTCCCACTTGGATAAGTCTAATAACTATAATTGCAAATACGACTTCAAAATTCGATTAGCAATCGTAGCTCTCAAAAGCTACTATCGAACTCTGACGCGTCCTTTAGATAACGGATCATATAGTCCTCCGTTCTCAAGATATCGTGTGGACAATTATATGGAACACAGTCATACTTATTGTCCAGCAGTTTGTTTCTCGATCTTTGATTTGTCTGACATAGAACTTAATTGAACACATCAATTTAGTCCTGACCGGGCCCGACACATAAGTCAAAACAAAATCATCGAGGGGCCCAAGATATCGCTTTTACCCTTGTAGGATAAAAGGAACCGATAAACTTTGACTTATATGCTTGAACTATTTAGTCATCAAATCGTACACAACAATGCGTTTTATAACATCAAGTTACTGATGCGTTTATGCATTATCAATGCACAACCGACTCATAAACAACAACTCATATATCTAGGTTTAAATACTATATGATATTATCGTCTCACAATCACTCGTGATTAATTCCATGAAGCGATTCATGTGAGCGTGGGTTTAATCCAATACTCAAATCATATTTCATAAGCACTCATGAACGTTGCAGCAAACGCTTAGACAATCTACAAGCCAATTCATGACAGTCTTCTTTCATACTTACTTCCAACGTATGTCGACTGTGGATTGTCTAAATAATCTTATTATTTAGGAAGTCAAAACATGCAAAGTGAAACAATAGTAAATAATTAACACAAGACAGTAACTTTACTTATAAATAAAACTCCTTTATTTAATCATCAAATGTTAATTACAATTTATCTATTACAAGTTTCTAAGGCTATCTAATCACTAAAACTAATATTGTCCTTCAGCCCAATGTTCCTAGCATGTTGCAAGTGCTTAACCCTACTCAGTCCCTTCGTAACGGGAACTGTTGGGTTATCTTCTGACGATACCCTCTTTACTACGAGGAGTCCCTCTTCTACCTGATGTCTAATAAAATGATATTTTCTATCGATATGCATGGATCTGCCATAATCGCCATAGGCTCCTTTATGGCAGGTACAACTCCAAGGTCTCTGATGAAGTTCTTTAGCCATATTTCTTCCTTCGACGCTTCGCTCGCTGCTATGTAATCTGATTCGCACATTGAATCAGCTACAGTCTCCTGCTTGGAACTTTTCCATGTCACTGCTCCTCCATTCAGGGTAAAGACCCAGCCCGACTGAGAGCGGAAATTATCTCGGTCGGTCTGAAAACTGGCGTCACTATACCCTCGCACTCTCAAGTCATCACTCCCACCGAGGATAAGAAACCAGTCCTTAGTTCCCCGAAGGTACTTAAGAATGTTCTTTACCATAGTCCAATGTGCTCTACCAGGGTTCCTTTGATATCTGCTGACCATGCTCAAAGCTAAGGCCACATCAGGGCGAGTACATGTTATAGCATACATGATTGAGCCAACTGTGGAAGCATAAGGTACTCTGCTCATCTCTACTATCTCGACATAGGTACTCGAACTTTGAGTCTTACTCAACTTGGTGTTACTTTGGATCGGTAACTCCCCTTTCTTGGAATTTTCCATGCTAAAACATTTTTACACTTTAGCCAAGTAAGTACTTTGGCTAAGTCCTATTAGTCTCTTACTCCTATTTTTCATTATCCTTATCCCTAGAATATAAGCAGCTTCTCCGAGGTCTTTCATAGCGAAGCACTTCCCAAGCCAGGACTTAACCTCCTGCAAGGTTGGGACGTCGTTTCCTATGAGCTGTATGTCATCCACATATAAAACGAGAAAGCTAATATACACAGGACTCATCTTCGCTTCTTGAGAAACCAAACTTTTTGACTTTCTCATCAAAACAAAGATTCCATCTGCGAGACGCTTGTTTCAATCCATAGATGGATTTCTCAAGCTTACACACTCTATTCGGGTGCTTAACATCGACAAAACCCTCTGGCTGATTCATGTAAACATCTTCAACCAACTTCTCATTAAGGAAAACGGTTTTGACATCCATTTGCCATATTTCATAGTCATGAAGTGCAGCTATGGCTAGCATAACCCTTATTGATTTAATCTTCGCTACTGGTGAGAATGTCTCATCATAGTCAACTCCTGGAGTTTTTGTAAAGCCCTTCGCCACCAATCGCGCCATATATGTGTGCACTTTCCCATCCATGTCGGTCTTCTTCTTGAATATCCATTTGCACCCGACCGTCTTACGACCTGGGACATTGTCAACCAAGTTCCAAACTTGATTTTCATACATGGACTGTATATCGCTGTCTATAGCCTCTTTCCATTTCGTAGACTCTCGGCCTGCCATGGCTTCTTTGTTGTTGTTAGGTTCATCCAAATTTATCAGTATACTAATAAATGTATCACCGTAAGCAGTAATATGGAAACCATATAATTCAGGTGGAACACTAAATCTCCTGGAATGTCTAAGAGGTAGGGACTCGTCGATCGATTCAACAGGAGTTTCCTCCTCGGGTTGAGTGCCAGTGTTAGAGGTTCCTTCATCGCTTGACTCTTGAAGCTCTTCAAGGTCAATTTTCCTCCCACTGTCCTCTTGGCATATGAGTTATCACTCTCGGAAAACCCCTCTCCTCGCAACGAAGACAACATTGTCACTCGGTCTGTAGAAGAGATATCCAAAGGACTTCTATGGATAATCGATGAAAATACACCGCTCACTACGAGGCTCGAGTTTGTTGTGACTCTCTCGTCTTATGAAAGCCTCGCAACCCCAAACCTTGATATGTGCCAACGAGGAAACTTTCCATGTCCACATATTGTGAGGTGTTTATGCAACCTTCTTAGTTGGGACTAGATTAAGGATATGGGCGGCAGTCTCTAAGGCATACCCCCAGAATGAGATAGGTAACAAAGCTGGACTCATCATGGAACAAACCATGTCCAACAAGGTTCGATTGCGCCTCTTAGCCACACCATTCAACGGTGGTGTCCTAGGTGGTGTCAATTACGAAATGATTCTGCATTCCTTGAGGTAGTCGTGGAATTAAATACTAAGGTACTTACCACCTCGATCGGATTGGAGCATCTTAATTTTCCTGCCAAGCTGATTCTCCACTTCTTGCTTGAATTCTTTCAACTTTTCAAAGGTTTATGACTTGTGATTGATCAAGTAGATATACCCATATCTGCTATAATCATCAGTAAAAGTCACATAGAAGCGGGTCGCATCCCTTGTGGTTGATCTAAAGGGTCCACACACATCCGTATGTATGAGATCCAATAAACCCTCACCCCTTTCAGAAGTAACAGTGAAGGGTGACTTGGTCATCTTTCCAAGTAAACAAGATTTGCACGTGTCATCCGACTTGAGGTCGACTGACTCCAACACTCCATCTGTCACACCCCCAAACCAGAACGGCGGAAACATTCGGGGGCGGAGGACGTCATGTACAGTATCATAACAATTGAATAGTAAAGAAAGTACACACCACCATAATATAAATATATTTGAAAAGTTTACATGATTGTATGTGTTACATGTTTAAATATCAAATACAATATGGTGATCCAAAATATGTTACTAACACCAGCGCGTTAGTCTTCAAAAGTAGTTGCTACCTGATTTAGCGTTTTCCTGAGAATACAAGTTATTTCAAAGAAAAAGTGTCAACAATAAAGTTGGTGAGTTCATAAGTAGTGTTTTGATAAAATGCATGCCATTCGAAAGTTCGTGTATGTTTTCCAGAAAATCCGATATTTTCTAACAAATGTATGAAATGAGTATGAAAGATCGTTGTATAAATTGTATGTATTTGAACCAGGAAAATCCTATATTTTCCTAAATGAGATGCAGTCTTAAATGTCCAAGACCGTAACCTGTAAGCAAATATGACATGCTCAAAAGATGATGTATAGTCTTATTATAAAACAAAACTATAAGAAGATTTGTATTTAAATGTGAAAAGAACTGTATCTGTTGCTTTTCCCATTAAAACCTAATACCATAATAATTGTCTATCCAGTGAGTTTTCATAACCGTACTATCATAATTTGCCTGTAGCGACGTTCTTCAGGCGTCGAAATGAGATGACACTTGTCACCCCGGGAACTGTAGCTAGCAGTCAGGGCGCGGGATCATTAGTCCCGTATAGATCTATACACACTTGTCACGTTCTCCGGACGGGAGATTCTGGTTATAAACGGGACTTCTAGTGGTACCTTAAAAGGTATATTGAAGATGAATGCCTCACGAATTCTCAATTAAGTCTCGTATCAAAATGTATATGTTTGTTTCTGTAACGATTATCCTTTTTCATAATGATAATAAAGGCATAAAATGAATTGTATGTTCTTGTATGTATAAAGATGTCATAACGAAAGTGGTTACCCTAAATATGATGTAAACGTATAAATAGAGCTTATGATCTATATGATAGCTATTAAAAACAATCTGAAATGTATAACGAAAGATAGATGTTTTCACACAGATTAACCGATTATTTACTTGTATCCCCCCCCCCCCCCGTAAAGTGTTCAAAAGCATTTAAAATCAGTTAAAAGCGTAGAAATGGGGGTATGAACTCACCTGGTAGTTTGAAGAAAGTGAGACAAAAGTCGAGCAGAACTTCGACTGGAGAAAGCTGAATTCTCGGGATCCTCGGGAATCTCGGGAACGTAAAACGTCCTTCAGGACTTTGAATATGATAACCGGGGCTTCAGGATGGCTTCGAGGGGTTAAACGCAGAGCATAAGCACGACAAAGGGAAGAAATGAGCAACTAAACTCGAAAAACCCTTGAGATCTATTTATAGGCCAACTTTTGGGGTCTCACGTCGTGAGAATTGGGTTGCTCACGTCGTGAGGTCGACCCTTGTCCTCTTCCACTGACGAGACGCCTGCTGACAGCTCTGAAACCCATCAATCACAGACTCACGTCGTGAATCTTCTGGCTCACGTCGTGAGCTGTCTGACAGCTTCGATTTTCGTGTCTCGAAATTCATAAATTCATATCTCTCGCATACGAGCTCCGATTTTGACGTTCTTTATATGCACGCGTAGGCGAGATTATGCTCTACAACTCTCA
The DNA here is from genome assembly GCF_052849685.1 of Lactuca virosa. NCBI lineage: Eukaryota > Viridiplantae > Streptophyta > Magnoliopsida > Asterales > Asteraceae > Lactuca > Lactuca virosa. Next base: position 267,125,792 of record NC_136426.1, on the reverse strand, counting down.
TTTAGACTTTGTTGGCTAATTTTGAATTTATTTTTAATATTACATTTTTAACAGGCCGGGACAGGAAAAGTCCGTTAAAAATACATAACTTCTTCATTCGATGTCCGTTTTCGTCAGACTTTTTACCGTGGCAATACTATTGATGAGATCTTCGATTCTCGTTTAGGTCATGTTGGCAAAAAGTCGCTCGATCTCTAATTCGAGGTTTTAGCTGTCTACTGCTATGTCCGAAACTTTGAAAAATCATAACTTCCTCATACGAAGTCAGATTTGGGCGTTCTTTTTATGTATGTTTACGGTTTAATGATATCTATGACTTTCATTTAGATACCTAAGGCTAAAAAGTATTTTATCGGAATTTCGTATTTTACGCTTAACAGTGTTTTGTCGGTTTTGTTGCGGATCTTCGATTGGTCTTAACTCCTTCGTTATAACTCGAATTTTAATGTTCTTTATGTTTTTGGAAACCTTGTTACGATATCTACCACTTAGTACACTCAAAGTGAGACTTTCGAACATTTCATTTTTGATGTTATTTCAATTAATTCAAAAAGGGATTACCACATTTGACTTTTAGTCAATACATTGACCTGAAATATCGGGTTGTTACATCATCCCCCCATTAGAGGGAATTTCGTCCCGAAATTGATTACAAAGCAAAAGTTTATGAACTAGGGAATAGATGCGGGTACTTTTGTTGCATCTGATCTTCTCGCTCCCAAGTGAATTTGGGTCCCCGCTTAGCATTCCAGCGAACCTTCACTATTGGTATGCGACTCTGCTTAGTTCGTTTGATTTCTCTATCCATGATTTCGACGGGTTCTTCCACAAAGTTAAGATTTTCATTTAGCTCGATTTCCTCGAGTGGAATTACAAGAGTTTCGTCGGATAGACACCTCTTCAAGTTAGACACGTGAAACATCGGATGTACTTTGTTAAGTTCGATTGGAAGTTGAAGTCTATAAGCTACTGGACCAATCCTTGCAGTAATTTCGAAGGGTCCAATGTACCTTGGGTTTAGCTTTCCAGGTTTCCCGAAGCGTATTATGCTCTTCCAGGGTGAGACCTTCAGTAGAACGCGGTCACCAACCTGAAATTCCAAGGGTTTTCGCCTTTTGTCGGCATAGCTCTTTTGTCTATCTCGTGAGGCTTTCAGTCGCTCTCGAATTTGAACGATATTTTCAGTCGTTTCCCTTATGATTTTCGGATCAATGAGAGTACTATCAGGGACTAGACCTTTCGCCAACTGCGTGTCGCCCACCTCCGCCCAGCACAGAGGTGATCTGCACTTGCGGCCGTAAAGGGCTTCGAATGGAGCAGTCTTGATGCTAGTGTGATAACTGTTGTTATAAGAGAACTCCACCAATGGCAAGTGGACGTCCCATGCTTTACCAAAGTCGATTACACATGCTCGCAACATGTCTTCTAGGGTTTGGATCGTTCTCTCACTCTGCCCGTCAGTTTGTGGGTGATAGGCTGTACTCATGTCGAGCCTAGTTCCCAAAGCTTTTTGCAGTGTCTGCCAGAACCTTGATGTGAATCTATTGTCTCGGTCCGAGATGATAGATATTGGTACTCCATGAAGTCTTACGATCTCTCGGACGTAGGTTCTTGTTAGTTTCTCCATCTTATCGGTCTCCTTGATAGGCAAGAAGTGGGCAGATTTGGTTAACCTGTCGACGATCACCCAAATGGTATCGTGACCACCCTGCGTCGTGGGCAGTTTGGTTATGAAGTCCATGGAAATCTGCTCCCACTTCCACTCAGGTATGTCGGGCTGATGGAGTAGACCTGAGGGCTTCTGATGTTCTACGTTCATCTTGGCGCAAGTCAAGCACTTGCCCACATAGGTAGCAATTTCTGCTTTCATGTTTGGCCACCAGTAGAGTTGCTTGAGATCCAGGTACATCTTATCTGAACCTGGGTGCACGGAGTATGGGGTCTTGTGTGCTTCGTCCATAACCATTTCTCTGAACCCACCGAACTTCGGTGTCCAGATTCGGTTCATGAGGTAACGAACTCCATCACTCTTGATCTCAAAATTTTTGTCCATCCCTCTAAGTGCTTCACCTATCAGGTTTTCGGGTTTCAAGGCTTCCAATTGAGCTTCCTTGATTTGTGTCGATAGGTGTGAATGGATCGTCATGGTTAATGACTTCACTCTTCGACCAGAGTACTCCTTACGACTAAGGGCATCTGCCACCACATTGGCTTTTCCCGGATGATAACGAATTTCGCATTCGTAGTCGTAAAGTAGCTCAATCCAACGTCTTTGCCTCATGTTAAGTTCCTTCTGATCGAATATGTGTTGAAGGCTTTTGTGGTCTGTGAAGATGGTGCACTTCGTACCGTATAGGTAGTGCCTCCAAATCTTCAGAGCGAACACCACTACTCCAAGTTCTAAGTCGTGAGTGGTGTAGTTGACCTCATGTGTTTTCAGTTGTCGTGAGGCATACGCAATAACCTTTCCTCGCTGCATTAGCACACAACCCAGCCCTTGATTGGAAGCATCGCAATATACTACGAAGTCTTCTGTCCCCTCTGGAAGGGACAAGATGGGTGCACTGCATTGGGCTTGCTTCAAGGTTTGGAATGCAGTATCATGCTTTTCCCCCAGTTGTAGGTTACACCCTTCTGAGTCAGGGAGGTAAGAGGTTTTGCAATGCTGGAGAAGTTCTGTATGAACCTGCGATAATAGCCAGCAAGGCCTAGAAATTGGCGAATTCGGTTGGCGTTGTTGGTGCAGACCAATTCTGGATAGCCTTGATCTTGGAAGGATCCACGTGGATTCCTTCTTCGCTGACCACGTGACCTAGGAAGTCCACCTTCCTAATCCAAAATTCGCATTTTGAGAATTTTACGTAAAGCTTCTCAGTTCTCAGCATCTCTAAGACTTGTCTCTGGTGCTGACCATGTTCCTCTTTACTTTTTGAATAAATGAGTATGTCATCTACGAATACTATCACAAATTTGTCCAGGAACGAACGACATACCCGATTCATTAAGTCCATGAACACGGCGGGTGCGTTGGTTAGTCCGAACGGCATCACTACGAATTCGTAGTGACCGTATCTGGTTCGGAAGGCCGTCTTAGGAACATCGCTCTCTAGGACTCTCAGCTGGTGATATCCTGATCTCAGATCAATCTTGGAAAAGTAGTTTGCTCCTTGGAGTTGATCGAACAAATCGTCTATTCGTGGTAGGGGATACCGGTTCTTAATGGTAAGTTTGTTGAGTTCCCGGTAGTCGATGCACATTCTGAATGATCCGTCTTTCTTTTTCACGAAAAGCACTGGTGCTCCCCAAGGTGAGAAGCTTGGGCGGATGAATCCTTTGCTGAGTAATTCATTCAGTTGACTGGATAGTTCTTGCATCTCTGCTGGGGCTAAGCGATATGGCGCTTTGGCCACAGGGGTGGCTCCAGGAATTAAGTCGATTCTGAATTCGACTTGTCTCGCAGGAGGTATTCCTAGAAGATCCTCAGGAAAGACATCAGGAAAGTAACAGACGTCATCCACGCCCTTGAAGTCTTCTATTCCTCGATTCACATCCACAACATGTGCCAAGAACGCGTGGCACTCCTTGCGTAGATATTTTTGAGCCTTGATGCAAGAGATGATATGAAGAGGGGTGCTAGGTTTGTCGCCATAAATAACGAGGGCTTCGCCATTTGGCAGATTAAGGCGAACGGCCTTATCATAACATAAAATGTCCGCACGATGAGAACTTAGCCAATCCATGCCTATGATGACGTCGAAACTTTTTATTGAGACTGGCATGAGGTTGATTGGAAAGGAATTATTGTTTAATGAGAGGGTACAGTTTAAGTATATTTCCTTAGCGCTTTCTGTTCTCCCGTTAGCCATTTCTACTATAAAAGTTTCACTTAATGATTGAGGGATTTGTTTTAGTAGGTTTTTAAAACTATGACTCACAAAACTCCTCTCCGCTCCACTATCAAATAACATATATGCATATGAGTTATTGAGGAGAAACGTACGCGTAACAACAGTGGAGTCTGCAACGGCCTCCTCCTGGCCCATTGCGAATACTCGGCCACTTCCCCCAGTATTCCCATTGTTTGCTTTCAGGCGGTCCCTTCGAAAGTGTCCCGTTGCTCCACACTCGTAACAAGTACGACCTACTCCCACATTTGCAGTTGGAGCGGTTGGTTGGGTTGGTTCCTTGCAGAAGCGGACAGTGTGTCCCTTCCGGTTGCACTTGGTGCAATGCATCTCACGGCAGGGTCCGTGGTGATGAAAGTTGCACCTATTGCACTTCGGCAGATTGCCGATGTACGGCTTTGTTGGTGCGGGGGTGGTAGGGACGGTAACAGCGTGAGCTGTCACTACCTGTTGCCTCTTGGGGTTCTCTTGCGGGGCTTGCCCTTTTCTCTTGTTCCAGGGTTTCCTTCGGTCCTCTACCTCCTTCGGAGGGTCAGCAGTAACTGTGATAGTACCCTGTTTAACCCTGTGATCGATTAGGCGTTGAGCCAGGCGCTTTGTGATGTTGAATGTGACTGGGTTGGAAGCCAAAACATGCCCTTGAATCTGGGGTGACAACCCCCAGATGTATCTTTCCACTTTCTTCGGCTCTGGGTTGACCATTCCCGGGCACAGGGCTGACAAATCACTGAACCTGGCCGTATTGGCGGCTAGGTCAGAACCAACCATTTTCAAGTTCCATAATTCCTGTTCCAGTTTTTGAATTTCGCCCCTCGGGCAGTATTCTTCTAACAGTAGGACCTTCTAGTCCTCCCAGCTCATGGCGTTGGCGACTGGAAGAGATACGGATTTCACATGGCCCTTCCACCATGTGAGGGCTCGGTCTGTGAAGGTACAAGCAGCAAACTTGACCTTGCTTATTTCTTGGCATGAACAGATTTCAAAGACCGTCTCGGTCTTTTCAAACCATTGCATAAGTGCAATGACTCCTCCAGTGTCGTTGAACATTTTCGGTTTGGCGTTCGAGAATTCTTTGTAGGTGCATTCCCTAACATGACCATGACCAATGCCATGGTTCTGATGATTGGTACTACTCCCGCTCCCTCCGACTCTATTAGAGTTTATTTGGGATAGCGCTGGTGCTACTGCTGCGGTGATGGCAGCCTGTACCGTAGCGGGATCGTAAGTTGGAGGTGGTGGTGGCGGTGTTGGTGTCGTATTTCGGCGTGCTGACCTACGAGGAGGCATCGTGCTGAAACAAAGTTAATGGAAGACAATAAGTCTCACATGTTTGAAAGTCGTGTGTTAATGAGTTAACCATTTTCAACATTTCATGAATTGGGTTCGACATAAACAAGGTTCTCGATTTTGATTCATAATTAGAGTTTATAGATAAACTTATGAATTCGACTGGTAGGCAAAGAATTAACAAACAAAAAGAGTACTTCCTTATATATTAAACATATATTGGGTAGACGGGAGTTGGTCCCTGAAAACCTCTTCGAACCGCAGGAGGTCGGACGGCTGGTGGATTGATTATTTCTGGTTCTGAGTCTGTCCCATCAGAGCCTTCCTCTTCCTCCTCCTCCATGGGTTCCGCATCCTCTTCTGGGTCGTCTTCCTCCCATCCCCCGTTGCCTTGATTGGGGTAGTAGGGGTCTCCTGGTAGGTGGAATCCAGGCATTGTGTATATACGAGAATAGGGTTAAGAATTTACTATAAACTAACGCACATACTGAAGTATCAAAGTTTAAACTTATTTCATTTACCAAATACTCCTATAGTATTCTAAATGTTACGTGTGATTCTAAGGTTTATAAGTTTGGTAAGTTTTTGACTTGTTGTCCACTGTAGCTATCCCCTGGCATATGCTGGTCGGCTCTCGGACAAATATAGTTGATCAGGCTATATTCATCCCAGTTCCAATTATATATCTCAAGGCATAACTGTAGTGCACAACTCATCTATAATACTTCTTATATTGTTTTCATCATGATACTGACCCTGTTATATAATGCATGCATGTATACTTTATAAAAATTTCATTTTAAAAGTTTTACTCTCAGTCAGAGTGTTTTTGCCCAGTTGTGTTTATAGTAGTATATAAAAAATAAATGGTTTTGATATACTTAGTTCACTATAAACAATGCTCTGATATCAATCTGTCACACCCCCAAACCAGAACGGCAGAAACGTTCGGGGGCGGAGGACGTCATGTACAGTATCATAACAATTGAATAGTAAAGAAAGTACACACCACCATAATATAAATATATTTGAAAATTTTACATGATTGTATGTGTTACATGTTTAAATATCAAATACAATATGGTGATCCAAAATATGTTACTAATGCCAGCGCGTTAGTCTTCAAAAGTAGTTGCTACCTGATTTAGCGTTTTCTTGAGAATACAAGTTATTTCAAAGAAAAAGTGTCAACAATAAAGTTGGTGAGTTCATAAGTAGTGTTTTGATAAAATGTATGTCATTCGAAAGTTCGTGTATGTTTTTCAGAAAATCCGATATTTTCTAACAAATGTATGAAATGAGTATGAAAGATCGTTGTATAAATTGTATGTATTTGAACCAGGAAAATCCTATATTTTCCTAAATGAGATGCAGTCTTAAATGTCCAAGACCATAACCTGTAAGCAAATATGACATGCTCAAAAGATGATGTATAGTCTTATTATAAAACAAAACTATAAGAAGATTTGTATTTGAATGTGAAAAGAACTGTATCTGTTACTTTTCCCATTAAAACCTAATACCATAATAATTGTCTATCTAGTGAGTTTTCATAACCGTACTATCATAATTTGCCTGTAGCGACGTTCTTCAGGCGTCGAAATGAGATGACACTTGTCACCCTGGGCACTGTAGCTAGCAGTCAGGGCGCGTGATCATTAGTCCCGTATAGATCTATACACACTTGTCACGTTCTCCGAACGGGAGATTCTGGTTATAAACAAGACTTCTAGTGGTACCTTAAAAGGTATATTGAAGATGAATGCCTCACGAATTCTCAATTAAGTCCCGTATCAAAATGTATATGTTTGTTTCTGTAACGATTATCCTTTTTCATAATGATAATAAAGGCATAAAATGATTTGTATGTTCTTGTATGTATAAAGATGTCATAACGAAAGTGGTTAACCTAAATATGATGTAAACGTATAAATAGAGCTTATGATATTTATACTCATGTTTCATTCCGTGAGGGTAAAGTAAAGTAAGATGTTTTGTATGTTAGACATGATCCATATGATAGTTATTAAAAACAATCTGAAATGTATAACGAAAGATAGATGTTTCCACACAGGATTAACCGTGTGTTTACTTGTATCCCCCCCCCCCCCCCGTAAAGTGTTCAAAAGCATTTAAAATCAGTTAAAAGCGTAGAAATGGGGCTATGAACTCACCTGGTAGTTTGAAGAAAGTGAGACAAAAGTCGAGCAGAACTTCGACTGGAGAAAGCTGAATTCTCGGGATCCTCGGGAATCTCGGGAACGTAAAACGTCCTTCAGGACTTTGAATATGATAATCGGGGCTTCGGGATGGCATCGAGGGGTTAAACGCAGAGCATAAGCACGACAAAGGGAAGAAGTGAGCAACTAAACTCGGAAAACCCTTGAGATCTATTTATAGGCCAACTTTTGGGGTCTCACGTCGTGAGAATTGGGTTGCTCACGTCGTGAGGTCGACCCTTATCCTCTTCCACTGACGAGACGCCTGCTGACAGCTCTGGAACCCATCAATCACAGACTCGCGTCGTGAATCTTCTAGCTCACGTCGTGAGCTGTCTGACAGCTTCGATTTTCGTGTCTCGAACTTCATAAATTCATATCTCTCGCATACGAGCTCCGATTTTGACGTTCTTTATATGCACGCATAGGCGAGATTATGCTCTACAACTCTCGTTTAGACTTTGTTGGCTAATTTTGACATTATTTTTAATATTACATTTTTAACAAGCAATACTATTGATGAGATCTTCGATTCTCGTTTAGGTCATGTTGGCAAAAAGTCGCTCGATCTCTAATTCGAGTTTTTAGCTGTCTACTGCTATGTCCGAAACTTTGAAAAATCATAACTTCCTCATACGAAGTCAGATTTGGGCGTTCTTTTTATGTATGTTTACGGTTTAATGATATCTATGACTTTCATTTAGATACCTAAGGCTAAAAAGTATTTTATCGGAATTTCGTATTTTACGCTTAACAGTGTTTTGTCGGTTTTGTTGCGGATCTTCGATTGGTCTTAACTCCTTCGTTATAACTTGGATTTTAATGTTCTTTATGTTTTTGGAAACCTTGTTACGATATCTACCACTTAGTACACTCAAAGTGAGACTTTCAAACATTTCATTTTTGATGTTATTTCAATTAATTCAAAAAGGGATTACCACATTTGACTTTTAGTCAATACATTGACCTGAAATATCGGGTTGTTACACCATCCTTTTGGAGTTGGGCTATGCGCTTCTTGTTGACATGTCCAAGACGAAAATGCCACAAGCATGCTTTGTCCAAACCATTGGACGAATCGATGTGCAACACATTATTCAAATCTAATCCTAACTCACTACTTAGCACTAAAGAGTAAACTCCAATCTTGGTGACAGGTAACGCTTTCCTATTCCCCATGATCAGGTTCATCTTCGCATGCTCTACATCCCTACTTCTTCTTAGACCCTGCAAATCAGAATAAATGTGAAAACCACATCCTGTATCAAGGACCCAAGAAATAGCATGTGATGAGCTGTTAGATTGAATAGTGTAAATACCTGCGAAGGAGGGCTTTATCTTCATGTCCTTGATGTCCTGTAGATACTTCGGGCAACTTCGTTTCCAATTCCATTTGTCATGACAAAAGAAGCACTCTGCTTCTTTTGGGTTGGAAGATGGGGCAACAGTACCAACTTTGGTCCCGCTAGAAGAGGATCCATCATGGGGTTTACCCTTGTGGCTCTGAGAAGGAGTCTTCCTATTTTTCCTTTTTTCCTTGCCCAATGGCCAATACAGGGGCAGCAGCAGTAGGAGTTGATGTAACAGATTTGTCTTTCAGACTGCTCTCAGCAGTCCTCAGCAGGCCTTGAAGCTTGCTCAGAGTGACCACCTCCTTGTTCATATGGTAGGTCATATGAAACTGGTTGTAACAAGGAGGCAATGAGTGTAGAATGATATCTATGGCCAACTCCTCCTCGAAGTTAACATTTAACTTCAGCAATCCATCGTTAAAGCTCTGCATCTTTTGTAGGTGGGTCGTGATGGACTCTCCATCCTTCATTTTGGTAGTGATCATCGCAGCGATGATCTCTGTAACATCCTGTTCCAGATTGTTTTGTGATTTAATGCCCGTGGGCCTTCATCCGAGTATGAGAAGGCTTTGAGGCTCTGAAGGATAAAGGTTTAGGCCTTTTTGGGATATGGATAAGGTAGGTTGTGTGATAAAAGAGTTTGGTTTTGTGCTTTAGATCCCAAATGTATTGTTAAAGGCGCTAGTGCGGACTTTTCATGAATTTTGGATCTGATTTCGAGTGGCCTTCAGGAGGAATAAAGTTGATAGAAGTGTAGGGCTTCTCGTTACCTGTTCGTGGATATAAGGATCTTCGGAAACGGATTTATAACAAAGAAGTTATGGCCTTCAGAAGTTTTGTGGTTACAGGCTTAGCCGAGTACGCTAGGCGTACACAAAGCGTACGCTGGGCGTACTTTGGAGTACGTTGGGTGTACTGACCAGGGGTGATCGCGAATGTTCTTTGGAGTACGATGGGCATACCATATGTACGCTGGGCGTACGCTGATCAGACCTGAACCTATTTTAGGGTCTTGGACCCTATTTAAGCTCCTTATCTCATAACCTAACCCTAATATCTTCAGCCTCCATCCCTCTAAACCCTAGAAATCGATCCTAAGCCTCCATTTGAGTGATTCTTGAGCATTTTGGTGATCTAGTGAGTTTTTGGTGCATATTCTGGAAGAAGGAGTTCCTTGAGGAAGCATTGCTTGGCTTGGAGCTTCTGGATCCAAGCCCTACTCATGTTGATCTAGCTCCAGAAAGCATAAAGTTTGAATGTTGGTGGCTTTCTCATGTGGATCTAGTGGGGTGATCACTTGTTATGTTTGGCTTTTGAAGAAGAAGGAGCTTTGAAAGAGAATAGCTTCAGCACCTAGCTTTTGGATCTATATTCTTCTCTTGTTGGTGCATCTTCCAGAGGTATCAAGTTTTGAACTTGCTTATTATTGTGCTAGCTTTTGTTTTGGGTCCATTTTAGGGTTTTTGGTCCCAAAGCTTGAGGCTTTATGAGTTGATTGAACTCCAGAGCCTAATATATGTCCCTTTGAGTATATTTAGTGGTGTTATGTCATAAAAATCCAATCTTGGTCGTTGGAATCAAGCCATGCATGAGATAGGAGGTTTTTGAGATAAGGATGTGAGTGTTTTGAGTGTTTGTGACCTTTCCAGCCATGCAAAGGCTTAAAGTCACTGACTTTATGGGGTAAGTGCCATTAGGGAGTCCAGATCTGGGGTTTGGGATAATATCTTAACTGTTTAAGACCAAAGGAGTAGAAAGAGTGAATCTGGGGAGTATGCTGAGCGTAATTCCTGTACGCCCTACGTACTGCCCCAGTATCCTCGATGGCCAATATGGATTCGTGAGTACGTTGAGCGTACCAAGAGAGGTACGCCCCGCGTAACCTCACTGTGGACTTTTGGGCTAAGTCTCATTTTGGGCCTTGAGTGTTGGGCCAGGAGTTTGGACTTGTTGCAACAGAATCTTGGACCAGAGGATTATATATATATATATATATATATATATATATATATATATATATATATATATATATATATATATATATATATATATATATATATATATATATATATATATATATATATATATATATATATATATATATATATATATATATATATATATATATATATATATATATATATATATATATATATATATATATATGCTTTGGGCTATTGAGTTGGGCTTGCCATTAAATGTGAGGGAGTTGGGCCTCGGGAGAGCCCATTTATTATTGGGCCTTGGTGGGCCCAATGGGTTTTAGGTCATTGATGGGCTGGTTGGCGGACTACCTTTAGACCTAATGAGTGAGAGTTGGGACTTAGTTCCTAATTAGGATAATTGTGGGTTTGGCACAGAGTTAGAGGTCGGTGCGTAGCAGTAGTGTTTATAGGGGTTGTTCATCATCCGAGGTGAGTCTTCTCACTATACTTTACCTTGAGTGGTATTTATGTGTGACCGGAAGGTTTTATGTGCTTATAAGGGTTATGTGATATATGTTTTTATGTGATATGTATATGCTATATCCTGAGTTTGCATGGTTTGGACGGGAAGGTCAACAGGGTTTGGACGGGAAGGTCAACAGAGTAGGACTGGAAGGTCTACAGAGTTAGGACCGGAAGGTCATCATGGGTAGGACCGGAAGGTCTACCAGAGTTGTGGGATCGGAAGGTCCCACTGAGACACATTGACCGGAAGGTCTCGTAGAGAATTAGCCTCGAGTGGCTAATAATATGTGCGTGGTATTTTGGGGAACTCACTAAGCTTCGTGCTTACCGTGTTATGTGTTATGTGTTTCAGGTTTTTCTCAGGATCGCGGGAAGGCGCCAGCTTGATTGTACACACCAGAGAAAGAGTTATGTTTCGAGGATCCTGAATTATTAATCAAACAAACATGGAGTTGCGTTTGTAAATTAAATAAATGAGATTTTTATAAAATGTGTTATGAGGATTGTGTGATTTAAAAATGAAAAATTTTGTTTGAAAATTTACGATGTTACAAATTGGTATCAGAGCCTCGGTTTAAGGGATTCGGATGCACCTTCGGATATATCTGGACTCAAACTGAGGATTTGAGAAACTTTTTCAAAAGAAATGATTTTTCTAAAACGAGCAAGAATTTCTAAGAGAAAAACGAGAAGGAGCAGTGTGTACAATCAGCCAGAGCCCGAACGGTGATTTCCCAAAATACCCTTACATATTTGTGTTATAAGTAATTATTGAGATATTAGTAATGCATGACAGAAGATAGGGTAGGTATTTCATATTTTAGGGCTAGAGTTGCCTGATTTGTGATGCCTTAGCCTAGGAATTTTGCTATCTGTGATGTGCTTTGAGTATGTGCTGAGTAAGAGTATCCAGCAGGAACCTTTTCGAGAGAACTTTGAGTAGAGGAGTAATCTAGGAGAGATACCTAGATGAGCATTGGAGGAGCCTACTGAGAGAGTAGTTAGATACCCGTGAGGGGTAGAGTTGTTTGAGTTCGGTGATACCTCTTGAGTTTGAGTATAGCAAGTGGAGTTGTAACCTAGAGTGGTTGTACGTGTTGGTAGAGATTATTCGATGCCCGAATGTTGCTTGCTTCGTGCTTTGTGGAACTCTTGATGATGGGAGTCAGCTACTAAGTGAATATAATGATATTCAGGAGGTAGATGGCTGGCATCATAAGGGGTTCTTCAGCAGCTGATGGCAGAGAAGTGAGAAAACTTAGGAAGAACCTAAGGAGTGACCTTAGTCATATGAGTACGCTGATAGAGGAGAGTATTTGCTGGGGAGCGACCAGGTGTGTCGGGATTGGTGATCGAGAAGGTTGAGCAGCTACTTAGGAAATCTGGGATGGTCTGTGTGGAAAGTATGGGTAGATGTGGCAGGTAGTATGGACCTATACTACTGAAAGCAGAGGACCCATACTCGATACAGGGAGCATTCCAGAGCTTCTAAGTAGCAGACTGAGAGGTGATAACATGGTTCGAGTACCATGATTCGTAGCAGATTGAAAGGAGATAACATGGTTCGGGTACCATGATTCATAGCAGATCGAGAGGTGATCACATGGTTCAAGTACCATGATTCGTAGCAGATTGAGATGAGATAACATGGTTCGGGTACCATGATTCATAGCAGATCGAGTGGTGATCACATGGTTTGAGTACCATGATTCGTGGCGGTTAGTGCTTCTGGTTTTACCAGTTATCTCATTGTGATAGAATGTGAGGCCAGAGGGCCATGTTGAGCGAGTTTCAATAGAGTATACCTTGAGAGGGAAAACAAGTTAGTTTCCGAGAGATTTATGGTGAGATGCCAGTTGGAGTCGCAAGACTCAGGGATGAGTAGAGATGATGCTTATTGGAGGATCGCAGTCTGATTTGAGCAATCGACGGATAGATGAGGCGTTACCTTCTGTGGCAAGAGTTGCGCTGACCCCATTTCCTGGGATAAGCAAAAGAGATGACGAACTTCCGGTTTCAGAGTTTGGAGGTAAACCCCGTGGGGTAGCATAGGGTTGCAACCTTTTCACCAGAGTATTTGGGCAGTATGTTTGTGACGGGGTATTTCTTATACCATGAGAGATTCATTAGTGGGACTAAGATGGAAGAGAACAATGACGTGCCTTATTGTGGGATGCATACTTTTCGCGGTAGTTTAAGGTGGTTAGGAGGAGTACATCGGGGCGGTGGCCCTCGTTGTCTATGTTGTGTATCGACTGTGAGAGTGAGGTCTCTTGCTTTTATGATGATTCCTGTGATGGTAGGTTGGTTGAGGAGTCACAGACGAAGTGCGTGACAGTGCATTATTTTCCGGACCAAGAGTCAGGACTATTTCGAAACAGTTGGGGTATCCGGCGGTGTATCGGTCTGAGGCTTCGAGATGACTAGAGGCAGTCGTGCTGGGAAGATTCTAAGATTTTTGTCTGAGTTCCGGGATATTTGGAGTTGCTTGGTTCCATCGGGAAGATCATTGAAGAGAGTATGTGGTACGTTCCAAGAGTTAAGTGTGATATACCCGGTAAAACAGTCTGTGGAGGAGACTGTGGGTATGCCAATTGGTGATGGTTCGAACCCTGAGTGGGGGAGGACTGAGTATTTTATAATGAAGATCCGAGATTTGTTCAGGTGCTGTTAGAAAATTGGTTATGGAGATCTGCGGTGCGGACACGTGAGGCCCGGGTTATTAGTGATGAGGCGAGATGATGTTTCCAAATGTTGAGTTCGAGGCGGTTGGGTCGCTGAGTCAGGATGTAACAACTGAGATTGGCGGGTATAGGTATAGCTTCTGATCTATACTCTAGGTGGGGCAGCAGTTGGATGGTGAAGCAATTGCAGATTCGGTATGAGTAGTTACGTATGGATGATCAGTAGATGGTGGAGGCTTGGAATTTCGTCAGCATATTTTTAGTCGATAACGAATCCTTCTGTGTTTCAATTGAGAGTTGGAATATTATGAAGTTACATGTTGTGTGAAATGAAGATTAGTTATGAGATGGCGAGTGGCGTATCAGGTGTCTACGGTCCTAGTGGGAGCCTTTTAAGCTAATTGACTTTAAGCGAGATTATCTAAGAATGTGAATTGCAGCAAGGGAAAGTGTTGGACATGGAGGTTGTCGTCAGGAGTAGTGATGCATAATTTGGGTAGGTGTGTGCACCTATGTATATGGAACCACAGAGCATGAGTTAGTGAATGTAGTGTGGTGTCGACTTGAGGGTGAGATTGTGGGGTGATAAGAGGGTGTTGTGAGACTGCGGGGAGCCGTAGTATTCACCAGTCAGCGAGAGGGTGTGGTAATACTGCTCGGAGCCGTAGTATTCACCAAGCAGCGAACGAGACGCATTATGAATCTGCGGGGAGCCGTAGTATTCACTAGTCAGGGCATGACATAGGGGAGTTCCTAGGTTTGTGTAGCCTCATCAATTGAGTCTGTAGGATCTTGGTGGTTGAACTATGGGAGAGACCGAGATCTCCATATTTATCAGGAATCGTTATATAATCTGAGTTGAGTCGTGGTTATCGCAACCGAAGGGAATTGGAGAAGTGGTGTACGCGTGGATTGCGAATCCTGGGACATGAGTTGAGTACCAGATTGGAATTGAGTGGTTCCAATTCTGTTGTTGAATCCTACTCTAGAGCTTGAGTCTGGATTCGTTCGTGTGTTTAGTAGGCAAGATGAGGTTTCGGATTCGTAGATGGGTTCATTTTGAGAAGTATTGTTCTCCATAAGATGTATTAGACCAGAGTGAATAAGTTCGTCGGTATGGGAAGGACCGCGGAACGCATGGAATCAGTGGTTGGTAGACGGCAGAGGTCGAAGGTGAGACGATTTCAGATAAGTTGTAGTATTCGCTTGGGATAAAAGCAAACTACGTGACTTGTGTGTCGTGATGAGCTGAGATAGCTATTGTGAACGGGAGGGTTGTAAAGTCATTTTATTGGGTCTGCAAGGGGTAGCCGTTGGAGGTTCAACCGTTGGTTCGGGAGCTGACCTGGTACTCAGAGTTGAGAGTGTTTTATCCAAGTCTGTTATTCGATGAGCGATTATCAGGGTGATATTCTGCATGGGCGGTCTGACGGGGAGATAGACCACTATAGTTTTCCAGTTCTGGAAAGTTAGAGTAGATACCTCCACGGGAAAAAGGGGTTCGTCCTTCTTCGGCTTGGGAATTTCTATTTGGTTTCGGATGTCTTGGGAGAAGGATCGTTGAATGTTAAGGGATTTTCCGGTTATGCTTCTCGGGTTATTTGTTTCGATTTATGCGAAGAAAAAGAACGATTTTGGGGGCGAAATCTAATTTAAGTGGGGGAGAATTGTAACATCATGTTCCAGATTGTTTTGTGATTTAAGGCCCGTGGGCCTTAATCCGACTATGATAAGGCTTTGAGGCTCTGAAGGATAAAGGTTTAGGCCTTTTTGGGATATAGATAAGGTAGGTTGTGTGATAAAAGAGTTCGGTTTGTGCTTTAGATCCCAAATGTATTGTTAAAGGCGCTGGTGCGCGCTTTTCATGAATTTTGGATCTGAGTTCGAGTGGGCTTCAGGAGGAATAAAGTTGATAGAAGTGTAGGGCTTCTCGTTACCTTTTCGTGGATATAAAGATCGTCGGAAACGGATTTATAACGAAGAAGTTATGGCCTTCAGAAGTTTTGTGATTACAGGCTTAGCCGAGTACGCAGGGCGTACACAAAGCGTACACTAGCCGTACTGACCAGGGGTGATCGTGAATGTTCTTTGGAGTATGCTGGGCGTACCATATGTACGCTGGGCGTACGCTGATCCGACCTGAACCTTATTTTAGGGTCTTGGACCCTATTTAAGCTACTTATCTCATAACCTAACCCTAATATCTTCAGCCTCCATCCCTTTAAACCCTAGAAATTGATCCTAAGCCTCCATTTGAGTGATTCTTGACCATTTTGGTGATTTAGTGAGTTTTTGGTGCATATTGTGGAAGAAGGAGTTCCTTGAGGAAGCATTGCTTGGCTTGGAGCTTGTGGATCCAAGCCCTAATCATGTTGATCTAGCTCCAGAAAGCATAAAGTTTGAATGTTGGTGGCTTTCTCATGTGGATATAGTGGGGTGATCACTTGTTATGTTTGGCCTTTGAAGAAGAAGGAGCTTTGAATGAGAATAGCTTGAGCACCTAGCTTTTGGATCTATATTCTTCTCTTGTTGGTGCATCTTCCAGAGGTATCAAGTTTTGAACTTGCTTATTATTGTGCTATTTTTGTTTGTGGTCCATTTTAGGGTTTTTGGTCCCAAAGCTTGAAGCTTTATGAGTTGATTGAACTCCAGAGCCTAATATATGTCCCTTTGAGTATATTTAGTGGTGTTATGTCATAAAAATCCAATCTTGGTCGTTTGAATCAAGCCATGCATGAGATAGGAGGTTTTTGATATAAGGAAGTCAATGTTTTGGGTGTTTGTGACATTCCAACCCCATGCAAAGGCTTAAAGTCACTGACTTTATGGAGTAAGTGCCATTAGGGAGTCCAAATCTGGGGTTTGGGGTAATGTCTTAACTGTTTAAGACCAAAGGAGTAGAAAGAGTGAATCTGGGGAGTATGCTGAGCGTAATTCCTGTACGCCCCGCGTACTGCCCTAGTGTCCCCGATGGCCAATATAGATTCGTGAGTACGTTGAGCGTACCAAGAGAGGTATGCCCCGCGTAACCTCATTGTGGACTTTTGGGCTAAGTCTCATTTTGGGCCTTTAGTGTTGGCCGGGAGTTTGGACTTGTTGCAATAGAGTCTTGGACCAGAGGATTATATATATGTGCTTTGGGGCCTTGAGTTGGGCTTGCCATTAGATGTGAGGGAGTTGGGCCTCGGGAGAGCCCATTTATTATTGGGCCTTGGTGGGCCCAATGGGTTTTAGGTCATTGATGGGCTGGTTGGCGGACTACCATTAGACCTAATGAGTGAGAGTTGGGACCCAACACAATTATTTACAATTCAGAAGGAACAAAGTTTAGAAGAGGGATGTCGTAATCTAATTGCAATTAATTTGAAGGTAGGTAAATGACGATTTACCAATTTCCACCATGAAAAACGAAAAGGAAAATTTAGTTTTAAATGAGTTGAAATTCCTAGATCTTTCGAGATTCATTGAACTTTTCAATGGCATGATGAAATCTTGATTAAGCCCTTCAAGTTTGTGACTAGGATACTGAGGATCACAAACAAGGTGTGAATAACCATGCAAATGTACTTGGCACTCTCGATTTTATTTAACACCTAATCAATGTTTCGGTTAACCACACATGCTCCATTGATCTATGAAAAACATCGAGTCACCCTTTGCCACCTTTCCTAGTCCCAAATTAGTGTGTCGGTTAACCACACACGCTCTACTAACGACTTGGCAAGGTGCAAAGTGGAATTTCATGGAATAGCATACATTTTCACATTTTTCCTGAAGTAACTAAAAATTAAGAATTTTATAAAAATATTTAATTACTTTATAAATCATTATACTTATTAATGAGGAATTAGTTTCCCTATCCTACCCGTTCAGCTAACGACCCTCCACCAATCAAGGAAGCAGTGGGTGAGAGTGGACACCCATTAAACCACCATTTTATATGCAACCACCTTATACCCCCCTTATAGATCGGCTTCGTGAATGAGGCCTACTACCGGTAAGACTAGCTTTATATATATATATATATATATATATATATATATATATATATATATATATATATATATATATATATATATAATTATTAGTCTTATAATATTATAATTGTATAAGGGTTGAATTTTAAACTATTAAAACTCTAGGGTTTAGAATTTAAATGTTTTCAAAATTAAAACTTTTAATAAAAAATTTAAATTCCAACACTTGAGAGCAAATTTTGAAACTTTTCAAAATACCTTTTAGATCAAATTTGAAAAATAATTAACTAATCATATAAATAATATTTATCACATAATTTGACCTAATCTATTTTCTTGACAGGATAATTCAAATTAAAATACAAATAATTAATCTTTATCATATAAAACAAGTAATTATTTTATTTATGACAATTATCTTTCAATTGAATTAGGATAATCAATACAATATTTAAAAAATTGAATTTATCAGTCAAAATCCCGAAAAATCAGCCAACAGACGACCCGACTCGCCGAGTCACTGACTGGACTCGTCGAGTTCATCAGGTGACTCGACGAGTTCATCATGTAGAGGCACAATTTTTCGACTTTTCAAGAAATGAAAAATTAATCAAGGCATCAAATACGATAGATAAACATCCTAGGCTCTGATACCACTGATGAGTTTTTGAGCATTACATCAATCCTATGGTGCTCATGCAAACGCTAATGCTTGGATCTAGTTTTTCTATTTGTACATGCAATAATTTTCCAAGACATGCAAACCCTAATCTAGCATACAACAAAATCGAAATCAACATAAATAACTAGTAAGAATGTTACCTTTCAATCGAAGCTTGAAGATCTTGAGCTTTTGAAAACCTAGCACCTCAAATGTGATGCCTCTAGTAGATCACAAACACCAAAGCAATTGGATAATGCAAGAGAGAGAGGGGAAAGGTACTTTTCAGCTCTTGGAATCCTTCTAGGGTTGTGGTAGCCGGAAATATGAGGCCAGGAGGGTCTTTATGTAGGTGAGGAATTAGGGTTTCAGTCAAAGACCTAATCCGGTTGCTTAGGCTCTAAGCAGCCCATAAGATCTTTCCAGTATCCCTACCATGGACGAAATGCAGTGGGCTTCCACAAGAATTTCATCCACCCCTATTATTAGGGCTCCTCAGCCAATATTGCAATTATCACATAATTACAATATCAGTCCCCCTAATTCAATTAACCTCTTTTGACCACCAAATTAATTCTAAATTAATTCTTGACCAATGTTAATTAAATAATATGATTTGTCTTTTAATATATTATTCATATATTATATTAATAAACCATAATAACCTCTTTCTCTATTATTCTTCAAGTCAAGTTGCTTTGGTGAAGGCAACCCAAAAGGACCATGCTACAACTAGGTCAAGTACATACCAAATATAGTTATGGCTTTGACACCTAATCTAACAATAACATCCATTCACAGTCGTGGTTTCACATTTGTATCCCTTTAATGGGTATATCTAAATGGTTGTTGTCTCGATCTTCTTATCTATATCCCTTTAATGGGTCTGCGATCTTCATAGCAAACTTTACAGGCCCTATGATAATTAAATTACGTACTCTAGATCTTAAAGCACGAGAGAGATTATATACTCTAACGCCCGCAGATCCGGGCTAGTCAATTTAGAGACAATAAGCATCCACAATGAGTTTTTGATGGAAGATTATTTAGAAGGATTAATCTCTTCCAAGTAGTAGTATATGTTGCAAGGGTTACGTACATATAAAGAACGCTGAAATCCGAGTTATAACGAAGAAGTTATGACCCGTCGAAGTTTTTCGGCAAAACCGACACGGCACTGGGAGACGTAAATAGTGAATTTATGATGGAGGACTTTTTAGTCTTAGAAATCTAAACAAAATTTGTAGTATACGTTAAACCGAGAACATACAAAAAAAGAACGTCCAAATCTGACTTCGTATGAGGAAGTTATGAAATTTCTAACATTTGGCATAGTAGTGCACGACCCGAAACTCGAATTTTGGATCGAGCGGTTTTTGGCTTACGCGACCTAAATGAGAATTGAAGATCTCATTAATAGGAACTCAACGGTAAAAAGACAGACGAACACGGAGTTCGTATGCAGAAGTTATGAATTTTACGCGGACATTTAACAATATAATCTCATCGTACTGTTAAATTCAAGATCAGTCGAAAATTAGCCGATGAAGTCAAAATGAAAGTTGTAGATATTATTTTTACCTACGCGTGGATATAAAGAACGTCGAAAACGGAGCTCGTATGCAAAATTTACGGGGTTTAGAAGTCGGCAGGGTGGTGCTGCAAAAGGGGTGACGTGGCACAATCTTGACCATTGCATTCTCCCAAAGGCTTGCCACTAGATGGTGACATGTGACACCAATTTCAGCCATATTTCACCATATAAATACAACCCCTTCCACCCTCATTTCTTCACACCTCCACCGTTCTCTCTCTCTAAACCTCCCAAAACTCTCTTAGCGCTAGAAGAAAGCCCCGGAGCGCTCGACGGCTCCGAAACGAAGAGCTTTCGGCTCGGAAGTTCTGCCCCTGCGGAGCCCGACTTCTAGCCAAACCTCCACGTAGGTAAGATACACCTACCCTATTTTAAATATAGCTTTAATTTAAATATAGTATTGTTATTACGAACTTATAATAAATATTTGGGCTATTATTATGAGTTATATAAGTGTCGTTATAATATCTTTTTAACCACTCGCGGTACGGGGAATCTGGTTTAATGGGCCGCCCGGATTGTTGGATTTCAGAAATGCTATATGCCAAAATTATAGTGGGTGAAGAGTATTTTTTAACACTTATATAATAGTAATAATAGCTAGACTATTAATTAGTCTCGTTGACCATTAGACTAAACTCTAGTGGAAATGATACCGGGTTTTGTGAACGGAAATTTGTTTTAAAGTAAGCGAAGTGTTGTCCGAGTACCGAGTCACCACCTTTGCAGGTGAGTGCATAGTCCCTTTTATGAACATGATTTTAATACAAGTATTGATTGAAGTATTAATTATATGTTTATGTGCGAGTTAATTGATGTTGCCTGAAATACATGTTAAAGAACATACCTGATTATATATGATGATTTAGGATAAAGAGTAAACCTAAATTAATTATGAGGAATATTGGGTAGTATTTTCTTACGAGTACGAGTGGGTTATACTCAGAGAATAGAACTTTAGTATATGTCATTGATCCGGGAGCATGGATTAGATATATTCATTGTCCCTAGTCCGAGAGTATGGATTGGACATAGTCAACTGTCATTAATCCGGGAGTATGGATTAAGACATAGTCAGTCGTCCTCAGTCCGGGAGTATGGATTAAGACATAGTCAGTCGTCCTCAGTCCGGGAGTATGGATAGGACATAGTCATTCGTCGTTAATCCGGGAGAATGGATTTACACATAGACACTTGTCCCTAATCCGAGAGTATGGAATGGGCACAATTATTGATTCGAGAGCATGAATTAGATCCGAGAGTATGGGTTAAGTAACTGGTGAAATTTAAGGTCCGAGAGTATGGATAGTCTCGTTGTAAGGATTAACGGGGTGGGGGTAAGAGTTGCTTATATATATATATATATATAAAATATATATATATATATATATATATATATATATATATATATATATATATATATATATATATATATATATATGTATATATATATATATATATATATATATATATATATATATATGGTGAAAATGCTTATTTTGTGAGTTCTAAATTATATATATGATATAACATTGTGGGATTGAAATCCCTGTGTACTCACCAGGTTTCCCAACCTGACCCACTCAAGCTTATTTGTATCACAGGTGTCGACGAAGTTACATTACACTGAGAGATTAAAGACATGTAGATCACTAGTGTAAATGAATGTAAGTTCTGTTTATGCTTATGTTTCTGTATTGACGATGACATCCCAAATGTTCTAAAATGAATAAAAATACATTTCTTCGAAAATGTTTTGATAACGTATTTATCATGTTTTACTGGGAACAAATTCCGCAACATTTTCACTAAAAGAGGTACTCTGATTTTTATAAAGCATAAACAAAATCGGTATTTTCTGGCCGTGAAAATTGGGATGTCACAGTTGGTATCAGAGCATTAGTTTAAGCGAACTAGGAATATGGATTTATTTCTAGACTTAAACTTAGAATGCTAAGCAATGATTGTGAGGAGTGTGTCTAATAAAATTTAGGTAATACACCTGAATAGACACAAGCACTAACTTATTTAGGGAAAACCTAACATGCTTTTATGTGCTAAATGATTTCTGATATGCATTATATGATCGGATCTATGGTCTGTTGCCGACCGGATCCGGAAACTTTATGTGTTTCTAAACGTTTAATTACGGTATTAGAACTGGCATATAACTTTTCGGAGTCATAGGGAGATTTACACGTCGATCGTAAATAAAATCTTTCCTATCTTAATTCTCGTCATTACACACCGAACGTCTGAATTGGTATATAGATCGAAATGGCAAGAACCCGAAGTGCATTCGGGAATGCAAACGGAAATAGGAATCAACCTCCAGTGATTGAGCAAATACCTGTTGTGGTAGCCACTCCTGAGCCCATCACGACGGCCAGAGTACAGGCGATGATCCAAATGATGTTGGATCGTCAAATGGAGGAAACCAGATGTCTGCTTCAACAAAATCGAGAGGAAGCTAGAATACCAATCGAACAACCCGAACTGAATGATGGGCAGTCGGAAGGAGGGAACTACAGTGGGACCGTTGGTCAAGCCAACCCACCAATAGTTCGACGAAACAACCAAGATGACGGAGACGAGAGGAACGAATGCAAGTACAAGGATTTTCTAACTTGCAAGCCATCGAATTTCACTAGAAAGGAAGATCCGATCGGAGTTATGGATTGGATATCGGATATGGAGTTGGCCTTCATGATGTGTGGATGCAGAGGCAGGTTACAGACCGCATTTGCAGTACGTCAGTTCCGAGGAGGCGCTGTGCGCTTGTGGAACACCCTGGGGAAGACTCTAAGCCCCAATGAGCCCCTGCAACTGACTTGGGCAGAGTTTTTGGTGCATTTCAAGTGCAAGTATTGCTCAGCCCAAAACCTGCTCAAGCTAGAGAACCAATTCCTAACTTTGAAGAAAGGGAACATGTCCATCGATGAACACACCAACAACTTCACGGACAAAATGGAGTTTGCTTTGTGCCTTGTCCCAGACGAGCTGACAAAAGTCGACAAGTACGCAAAGGGACTTACCTAGGAGTATGTCGTGCAGGTACGTCAGGCACCTACTCTAGAGGCAGCTATCTGGGCTGCCAAGTCTGTTGAAGATATGATCAAGGGAAGAGCCGCCAGCAAGGTTGAAGTTGGCGATAAGTGAAAGTTTGAAGGATCCACAAGGTCCGACGAGAAGAGAAAATTCTCAAATTCTGGAGAAGGAGCACAATGGTGTGACAAGTGCAGAAGGAAGCACATTGGGAGATGCTCTAAAGAGATGACCTGCTTCAAATGCGGGAAGACTGGTCATTATGCCAGTGAATTCACAACCAAGAGATAAGTTTGCTTTAGGTGTGGTGAAGAAGGACACTACAAGCAAAACTGCCCAAGGTGAGAAGAAGCTGCAAATCCAAATGTGCCGCCAAAACTGAAGGCAAGAGCATTCCATATGATGCTAGACGAAGCAGCTGACAATGCAAGGAATCGGGAGTGAGGATGGATATCCGAAGATCACGTTATAGTATCTTAAGGTGTAGCCTATTAGAGGCATAGTCTAGGATGAACTTGAACACCCATGTAATCGTTTCAAGGAATAATATAAAACCTTCGTTTTACTATTTGATGTGTTAAGCTGTTGTGTGATTTTCTTGTATGATGACTTGGAAAACTGCAAGACAATACTTGGGACGAGTATGAGTAGGTGTGAATGGTAGTAGAGGCCTATACTACCGGAAGCACAGGACTCACGCTTGAATCGGGGAAAGTCACAAGGATACCAAGGCACTAGTAATTGATTCTGTTTTGTTCATGTCTATCGTTACCATCGTTTCGGTAATGATTAAGAAGATGATTGTCATTTCAACCCTAGTGGTCATATCATATCGAGTCCGACTAAGATAAGTGTTACATGGTTCAGAGAACCAAGATCGATGTTGCATCCGACTTACGCGACACGATTGAAGTAAAATCGAAGCGATCAATAGAAGTATCACGATCATTGTAAGAGCTTGTAGCTAGAAGTGCTACATGTTAGAATGTGATTATATCACATTAGAGCATGAAGGAAGTTGTCTTCAAGTCTGGAATTTGACTCTAAAAGACCTGAGTCTAAGCGTCGCATCATACGAAGAGATGTCATTAGAACATGACTCATTGGTCCATGGTGGTAATCAAAGAACTTATCATAAGTTTTTTTAAGAAGAAGGAGTCTCCAATAAGGAATCAAGATTGTGACTCGAAGGTCATGATTGGAAGACTAACGTGAGATAGAGAGTGGGTGCACGATCGGGTACTACTTGTAGCCAATAAGTCCAAGAGTTAGATACTCGTTCGAAGGAATAAAAAAGTTTCGATTATTACCTAGGATGAAGAGATAATGTATGGAGTCATTATACTGCCATGTTTCGTTGATGATTCTGGGACGTAATCATCCTAAGGGGGGAGATAATTGTAACGCCCGCAGATCCGGGCTAGTCAATTTAGAGACAATAAGCATCAAAAATGAGTTTTTGATGGAAGATTATTTAGAAGGATTAATCTTTTCCAAGTATTAGTATATGTTACAAGAAGTTATGACCCGTCGAAGTTTTTCGGCAAAACTGACACGACACCTGGAGACGTAAATAGTGAAATTACGATGGAGGACTTTTTAGCCTTAGAAATCTAAACAAAAGTTGTAGTACACGTTAAACCAATAACATACAAAAAAAGAACGCCCAAATCTGACTTCGTATGAGGAAGTTATGAATTTTCTAAGATTTGACATAGTAGCGCATGGCTCGAAACTCAAATTTTAGATCGAGCGGTTTTTAGCCTATGCGACCTAAATGAGAATTGAGGATCTCATTAATAGGAACTCAACGGTAAAAAGACAGACGAAAACGGAGTTCGTATGTAGAAGTTATGAATTTTACGCGGACATTTAACAATATAATCTCATCATACTGTTAAATTTAAGATCGGTCGAGAAATAGCCGACGGAGTCAAAATGAAGTTGTAGATCTTATTTTTACCTACGCGTGGATATAAAGAACGTCGAAAACGGAGCTCGTATGCAAAAGTTACGGGGTTTAGAAGTCGGTAGGGTGCTGCTGCAAAAAGGGGTGAGGTGGCATAATCTTGGCCATTGCATTCTCCCCAAGGCTTGCCACTAGATGGTGACATGTGGCACCAATTTCATCCATATTTCACCCTATAAATACAACCCCTTCCACCCTCCTTTCTTAACACCTCCTCCCTTCTCTCTCTACTCTCTCTCTATACCTCCCAAAAGTCCCCTAGCGCTAGAAGAAAGCCCCGGAGCGCTCGACGGCTCCGAGACGAAGAGCTTTTGGCTTGGAAGTTCTGCCCCTGCAGAGCCCGAATTCTAGCCAAACCTCCTCGTAGGTAAGATACACCTACCCTATTTTAAATATAGCTTTTATTTAAATATAGCATTGTTATTAGGAACTTATAATAAATATTTGGGCTATTATTATGAGTTATATAAGTGTCGTTATAATATCTTTTTAACCACTCGCGGTACGGGGAATCTGGTTTGAGGGGCCGCCTGGATTGTTGGATTTCAGAAATGCTATATTCCAAAATTATTTTGCCCTCCGGTGTTTTATGTCTGGCCCCTGTCTGTACATAGTGGGTGAAGAGTATTGTTTAACGCTTATATAATAGTAATAATAGCTAGACTATTAATTAGTCTCGTTGAACATTAGACTAAACTCTAGTGGAAATGATACCAGGTTTTGTCAACGGAAATTTGTTTTAAAGTAAACGAAGTGTTGTCCAAGTACCGAGTCACCACCTTTGCAAGTGAGTGCATAGTCTCTTTCATGAACATGATTTTAATACAAGTATTGATTGAAGTATTAATTATATGTTTATGTGCGAGTTAATTGATGTTGCCTGAAATACGTGTTAAAGAACATACATGTTTATATATGATGATTTAGGATAAAGAGTAAAACTAAATTAATTATTAGGAATATTGGGTAGTATTTTCTTACGAGTACGAGTGACTTATACTTAGAGAATAGAACTTTAGTATATGTCATTGATCTGGGAGCATGGATTAAACATAGTCACTGTCCCTAGTCCGAGAGTATGGATTGGACATAGTCAACTGTCATTAATCCGGGAGTACGGATTAAGACATAGTCAGTTGTCCTTAGTCCGGGAGTATGGATTAAGACATAGTCAGTCGTCCTCAGTCCAGGAGTATGGATAGGACATAGTCATTCGTCGTTAATCCGGGAGAATGGATTTACACATATACACTTGTCCCTAATCCAAGAGTATGGAATGGGCACAATTATTGATCCGAGAGCATGAATTAGATCCGAGAGTATGGGTTAAGTAACAGGTAAAATTTAAGGTCCGAGAGTATGGATAGTCTCGTTGTAAGGATTAACGGGGTGGGGGTAAGAGTTGCTTATATATATATGGTGAAATTGTATATTCTGTGAGTTCTAAATTATATATATGATATAACATTGTGGGATTGAAATCCCTGTGTACTCACCAGGTTTCCCAACCTGACCCACTCAAGCTTTTTTGTATCACAGGTGTCGATACGAAGTTACATTACACTGAGAGATTAAAGAAATGTAGATTACTAGTGTAAATGAATGTAAGTTCTGTTTATGCTTATGTTTCTGTATTGACGATGACATCCCAAATGTTTTATAATGAATAAAAATACATTTCTTCGGAAATGTTTTGATAACGTATTTATCATGTTTTACTGGGAATAAATTCCGCAATATTTTCACTAAATGAGGTACTCTGATATTTATAAAGCATAAATAAAATTGGTCTTTTCTGGCCGTGAAAATGGGGATGTCACATATACATATGTATAACTGAGCATCGGAGTTTTTCAACATCTTGCATGAAGGATCGTGAAAGAACTTTGTGGTTGGTCGATGATATATGAATGAATTGTAGTGTTAGACGAGATCTACTTAAATAGCAACAAAGAATACATTTATTACTTTAAATAACCACAAGTGGTTCGGGAGTTGATAATTAATTTGTGGTAAGTGGATGAGAAGACGTGTTATTAATTTTTTCGATATATTAACAAAAGTAAAAATCAAGAGATATAGATTACTTATGGGTTTATTTGAAACAAGAATATATGTATTCATTTCTAATCACTACATGTTTTAACTATAACCCTTCAACCATAATGTCATTTTTTTATTTATAAGAATTTATTATTAAATAATCATTAACCTTTTATATGTTAAAAAACAATAAAATTCAAGTTTTATCTATTTTTTTTGTTTACATGTTACATTATATAACTTTTTTCTTTTATTACATATATCTTACATATATATTCATTTATTCCAAAAGTTTTTAATTATAATTAATGTGTTAAGTTTAAAAATCTATACCATTTAATATATCTTTATATGGGTAGGAGGATAAGCAGGATGAAAATATAGGAGGATATTTAAAATTTTGTTAACAAATGAGAAATCAAATACCCACCAATATTTTCTCCTGCCATCTTCCTACACACTTAAGATTGTGACACTTGTCATATTTAATAAAAATAGTAAATTTTATTATACTTGTCATTACATAAAAGTGGAAAAAAAATTTAACTTATTGTAACATTACTATAAGAGACACTTTTTTTGCCTTATTGACTTTTTAAAAAGCCAATAAGTAAGTTGTTTTCCCAAACACCCTCTCAATCGAGCATTGCCTACTCAAGAAGAAGCCAAGAAAAAGATGTAGAATGCTTCAAGCTTCTGAACAACATACCATGAAATTCTTTGTGATTGTCTACTCCCAATTCAAATTCACACCTGCAAAACTAAAGATAACTCTGGAAGAAAGTTTAGACTCTGCCCTAATGCAATAATATGTCAAATTTGATTTTTTCATGAATTGCACCTTTATCGATTTTGATTTTTTTTCCTTTTAGTTTCTCCTTCTTACCTCCATACGTTTGTTTTTTTATCATGAAGAATCAAGGTTAAAAGTGAAAGTTTTGGAAATGCCTTGATGAGGATGATGTGAATGTGAAGCATGTGGTTACAGATGAGAATTCAACGGGTAAAGATGTGTTGTTAGGTCTTAAAAAAGAAGTCAACAAATTGATGATCATGATTATAATCTTGCTTATAATGTTTTTTTTTGTGAACTTTTAGGATCGTTTTGAATTGAAAGGATTTGCTTGTATTGGTTTTTTTTTTTTGGACAATGTACTTCATTCTGTATTGGACAAATAGCAATTGCTTATTTCCAACGGTAATTACTTTTAAATATGATTTATTTTATAAAAAGTATTTTAAATGTTACTAGGTTGTAAGGAGACAACTATTTAATAATATATAATGTCTATTTTAAAAGGTGTGAAATCTTATTTCTTTTGTACAGTTGCATGCTATAAAAAAAATCAAACTTTCGTAAAGCACAATTCGAGATCGTTGGTCTGATCATGTATAGATAAAGATAAAGATTAACTTTCTAACTTAATAATCAAATGATTAAACAAAAAAACGTCTAAAAACAATCTTGATAATGGCGATGTATAATCATATTTAATTAACCAAGTTATTAACTTAACAATAATGATAATTAATCTATCTAAAACAACTATGATAATCAAAAATTTTAATCATAATTATAATATTAAAAATAAAACCTAAATAAAAATGTGAAATTAATAAGAATAGCAATTTGATGGTTTTTAGGTTTTTTAAACGGTGATCATAATTGAATTGAAAAGATTTGCTTGTATTGGTTTTCTTTTACAATGTATTTCATTGAGACAGATAGCAATTGCTTATTTCAAATAGTAATTACTATTAAATAATATTTATATTATAAAAAGTTCTTTAATTGTTATTAGGTTGTAAGGGGACAACTATTAAATCATATATAATGTCTATTTTAAAAGATGTGACGTCTTATTTGTTTTGTACAGTTGCATTCTATAAAAAAATCAAACTTTTGTAAAGCACAATTTGAGATCATTGGACTAGCACAATTTGAGATCATTGGCGTAATCATGTATAGATAAAAATAAAGATTAACTTTCTAACTTAATAATCAAATGATCAAACAAAAATCCATCCAAAAAACAATCTTGATAATGACGATGTATAATCATATTTAATTAACTAAGTTATTAACTTAATAATAATGATAATTTATCCATCTAAAACAACCATGATAATCACAATTTATAATCATATTTATAATATTAAATATAAAACATAAATAAAAATGTGAAATTAAAAAGAATAGCAAATTGATGGTTTTTCGATTTTCTAAACGATGATCATAATATATTAGCATGGAAAAAGGGCTTTAACAAGAAGCCCAAGTCAAGAAACAAAAAAGTTAAGAGTTAGAGACATACACCAAGAAAACAAATCTAAAAAACAAAACTTAGATCTAAATATAATGCAATTAAAAGTGCTAATGCAAATGTTATCCGACACCATCCTATATATAAACTGCTCGCCTATCGTTTCTGAAAATAGTTATGATAACATAAATTTAAAAAACATGTTATGCTACCTTGAAACAATAACTGATATTATTTATGGAATCATGTTTTTAGCTGTCATAATTTATTATTTTTGCAAAAATTTTGTTCCTTTGATCTAAGACACGGATTTTTAAAATCTCTTATAATTTTCTTATTTTTATGCATAAAGTAGAGATATGTCTTCAATACCAAATTAGAATTGTTTTAAAATTTTATAATATACACATTCACAATTTATTGCTTCGTTTTGGATTCAAATTAATTTCCAGATTTTATTACGATTTACCGTTCCTTAATTGACTATTTAAAATTTAAACTCCTTAAAATGTGGGATTTATATCAAAAGAAATAAAAAAAATACTAAGAAAATTACATGTGACATTATTAAGTTACGTTTTAGGATTAAAAAAATAAAGGTAGAAGATGAAATTTAGCTTCTTCCAACCGAGTACATCATAAATTTTAGTTTTTACAATTGTCAACCATTTCCCCAAGTGTAGTAGTGAAAGACCTAGGAAAGTGGCATGGAGCGTGATGAATAGGTTTATCATGTTTCATCGATACTTGTAATCTGATCTAAATTACAAAAAAATGTGATTTAATTTTTTATCCCTCTATTTAAATAAAGATATGAAATCATAATGCGTGTATAAAAGTCATAACAAAATTATATTTTTAGTGGATTGTTGAAAAAGTAAGAGGAAATATCACCAACATATTGAAAATACTAAATTGCCTTGTTTTTATTTTATATTCCCTATATTTGAGGTTATTTATGTCTTCCACATTTTCTTTCTTTTGTTTAATGCATCCGCAACCAAAGTATGTTTGAAGGATGTTTGTGTTCCATATCAGTGAAAAGATAAATTCTAGCTTTTAATCTTTTAAATTTGACCTGCCACATTAAACGAAATAATACTTATAAAAAGAAACCTTTATCAATATATTTAAAGATTTTCACAACTATTTTCCCTATATTAATCGAAATATTACTTAAATTTCCATTGGTTAATTAAATAACAAAATCAAATATTTATATTCAAACGATTACAATAGTAAATAAAAAAATAAATTGACATAAAATATTCATAGTTATAAACAAATTCATCTTCACTCCAAGGCATCCTTCTGATTCGTCCTTCTCCATTCCCTTCTTCTGAACAGTTTATTTGAAATCCTTCAACTGAGAGTGACACGACGTCCTAAATTATACGCACATAATTATTAATAATTTTGTATAAAAGGGCATAAACAGCTAAATCATATCTTCCTAATGCATTGTACATCTGGTTCAGCGGTTGCAACCCTTCTTCGCTCTGTCCACATCCTTGAGTCAAGAGAACCATTCCTAACAACACTTTTGCTTCATTATGTCCCTGCTCAACAACCATTCGTATGTATGTTGTTCCGATTTCAGTATCGCCCATTTTAAAATATTGTCTTTGGTAACAAAAACATTTTATATGATAAGTATGGGTTTAATAAATAAAAAAGAAAGATATAGGTGATCACAAAATAAATAACATACCACTCCCACAGTCAACAAAGATTCAGGGTTCCCTAGAAACAAACACTTAATAATGTATGTTTTCAACCTCCATACTTGGGGACATGAGATTGACTGTTCCATGAAATTTTTTGATAAATGTATTCGGTGTCAATTGTCTTACACACTTATGTGTCTTCAGTTGCAATCAGAAAGTCCTTGCAACTATGTAGAATATTAAAGATGTAAAAATCTATATAACAAAGTCATAAAACATTAAGGTGTAAAGACAATAATATATACCATAATTTTGCTCTAAAAAGATCCTATGCGGAAGTAGACCCCACAAGTGCGAGAGTTTTAATCAAAATTGTGTCAGGAAGACAAAAAAGAGAAGTCATTGACGATTGTCAAAAAAAATTTCAATGCCATTTTGAGTTTACATCTTAAAAACACGGTATATCAAAGCAATACTTACTGGGTATATATATATATATATATATATATATATATATATATATATATATATATATATATATATATATATATATATATATATATATATATATATATACACACACGCGTATATGAAGATCTATGAATTAATGAGGAATAGCAAATGGTTTCTTAAGGAAGGAGAGTAAACGTGTAAATAGGGAAATGATCAGTTTCCGATATGATACTTGATTTCATTTACAGATGGCGGCAACATGTTATGATGAAATTTTTTTGAAAAGACTAACCAACCCTAAATTTAAGTTTATATTATCCTAAATAATATGTTTTTTTTTAATTTTTTTTGCTGGTTATTTCTTAGTATTTGCAAAAATAAACGTATATACAAACAAATATAAATTTTGTATTTAAAAATATATGACAAATGTACATAAAAATACGACAACCAAGTCGTGTCACAGCCCATGACACTACAGTTGATAACCGATACCCCCAATAATCCATATACATGGCTGGTACCCAAATGCAATGATCCATATCCATGACCCACACTCGTACCGTGGTCCCCTACCCGATGATCGAGAACACACGAAAGGAAAGTCTCGTGTCTCGTTCCATGACATTAGATTAATGGCCAGAAACCCCAATGTATGATCCATATATATCCTCGATTTTAAACATACAAACGACCCCGCACCCACACCATGCATGGTACCTTGTTGAAGAACATAAGAAAATCAGTCTGTGTCCTGGAGCATGACACTTTGTTGATGACCGACACCCCTAAAATGACAAAAAATCCATATCCATGACCCACATTTTGTTGGATTAAGGTGTCTAAGCTAATAACTAAATTGGTATAAACTTGGAAATAGAAGCAAAGACCTTTTTGGGTTGACCTCATAACCAGAATTAGCTAGAAATGATATTCGGAGAGAGAATATATACATATACATATATATATATATATATATATATATATATATATATATATATATATATATATATATATATATATATGTACATACACACAGAGAGAGAGAGAGAGAGAGAAAGAGAAATGGTTTGTTAATATTTTATATGCTTAATATATTAATTACAAACAGATAGTTAATTTGTTCGTTTATTATGTGATTTCTTAATTTATATGGTTAATAAATTAATATTAAATCAATTAGAAATAATTTATTGTTAATCAAAATTAATTTGGATATAACTCGGGATTAATTGGAATTAATTAAAGGTGCAAGGGGTGAATTGTAATTGTTTAATAGTTGAACAAAAGAATGCAATTGTAGAACCATCCAAGGGTGGACGGTTTTAGAGGTTCTTCTAGGGTTTCTGAAGGCTGCTAGATGCAGATTAGGAAAGGATTTGAATTGGGATTAAATCTATTATTTATTTAATTCAAATCTGACTTTGCCTACAACTTAACTAAACTATCAATAGGACCCCTTAGGCATCAATTTTCATTCACACCTTCTCCTATAGGCTAAGGAACGAAATTTTTATCCTTCTCCTCTCTCTCATCTTCATTCTAGGGTTTCTAGGCTTTTGGGTGTGAGCCATTAGAGGCATTATACTTTTGATGCTTTGTTTCTAATGATACAAAGGAAATGATTCAAGGAATTGTTTGCAATAACAATTATAAGGTATGTAAACCCTTACTGTTATATGATTTTCGAAATTATTAGGGTGTATGCTAGATTTTGTAGTTCAAAGTATGTTGCTTTCAGAGTGTAAGACATAGATAATTTTAGGTTTCATGTGCCCTTTCTTAATCATTAAGTGATTTTCCGCATTGATCAATTTTGTTGTAACCTAATAAACCCATTAGTGGTATCAGAGCTACTTGGTGTGTCTAACATTGAAATCACTTTAGTTGAATCTGTAACATCCCACAAATTATGATCAAATTTTCATTTTAATTCATTCCAATCATACAATAATCATGTCAAAACAGTCAAAAGTACATCATAGTAAAATAATTTCAGAGTACAAAATCCCAAAATCAAATGATGCAGGAAAACAGAGGTGGATGCAGTGTGATCAGGCCGAGCCCTTCCCTTTCGAGTTGAAAGTACCTGAAACATAAAATGAAAACCGTAAGCACAAATCTTAGTGAGTTCCTCCAAAATACCCCATACCCTACATATATAACACTCAAAAACATATTGTGTCTATTTCACCCCCTTCAGTATCTTTCAACCGGTACTGGGTTTATTTCACCTCCTTCGATATCTTTCAACCGGTAATGGGTCAATTTCACCCCATTGTAGTTGTAAGGAAATCGAGTATGAATTACGAGATCAGAGTTTTGTATGAATGACGAACACAAGATCTAAATAATAACTATTTAGCCCAATTATGCTTTCAGTGAGTACAGAGAGTTTAGACAAAATGACGAAAAGTTCTTATCTGTCTCAAGTACACTTCCCATATTTATAGGGAACATGAAAGCAAACAAAAAATACAAGGGACTAGACACTGTAAAATTCGATACCTAACGTGCCCTTGTAATAAAGTTACACACTATCAAAACTAACTATGACCTTCGACACCTCACAACAATAGTCGACATCTACATTTTCCCCCTTTGTGAGCAGTGACGAATCAGGTCGTCAAAATCTTCGCAGCTTGATGGATAACTCATCGAATCCCAGCATACCAGTTGACAATCTTCCAAATTTCAGTCTTCTCCTTATCATTGTTCTTGGCACAACTATTCAATCGAACCATGAGATTTGTGTAATGAGGCTTGGTATACCTTTCGACATCACACACTTGAAACATGAATTTTGAATTGTTTCCCTTCTTGTTTTTGCCAACAAACACAATTCCTAAAGGTTTCAAGGTAATCTCTCCATCTTCGAAGTTTTTCAAACTAGCCTTACGTATAAGCATAGTTTGTGGAACTGTGATCTCTTTTTCCAAAGACTTAGCCAATTCAATATCAGTTAACGCCAAGGCTCCATAGTATCCATCAATAAACACCTTCAAGTGAGCAAAATCATTCAAAAAGTCTTCTTTGCTCGTCACTTGTAGTTTCGATAAATCAACACTCTTCATAACATTGCAACAACTAACACATCATGAAGATTCATTAGAGGAAAGTCTGCAACCGAGAAGTCGAATGCAACATTGTTTGCTTGGACTGCATGATATAGATATTTCTGCAACATACCCTCGAATAAAACATCTTTGGATATGTCGAGAACCCGAATTATCTTTACTAACGACCAAATCTCCTCCTCTTTCTTTCCAAGTACAGCATGGAAACGAAACTTCATGCGCTTGTATTCAACTTTGTCTTTGTACTTGTCAGCAATTTCAAACTGTTCATCCAAGACCATCATCTTGTTCACTGGAAAGTCTAACTGATTCATGTTTGTGTTCTCAGTGTCGAAGCTTTTCTTAGGAGCCTTTTCGAAATCATGCATCTCCCCCACAACAGTTAAAGCTTCAATATTCTCATAAGAATAAAGCTTCGTAGGATCACCTTTGTTTAGACTAGGAGGATCATTTGCCCTTTGATGAATAACACTTTGTATTTTCTTTTGCTTCTACATCTCTTGTTCATAAGCAGCTTTCTTCTCCTCCTTCGAAATCTCAACACTTACACCTTTTCCTTTATCTTTATCAGCTTCAATAGGCTTTGGTTTAGAAGATCCTGATTCTCCACCAGCAGATCCAATCACAATACCCTTTGTTATCGGCCTTGTTTTTGTTGATGTTTTTGATGTTACAATAGATGTTTTTGGTAAAGATGTTGGAATTTGAGTAGTCAAGACTTTTCCAACAACTTTCGCATCACCACCAACATTGCAAGAACCACCTTCGCCTTTACTTCTACCAACATTTCTCCTTTCTCCCCCTTGCACCCCTGTGACAACAGGCAGGGCATTCGTTGGCATGAAATTTGAAAACTTCGCAAGTAGAGCCAATTCGTTGTGAATTGTTGACTCTAACAAGCGAAATTTCTCAGTGAAAAACTCAGGAGAAACTAATGAAGACTTTGAAGAATCAGACATTGACATAAGATCCTTTAATTCACCCAGCAACTTATGAACATTGCGAAAACCCTTTACTTCGTCTTCTGCCATCTTATCAACCTTCGGAACGAGAGTAGTATACCATTCAACAACTTTCGTTACCGTATCAGCAAGAATATCCACCTTCTTGTGAAGAGTAGAATAATTGTGATCTAAGGTTGCAACCTCTTGTTGGATTTGGTGTGTAAGCCCATAACTATACCTGGTATGTACTTGACCCAATTGTAGCATGGTACCTTTTTGGGTTGCCTTACATAGTACAATTTGATAGGAAGGATTTTTTAGAATAAAGGTTATTTGTGATTTATTAATATATTACAAGTATAATATATTAATATTATTTAATTAGTATTGATCAATACTTAATTTGGAATTAATTTTGTGATCAAAAGATACAAATTAAATATATGGGGATTGATTATGTAAATCAATGATTCTTGTAATGTGGGCTAATGATCCATGACTATATGGATAGGGTAAACAAATAAGATAATCCATGGAGGTTAACCCATGGAGCATAAGAATGTGAAAAGTCACGGATCATTAGGGTTTACAAAGTGTAACCCTAGTAATTGCTACATTATAAATAGTGCCCCCATAAGCCAAAATCGGCTACACACTATTTGGAGTCAAATATCTTATTCTCCTAAAACCTCCTCTTGCATTTTGGTGTTTGTGAACCAATAGAGGCATCACACTTGAGGTGCTCAAGCTTTAAAAGGTCAAGAACTCTACCCTACTCAAGAGGTAAGCATCTAAACTAAGTTTATATTGTATAGCTTCAATTGTATGCTAGTTAGGGAGAATGCTTTGGAAAATTGAAATTATGCATGTATAATAGAGAAAACATAGATCCAAAGCATTTAGGGTTACATGTGAACCATAGGAGTGTGATAGTGCTCAAAATCCAACAGTGGTATCAAAGCCTAGGATTGTTTTCAATTATATTTGATGCTTACTAGTTTTCAAAGCTGAAAAAGTCGAAATTTTTTGCCTCTGACTGGTGAACTCGCCGAGTACATGAACAGACTCGACGAGTCCACTTAGTAACAGAGCAACTCGTCGAGTCCAGTTCATGTACTCGACGAGTTGAAGGCTCTGTGTGCAGAATTTCGAGTTTCTTGGCCTGGTTTGGATTTGGAGCACTACCACAAACGTTTTTCGATCATTGGAAATATTTTTATCATATGGTAGTGCATGTACTCATCCAACCACAAGATAATTGTCAAAGTTTTAAAATAATTGTTGTTTTTATATGATAAACAAAATTGTTTTCAAATTGTTGACTTGAAAAATTATCTTGCCTATGAGTTTAGTTAGATCATGAATTATGTGATAATTTAGTTGTTAGAAAAACGATCTAAATGATGTTTAATGACCTCCATAAGTTGTCCTCAAGTTATGGAAAATGAAAGGTCTCATACATTAAAATCTTATTAAACTCATAAGTTATGAATGTGAAGAGTTTTGACAAGTTTCAAAACTTGCCCTCACGTTTTGGAATTTGTAAAGTCACACTAATGAAACTTTAATTCCAAACCCTAGAGTTTTAAAAGTAAAAATTCAACCCTTATACTTTACAATATTATAAGTTTAATAATATATATATATATATATATATATATATATATATATATATATATATATATATATATATATATATATATATATAATGGATAAGACAAAGTCGGTCTTACCGTTAGTAGGCCTCATATATATATATATATATATATATATATATATATATATATATATATATATATAATGATCAATATAAAGTAACTAAACTTTTATTAAATTCCCAATCTTAGTTACTTTAGGAAAAATGTGAAATGGTGCCAATCCATGAAATTACACTTTACACCTTGTTAAGTCATTAGTGGAGCGTGTGTGGTTAACCGACACATTAATCTGGGACTGACAATGTGTGGAAAAGGGTAACCTTGTGTTAATCATAGATCAATGGAGCGTGTGTGGTTAACCGGCGCATTGATTAGGTGATTTGTAACGTTGGGTGTACCAAGCTAATTTGCATGGTTATTCACTCCTTGTTTGTGATCCTCGGCATCCCAGTCACAAACATGAAGGGAACAATCGAGATTTAAACATGCCATTGAAAAATTCAATGAATCTTAAAGATCTAGGAATTTCAAATCCAATTAAGACTTAATAATATATTTCGTTTTTCATGGTGGAAATTGGTAAATCGTCATTTACTTACCTTCAAATATTCTATAATTGGATTACGACATCCCTCTTCGCAATTGTAGAATATTGTGTTGGGTCCTAGCCTTAATATTTCATATTGGGTGTAATATTAAGGATAATCATCTAACCTAAACTTTGTTCTTCTTCTTTTTAAGATGTCTATCCCAAACAATGCTTCCAACCCAATCCCTTCAGGCTCTTTCTCCCTAATGAATCTATATGGGAGGGTGATT
This sequence comes from Lactuca virosa, assembly GCF_052849685.1. Classification (NCBI taxonomy): domain Eukaryota; kingdom Viridiplantae; phylum Streptophyta; class Magnoliopsida; order Asterales; family Asteraceae; genus Lactuca; species Lactuca virosa. The sequence continues at coordinate 267,087,724 of NC_136426.1, read as the reverse complement.
TTTGATGGCTCGAACTTCAATGACTGGATTCGAAACATCAGGATGGCTATTCGCTATGAGGACAAAGAATATGTCCTTGATGAAGAGCTTAAGGAGATTGATGTCACCACTGCTACTCCTGAACAAATTGTTGAACACACTACTCATGAGAGGGATGCGACAAAGGTGTCGTGTCTAATGATTGCAACCATTACTGCTGAGCTGCAGAAGTCCTATGAGGACTACTATCCTTATGAAATGTATTATGATTTGATGGAAATATACCATCAAAGTGCTCGGCAGGGGAGGTATGAGATCATTTCCTCCATGATCACAACCAAGATGAAGGATGGTGAACCCATCACGGCCCACTTGTAGAAGATGCAGAGATTCGTGGACCGCTTGCTTTAATTGAATGTCAATTTTGATGAAGAGTTGGCCATAGATATTATTCTACACTCTTTACCTTCTTGTTATGATCAGTTTCGTATGACCTATTATATGAACAAGGAGGAGGTCACTCTTAGCAAACTTCAAGGCCTTCTTAGGACTGCAGAAAGCAACCTGAAAGGCAAGTCGGTTGTGTCTACTCCGACTACTACTTCTGCCTCTGTTCTGGAAATCGGACATGGGAAGGGAAAGAAGAGGAAGACTCCTTACAAGATCCGCAAAGGAAAAGTCTCTCGATGGATCCTCTTCTAGTGGGACCAAGGCTGGTTATGTTAATCCCTCTTCCAATCCGAAGGATGTAGAGTGCTTCTATTGTCATGATAAAGGACACTGGAAACGAAGCTGCCCCAAGTACTTGCAGGACATAAAGGATGGGAAGATCAAACCCTCCTTTGCAGGGACTAAAAAGAAGTAGGGATGTGGAGCACGGAAAGATAAAATTAATCATGGGAATTAGGAAAGTGTCGCCTGTGACCAAGATTGAAGTTTATTCTTTATTGCTTAGTAATGGATTAAATTTAGATTTGAATAATTGTTGTTACTCGGCCGATATGGCGAGAAATGTTATTTCCTTTCACAGTTTGTATAAACAAGGTTTTACCTTTTCTTTTAATAATGAAATGGTGGTATTTATGCTTATTGTAATGGTGTATTTTATTTTGAAGCATTACCTTGCAATGGTATATATGAAATTGTGATGATTGTAGATAATTTAGGAAATAATGTGTTGAATATTGATTCTTCCAATGATTTGGATAAAGCATGCTTGTGGCATTGTCGTCTTGGACATGTCAACAAGAAGCGCATAGCCCAACTCCAAAAGGATGGAGTTTTGGATTCATTTGACTTAAAGTCGGATGACACTTGCAAATCTTGTTTACATGGAAAGATGACCAAGTCACCCTTCACTGGTACTTGTGAAAGGGGTGAAGGTCTGTTGGATCTCATACACACTGATGTATGTGGACCATTCAGAACCACCACAAGGGATGCTAACCGCTTTTATGTGACTTTTACTGATGATTATTGTATATATGGGTATATTTACTTAATCAAGCATAAGTTAGAATCCTTTGAAAAGTTCAAAGAATTTAACCAAGAAGTGGAGAATCAATTGGGCAGGAAGATAAAGATGCTACGATCCGATCGAGGAGGAGAGTATCTTAGTATCAAGTTCCTTGACTATCTTAAGGAATGTGGAATTGTTTCACAATTGACACCGCCTAGGACACCACAGCTTAATGGTGTTGCTGAGAGGCGCAATAGAACCTTGCTAGACATGGTTCGTTCCATGATGAGTCGATCTTCGTTACCTATCTCATTCTGGGGTTATGCCTTAGAGACTGCTGCCCATATCCTTAATCTAGTCCCTACCAAAAAGGTTTCCAAAACACCTCACGAGATGTGGACAGGGAAAGTTCCCACATTAGACCACATTAAAGTTTGGGGTTGCGAAGCTTTTGTGAGAAAAGAAACTCACGACAAGTTCGAGCCTCGGAGTGAGCGATGTATTTTCATCGGCTACCCACATAAATCCTTGGGATATCTCTTCCACAGAGAGAGTGTCAATGTTGTCTTCATTGCAAGGAGAGGAGTCATTCACGAGAGAGAACTCATAGGCCAAGGAAACAGTGGGAGGCAAATTTGTCACACCCCAAACCAGAACGACGGAAACGTCCGGGGGTGGGTTACTTCATGTCAAGTATCACAACACATGCATTATAGTAATCAAAGTACAACAACCATTGCATTAATAATGTATAAGTTTTTACATAGGTGTTCAAACATTGAACATTTGACATCAAAAGTAGATAAAGTAAAAGACAAAAGAGACAGCACGGCACTAGGATGTCTTCTCAAAAGCTCTGGGAGTGTACCTACCTACTGGATTTCCTGAGAATACAAGTTATTTTGAAAGAGAGGATCAACATTTAAGTTGGTGAGTTTATAAGCATGTTTATAACTCAAATCCGTTTTCTCGTTCTTTGATAAAGTAAACATGTTTTTCCCAGAAAATCCTATATTTTCTGTTGTATTATACGGTAAGCAAAAGAATGAAAGTTTCTTTGTTCTTAACTGGTAAAAATGTAGTTTAGTTTACATAAAATCATAAGGAAAAGGCGTTTTCCTATACGAAAATAGTATTCCGCATTTCTACTTGTAAAATACTGTGTTATTGTTTTATAAAGATAAAAATATGTGAAGTTTTACTTATTCATACACTAATCATTTTATTCAATATTAAAGTGTGAGTTATTATAAACATACTAGATGACCTATGAACGCCTGAACACGACGTTCTTCAGGCGTTGCAATTGGTAGGACATTTGTCACCATAGGTCTGCCGACCTAGCTGTTGCAAGCAGCTCTGGTGCGGGATTATCCGTCCCATATAGATCTATACACAAGTGTCGCGCTCTCCCTCCAGGAGACTCTGGTTATAATTTCAGGACTTGGGGGTACCTATAAAAGTACATGAAGGTTGTCTCACAAATGCTATATTGATGATTATGTATAGAATATTGATAAGTTACTTTGTAATAAATACTCAGTAGGTCAGTTTCATAAACTATATATGATATAGTTTATATGGTTGTTTTCTGCTTGTTTTCTGACGAATGTTTTCTACTCGTTTTCCGTTAAGTACTTTATTTGTTTTCTATTATGTGCTTTGGAATTTGAAACCAATGAATGAGTTCTCTAAAGTATACCTGCTATAGTTTAACTGTTGGTAAGAATCGATAATACTTTTATTCCATGAAGTGCACTATTTGTACCAAATAGTACTAAACAGTTTGAAAACCCTTTTATATTTATATAAATGTAATATTTATATAATTGTGATTAAGTAGACCTTCGATTAAATAACTTTACTCCAAGCCCACAACCAAACAAGGAACAGGAAATGGGGTCAAATTATATATTCTAAATCTTTTGAATCCAAATTATATTATTTACACATATATAAATGTGTAATTTTTGATAATTATAACAATTTAAAACTTTAAAAACATTTAAAATAATTTTAGATATTAACACAATTTTCATTGTGTTTCACTTGTATCCCCCCTAAAACAGTTAAAAATCATAAAAATGTAGGGGTATGAACTCACCTTTTGTGAGTGATTCGATTGGAGGTTCAATATAGGATGTTATTTCCACGAGTTATATCCCGAGTCCTATAAGCATTTCATGTAATATATGTATATTTTTAGTGAATATAATCACAAATACGATAAGGAATCGAAGTAATTTGCAAGTTTAACTTACAAATAAGAGTGTTAGAAGAAAATATGGAAGGCTGCAAGGTGATCACGGCCAGCCTGGGTGTTCACGACCCAAGAACACTTGGTGTTCTTGAGTTCACAACCCACAGATTTCGACAAATGATGATGAATCAAGGTTGAAATCAAGAGAGCTCCATATGAACTACAAGAAGGAAGGTGCTTATTATGATCTTGAGGAGAGATGAGGGTTTTTGACTGATGATACTTGAGAGAGAATGCTTGAGTTCACGGCCAGAAGTGAGGAAGTGAGGTAAAATCAGTCAACACTTATATATATAGGGGGAAGTTCACGGCCACAAACTGAGGGTTCACGGTCCGAATTCCGTTCACGGAACGAAGGCTCGTTCACGGCCCGAAGGCTCGTTCATGGCCCAAAGGCTCGTTCACGGCCCAAGCAAGGTTTGCGGTCCTCGGTTCGGATGGAGTGGTTTGCGAAGGTTCCCGGTTTGAATATGTTTTACATCTTAATCATACAACACCTTTAATACAAGGTTCATACACTCCTCACGACTTTAATCTATCTTAATAGAAAGGTTTAAAGAAATAGGTTTGACCTATTATAGATATGTTTGACTTTTACAAGAAAAGTAATTACGGGTTGTCACATCATCACCCTATTAAAGGGAATTTCGTCCTGAAATTAAGGCTAAGAAATACACATGGACTAAGGAAAAGATGAGGATACTTATGTTTCATTTGATCCTCCCGCTCCTAAGTGAATTCAGGTCCTCGCTTTGCACTTAAGCGGACCCTCACTATCGGGATAGGGATTTGATTAGTCCTATCGACTTCACTGTCTAGGATTTCTATGGATTCTTCCACAAAGTTGAGGCTCTCATTTACCTCGCTCTTATCCAGTGGGATAACAAGAGTCTCGTCGGACAAACACTTTTCAAGTTAAAGACATGGAAGGTGGGGTGTATTTTATTGAATTCTCGAGGTATTCAGGGTCTATAAGCTACTGGACCAAATCTAGTAAGAATCTCAAATGGTCCTATGTACCTTGGATTTAGTATTCCACGCTTTTTGAAGCGTATCATGCCCTTCCAGGGTGAGACCTTCACATGATGTGGTCACCAACCTGGAATTCCAAGGGTTTTTTCCTATTAAAGTCGTAGCTTTTCTGTCTGACTCTGGAAGCTTTAAGTCGCTCCCAGATTCGTACTCTCTTCTTGGTAGTTTCTCGGATGATTTCCGGACCAGCGAAGGTGTTGTCTAGAATTTGACCTCTAGCTAGTCGCGTGTCACCTACTTTAGTCCAGTACAGAGGGGATCCGCACTTATGACCATAGAGGGCTTCAAATGGAGCAACTTTAATGCTAGTATGGTAAGGAACTCGACTAGTTGGCAAATGGGTATCCCATGCTTTACCAAAGTCGATCACATATGCTCTTAGCATGTCTTTTAATGCTTGAATCGTTCTCTCACTTTGTCTGTCGGTTTGTGGATGGTAGGCTATACTTATGTCTAGCCTAGTTCCCATGGATTTCTATAGTGACTGCCAGAATCATGAGGTGATTCTACTATCTCGAACGGAGATAACAGACATTGGGACACCTTGCAGTCTGAACTTGGATGAACGGAGTATCGAGTATTATGTGTTTCGATCACGACCATTGTCTCCGAAGCCATCGAACTTCGGTGTCCAGATCCGATCCATGAGGTATAAGACTCCGTCACCCTTGACTTCTAAGTTCCTATCCATCCCTCTCAGGGTTTCACCTGTCACATTTTTAGGTTTCAAGGCTTCCTGCTGAGCCTCCTTAATTTATGTGGACTGATGTGAATGGATTGTCATAGTCAATGATGTGACCCTATGACCTGAGTACTCCTTCCAACTAAGGGCGTCAGCTACCACATTGGATTTATCGGGATGATAACGTATTTCACATTCATTGTCATTTAGTAGCTCGACCCTTCGTCGTTATCTCATGTTAAGCTCCTTCTGGTCGAATACATGATGAAGGCTTTTGCTTTGAAGTTCATGGTAAGACTCATACTTGGCTCGTCCATCATCACCTCGTGTAAACAAGTCGTATATAATTCAGATTGACTAGACGTTCGGATGGGTGGCTTTTCCCCAAGTCCACAACCAGACAAGGAACATGAGATAGGGCGGAATTACACATCCTAAATCTTGTTGAGTCTAAATTATATACCACTCTCGCATACACACTTAGTAGTGATAGATTAACCTAATGAGTTCTTAGTATCTGTTCTCGAACTTGACTTGCGGTACAAGTGATCTTCCAATGAGATCTATTGGGGATACTTAGGGTGGTTACTGACTTCTGAGACTTCTTTGGTGCTTTTCGCTTCATGTTTCCTATCTACTGAGTAGACTAGAAGGGCGTGGTACCCCTCGCATGGGTACTTTTGAAGTTTTGAAGCTCGAGACGATATAAGGGTTTGCGTTATGGATTGAAATAATTTCATTGGACGGTTGATTTAAGGGAAAAGTTCTTTACACAGCATAGGAAACTGGTATGGTGAGGACCAAACCAAACCATGTCGACTGACGACGTCGAAACTCCTCGACAAAATAGATATTAAGTCGATTTGGAAGAAGTGATTACTAGGACGATGAACTATCCTACATACATACGTTTTCAATGCCTTTGGTTTTATCCTTGGTATTATTACTGCGAACCCTTTAGTACTGCAATTAACAAGTACTAACTAAACGAGGGTCCTGAAAAACTGAAATAATGAACTTTCATGAAATAATCCCTACTAGGTATCTCTATAACCGCTTGGTGTACACGAGTCATGTATAATTAAGATTGGAAAGACAGTTGACTGAGTGACCCTGCCCTAATTCCACAACCAAACAAGGAACATGAAATGAGGCGAAATCACTCACTCTAAGTCTACAAATCTTAATTATAAATGACCCTAATGTATACACTAAGCCATCATAGCTTACCTGTTAGGGTTCTTAGTTTTATATGATTGTTGTGATTTTGATCGAACGAGAGAGCAATTATGATTATGCTTAATTATTGAGGTTTTGGAAGCGTACCAAAATTTCTAGTAGGGTTCTTTGATGCTTCCTCATGTTCCGGGGTTAAACTCCTCCTGCTCCCCCGTTATTCTTCTCTGTTGGACAGTCCCTCTTGAAATGTCCTATTTCACCACATAGATGGCATATTGGACTGATCCCAACATTGGTGATTGAAGTGATGAACTCGACTGGAGTCCTACAGATGCGGGCGGTATGCCCCTTCATGTTGCATCTATTGCAATACAGTTCTCGGCAGACTCCATAATGATGGTAGTTGCACTTGCTGTAGTGTGGAAGGTTTCTTAAGTACGGTATGGTCGGTGTTGGGACAGTAGGGTTGATGGGGGTATTGACTGCCCCAGTTTGTTGCCCTTTGGTAGGTCCTTGAGTGGAACTGCTCCCTTTCTTGTTCTCGAACTTTCGTTTCAGGATATTAGGTCTGAGGTTTGGAGTGTCGTTACAAACAGGCACTCGTTGCTGTACTTGGTTATCAACGTGATCGGGATTGCCGATAACATCTCCACTAACATTTATGTTGTTAGCATTAAGGTGAGCCATGACAGCTGCTATAGCAGCTGTAACCGCAGCTTGAAAGGTAGACGAATCTATCTGTATGATTGGTGTTTTGCTGGTGGGTTGGTTACGTTTCCTTGGAGGCATGATTCTGTTACAAGATGAGAAAACGGGCTCGTGAGCAACGATGGTTGTTTCTAGTTTCATTCTAATTATTTATATATACATATAAATTTTTCCGTTTTGTTATATGGTTCTCAATGTTTTGACCTACATCCCTATGATGCAGTCCTGGTAAAGAGCAGAAGTAAGTTTTTAGAATGGTTATAAACCGAGTGTTGTCCGAACTAAGTTATCTTTGATTGGTGGATATCATGTTCCAACTTTCGAAAAGATTTGAAAACAATTCATAACAGAGTCTATATAAAACTGACTCATGAATTTTTCAAACTAATCACTCTCAATTGAGATTTCGTGATCCGATTTACTGCTATTAGTTGTTAGAGTGACGCAAAAGGTACTCAAACACTTTGCATGTTTCATATGTGGCTTCCCTCTGTTCTCTTCTCTACTCCTGGTGGTAAGGATTTGTTCTCTCCTAGTATCTATATGGTGTCCTTCTCCTTCGTAGGTATATTGGATTCCCGTGCCGTCATACTTCACGTTTTGGCACTGATCCCATTACTTCATAATGGAGAGTTTGCATCCCGAAGGTTCATGCAAACTTCTCCTGTGTGGTCCTGATAAGATAAAGGCACTTGGTGGTTTCGATAGTTTCTTTACTCCTCAACTGTTTCTTTCTCGGAATCCTCCTAACGAATCTTTTCTGGATCTTCGTGGATTCCTCCGTTAGTTGTTGTGGTGGAGTGGTTACATCTATCTAAGTGGTTTATACGAGAATGAGAATGTCTAAAGAATCTATGAGATTAATAAAACATTTTCGTTACAAATACATTTTTACGAGGATGATCCATTCCGGTCTTTCTATAATCACATAGTGTGTACCGATTATATATAATCCAGATCAAGTAGACTTTCGAATAAGTGATCCTACTCTAAAACCACAACCAAACAAGGAACAAGAAGTGGAGTTAAAATCACCTATTCTAAGTCTATAAAATCTCAACTATATATAACTTTAACGTAAACATTTAGTAATTATAGACCTATCAGAAAGGGTCTTTTATTTTTCACATAAGTTATTTATGGTGCCTAAAATACTCCTTTAGTATTTTAAACTTTAAGTTTGGTTATACTATTCTTTTGTGTATAAGGTTGGTAAGTTTTAGACTTGTTGCAACACCACAATCAGTCCCAAACACATGTTGGTCGTATCTCAAATAAATATAGTTGATCAGGCTAAATTTATCCCAGATATGACTACATAATTATCCAGGTTTGACTGTAATGTCCAACCTCCAAATACTTTTGTTTTGTTCTTCTTGTGATACTCGTTCTAGTATATATATATATATATATATATATATATATATATATATATATATATATATATATATATATATATATATATATTTTAAAGTATAACACTTGGTTAGAGTGTTTTTTTCCCTTTGTGTTTATAGTTGTATATCTTTTATGAAATTTGATATACTGAGTTCACTATAAACAATGCTCTGATACCAATCTGTCACACCCATAAACCAGAACGGCGGAAAAGTCAGGGGGTGGGTGACTTCATGTCAAGTATCACAACACATGCATTATAGTAATGAAAGTACAACAACCATTTCATTAATAATGTATAAGTTTTTACATAGGTGTTCAAACATTGAACATTTGACATCAAAAGTAGATAAAGTAAAAGACAAAAGACACAGCACGACACTAGGCAATCTTCTCAAAAGCTCTGGGAGTGTACCTGACTACTGGATTTCCTGAGAATACAAGTTATTTTGAAAGAGAGGATCAACATTTAAGTTGGTGAGTTCATAAGAATGTTTATAACTCAAATCCGTTTTCTCGTTCTTTGATAAAGTAAACACGTTTTTCCCAGAAAATCCTATATTTTCTGTTGTATTATACGGTAAGCAAAAGAATGAAAGTTTATGTGTTCTTAAGTGGTAAAAATGTAGTTTAGTTTACATAAAAGCATAAGGAAAAGGCGTTTTCTTATACGAAAATAGTATTTTGTATTTATACTTGTAAAATACTGTGTTATAGTTTTATAACGATAAAACTATGTGAAGTTTTACTTATTCATACACTAATCATTTTATTCAATATCAAAGTGTGAGTTATTATAACCATACTAGATGACCTATGATCGCTTGAACACGACGTTCTTCAGGCGTCGCAATTGGTAGGACATTTGTCACCATAGGTCTGCTGACCTAGCTGTTGCAAGCAGCTCTGGTGCGGGATTGTCCGTCCCGTATAGATTTATACACAAGTGTCGCGCTCTCCCTCCAGGAGACTCTGGTTATAATTTCAGGACTTGGGGGTACTTATAAAAGTACATGAAGGTTGTCTCGCAAATGCTATATTGATGATTATGTATAGAATATTGATAAGTTACTTTGTAACAAATTCTCAGTAGGTCAGTTTCATAAACTATATAAGATATAGTTTATATGGTTGTTTTCTGATTGTTTTCTGAAGAATGTTTTCTACTCGTTTTCCGTTAAGTACTCTATTTGTTTTCTGTTATGTGCTTTGAAATTTGAAACCAATGAATGAGTTCTCTAAACTATACCTATTATAGTTTAACTATTGATAAGAATCGGTAATACTGTTATTCCATGAAGTTCACTGTTTGTACGAAATAGTACTAAACAGTTTGAAATCCCTTTTATATTTATATAAATGTAATATTTGTATAATTGTGATTAAGTAGACCTTCGATTAAATAACTTTACTCCAAGCCCACAACCAAACAAGAAACAGGAAATGGGGTCAAATTATATATTCTAAATCTTTTGAATCCAAATTATATTATTTACACATATATAAATATGTAATTTTTGATAATCATAACAATTTAAAAACTTTAAAATCATTTAAAAGAATTTTAGATATTAACACAATTTTCATTGTGTTTCACTTGTATTCCCCCCTAAAACAGTTAAGCATCATAAAAATGTAGGGGTATGAACTCACCTTTTGTGAGTGATTCGATTGGAGGTTCAATATAGGATGTTATTTCCACGAGTTATATCTCGAGTCCTATAAGCATTTCATGTAATATATGTATATTTTTAGTGAATATAATCATAAATACGATAAGGAATCGAACTAATTTGCAATTTTAACTTACAAATAAGAGTGTTAGAAGCGAAGATGGAAGGTTGCAAGGTGATCACGTCCAGCCTGGGTGTTCACAGCCCAAGAACACTTGGTGTTCTTGAGTTCACGACCCACAGATTTCGACAAATGATGATGAATAAAGGTTGAAAACAAGAGAGATCCATATGAACTAAAAGAAGGAAGGTGCTTATTATGATCTTGAGGAGAGAGGAGGGTTTTTGGCTGATGATACTTGAGAGAGAATGCTTGAGTTCACGGCCAAAAGTGAGGAAGTGAGATAAAATCAGTCAAAACTTATATATATAGGGGGGAAGTTCGCGGACGTAAACCGAGGATTCACAGTCCGAAGTCCGTTCACGGACCGAAGGCTCGTTCACGACCCGCAGGCTCGTTCATGGCCTAAAGGTTTGTTCATGGCCCAAGCAAGGTTTGCGGTCCTCGGTTCGGATTGAGTCGGTTGCGAAGGTTCCCGGTTTCAACATGTTTTACATCTTAGTCATACAACACCTTTAATACAAGGTTCATACACTCCTCACGACTTTAATCTATCTTAATAGAAAGGTTTAAAGAAATAGGTTTGATCTATTACATATATGTTTCAATTTTACAAGAAAAGTAATTACGGGTTGTCATAAAATTCACCTTGAAGAGCTTTAAGAGTCAAGCGGTGAAGGAACCTCAAACACTAGCAATCAACTTGAGGAGAAAACTCCGGTTGATCCAATTGACGAGTCCTTACCTCTGAAGCATTCCAGTAGAGTTAGAAATACACCTGAGTTTTATGGTTTCCATATTACTACTGAAGGTGATACATTTATCAGTGATAGCACACTGGTAAATTTGGATGAACCTAACAATTACAAGGAAAACATGGCAGGCCCCGAGTCTGCAAAGTGGAAAGAGGCTATGGACAGCGAGATTCAGTCTATATATGACAATCAAGTTTGGAACTTGGTTCACAAGGCACCGGGTCGTAAGACAGTCGGGTGCAAATGGATCTTCAAGAAGAAGACCGACATGGATGCAAAAGTACACACATATACGGCGCGACTGGTTGCAAAGGGATTTACTCAAACTCCGGGAGTTGACTATGATGAGACCTTCTCACTAGTAGCGAGGATTAAATCTATAAGGGTTATGTTGGCCATAGCTGCATTTCATGATTATGAAATATGGCAAATGGATGTGAAAACCGCTTTCCTTAATGGAAAGTTGGCTGAAGATGTTTACATGAGTCAGCCAGAGGGTTTTGTCAATGAAAAGTACCCTGATAGAGTGTGTAAGCTTGAGAAATCCATTTATGGATTGAAACAAGAATCTCGTAGATGGAATCTTTGTTTTGATGAGAAAGTCAAAGAGTTCGGATTTTCGAGAACCGAGGATGAGTCCTGTGTATATGTCAAAGCTAGTGGGAGTATAGTAAGCTTTCTTGTATTGTATGTAGATGACATAATGCTCATAGGAAGCGACATCCCAACCTTGCAGGAGGTTACGTCCTAGCTTGGGAAGTGTTTCGCTATGAAGGACCTCGGAGAAGCTTCCTATATCCTAGGGATAAGGATATTGAGAGATATGAGTAAAAGACTAATAGGATTTAGTCAAAGTATCTACTTGGACAAGGTATTGAAGCGTTTCAGCATGGAGAACTCCAAGAAAGGTAACCTACCTATTTTGAGCAATACCAAACTAAGTAAGACTCAGAGTCCGAGTACAGAGGCTGAGATAGCAGAGATGAGTCGAATACCATATGTTTCCGCCGTTGGCTCGATCATGTATTCTATGAGTTGTACTCGTCCTGATGTGGCCTTTGCTTTGAGCATGGTCAGTAGACATCAAGGGAATCTTGGTAAAGCTCATTGGAATGCGGTTAAGAACATTCTTAAGTACCTGCGGAGGACTAAGGACTGGGTCCTTACCCTTGGTGGGAGTGACGACTTGAGAGAGACAGGATATAGCGACGCCAACTTTCAAACCGACATAGATAATTTCCGCTGTCGGTCGGGCTGGGTGTTTACCCTGAATGGAGGAGCAGTGACATGGAAAAGTTCCAAGCAGGAGACTGTAGCTGATTCAACGTGCGAATCAAAGTACATAGCAGCAAGCGAAGCATCGAAGGAGGCGATATGGTTGAAAAACTTCATCGGAGACCTTGGAGTCATTCCATCCATAAAGAAGCCTATGGAGATTTTCTGCGATAATGAAGGGGCAGTTGCCTTAACCAAGGAACCGAGAGATCATGGTAGATCCAGGCATATTGACAGAAAGTGCCACTTCATAAGACATCAAGTAGATGAAGGGCACCTCGTGGTAAATGGGATATCGTCAGAGGACAACCCAGTAGACCCCCTTACAAAGGGACTGACTAGGGTTAAGCACTTGCAGCATGCGAGGGGCATTAGGCTAAAAGACGATATTAGTTTTAGTAATTAGATAAATCGAAACTTGTAATAGCTAAATTGTTATTGGCATTTGATGATTAAATAAAAGGAGTTTTATTTATAAGTAAAGTTACTGTCTTGTTCCAATTATTTACTATAGTTTCACTTTGCATGTTTTGACTACCAGAATAATAAAATTATGATTATTATTATTATTATTCAAACTATCCACAGTCGATCATACGTTGAAAGTAAGTATGAAAGAAGACTGTCATGAGTTGGGTTGTAGATTGTCTAAGAAGTTAGGCATAGCAAAAGTATGCTACACCATTCACGAGTGCTCCTGAAATAAGATTTGAGTATTGGATTCAACCCGCGCTCACCTGAATTACTTCATGGAATTTATCACGAGTAATTGTGAGACGATAATATCATATAATCTACAAACCAAGATATATGAGTTGTTGACTACGATTCGGTTGTGCTATGATGGCACAAAAATGCATCAGTAACTTGATATTATAAAATGTGTCGTTGTGCATGATTTGATGAGTAGTTAGTACAAGCATATAATATCGAAGTTTATCTGTTCCTTTTATCCTAAGAGGATTAAAGCGATATCTTGGTCCCCTCGATGATTCTGTTTTGACTTATGTGTCGGGCCCGGTCAGAAATAAATTGATGTGTTCAGTTATGTTCTATGTCAGACTAATCAGAAATCGGGAAACAAATTGTAGGACAATAAGTATGACTATGTTCCATGAGTTTGTCCGCATAGATATCTTGAGAACAGAGGATTATATGATCACTTATCTAAAGGATGCGTTACTGACTGGGTCAGAGTTGACAACGACTTTTGGAAGCTTACGATTGCTAAGTCGGATCCTGAAGTTACATTGGCAACTAAAGTTATTAGACTTATCTAAGTGGGAGATTGTTGGGTTTGGTGTCTAAGCCCATAACTATAACTGGTATGTACTTGACCCGATTGTAGCATGGTCCCTTTTTGGGTTGCCTTCACCAATGCAATTTGATAGGAAGGATTTTCGAGAATAAAGGTTATTTGTGATTTATTAATATATTACAAGTATAATATATTAATATTATTTAACTAGTATTGATCAAGAATTCATTTGGAATTAATTTTTTTATCAAAAGAGACTAATTAAATATATGGGGATTGATTTTGTAAATCAATGATTCTTGTAATGTGGGCTAATGATCCATGACTATATGGATGGGCTAAACCAATAAGATAATCCATGGATAGTCCATGGAGTTTAATCCATGGAGCATAAGAATGTGAAGAGTCATGGATCATTAGGGTTTACAAAGTGTAACCCTAGTATTTGCCACATTATAAATAGTGCCCCCATAAGCCAAAATCGGCTACACACTGTTTGGAGTGAAGTATCTTATTCTCCTAAAACCTCCTCTTGCATTTTGCTGTTTGTGAACCAATAGAGGCATCACACTTGAGGTGCTCAAGCTTTCAAATGTCAAGAACTCAACCCTACTCAAGAGGTAAGCATCTAAACTAAGTGTATATTGTATAGCTTCAATTGTATGCTAGCTAGGGAGAATGCTTTGGAAAATTGAAAATGTGCATGTATAATAGAGAAAACATAGATCCAAAGCATTTAGGGTTGCATGTGCACCATAGGAGTGTTATAGTGTTCAAAACCCAACACCTCTTTCGCCATATCTGTACGAAGCTCTTCTATTTCTAGGTTGACATCTTCTCGAACCTTTATAACATTTTGAACGAAAAGGACATCTATTTGCTTCGCAACCACCTTCAACTCTTTAAGTTATCCATTAAAGGAATCAGATTGAGATTTGAACCTTGACTCAATATCCCTATCCATCTGATCAAGTTTATGCTGAATCCGATGCTCTTGAGCTTTCAGCATCACATCCACTTCTATGCCAAACACTGAATGTTTACCCCCTCAGTCTGCTTGTAATTGAAGCAATGAATTAAGTATCCTATTCAGAATCTTAAATTGCTTCCCAGACATCAACATGTGATCAGGAATGTTCTCTTCTTCAGAATCAAATTCTATGTCAACAAATGAACCCACGAATCCAGCATCATCAGTTTCATCATCATTTACTGTTTTGGGAGGTTCGGTGGATTGGGATGGAAATAATGAAGTGATGGGTTGTTATAGGAAATTTTCGAAAGTAGGTGAATTTGTGGATGAAGGAACATTGGTTGTAGTAGGAATATGAAAAGGAGGTAAAGAGACTATAGGATCGACTCCAGAAGATTAGAAAGTAGAAGAGATTACAGTAGTAGGATTACCTTGGGCATCTTCATTCAATACTCCTTCACCCGTGTCGACATTTGCATCTGTATCACATACGTATGCAGTGATGCTAGAAGTGCGAACCTCCTCAAAGATTGATTCGGTTGTCGACACTCCGAGTGGTGTGATAATAGTCTTCTCAGGAGTAGAATTTTTCGTTTGTTCACCTTGATTGTTGGTTTTGTCCACTTTAGAAGTTTCCACATTGCCACCAGGATTTCCAGTCGCCTCGAGATTCGACTTAACTGGAGAATCTCTCACAGGTGAAGAATTTCCCATTTGATCATTTCTCAATGGAGATTCAGGAACAACTTCATCATCCATTGAGTCTTCAGTCAAAACCAACTTCCTCAGCTTTTTCTGTTTATTCGAAATATGTTTGGCCATGTCTTCAGCATGCCTTTTCTTCAGTCAAAATCAACTTCCTCTGCTTTTTCTGTTTATCCGAAATACAGCCCCCTTTCTATTAACTTGAGGCTTGTAAGTAAGTTTTGGTGAAAAACTTGTTGATCGTTCAGGTGAATGGCGTGGTTTATGAGCCATTTTCTTCAACCTTTTCAACACACCTGTCTGAATAGGGATCACCTCCTTCGAAAGTTTTGTAGTCTCTTCAACAAGACGTTTGAGAATTTTCTTCAAAGATTTTTCTCCTTTACCAGATTTCTTTGGACACTTAGACAACTTTTCAACTGGTTCAGGACTAGCTTTCGAAGGAATAGCTTGATCATCTTTCTTCTTTGATGCTTTGCGCTTCTTTGAAGGACCTTCAACATACTTTTCTAACAATACCCCAGTTTCAATAGACGGATTGATAGTCTTCAAATATTCGACCAATATGGGATTGGCTAGATCAACTTTTTGAAGCATCACATCTGGAATATGAGCCACAGTCGGAAACAAATCAATATCATCTTCCACGGTCTTGGGATAATGATACAATGAGAATTTAGCTGTTTCTTCGTTTTCAGGAACCATTATGCCTTCCTTCTCATAGGCAAATTGCAGAATTAGGCTCCAATAACAAGCACACAAAATTTGGTCAACAACATTCATATTCCCTACACTCTTCACAAACTCATCCCAAAATTGAGTTGCATAGTCCACTGATAAGTCTTAGTAGATACCAGCCACCATGACATACACTTCCAATCGAGCTTTATCCAACCTTACAGTTCTTCCCGTCAAATAACGAAGGTAGATGCCAAATAAGAAATTCCAAAGACATGGAAAATTGGACTTCTTAAAGTCACTGATCTTTGTAAGAGTAGGTTGATAATCCATCTCATTGAACATATGAATGACTTGGGCATTCATTACCTTGTAGAAAGGTTCAACATTGGGGATATTCAGAATCTGAGCAAAATGTTTATTCGATAACCTGAACTTCTTGTCATTCACCATCCGACAAGTGACAACCAATAAAGCGGTACATCAAAAGAAGTGAACATCACCGTGGATAACACAAAATTTTGTAGAGCAACAATCAACATTTGTAATCCCTTTGGGTAAGCAGTAACATTAGATTGGACTTGAAAATTGGTGTCTTGAATCTTCATAATGGGTTGAGAACAAACATCTTCAGTGGTTTGAGACTCACCATGTTTGGCCGCCATTGTTAGGGTTTTGAATTCTTGAAGAATATCAAAGAGAAAAAGGGCACAAAACTTTGGAGAATTTTAATTGAGCGTAAAATTGGAATTGAACCCTCAAATCCCCTTTTATACGTACACCCAATTTGAATTTAAAGCGGTTGCAGCATTAAATGATAAGACACATGTCACCATGAAAAGCAGACCTAGTGTTGTAAAGATAGCCACGACTGAAAAAGTGATGATCACTTTTCCTTGAAACCTGTGTAGTAACTAGAACGTCACATCCATCAGACTGTTCGATAATACCAAGAGGATAAGAACCGTCAGACACCTTCGGAATGGAGGTTAGGCTCTTTCACTTTTGGGTTGAAAAGCGAAGTCATTTGCCAGACTTTCGAAATCATCAGCCTAAGTTGGTATTACTCAGAACCTCAAGTATTCGTGAGTGCAAAGTGTGCCAAAAGAAAAAGATAAGAATGAAAATAAGAAAATTTTGGTTCTGCGATGTCAAAAATATTTTGACACAAATGCAGTAAGATCCCAGGCAAAGATCGCTTCGTTATTCATCAAGAGAGATGACTAACAGCTTGTGTGGTTTCCTGTGAATTACAATCGAATACTTATCGAGAGAAGTATCGATGGGCATCTTTTTATAAGGCTTCATGGGTTGGTTAACATTTCGTTACATATCACATCTAAACATAAGAGTGATACATTGTAAAAGAAATTACTTGTTTGACCAGTGTAGTCAGGGACAAGTATGCTTTGGAAAAATGTATGAAGTAACAAAGAATCAGATAGATACTCACAATGAAATAATATTCCACAAAACAAAATAATTCATGGATCTTGATGGGTAAAAATGTCATGGGTTTCGAACATTTTAGCAAGATCACGTAAAAAGAAAGAATATGATTTGGAGTATCAAAAAGTGGTACTGAAACTAAAGTTCCGTTAAAATCTGGAACAAAGTTCCCTGTCAATTCCTTTAAGGATTCGAAATTTTAGGTTTCACTTTCATCACAGCTTCATGAATTCAGATCATTAAATCAGATTGTTTACATACCTATAACCAGGTTGGTTTTGGCCTGAGATGTCTTGGGTATGTGTCTTTGTGTGTGAGCATGAAAGAACTTTAGGATTAAAACGTTTTGGTTTAAGAATCGAAAGTACCTCTGTAATGATTGGACGATGCAGTTAAGTCTTAACTCATGTTAGAAGAGTAAGGTAGCTCAGAGACTAATGTGAATACAACCTAATTGGGAAGGAATTTTCGTGATGAAAAATCCATTAAGGCTTTCAAAAACACATCGAGTCATGGAGGCTTGGGTCGACATGAAGCAGCATGCTTCTAGGAACATCCTAACTAGGACAAAGTTTTGAAGATAAACCTTCCCTTAAGCAGCAAGCATGAACCCACAAAAATCTTCGCTAAAAGCTACACATGTAAAGATTAACAAAACACAAAAATATTTTTGGATTTTTTTTGAAAGAAAAGAACAAAAATAAGAAAATCTTTTTGATATTTTTGAATTTTGAAAGAGTAAAACAAAAATGATTGTTGTTTTTGTTTTTTGAAAAAGAAAGACAAAAACGAAAATCTTTTTGTTGTTTTTGATTTTTGAAAACGAAAGACAAAAACGAAATTTTTTTGTTGTTTTTGATTTTTGAATAAAAATAGCAAACAATAAAAGAAATGTACCTGACTAGCGAAAATTTAAAAAATAACAAAAGTATCAAAGATTTTGTCAAACCATTCTGCATGATGTCGAAAGCGAAGCATGTCGAAGCATTGAATAATAACAGTAACTGTTGAATTATGAACAGTAACCGCTGAATCGACATCTTTCCTCCACTTTTGCATGTCATTCTAACGAAATCTGTCCAGGAACTGAATTCCCATCAATCATTCGTAAGCCATTCAGTATTTTTACAAAATATTTTTCATCTAATGGTTTTCTAAAAATATCAGCAAGCTGATCAATGGTCTTTACAAAATGAACTTCTATGTTTCCATCTTCAACGTGATCTTTGATAAAATGATAACAAAGAGCAATGTATTTGGTTTTTGAATGTTGCACAGGCTTATGGAAGATGCGAATGGCACTTTGTGAGTCACAATACAACGAAATTTTCTTCATGTTGATTGCATAATCATGCAGTTGACTTTGTATCTATATGATTTGTGAAGTGCAAGCTGCAGCAGCAACATATTCAGCTTCTACTGTGGAAATCGAAACACACATTTGTTTCTTCGACTGTCAGCGCACAAGCTTCCCATCCAACAGTTGACATCCGCCACTTGTGCTTTTACGATCAAGATTACAACCACCCAAATCAGCATTTGAAAATGCTTGAATGAAGAACCCTGTCTTCGAAGGATACCACAATCCTAACGAAGTTGTTCCTTTGAGATAGCAAAAAATATTATTGACTACAGTTAGATGAGGTTCCCTGGGATTCGATTGGTACCTAGCACAATTGCACACAGAAAACATAATATCAGGTCGACTTGCCGTGAGGTAAAGAAACGAACCTATCATGCTTCGATACAATGTAAGATCAACATCTGGTTTATCCAACGAAGGACTAAGCCTTGTTCCAACTATCATTGGTACTCTCAGCTTTGTGCTATTCTTCCTTCCGAACTTTTCAAGCAGATTTCTTGTATACTTCTCTTGATTGATAAATATTCCTTCTCTGATTTGACGAATATTTAATCCCAGAAAATTGTTTATCTTCCCCATCATACTCATATCAAATTGGCTTTTCATAAAATTTTCAAATTCTCTTGACAGAGCAGGGTCAGTAGAGCCAAAAATACTATCATCGACATAAATTTGAACAAGCATAAGATGATTCCCAACTTTCTTTCGAAAGATAGTGGGAACAACTAATCCTTGTTTAAATTTCGATTGTTTTAAGAAATTGGTAAGAGTTGCATATCAGGCTCTTGGTGCTTGTTTTAACCCATAAACAGCTTTATCTAAAATATAACAATGATCAAGGAATTCTTCGTTAATATAACCTGGTGGTTTTTCAACGTACACCGTTTCTTCAATTTCACCGTCGAGAAACGCACACTTGACATCCATCTGGTAGACATCAAAATCCTTGTGCGCTGCATAGGCCAAAAGTATTCGAACAGGCTCGAGTCTTGCGACAGGGGCGAAGGTTTCCTCATAGTCTATACCTTATTGTTGCGAATAACCTTTAACTATAAGCCTAGCCTTGTTTCGAACAACATTACCATCTTTATCAGTTTTATTTTTAAAGATCCATTTTAAGCCCACAATTGAAACATCATTTGGTTTGGGAATTAATCTCCAGACCTTGTTTCTTTCGAATTTAGCAAGCTCAGATTGCATAGAAACAACCCAATCAGGATGTTCCATACCAGCCTTGACTGATTTAGGTTCGATTTTCGAAATAAAAACGTTGAACATGCAAAATTCTTGATGTACATTAAGTACCTCATTCTTTGCACGAAGTTGAGCTCGTGTTAACACTCCTTCATGAGGATCTCGAAGAACTTGTTCCTTTGGATGACTTCGAGTCCATCTATCCATTATAGGATATGCAGGATCAAAGTCCAAAGGTGCATCTTTGAACATTTCCTCAGTTTCAGATCCTTCTCCTGCATTTGACATATTATCATTAATGTCATGAAATTCATCATTTTGATCATTCGAAACATTTGTATTATTTCCAACTTGCTCCCCCTCAACAGTTGGATTATCATCAGGATGCTCCCCCTCGACATCAACATTCATTCTTTCTCTTTCCCCCTCGAAAGTATGCTCCCCCTCAACTTGAGCAGGCAAATTCAAGGGCTCCCCCTCCACTTGAATATTCGTTTCAATAGACAGACTTTCATTAATAGTGGAAGAATTTGTTGATGAAAGCGTATCATTGTTATCTTGTGTGAGAGTGGATTCATTAGAATGTTTCAAAGCTTTAGGCACTCGTTTGTCCTTAACATTAACTTATGCATCAATAGTACGATCTAGAACACCAAAAATCAAATCATAATCAAAATCTAACTAATTCAATGATTGAGATTCATTATTTGATTCATTCATTATTGGTTGTTGTTCGAAGGTCTTGTCAACTTTTTGAACATAATAATCATCAAAAGTGAGATTAAAATTTTCTTCTATTTTCCTCGTTCGTTTGTTTAACACCCTGTAAGCATCCGAATTGTGTGAATATCCCAAGAATATCCCTTCATCACCTTTCGACTGAAATTTCGAAAGATTATCCTTGAGATTCATAATGAAGCGCCTACAACCAAAAACATGGAAAAATTTAACATTTGGGTTTCGGTTGTTAATAATTTCATAAG
Source organism: Lactuca virosa (assembly GCF_052849685.1). Classification (NCBI taxonomy): domain Eukaryota; kingdom Viridiplantae; phylum Streptophyta; class Magnoliopsida; order Asterales; family Asteraceae; genus Lactuca; species Lactuca virosa. The sequence continues at coordinate 267,066,600 of NC_136426.1, read as the reverse complement.
GAGTGATGTTAAAACGATGATGAATAAAAGATCGATTTTGAGTAAAACATGCAGTGGAAACTGCTTCGGCCCATAGATATTAAGGAAGATTCGCATATGTGAGCATTGTTCTTGCAGATTCGCAAAATGAACGATTTCTTCATTCAACAACACCATTCTGTTGAGGAGTGTAAGGTGAAGAAAAATTATGCAAAATTCCTTTGTCTGTTAAGAACGAATCAAGAACATTGTTCTTAAATCCTGAGCCATTGTCACTCTTGGTCTTTTGAACCTTTTTCTTCAAACTTAGTTCAATATGCTTGATGAAGTCGATCATTGCTTGAGCAGTTTTGGATTTCAGTCTTATAAAATATACCCAAGTAAACCTTGAAAAGTCATCAACAATGAACAATATTTATCTCTTCTTGTTGAGAGTCTTAACAGTCGAGGGTCCACAAAGATCAATGTGAAGAAGTTCCAAAGGTTCAACAATCTTGGAATCAGTGACAATCAGATGACCTTGTCTGTGCTGCTTTCCTTGTTCGCAAGTTGCACACAAAGTATCATTATCAAATTTTAACATAGGTAAACCTCTAACCAGAGCCAACTAACATCAGACGAAGCTTTCAAAAGTAAGCACACCGAGGGAATACCAACGATTGGTTTGATGTCGAGAGTAAACATATCACCTTTTCGTTTTGATTTAAGCAAAACATCCTTTTTGTCAATGTTCGAAATCACACTTCCTTCTTCATTAAACACCACTTGATTGCCAGTGCCCACAATAAGTTGCAAAACACTTTTCAAGTTATGTTGAAGACCATCGACATAAGCAACCCTGTTGGCCGTAAATTTCCCATTGGTTACTTTTCCATATCCTTTGACTTGACATTTGTTGTTTTGCCAAACTTCACAACTCCAGCATCATCTAGACTTCTATAATCATGCAAGTTTTCCTTCTTTCCAATCATGTGATGAGAGCAACCACTATCAATATACCATTTGTCATCATATTGATCGTCACACCAAACCTGCAATCAGTGAAAGAATTTAGGTCCCTAGGGCTGTTTGGATCCTTGGTTATTAGACTGAAAAACATTGTGAAAAGAAGATCCTAGAATCGAATTCCGAACTTTAGATTTGAGACTATCAATTACATCAACTTTGTTAGTTAAAGGCACAAAAAAGTAATTATTCTCAGGTTTAGAATTTTCACTGAATTTCACATTTTGCTTCTCAATTCATTTATCAGTAACCTTTGCTTTCGGAATGGCTCTCCATTGTTTAACTGAAGGATTTGATTCATTGGATGAGGAACTTCCATTCGAAGATTCATTTAGATACTGTTCATAAGCATCCTTGATTTGTTGTTGAGAAAACTTTCGTGACTGAAATGATTTCCCTTTTCCTTCGAGCCAATGGTTAATGTTTTTCACATCAGACTTGCCTTTGACATACGAAACATTGGTAACGTGTTTCGTAGGAGGATTTGGAAAATGTGGTTGGGTTGGTTTGAAAGTCACATTACTTTTAGTATGGATTTTTTCGAACTTTTGAGTTGAAAACACCGGTTTCGTTTGTGAAGAAAAACGATTTTGAACATTCTTTGTGTTAGGATTGAATCTTAGTTAGATCGAATAGATTCAAACAAGTAAATAATATGAACACGGCCAATAGATCAAAATGTGCTTAATGATTATAAGCCACCGCCTCAGAAGAACTCGATGAAGAATTGCTACTGTAGAGGCGTGTAGGGTTACAAGACTATTTCCAAAGATACCAAATACGGTGCATGCATGCACCTTAAATACGATAACTCTAATAATAAATGACGGGTGGACAGGCCCATCCCGGTTACAAAATGGACTAAATAAATAATCACAATGGTGCAACACTTATACCCACCAATCTCCCTCTTTGCGTCAATTGAGGCGAGAGTCCTTCAAGGCTGAGTTCGCTTCTACACCTCAAAACTTTCGTAATAATGCTCATCAGAACCTTACGAACCTAGATGTACCATAGAATCATATCCGAAAAGCACTTGTTGTCGCCTTTCTTGTTACCCTTGTACTTGTTTACCATGTCCAAAACATACTCTAGGCAAGAGGTAGTGAACAGATGCTTATCAGCGAGAAAGAAACAAGCCTTATGATAGTTTGCATCGTTTCGTTCTTTCAACTGAAAAGCCACATACCATCCTTCCTTTTGTTTCTTCCCGAGCTTTAATTTCCTAAAACCTTCTGGGACTTCTTTAGAAAGAAGATTGGGCTTTCTTCGCAGCACAACAGCAATCTCCACATCCATTTTGCCTACCTCTTGAATATACGAAATTAACATCTGCTTGACGTGAGCAATAATGGGCTCATACTTCTGTCCATCTATCAGCAACAAGTTGAAAAGCATGATCCAATCATAAGGGTTGAGGCAGGGCATATCAGCAAGAGTAAACTCGTAGAACCGAATAGAAGAACCTGTCATAACCTTGAACTTTGCATTTGGGAAGCTGTCGGTTTCAATTGGACCAGTGACCTTCATAGTTGTAATCTTGCTCACACTCCACGTTTCGTATTGTGGCTTCATATGCTTGAGGTAGAACGAGAAGAGTAAATGATCTGCACCACTATCTGTAGATGGGACATTCGCTACTTTCACAAAGTTGCGAAACCTGAAGGCTTTTGGAGTTGTTGGTAGGTCCAGTTGCGAATCTTGTAAATTCTGAAGATCGAATGATACAACTCGATCCAGCCAATACTTACATGGCATATCCACAGCTTCACTTTGAATTCATTTTAGAGTCCACACTGGAAATAAAAGCTTTCGGCTCTCCAGTGTGACCTGATCTTCTCGTTCAGCTTTTTCTTTCGCATCATCTTCGTGAATTATTCTTTGATGCTCATCCATCTGAGCTTCATGTTCCTTTCGTCTTTTCAGCTCGTTTGCATCAGGCTCTTCATCTTCCTTTTTATCGATAATTGGCTCTTCACTAAATATATTTTCTGTTCCTTTAGGTTTAGTATCACTTTTAACTGTGGGCTTCACTCAAGATTTGGGGTTTTCCTTCTTTGATTGTTTGACTTCTTCTCCCCCTTGTTTTAGAATGGAGCTAGATTACAAAACACCTTCCAGTCGATGAAGCATTACGAACACTGGCCGGAGTTTCTTAGATAGATGCTTCTATATAGTATAGTGATCATTGAGTCCCTAGTCTCAATGATATCTGAAAGCAGAGCATTTAAATCTGCTAAACAACGTTTCATAACTGCTTTTTCAGATAACAAATCATTGACTTGTCTCTCAGCATTCTCGAGTGTGTCCATCAATGTAACAGCCCGTTTATTAAATAAATACACAGACAAATTAATGGATGAATAGTAGCCTTAAAATCAATAATAATTTAGCAAGGTGTTGGTTTCGAAGAGTTAACTTCCATATTTTTAGAAGTTGGGGGTTAAAAGTGTAAGTTCCGGATTGGTTTTGTAAATACTTATGAAGGCGGGGACTGCTTGGTAAATCATTGGGACTTCATTTGAAGAGATTTTGGAGGCTAAGGGGCTAAATGGTAATATATGGACTTCAATTAAAAATAATTTGTAGAGGATGGGCTGTTTGGTAACAATTGCACTTATTATGAAAGGATTTATGGAAGCAGGGGCTAAAGGGTAAGTTTTGGATTTAAACTAAAAACAAATCTCCTGGGGAGGGACTGATCTTGGATTAGTTGACCTAAGTTTCAAAGAACACGGGATATACCCGATGTTCCTTCCTGTCGTCTAACCCTAAACCTAAGGCGCCATTCAGCAGCCGCCACCATTCTTAGAGCTCCTCTAGCCTCCGCCTCCTTGCCATTGAAGCTGGAAACCACCAAAGCAAAATCGTCGGAGAGTCTGCCGACGACGATGAAGAACGTCGCATGGACGTTGTACTCGTGAGGCACTGCCGCTGCTATCTTTCGTCGGTGAGGACGCAACCTCCATTTCCTTCGCCGCCACCACTCCTTCTCCCTTCGTTTCTACTCCACATTAACTAAATCGTGTCGCTGCCGTCGACGTCGCCCCCTCACGACTGTTTCTTTTCTCGCAGGGAATATCTCTGGTCGTTGCTGCGACGGATACGGTGGTCGTGGGTACGTTTGGTGGTGTTTTTCCATGATTGCAAGATGTGTGTGTGTGTGTATTTGTTGGCTGGAAAACGTGGTCAACTACCATGGCAGCCAACCATGGTGGATGCCACCATATAGCTTCCTTCTGCCGCCTTCTGTCGGATCTTGACCCCACCAGCCACCGTGGGAGGTGGCTATGAGTTTGTGTATAGGTGTGCATTCTAGTAGACCTATTGTTTTCGGTTTTCATAAGGTTATAGGTGGTTTGTTTGTCCAGAAAAGCCACCACCACCACCACCGTGAGATGGAGGCTGCCACCACGTGCCACCGTCGGCCACTACTATGGTGGTTGTGTGTGTGCTTATTTATTTATGTGTGTGTTTATTTTTGGGATTTTGCATTGTAATAGTGTAACCGGTTCTAGAATAATAAAAAGAAGCTCTTAACCACCACCGTAAGGTGCTGGCTGCCGCCACCAACCGCCGTGTTGGGTGGCGGTGTGCTTTGCATGTGTTTGGATTACTTTTGGGATGCTTGGACTCATTGGACTAGAACCCTAACCACCACCGTGAGGTGATGGCCGCCGCCATGAGCCACCGTTGACCACCACTACCCGAGGTGGTAGTGGGTGGTGCCTGACTAACGAAACCCTAATGGTCCTAATGAAACCCTAGTGGGCCTATTGAAACCCTAATTGATCTAAAGATTTAGTTTTGGGCCTATTGGGTTATGATTGGGTTGAAACCCTAATTAGTGTTTAGAAAACCCTAATTTTGGTTATATTGGACTTGGACTTATCGGGACCCACATTTGGGCCATTGGAATGGAATTGTGAATTACACCCAATCACACCATATGATTTATCTAGTAGAGTGATGGACTTAGTGGATTAAGTCCTTAATGGGTTAAGTGAGAAACACTTAACCCTAATTGTCATTTTATGTGAAACCCTAATTTCACTTGGGCTTTGAGTTGGGCCTTTCTATTGGGCTAATAATGGACCATCCAAGAACAAGCAAATGGACTAGAATAATTTAATGGGCTTTAGGGTAAGGCCCATGTGTGGGGTTTGGGCCCAATTTGGAAAATTGGGCCATAGATGGGCCATAATTGGGCCTTTATGATTATGAGACATTCGGCCATTAGAAATGCCAAATGTTTGGACTGGACTAAATGGTTGGGCCTTAGAATAAGACCATGTAAAGGTTTGGGCCCAATTCGGAAAATTAGGCCATATGTTGGGCTTTGATTCACAGTTTGACCTTTGGGCCTTTGGATTGGGCCTTGAGCTTACATGAAGCTAAGTTACGGGTAAAGTAGTCTTTTAACCCAATCATGGACTATGGATATATATTGGAACCCAATTGTTAATTGGGTATTGTTTTGATATTGACAGTTCGAGAAGCTGTCATCCAGTAGTCCGGGTCTTCGTCTGCGGGACTTCAGCAGTGCGAGGTGAGTTACCTTCCAATAGAAGTGGGTCTACAGCCACAATGTCGGCCCACTAATAGGAGTTGTTGATTAGATAATTGTCTTTGTGATAGTTATCTAGGTTTGCTACTACCTGATATGTTTTATGTGCTAGCGTGATATGATGTTATGTGATAGTGGTAGTAGGGTGAATAGTCCCCATGTTACGGTTGTAAGGACCGAAGGGTAGGTCGGGCACCCCGGTATGACTGACAGTATGTTTATGTTATGTTATGTTATTATGTGGTAGTGGTAGGGGTGAAATAGTCCTCGTAACCGGTTGAGATATACCGGAGGGTAGGTCGGGCACCTAGATATGTCTGACATGGGGTAGGTCGGGCATCACGGTATGCCTGACAGTGGGGTAGGTTGAGCACCCCCATATGCTCAGTAGGGTAGGTCGAGCACCCAGATATGTCTGACAGGGTAGGCCGGGCACCCAGATATGCCTGGCAGTATATGATTTGTATGGTATGTGGTATGATGGGGGAACTCACTAAGCTTCGTGCTTACGGTTTACAGTTTTGGTTTCAGGTACTTCGTTTTCAAAGGAAAGGAGTCGGCTCGATCGCAGCGCATCACACTATGTTTTTCCGCACATGAGATCTTTGGGATTCTAGTCTGATATAGTTTTATGATAATATGTTTTGATTACTTAGACTTTGGTTTTGACATGAGATATTACTATGGATGTTTTTATATTGTTGGTTTTATAATAACTTAATTAAAAATGAAATTTTTGGCCTTGAATTTGGGGATGTTAGAAGTTGGTATTAGAGCCTTGGTTTGAGGGATTCAGGCACACTCTCGGGTGTGTCTGAACTCAAACTAAGGACTTGATATGAAAATTTTGAAAATAAAAATCATTTTTATAAAAAGAAATTTGAAAAGAAATTGAGAAGAGAAAAAAGAACTTTAAAAAAGAACAAGATGTGTGATGCGTGCAATCAACCGAGTTCAAGTAAGTTTTCCCCAAGATACCCATACATGTTATGTTATGATATGATATGATTATGAGAACTGCATGCTAGATTAGGGCTAAGGATCTATGGAGGATGCCTTATATGCCTATTGTATATGCTTGTAGACTTGCATGCTGGTACTGATCAGTCATTGATAGGATAGTTGTTTAGGTTATGCCTGATTGTATGAGCCTTTGAATTGCATGTACAGATTCCTGATTAGAGGATAAAATGGTTTGATTGGAGTATGATGGTTATAATTTCCATTGTCTTAATGTTGTTTGCTTTGTGCTTTGTGGGACTCTTAGTGATGTGATTTGGCTACTAAGTGAATATGCTAAGTCGTATGGGATAGATGCCGGATAATCTGAGAGTGATGGACTTGACCCTATTGTGCAGCTCTTGTTTGAGTCCAACCGTTCTACGGATGGGTATTTTACTCGAAGGATTATCTTATCTCTGTTGCATGTGGCTATATTCATGAGGTAGCTAGTTGACATTACTGGGAATCTTTCAGCAGCTGAGGACTAGGTGGGTTCGGGAACCTAGGAAAGCCTAGGATATGTTTCAGTGGGTTAGTAGTGAGCTTTAGTGAGACTTATATGTATTAGTTTGAGGAAGTGACTTGGAGGATTCGGGACGATTGTTGAGGAAAGTATGGATAGGTGTAGAAGGTAGTATTGGGCACGTACTACTGAAAGCACAGGATCCATACGCGAATCGGTGAGAGTCTTGGAAAATCTGAGAAGCTTCAGGGAGTAGTTTGTGACCCGGTTTGGGGGCAGGATATGTTCCAGCTATTGCAGCTCAGCCATTGGCAAGTAAGACAATGAGCATGACAGGGTGTCAGACCCTAAAGGATATGACTTCCAAAGTTCGAGGATGCGAGATCGATTTGGATCACCTTGAGAAGAGAGGGTCGTGTCAGGTGCATATAGTAGAGGGTCCTGGGGAGGGACCCAAAACTTCTGATCATCGGGTGGACCAATAGGGTCGGAGTCAGTACAGTACGTGCGGGAAAGTTGTTGAGAGAAAAACTTAGAGACACACTTGAACAAATGTTAGAACAAGTAGATTGCAGAATAGTTAATCTCGAAGGATCTAAAAGCTCAACAATAATATAAATAAGTTATAGTTAGATAGTTAGAGAGTCAGTTGCGGAAAAGTAAAGAAATAGAAATGACAACAATTGTTATATCAAGTATACACATAAGTTGATTCATAACGAGGAATGCATTCAAACCAAGTTAATAAGGAAGATCAAACTTAGTGATTAAGTCACAGAATACTTGCTCCGAAGAGAGACTATATTCAGATGAATTCTGGTAAGATTGAAGTAGAAAGAGATGAGTAATAGAGAGATAGAAAAGATAACTTAAGAAATGTGTATTCAGATAGAATGCATAAGTTATCGGTATTGAATACAAGAGAATGAGCTCTATTTATAGAGACTCAGAAATACACTAGATTACATCTCTATGAGTAGCCATGCAAGGCATACTGGACAATAGAGTGTATTACAATAAAGATAAGTAAAGTAATCTAGCTAAGTGACTGCGGTAGGTAGACTCCGGTTGCGGTTGCTGATGAACAAGATTTGACTGCGGGTGCTAAACTTGTTGCGGTAGCTGAAGTGGCTGCGGTAGCTAAGTTCAAGAGGGTCACTTTTATGATTCAACAATTTCCCCCTAAGTGACCTCTTTAACTTCGGTTCAGCTATCAAGTTTGAGGAACTTGATCAGGATCCACCAAAACCTCCTGATGTTTTCCAGCCAAGTGGTTCTCCTTAGGATTTCGAATTTGACTTCTGCGGTAGTATGCTTTGATCTTTCAACTCCGACTCGGCAGATGTCTAGTTGCTTCTTGGTCAGGCGATGCATGGCAGTCATAGGAATGAAGTATTTGACATTATCAGTCTTCCTTTTGAAAATGACTCCAAGTTCAGTAAAGTTGGTTGCGCCTAAGGATCTTTCTTGAAAGCCTTCGGTAGGCATAGGCGCAGGTTCGAGTGGTGGCAGATCAAATTTTTTGGCTATGGTGGGGTAGATGTCTGCATCGATTTTGGCAAACTCACAGACTGTTTCCTTCAGAAAAGTGTTAGCCCTTTCAAGCGCAATCTTCATTTTAGGGTGCTTCTCGGACTTGTTTTGGAACACTTTGGCAATGAGGAAGATTTCTTCCGGATTCATGCAAGGAAAGTCTGCCTGGGTGCGGACATAATCATGCTCTCTTCTTGTGAGGGTATACTGGATGTAGTCAGCCTTCATGAACTTCCGGATTTTGTAGTTCTTGATTGTGGATGATCTATCGTTAGACCATATGTTTTCAATGGAGGAGGCATTTTTAGCATGGAAGAGAATTAGTCTCTCAAATTCCATTGGCAGTCTTTTGTGATCAGGAAGGCTGCGGTCAAATTGCTCAAAGACTGTGAAGAATTTGGCATTTGGAGAAATTGGGACATCCCAGTATCCGTCTGATGGGGGTTCAGCATAAGTGAGGTGGGGTCTGTAATCTTCGTCCAGCAGTCGGCGGTGCGGATTGATCCATGAATTTATCAAGGATTCGTCCATCATTGTGTCAAAACCGCATTCTCTCCAAATTAGCTCTGCAAGTTTGGCTGCCTTCCAATCTTGTTTTCTTTGAGCAGTGGCAGGGGAGTCCATTGAGCTTGGAGATGACATGTTCTCCGCGAGGTTTTTGAAGTGAGGGGGAGTCTCAGGCTTTTCAGGAGTGACTTCCTTTTGCGGTGAAGGGTTATGTGGTGGAGTGTGATGAGATGGTGTAGGTGTGGGAATTTTTTCTGTGATGATGGGGGGACATTGATGTTGTGAGATGGATGGATCAGAGTGATGGACTTCTTCTTCTTCACTTCCCCCTCTTGAGGGATGCAACGGAGGAGCTTCCTCAAGCCATTGTTTAAGTCCATCAACATTGGCAAAAACCTCTTGGAATTGAGCTTTGAGGGCTTCGGCCAACTGTTGATTGTTTGGAATGGAGGAGCTGAAGAGTAGCCTGTGGATTTCCTTGGGTAGCTGGAGGATCTCAGGACCATGGAATTTGGAGGACAAAGATCGTTGCAGTCTGTTGATGGTCGATTGAAGAACGGAGATAGTGGACTCATAAGCAGTGTGAGTCTCATCTATCAGCTTCTGAGACTGTCTGGCTTGATCCGCGATGGCTGCTTGGAGATCCGTTTTGATTGCGGTCACCTCAGTGATGAGGCGTTCCGCAGCAGCCATAAAGTCTTTGTGATCTGCCTTGCGGTTGTTGTTAAGGGACCGGATCCCCATTTCTACTTTGAGAGAAATCCTCTCAACAGCCAAGCGTTCCCTTGTCTCCAGACGTTCTAAACGTTCGATCAGGGACTGCGGTCCCGGGGTGTCTTCTGGTTGCGGTTGTGTTGGCTTGACCGCAGCTAAGATCTGATCAACTTTAGCTTGTAAGCTCATGAACTCTTTTCTGGTGACAACATTCTTCTTCTTTTTCTTCTTGTCTTTTGGTTTGGAAGTTGAATGATGGGAGCCACTGGATTCCTCTTCCTCATCAAACATCATGAGGTCATCATCAGAAGGGCTGGGCTTGTTAACCTCCTGAATATCGTCATCATCAAGACCGAAGGTGGGAGCAGAACTGACCTCGATTGCGGTTCCTTCATCTTGTGATTCATGGACTGTTAGAGTGGGATTTGGATTGGGAGTTGGAGTGACTTTGGAGGTACCTGCAGTTGCACCTGAAGCTTGAGCTTTAAGAATTGTTTCAACCATCTAGGTCATCCAGTCTTGAACTTTCTGAATAGTGGCTACGGTACTGGGATTGCTGATAGCATTTGCCCAATACTTAGCCACTGACTAGATTTCTTGCTCTTTTAGCTGTTGCTGCTTGATTTGTTGTTCCTTGCGGGCTTGGAATGCCCTTCTGAATGCAGCATATTTTTTTATTTCTGACTCAATTACAGGAGTGTACCGTAACCATGAGTCATTTGATTCGTCGCCGTCAAATCCTTGGAAACACACCGAAGTGTCCTTCGGGTCCACGGATCCTTGCACGTTGGTGCTCACCGTGCCTAAACCACCTGCTGCGGATGTAAGCAGAGTAGGATTTCCTGAGCTTCCTTGGTCTCATTGACCCTTAGTAAAGTGTGGCCTCGGCTCAGTTCTGGCATGGGCGGAAGAAGTGCCCTGCGGTTGGGAAGGTGTTTGTAGTGTTTGGGTGACGTTTAAAAGGATGGAGCACAACTCCTCGGGAGAAAAGAAATGCAATCGGGAAGCCCTGGAGACCTTAGGGCGAGCACCAGTGTCATCCTCTTGGGAGTGAACTGGGGGGAGTCTCCATGATGTTGTGAATCAGACTCACTTTCTGAGTCTGATTGGAAAATGATTGTGGTGTTGAATGGGTCTGTGGCCACCCCAAGGACTACTGGAGCCTTTTGAGAGGCTTCAGTATAGATCCGGTCACACATTTGGCTAGGGGAATCGGTTTTTCGTTTCTTAAGGATAGCAATTGGTTGCCTATCCTCATCAGAATCACTACGGGATATAGGTGCGGTTGGTTTGGTTTTACGTTTCTTGGTGGGTGCGGTTGGTTTGGGAGCATCCTTCTTAGGGGTTCTTTGTTTCTTCTTGGTTGCCAATTGCTTTCTTCTTTGAGAAAGATTGGAGAGTGTAGTGGCAGAAGAGACTGCGGTACCTTCAGGGTTAACAATTGCGGATGATTGTGGAAGAGGCGGGGTAGGAGGGTATGGGGCAATACCTTCTGTAGCCTCAATGTGATCTGAGACATCAGCAGTCTCAAGACCAAGTGTTGTAAGAATGTGGGTAGGGAGTCTGCGGATAGGTCCAAAAACAATTTGATTGGAAGAGGGATTGTACCTTTCGAGATCCTTAGTGACAAAGAAGTTGATGTCACTACCCATATCGATTCCAGCATCCGCATGAAGGTCTGATATGCAGAGTGACCAGAACCTTGCAAAAGTGAGCTCGGTTGGGTTCTCCTTTGGGCTTTCTTTGGGAATGTATTGAAGGAAGTCATCCCATAGGATCTGCCCGTAGTTTACATCGTGCCCTGTGAATATGCTCCACACCAACTCCAATAGCTTGAGTCCCATGTTGTCAATGCCTCCGGTTCTGCCGGATAGACAGCGGATGATGAAATGGCACACAAACTGCCAAACCGCAGGCAACTGATTTTTCTTAAATTCACCAATTCCTCTAATTGGTTTCTGATACCCCATTCGGTAGAGGGCAGAAGTAACGTCCGCCATGGAAGGAGAGAAGATCTTGATGGAGGGATGAACCAGAAGGTTTATGGCAGTGAGAAACTTTTCTTTGGACAGGATGACCAAAGAATCGTTAATCAGATTGAGGTGAACTTCTTGAGGGTTTTCGATTGGGCGATAGGCGGAGAATGCACACTTGAAGAGGGTTGAGACTGCAACAACATCTGTGAAAGCGTCGAAAGGACCAAACAGAGGATGATTCTTGAGAAACTTGATCATCAGTTTGGTTGGAGCATTGTATGAAGAATGATCTTCAAACACTACTCGAAAGTTGCTCGAGGCAATTGTTGGAGAGTCTGAACCGGTAGGATTCACTGAGCCTGAAGCCTTGGATTGTTTCTTTGATGCACCTGATTTCACCATTGTAGAAGCTTGAGAGAAGAAGTAGAAAAAACAGAGTGTTCTTGAAAGATTTGAGAGGGGGGTTTCGATGTTCAGAAAGCGTAAAATGATATTGGGGAAGAAGATGGGTTTATAAAGGGGTGAAAGTTTTATTAACCCTAGGTAAAAGGTAAAGATAAGGTAAAAACGTCGTTTGGGATTTGGGGGGAATCTTTGAATTGGGGATTAAATCTCAGCCACAAATAATCAAACAGTTTTAAAAAGATTTGGGAGATTTACTAAAAGGGGTTTGCATTTAATGAAAAGTCAGACATCTATCAATGTGTCAGGTCATCGTGGGGTGAGGGGAAAGGAAGTTGTAACGGATGGGACGTGTTGAGGAGAGGAAAAGACAGATTAAGGATGTGATTATGGAATACGTGCTTTTTGTCGTCATGCCTAAAAATAGATGTGACACAAGGTTTATTCAGAAAAAGACAGTTTCTGAAGGGAATTTTTTTTTTAATGTTTTATTTAATGAAGGATCATTAAATAGCACACAAGGATTCAAGAGTTGATGAAACAGTTGAGAAATCAGCAAAGTGATCGCGGATGGAAACCGCATTGCGGATGGATATGACGTTCCGGATGGAAATTTCATTGCGGATGGAAAGATGAATGATTGCAGTATAAGAACTGAAAAGAGCACTTGTACAAAGACTAGTAATAACAAACAATAAAGACCCATGAGAGATAAGTATGATTTATGGTTGCGGTATCACGACTGCGGTACCTAAACCATCTATCATAAGTAACTCTCAGTTAGAACCGCAACGGAGACCAAGGATGGTCTGCGGTATCTATCAATTCAAAAAGAATTGAGGATCTGGATTCATCATTCCTAACATTTGCAGGAAGGTGTTAAGCTTTGTGGAGTGGAGCGCTTTTGTGAACATATCAGCAATCTCTTCATGAGTATGGACAAAGATGAGTTCAATGTTACCTTTCAAGATGTGGTGTTTGATGAAGTGATACCATAGTTCAATATGCTTAGTCTTGGAGTGCTGAATTAGATTATGAGAAATAGCAATAGCACTTTCAGAGTCACAATAGATCAATATCCGCAGCATTCTATACCCGTAGTCCAATAGTTGAGTTTTCATCCAAAGGACTTGGGAGCAACAGCTGGCTGCGGCCACATACTCAGCTTCTGCGGTAGACAGAGAAACACAACTTTGTTTCCTTGAGGACCAGCTGACGAGTCTTCCACCCAAAAATTGACATCCACCTGAGGTACTTTTGCGGTCTAATCTGCATCCGGCGTGATCCGCATCTGTGAAAGCTTGCAGGCTGAAGTCATTGCCTGCGGGGTACCACAGACCAAGAGATTTGCTTCCTTTCAGGTACTGTAGAATTTGTTTGGCTGCGGTCATATGTGACACTTTTGGGTCAGCCTGATACCTTGCACATACACCAGTTGCAAAGACAATGTCTGGCCTGCTCGCGGTGAGGTACATCAAAGAACCAATGATACCTCTATAGGTCTTGTGATCCACAGATTCGCCTGAGGGATCAGCAGAGATCTTATAACCGAAGGCCATGGAGACCTTAGCAGAAGAACAGTTGTTCATGGAATATTTCTTTAAAAGTTCAGTGGTGTATTTTTCTTGATGAATGAATATCCCTTGCGGAATTTGTTTCACTTGAAGCCCTAGAAAGAAGTTAATCTCTCTATTCATGCTCATTTTGAACTTCTTGGTCATGAGCTTAGCAAATTCATCCACCATTCCTTGATCAGTTGATCCGAAGATGATATCATCCACATATATTTGTACAAGCATAAGATGGTTATCATTTGCTTTTCTAAACAACGTGGGGTCAATCACTCCTCTCTTGTACCCGGATGAGACAAGGAATTCAGAAAGAGTCTCATACCATGCTCTTGGGGCTTGCTTCAGACCGTAGACTGCTTTTTCAAGCTTGTAGCAGTGGTCTGGGAAATCAACATTTTCAAAACCTGGAGGTTGTTGAAGGTAAACCTCTTCTTTTAATTCCCCATTGAGAAAAGGCACTCTTAACGTCCATTTGGTGTACCTTGACGTTCTTGTGGGCTGCGTATGCTAGGAAGATCCGGATAGCTTCCATGCGTGCTACCGAAGCATACATTTCATCGTAGTCAATGCCTTCAAGTTGACTATACCCCTTTGCAACTAGTCTTGCCTTGTTTCTAACTACCGCACCAGATTCATCCAGCTTGTTTTTGAATACCCATCTAGTGCCAACAATAGAGTGACCATGTGGCTTCAGAACGAGCTGCCAAACTTTGTTTCTTTGAAATTCTTCTAGCTCTTCTTGCATTGCAGCTATCCAGTCAGGTTCAAGCAATGCTTCTTTGATCGTTCTGGGTTCTACCGAGGACATAAATGTTGCGTAGTGGCAGTGATCAGATAGGTCCTTGGAAGATCGAGTCTGGATACCTGCGGATGGGTTGCCAATGATTTGACCTGGTGGGTGGTCCTTCGTCCATACGTGAAGACGGGGTTGTAGATGATCAGCAGTTGCGGTAGAGGGAATATCTTGAATATCAGAAGAATCTGCGGTTGGAGATGGCAGTTCCCCCTGGACTTGAGAACATCCTGTTGAGTCATCTTGGTTTGTTGGAACAAGAGTGGAATTTTCTTGAGCAGTTGGGAGTGGTTCCCCCTGGATTGCTGATGGGAGTTCCTCTGGAACCTGAGAGGGTTCCCCCTGGACTGCAGATGGGAGAGTGATAATCCTTGAATCGGTTCTCGTGTCAATGTTCTTAATGAGTTCATCATCCGAATCCGAAGATACGTTTGATGGTAATGTTTCTCTGCGGGTGGGAATTTGAACAGCATCTGGTACTGGAACCTCGATGGTTGGTGCTTGATCCGGAGTAGAGCTTTCGCCCTCAACCGGAGAGGTGAAAGTATTGAGAGATGCTACTTCAGATAGAGATGGACTAGAAATATCAGCATTTTGTTGTTGAGCTGCGGATGACACAAGAACTTCGGATAGTTTCGCCGTTTCAACAGGATCGAAAAGATCGTCATAATTGACTTCAACTAGATTCAAGGGTCCTGAAGAAGCAGGAATATCACTTTCCATGATTGCGGTGGTTTCATTGGATGGAGGGGGGTTGCGGATGTGAGAATCATCAAATTTCACATCGAAGCATTCAATGATTAGCCTTGTACGTCTGATGAGCACCCAGTAAGCAACTTTGTTAGTGGAATAACCAAGGAAGATGCCTTCATCAGACTTCGGTGCAAACTTGTTAAGCTGATATCGGTTGTTGATCACGAAGCATCTACACCCAAAAATATGAAAGAAGCGAACATTGGTCTTGCGGTTGTTGAGGCCTTCATATGGTGTTTTGTTGAGACATTTGCAAACAATGCTTCGATTTTGTACAAAGCAGGCAGTTGCTACAGCTTCAGCCCAGAAGTAGAGAGGAAGGTGTGCGAAGTTGAGCATGGATCTGGCTGCTTCTACCAGTGTGCGGTTCCTTCTCTCTACCACTCCATTTTGTTGTGGTGTATAAGGAGCTGAGAAGTTGTGAGTGATGCCTTTGGAAACCAAGAAACTGTTGAGAAGAGTGTTAGTAAACTCGGTTCCATTATCACTGCGGATACGTCTTACTGGAAGCTTTATCTGAAGTTCCATTTCCTTTATGAAGTTGATGAGAACCTGCGGTGTTTCTGACTTGAGTCTGAGGAAGAAAACCCAAGTGAAGCGTGTGAAGTCATCAACTATAACCAGTATGTACTTCTTGTGATGGAGACTGGCTACGGTTGATGGACCGCAGAGATCAATATGTAGTAGCTCTAGTGGTTCAGAGATTGAAGAATCAGTTACAATGAGGTGAATTGCTTTAGATTGCTTTCCACATTCACAAGCCGGACAAAGAGTATCGTTGCTGAATTTGAGAATAGGGAGACCTCTGACTAGTTCTCCGGTGACCAAGTTGTTGATGTACCTGAAGTTGAGATGAGCTAACTTGCGGTGCCAAAGCCAGCTGACTTCAGATACAGCCTTGGATAGGAAACACAACTGCGGTCTACCAATGATCAGAGAGACATCCAACGAGTACATGGTACCTTCGGATCGGGATTTGATCAGGCATGTGTTCCTATCACTTGTCATTACGTAGCAAAACTGATCATCAAATTCAACTCGATGTCCCGCTTTACATAGTTGGCCAACACTGATGAGATTGTGTTTAAGGCTTTCTACATAAGCAACCTTCTGAATGGAAAAGTTCCCCGTAGTGAGAACATCGTAACCGCGGATGACACCATTCGCATTGTTGCCGAATGTGACATTTCCACAATTGCATATTGGCCTGAAATCCCGAAGGTACTCTAACCTTCCGGTCATGTGCAAGGAGCAGGCACTGTCAATTAACCACTCATCTTCTTGTTCCTCCTTGCACAAAGCCTGAGAATTACACGGTTAGTTTAGGCATCCAAACTAGTTTGGAGCCTGGGACAACTGATGTGTTTCTGAGTGATGTATGGACCGAGGTTGCAGGGACAGGTCTCTTGTCAACTTTTAATCCTAGTCCTGGGTGTTTGAGCAGATTTGGAGTATTGTGGTTTTTTGAAAAAGTACGAGGTTTCGTGTTGAGAGTTTGTGAAAAAATACGAGGTTTCTGACTCTGACTAGATTTGATGTAAGATGAATCCTTCTGACAGCTACACTGACATCTACAAAAAGAAGTTTTGTCTTTTGATCCGACACTATGCTTGATCAGCGGTTTAAAGGATGAATTGGACCTGTTACCGGTCCGAGGTGGGTAATTCCTGACATGAGTGTTGTCGGGTTTTGAAAAAGGTTGTTTTTGAAAAGATTTAGCACGTGTAGGTTTCTGAGTTCTTTTTGGTGGAGTTGGTAGAATACCCTTCCACCTTTTGAAATTCTGATGTGACTTTAAAATTGTTGGAATGGGTAAGATACCCTTCCATTTTGGATCGTCCAAGGAATACACTTGAAAACCATTGATTTGAAAAGACTTTACACCCTTTTGATTTTTGCCAGATGAACTAGGAATGACTGATGAAACTAGAAATTCCTTTTTGTTTGTTTTCTTGATGGGAGAGTTTTTTGGAATGTAGTGTGAGAAAACAAATTGTTCGGGACTTTTGGATTTTGGAAATCTGACATGCTTCTTGTTTTTTGAAAAGGTTTGTCTATTTATGCCACGAGATCGAATTTCTTCTTTAAAAGCCTTTTTAGCTAATGATTTTGGTGAACCGCAGTCTCTGTTATTCAACTGTGGTTTCCTTGAATGTTTTGAAATTTTGTTAAAACGAGGACTTGAATCATCAGAACTTGAGGATTCAGGGATTTGAGAACATTATCCTACTTCGAAATTTTCTATTGGTAACTCATGATGAATTGTTTGAAGAGTGACAGAACTTTTGTTCGAAGACTGCGGTAGGGAT
This sequence comes from Lactuca virosa, assembly GCF_052849685.1. Lineage (NCBI taxonomy): Eukaryota > Viridiplantae > Streptophyta > Magnoliopsida > Asterales > Asteraceae > Lactuca > Lactuca virosa. The sequence continues at coordinate 267,049,026 of NC_136426.1, read as the reverse complement.
GACTTGACTACTGCAGAGTAAGTCTTTGTTGGGACTTCAGTGGGATTTTTGTGGGACTTTTGACTACAGTTTGAGATACTGCGGTCTGAGGATAGAGATGGAAAGTCTTCTGAGACTACGGGTCCTTTAGTGACAATTTCTTCATCAACTACGAAAGAGGTTTGAGAATTTGGATAAATGATGCCACAGATAGGAATTTGATCACTTGTGTGACCCGAAACCTCAGGCACAATTTCCTCAATGACACAGTTGTTGCTTAGATTATGTAATCTACCGAAGTGAGTTTTGATATCTTCGAGAAAAGTCTTGTCATTGACAGGGAAATGAAATTCTCGGTCCGGAGGGACATACAGTCTGTCTTTGTTGAAACGTGGTGAGGAATCCATTGCGGTAGGATATCCATTTGACCAGCCCCAATTGTATGTATTGTCCACGGTTCCATTGTTTACCAAATTTTCAATAGCTTCACTTTCATTAAACAATTTTTCAATCAAGAGATTTAAGCGTACAATTTCACTATGAGCTAAATCTCTCTGGTTCAAAGCTATCTCAAATTGGGTTTCACTTAACATTCTTGCATCTTTTTCTAACTCTAAGTCCTTCTCTAACATAGCCATTTTGAGTCTTTTGTTATCCAGTCGTCCTCTCACGTGGAACATCTCTTGGGACGCAATATTCTTCTCATCTAAGGCTTTATTATAGTCTGTAAGGACGGCAGCACAAGTGTCATTAAGATCATCTATGTAGGGTTGACAGTCATGCATGCTATAATTTAGAGTTTGAATCATGAGTTTTACCTGTTCGACGATGCTTAGAGTTCCATCCTTTGCCATGTAGCAGTAGTTCTTTTCCAGCTTTGTGGACTCATCATCATCCGCAGTGGCCAGCATGCAGATTTTCCCTTTTCCTTTGACATTGCTGATGGCTTCATCTTCATCTCCGGATGACCAAACTTGATGGTCTCTTTTGACATGGGCTACGTATGCCCTTGCCTTTTTCTTATCTTTCAACTCTTGAGCCATTCTAAGGTAGAATGCTCTATCTTTTACTACATTGGCCTTACAATCTCTTGCAAAGTGATTTTCTTTGTTGCATTTGTGACAAATTACAACATCAGTCTTGTCTTCTGAGGGAGTACCGGAGTCAGTGGTTTGCGGAGACTGCGGTACCTCCTTTGGTTGATTAATTTAAGATTGCGGTGGAGGATGTGAACTTTTGGGATATCGAGAATGGTTATTCTGGGAACCGAAGTTACGATTGAATGGAGGTTTGTTGAACTATTGATTCTTGCGGAAGGAAGGAGGTGGTAGACTGTTGAACTGTTGACTAACAAGAGCAATAGCCTTCTGAAATTTTTCTTCATCATCATACTCTGAGTCAACTTCGTATGACTGCGGTGGAATGTCATATGATGAAGGGTAGGGTGACTACGGTGGAGCTTGTGCTACGAGAGCAAGTGGTCCTCCGAAGTCAGCACAGTCTTTGAGTACGGTGGATTCTTGTGCTTGCAGCTCTCCATAGAGCTTGTAGAGTGACAAAGAGTGAATCTTTCTATCGCCTTGGACTATCATCTTAGCCGTAGTCCAATGTCTTCCCAAACTATTAAGAAACTGAAGGTTTGTTTCATGGTTACTGCGGATGGTGCCCGCATTGGATAACTTGGTGACTATCAGATTGAACCTTTTGAAGGAGTCTTCCAAACTTTCTTCAGTATGAGCTTTGAAGTTGTTGAACTCATTGAGTGCGGTAGTGAGCTTCTTGTCTTGTGCTTGTTCTGAGCCTTCGTACAAATTCTTGAGAACTTCCCAGATCTCTTTTGCTGATTTGCAATTTATGATAATATCGAAGTTGTCAGGAGCAACTCCACAGGAGATTTCATAAAAAGCAACAACATCATTTTCCATTTTATCGAGATCTTCCTTGGTGGGACGGCTCATAACTGGTTGACCTCCTCCTAGTCTGGTTGTAGCGCCGTTGGTTTGGACTGGAGTCAAGACTGGGACATGTGGTCCTTCTTCTACGGATCGCCATACATCTCTACCAACTCTTCTTAAATATCTTTCCATTCTTTGTGACCAGTGATGATATTCATTTGCTACCAGTATTGGGGCTCGATTTGAACCACCAACACTGTTGGAAACATTCAGAGATAACGATTGTGCCATTGAAATTTTTGTGAGAAATGAGCTTCAGTGGTATAGTAGGCTCTTTGAAAAATCAGAGTTCCGTTTTCAAAACGCAACCACTATGGCTCTGATACCAATTGTTGAGAGAAAAACTTAGAGACACACTTGAACAAATGTTAGAACAAGTAGATTGTGGAATAGTTAATCTCGAAGGATGTAAAAGCTCAACAATAATATAAATAAGTTATAGTTAGATAGTTAGAGAGTCAGTTGCGGAAAAGTAAAGAAATAGAAATGACAACAATTGTTATATCAAGTATACACATAAGTTGATTCATAACGAGGAATGCATTCAAACCAAGATAATAAGGAAGATCAAACTTAGTGATTAAGTCACAGAATACTTGCTCCGAAGAGAGACTATATTCAGATGAATTCTGGTAAGATTGAAGTAGAAAGAGATGAGTAATAGAGAGATAGAAAATATAACTTCAGAAATGTGTATTCAGATAGAATGCATAAGTTATCGGTATTGAATACAAGAGAATGAGCTCTATTTATAGAGACTCAGAAATACACTAGATTACATCTCTATGAGTAGCCATGCAAGGCATACTGGACAATAGAGTGTATTACAATAAAGATAAGTAAAGTAATCTAGCTAAGTGACTGCGGTAGGTAGACGCCGGTTGCGGTTGCTGATGAACAAGATTTGACTGCGGGTGTTGAACTTGTTGCGGTAGCTAAAGTGGCTGCGGTAGCTAAGTTCAAGAGGGTCACTTTTATGATTCAACAAAAGTACACAAGGGAGTTTGACATTCCAGGGGTTTAGGCTGCTACAAGTGTAGCGGGATTGGTCATGTCAGCAGAAGGAGTCAGGCCCTACAGTGTCAAACGGGAGAAGTCAGAGCTCCAGCAGGCGATGTTGCGGGTATGTAACATTGTCTTCTTTTAGTTTTATCTGCACATTGTTGTGGGAATTGTGTTGTGGTTTGGGATACTGTAGCAGGATGAGTAAGTGTATCCCTGGTTTGTTTCCTTGCTCCTGTTGGGTAAGATCATCAAATATCGTCATATGCCAATTGCATACCGTGAATTACTAGTGGTTAGTGTAAGATTGCTTCCCTTTTGCTGGTTCTGGGTGTTCAGTGTTCGCTCGGTTCATAGTACAGATTTGTAGCGGGGCAGTTAGGGACTCATCTGAAGTCGAAGCCTGTGAATCCTTATAGTACTTCAGGAAGGAGGGTCCTATTGTTAGTTTCTGTCATCGAGATCGGAAGGGAGTTTTACATCAATTCCTCATAATGGTCGAGGTATCTCAGGAGGAGGTGATCAGGATTCCTCCAGATGTTGCGGGTACGTCATCTTCTGCTACTACTAGGTGGATGACGGGAATTTGTACCACTTTGGAATTTTGATTGATTTCAAACCAGTTAGATCTCGGGTCGGTTCTCTACTATCGTTTGGGTCATCAAGGGTAGTCATATGCCATTCTGCATACTGGAAAGTCCTTGATGAACCTACAAAGGGACATATCTTGCAAAGTGGGTTCCGTGCGTACCGTTATCATTCCAGATCTTTGTCGGGATATGTGCAGGAGTATTATTCAGAGGATATAAGGTCAGGGTTAGAGCGATAGTTCTCTAGTGAAGTCAGAGTTTAGCGGTTCTATCATTGTTCGGACATGGTCGGCAATTCCCTATGGAAGAACTTTGGAGTTCCAGGCACTACCATTGCTAGGAAAGGACTGGTAGCATGAAGATAGTGGGGATAGTTGTGAGTGTTAGATGCCTAAGTGTTTGGTCATAAGATGTTCAAGAGAATTGCATTTCTCGAATGGGTTGTGTTCGGATAGAGTTCAGTGGTGCTGCGAGAGTGGACAGAGTGGAAGTGAGAACGAGGTTTCGTCAGCCAGGGTGAAGATTAAGGTCCCCAGTTGTCAGCATGGGAGGTGGAGTGAGGCATCAGACTGGTCCAGATTTCAAGAGTACTCTTCCAGATTTCAGAGAATGGGCGATCTTAAAGTTTATCTGGTGATTGATCACTAGCATTGGTAAGTACAGGTTGTCATCGGTGGATTATTAGAAAGCAATAAGGATTGGGGATCCTTTGATTCTCACGTTCCATGAAGACTTACTTGAATCTAAGTGGGGGAGAATCGATCAGGTACTTACGAGCCGTAATAGGTGTGAAACTAGGATGAGTGTCACATCCTCGTCAGGAAGGAAGGCGGCCGAGTGGCCGTCTAGGTTGAGGATTGGGTGAGTTGGGAGTTTAGAAAATGTTCCAACATTTAGTTCACGTTTTCCCTTGGCATCAGATAGCAGGTTTTGGGAACCAGGTTAGAGCTTCTGTTAGGACTCAAGTTCAATTGAGTGTTAGGTCGAGTGCGTGTTCGACCTAGTATGGAAAGTTTTGTAAGACTACAGGGGTAGCCATAACATTCACTAACATAATAGTATGGAAAGTGTTATAAGACTACGGGGGTAGCTGTAGCTTTCACTAACAGTCAGTTAGCATGGAAAGTATTGTAAGACTGCGGGGGTAGCCGTAGCATTGACTAGCGGTCAGATAGTGCTAGAATGTTGTAAGTCTGCGGGTGTATCCGTAGCCTTCATGAGGTTGGCAGATAGTGATAGAGTGTTGTAAGTCTGCGGGTGTAGCCGTAGCATTCACGAGGTTGGTAGAGAGCTTGAGCGTGTTGTCAGAACGGGAACAGTAGTACCCACCAGTTCGGGTGCAGCAGTGAGGATATGGAAATCCACAGATTGGATTTCAGAATTACCCAGATGGATTAGATCTGGTTGAGTCGGTGATAAGACTGAAGGAGCGCCACTACAGTTATGAGATTAAGGAAGCAATGGACTGCTTAAGGTCGTTTGTGATATAAGGCTACCATTGGTCAGGTAGCAATCACTTTTAGCCTTGGATTTGGTGACGTCAGGATTCGACGCATGGACCCAATCAGTTGGAGACTCTGAAGGTCTCGGTAGATTTTGGAAAGCAGCCATGTAGCAACATGCTGTTTCAGGCAGTTTCAGTGTTTGGGCGGTATTAGTATTTGTGTTTTAGGTTGCAAGTACGGACGGAATAGCTGGTTGATTGGGAAGTGACAAATCACTCACATTGGGATTAAATAATTTCAGAGTAGTCGATTTGATCATGTTGCGCAGCTCTTGTCTGAGTCTAACCGTTGCAGGGATGGATCTTCTACTCTAAGGATTATTTGAGCCTTCTATTAAGAATAAGTGCTCTATAGTTTATTATGGTCGATGATTTTTTTTCTAATGGTAGCACAGAGATAATCAAGCCAGAAAGTGTGCAGTTGGTCGGTCATTCGAGGAAGATTAAGCTTGGTAAAGCTCAGCATGGGTGGTCTGCGAGGGAGTCAGACCATCTCGAGACTATAGATTTCAGACAGAGTAGAGGTGATCATATTGCAAGGGATTCGTTCATCTTCGGGTTTTAGAACCTTACGAGGGATGGTTTTGGTTACCCTGGGAAGGCTATGGTGTACCCGGGATTGAGGCCATCTCACTTGAGTGGTTTGGCATGACAGGAATGGAAAAAAATGATTTCGAGGATGAAATCTAATTTAAGTGGGGGAGAGTTGTAACACCCCGTTTATTAAATAAATAAACTGACAAATTAATGGATGAATAGTAGCCCTAAAATCAATAATAATTTAGCAAGGTGTTGGTTTCGAAGAGTTAACTGCCATAATTTTAGAAGTTGGGGGTTAAAAGTGTAAGTTCCGGATTGGTTTTGTAAATATTTATGAAGGCAGAGAGCGCTTGGTAAATTATTGGGACTTAATTTGAAGAGATTTTGGAGGCTAAGGGGCTTAATGGTAATATATGGACTTTAGTTTAAAATAATTTGTAGAGGAGGGGCTGTTTGGTAACTATTGGACTTATTATGAAAGGAATTATGGAAGCAGGGGCTAAAGGGTAAGTTTTGGATTTAAACTGCAAACGAATCTCATGGGGAGGGACTGATCTTGGATTATTGGACCTAAGTTTGAAAGAACACGGGATATACCCGGTGTTCCTTCTTGTCATCTAACCCTAAACCTAAGGCGTCATTCAGCAGCCGCCACCATTCTTTGCGCTCCTCTAGCCGCCCCCTCCTTGCCATTGAAGCTGGAAACCACCAAAGCAAAATCGCCGGCGAGTCTGCCGACGACGATGAAGAACGTCGCATTGACATTGTACTCGTGAGGCACTGCCGCTGCTATCTTTCGTCGAAGAGGACACAACCTCCATTTCCTTCGCCGCCACCACTCCGTCTCCCTTCGTTTCCACTCCACATTAACTAAATTGTGTCGACGCGGTCGATGTCGCCCCCTCACGACTGTTTCATTTCTCGCGGGGAATATCTCTGGTCGTTGCTGCGACGGATATGGTGGTCGTGGGTACGTTTGATGGTGTTTTTGAATGATTTCAAGATGTGTGTGTGTATGTGTATTTGTTGGCTGGAAAATGTGGGAAACCACCATGGCAGCCAACCATGGTGGTTGTCGCCAAATAGCTTCCTTCTACCGCCTTCTGCCGGATCTTGACACCACCAGCCACCGTGGGAGGTGGGTATGAGTTTGTGTATGGGTGTGTATTCGAGTAGACCTGTTGTTTTCGGTTTTCATAAGGTTGTAGGTGGTTTTTTTGGCCGGAAAAGCCACCACCACCACCACCATGAGGTGGTGTCTGCCACCACGTGCCATCGCCAACCACCACTAGGGTGGCTGTGTGTGTGTGTGTTTATTTATTTATGTGTGTGTTTATTTTTGGGATTTTGCATTGTAATAGTGTAACCGGTGCTAGAATAATAAAAAGAAGCTCTTAACCACCACCGTGCGCTGGTGGCTGCCGCCACCGACCGCCGTGTTGGGTGGCAGTGTGCTTTGCATGTGTTTGGATTACTTTTGGGATGCTAGGACTCGATTAGACTAGAACCCTAACCACCACCGTGAGGTGGTGGCCGCTGCTGCGAGCCACCGTTGACCACCACTACCCAAGGTGGTAGTGGGTGGTGCCCTACTAACGAAACCGTAATGGGCCTAATGAAACCCTAGTGGGCCTATTGAAACCCTAATTGATTTAAAGATTTAGTTTTGGGCCTATTGTGCTATGATTGGGTTGGAAACCCTAATTAGGGTTTAGAAAACCCTAATTTCGATATATGGGCCTTGGACTTATCGGGACCCACATTTGGGCCATTGGAATGGAATTGTGAATTACACCCAATCACACCGTAGGATTTATCTAGTAGAGTGATGGACTTAGTGGATTAAGTCCTTAACGGGTTAAGTGAGAAACACTTAACCATAATTGTCATTTTATGTGAAACCCTAATTTCACTTGGGCATTGAGTTAGGCCTTTCTATTGGGCCTTAGTGATTGGGATAATAATGGGCCATCCAAGAACAAGAAAATGGACTAGAATAATTTAATGGGCTTTAGGGTAAGGCCCATGTGAGGGGTTTCGGACCAATTTGGAAAATTGGGCCATAGATGGGCCATAATTGGGCCTTTATGATTGAAATGCCAAATGTTTGGACTGGACTAAATGGTTGGGCCTTAGAATAAGACCATGACAGTTTAACCTTTGGGCCTTTGGATTGGGCCTTGAGCTCGAATGAAGCTAAGTTAGGGGTAAAGTAGTATTTTACCCCAATCATGGACTATGGATATATGTTGGAACCCAGTTATTAATTGGGTATTGATTTGATATTGACAGTTCGGGAAGCTGTCATCCAGTTGTCCGGCTCTTCGTCTGCGGGACTTCAACAGTGCGAGGTGAGTTACCTTCCAGTAGAAATGGGTCTAATGCCACAATGTCAGCCCACTAATAGGAGTTGTTTATTAGATAATTGTCTTTGTCAGAATTATCTAGGTTTGCTACTACCTGATATGTTTTATGTGCTAGCGTGATATGATGCTATGTGATAGTGGTAGTAGGGGGAATAGTCCCCATGTTACGGTTGTAAGGCCCGAAGGGATAGGTCGGGCACCCCGGTATGCCTGACAGTATGTTTATGTTATGTTATGTTATTATGTGGTAGTGGTTGGGGTGAAATAGTCCCCGTAACCGGTTGAGATACACCGGAGTGTAGGTCGGGCACCCAGATATACCGGACATGGGGTAGGTCGGGCACCCCAGTATGCCTGACAGTGAGGTAGGTTGAGCACCCCGGTATGCTCAGCAGGGTAGGTCGAGCACCCAGATATGCTTGACAGGGTAGGCTGGGCACCCAGATATGCCTGGCAGCGTGTGATTTGTATGGTATGTGGTATGTTGGGGGAACTCACTAAGCTTCGTGCTTATGGTTTACAGTTTTGGTTTCAGGTACTTTGTTTTCAAAAGAAAGGAGTCGGCTCGATCGCAGCGCATCACACTATGTTTTCCGCACATGATATCTTTGGGATTCTACTTTGGTATGGTTTTATGATAATATGTTTTGATTACTAAAACTTTGGTTTTTACATGAGATATTACTATGGATGTTTTTATACTGTTGGTTTTATAAGAACTTAATTAAAAATGAAACTTTTGGCCTTGAATTTTGGGATGTTACAGTCAAGACTTTCACCTTTTCAGTCTTCAAAGCAAGAGAATCCATGATTTTCTCTCGACGGCTAGGTCCTCCTGAAGTTGTGTGATCTTTCTAGGAAATGGAGGAATTTAACTAAGCATGGTCAGTTTTGATACCAGTGCGAACCTCTTGAAGTTTCGCTTTCTCTGTTTTAAGAGTTAAGCCTAGGCTACAGATGACTTCATTAGCCTTAGAGGCTTGAAGCAACGAATTAGTAATTAGCTTATCGACTTTTTCGGTCGTTTTTTTGTAGACAGAAGCAGAAGCATCTACCGCCTTGTTCATCTTTTTAAGGTTGGCGTAGTGCTCTTTTGTAAGGGTCTCAAGAAGGGACTTGATCGTGGCTTGCGAATACTCATCACTGGATGATGCCTTAGAGGCTTGAAGCAACGAATCCAGTTTTTCATGAATCGCCTTGAGTTGCCCTCTCATGACGGGAGCTTCGTTATCACTTTCAGTCCTGATGTTAAATGGACTGTAGGTGAATCCTGTGAAGTCGTCTTCATCTTCACCATAGATCATGTCAGGGTCATTCTGGCGGAAAGGAGAAACGGGTGGGGTGAAATGACCAGCTGCGAAACCTGAAGCCCCTGCGCCCGGATCATATGCGTTGACAGTAACAGGAGGCTCAACAGTGAACGTTGTAGTGGAATCAGTGAAAACAGGAGGTGGAGATTGCGAAACACCCAAAGTAACAGGTGGGCATTGGGCAATAGTAATGGGTATGGAAACAGTTGCAGTTCAAGAAGGAATAGAGACATCTTCAAAGAAATCATTGGTAATAGGAATTGAGACAAGAATCTCAATGGTTACCTCGGGGTTCGTAGATATGGGCTGCGAAACCTCAGGATGTGAAGTTGCCGTAGTGTTTTCGTGGTGTACCGTCTCATCATCTGGAATACGAACGTCAGAGTGAGTGACAGACTGCGAACCTTTGTTTTCACTGGGAGTTGGAGATCTCATCTTACGAGCCTGCTTCTTTATCTTTCGCTTCTTGGTAGGAGTTGGAGCTGGTGCAGATGAGCCAGCGTGTGCTTTTCATTTCTTGGAAGTTTGAGCGGGTTCAGATGGACCCTCTTGAGCACCTTGTTTCTTTTCTCCTTTCTTACGTCCTTTCTGTCCTCCTTTCTTTAGTTTGTCAGCTTCATCGATGATTGATTGCATCTCAGGAGTTAAAGGATAAAAGCTTGAAACTGGAAGTTTTCTGTAGGCTTCAAGAATCTTGCTTGCTGCACGGACATCACAAAACATGGCTTCAGGAATAGAGCCAACAAATTAGAACTTTGAGTTGTCAGCAAGAATAATGTTTATAGTGTGATAGATTGAAATGGCACACATGAAGGAGTCTTGCATCACCAAAATCTAGAGCTTCTCAATTGCCCTTTGAACGATGATTGTCCAGAAGCGAGCACATGAAATTTCACTGTGTCGAGTTGTAGAATGGGTACTTTGGACCAATTGAGCCCAAAGAACAGCCATAAAATCAATGTTGATTCCCGTGTAGATCCCATACATGATGGTCATGAATAACTTAATGGCACAATCCGAGCCAGTCACCCGCTCAGAAAAACTTTTGAATATCAGGGTAAAAATCCCATTCCATTGAGGTGGCAGATAGGGTTTCCTGAATTTTGAGATGGTAGTTAGGGTTTCTTTGTACCCGATTTGGTAAAACATCTCCATGATGGCTGGGATGGAGACAGATTCAGGGTCAACCAAAATGATCATGTTGAGCAAGCCCTAGTAAGGTGCACAATCGGGACTTGGTAATTGAGGTTTTCCTGTTGTGAATTTCGAAGGTGATTCTTTTTTCCTCCATGATGTAGCTAGCAGACGAGTAGGCTTTGGATAAGAGAGACATCAGAACAATATCTTATGTGGTCAAAGCTTTGACCAGAATTTCAAGCACTCGACAATGGGTAGAAGAAAGTTGTCGTACTTGAGAGGATCGAGATCAAGAATCAAGTTTTTATTTGGCTTGATGGCAAAAAGCAACGACTGTGCAGATTGATCTTGAACAGAAGGGGTTTCTGAAGAGGTGGCCATGGAGCTTGGTGGAGAAGATGATGAACAGTAGTGAGAAAAATCGCCTGAGAGTTTTTGGAATCTTTTGACAATGGTGAGGAATAATGAATCGTCGAAAAAACCTTTATACCATTAACCAGGAGAGAGAAAATAAGGTGACGGTTGCATTTTATCCTCTGAAACGTCGCCTAAAAAGACGTGATGTGGCAACTGTTACGCCAGAAAAAGGTGTCAGGCGGCGGAAAATCAGGTGTCGTTTCAATTTTCACGAGCCTATTTGAAATATTATCTATTTGGATTGCCACTTCAATTACCCCCTTTCGCAGTTGACTTATGTACCACCTTTCGCAATTAAGACGGATACAAACTTTCGCTTTTAAGTAAACCCCAGTTAAACTGCGAAACTGAAAATAAATGTAAGTGCCATGAACCGTACTTTTGAAAAATCACAAGGATCTTCGTGTGAGAGGGTGTCAAAGATAGAGAAATAAAGCAAAACATATATGTGGAATTGTAGTGATGTCTTGTTAAAGACACAATGTAGTGGATCCCGGGCAACGATCTCTTCCTTCGAAGTCAAGAGAGACTAAGAAGTGTCAGTGTGGTTTCCCGTTGAACTACGATCATCTATTTATTAAGAAACAGTGGAAGGCATCTTTAAAAAGCTTTATTGGGTGGTTCTATCTCCAACAAAACTATGAAGCTTGATATAAGTTTGAAAGTTCGAATGAAGTAATTGTTTGACCATTGTAGTCCATTGAACAAGTAAGCTTTGGAATTATTTTACATAACAGGGATTCGCATAGAAATCTCAAGAAAAAATAAAAACTGGCTCTATTGGGTAGAAACGTCTTAGGTCTAGAACATTTCATTAAGATCTCGCAAAAGAAAAAGAGATTTCTTGGTACAGACCACAAAAGTGGAGTTTTGTTAATTCCTTGGTGAAAAGTCTAGAACATGTATATTGTTCACCGTCAATGCGCATAAGTGTGTTGGATTTTGGGTCTCACTTAATTCGTGGTGATAACGAATTGATGATCACAAACACAGAAGTTGTGTAACCATAAACCTCAGTCGTAACATTTGAGAGTCTCGAGGGTTACATTGGTGAATACGAAAGTGATGGAGAAGAGTATGAGGTGGTCCCAAAGAAAATAGTGTACCTGTGTTATGCGAAAGTGACCAAGCAGCGAACTCTTAACTCATAATGAGAAGAGTAGGGTAGCCCGAGACTTATGTAAATGAACAGCCTAATTGGGAAGAAACAATTGGTGTTATCGAATCATTAAGACTTCAACATAGAGTCATTGAGGCTTCAGAGAACATGCAGCAGCATGCTTCTAGGGACACTTAACCAGTACATAGATAAGAAAGTTTATACCTGCCCCATCATTCGTAATTGAGATCATCAAGCTTCTTGACATGAAACCTGCTCAATTATCTAATATTTTTGGCATTTTGAAATTAGAAAGTAAAGAAAATATTTTTGTAATTTTGTTTTTCTGAAAAGAAATAAAAACAAAAAATAAACTATTTTTGGATTTTTGATTTTTCTAAAAAAAATATTAAAACAGAAACAAATAAAATATTTTTGTATTTTTGAACATAAATACATAATATACATAACGATGAAGTGATCTTTGATGAAGTGATACCTCAGTGCTATATGTTTCGTCTTTGAGTGTTGCACTGGGTTGTGACAAATGTGAATGTCACTTTCGGAGTGACAATATAGTGGGATTCGTTTCATGTTCAGGCCATAATCACGAAGTTGACTTTGAATCTATATGACCCGGGAAGTGCAATAGGCAGCAACAATGTACTCGGCTTCAGCTGTTGATAAGGAAATACAAGTTTTCTTTTTGGACTGCCAACTTACAAGTTTTCCATCAAGAAAGTGGCATCCTCCAGTTGTACTCTTTCTATCTAACCCGCATCATCCAAGATCAACATCCAAAAATGCTTGCACAAAGAAACCAAACTTTGAGGGGTACCATATTCCAAGAGAAGATGTTCGTTTATGTGACAACCCGAAACTTTTTCCGTTTCTGTTATACGATTTCCTTTAATAAAATTTGAATTTTATTAATTTTCCGTCAAATTTCTTGATTTAAAAATCATCTAGTTTTATATAAATAAAATTTATATATGCGAGTCGGAACCAAATCACGTGAAAACCCGAACCTCTCGAAAAATCAAACAATTTCCGGCCTTAGTGAGGTTACGGCCGTACACTCGTTTACGGCCAGCGTCGGGTGGACCCCCACCACCGACCATGAAAACCCCTATAAATACGAGACCCCCACCCTCATTTGAACACTTTTGACCGGAAACTCTCATTCTCTCTCTAGAACCCCTGACCGTAAACACCTAAAACGCCCCTTTTCTTCCGAAAATCATCAAAAATCATCATTTGGGGTCGATTGGGAGCATCTGGATCACGTTTTCCGCGAAAACAAACACCCTTGTTCTTGAGTTTACGGCCGTACACACTTCATATCTTCAAATCTTCAAAGGCCATATACCCGTTTACGGCCGTAAACTCATCAAATCTTCGAAGGCCGTAGTCACGACCGTAAACCCCAGTTCACGGCCGTAAACTCCATTCACGGCCGTACACACTTTTTAAGTGGTGCTTTTGGCTGAAAACCCACTTTCCTCGATTCGATCAAGTCCCGGTAACATTTGTTAACCGAAAGAAAGTGTTTTCCTAGCACATTATCTAACGAAATCGCTAACTTAGATACATTTATGTATTTAATTGTTATTAGGATTCCGTTAAGTGTCACACTACAACTCAAGGGTCTTCATTTCAGTCTGTTGATTCGACGCTAGTGCACAACTAACAGTCAGTTCATACCCCTACGCTTTTATGATTTTAAACGTTTACAGGGGGAATACAAACCAAACACAAATGATTTTGTGAACTAATACAAAAGGACTTTTAAATAAGTATAAAACTTATGCAATTGATGCGGACAAACGATTTATAAAATATATAGATATTTCATCCCTTTTGTACTATGTTGAGCATAAGGGACGTTTTCAACTTATAACCGTAATTGCATAGTTTTTAGATTTTATATTCACATCAACTACGTTATATACATGAAAACTATAATAGGTATAGTTTGGGGTTTTGAATACACAGCTTTTACGAATTCAGAGTTGTACACTACTATTCATTTAAACTATGACAGATTTAGTTTATGATATACATTACTACAAGAGTACATGCTTTATAATTATTTAAATATAATTATTACCTTATACCGTATTCAAAAGATTCAAATACAAGAGAGCGATACAGAATTACAAGTAGACTAGATTATATAGTATTGTGAGACTCTACATCAAAAACTGTACCCTTAGGTGTACTAAGTTAAATCCTATCATAGTATAACCAGAGTCTCCTGGAGGGAGAGTGTGAGATTTGTGAATAGATCTATTCGGGATTGACAATCCCACACCTGAACTGCTAGCTACAGTTAGGCAGGCATGCCTGGGGTGACAAATATCATTTAACCAACACTTGAAGAACGTTTTAAAGGTCACTAGGTCATATCAAGCATGGTTATACGACTCACAATACTATAAACTAATCATTTGTTTACAGGATTTCCTTCTTTGTTAGTTTTATTTTAATTAATAGAACTATTATACACTACATAGGAGGATTTTCAGAGATTACATTACACAGTTTTATTCAGATAGTAAAACTACTATACATACTGGTGGTAGCCAGGGTTTTTCAAACAAAACATTCCACACAGAGGTTTTTCATATAGAATTCATCATACTATGCATACTAGTAGTAGCCAAGCATACATACTAATATGTTTCATACTACAAAGGATACCATAATAAACATTCATTAAAGGAACTGGTAATATCATGCTTTTATCAAAGAAAATATTGGATTTTCTTGGAAACATACGAACATTTCTACAAACTCATCAACAGATTTTCACTACAAAAATATAGCTTATGAACTCACCAGCTTTATGCTGATACTCTTTCAAAACTGTTTGTATTCTCAGGAAATCAGTAGACAGGTACCTCCTGGAGTTTTGAGAAGACGGAGTGCATAGAGTCACGTCTTTCTATTTTTGATTAAACTTTTGATGTACACAAACTATGTTTTCAAACAGATGTAAACCTTTTTCATATATGTATTCGATGTTTGGTTATGTTTACTATGATTGCTATGATACAATTGTTGTTATACTACACATGACGTCATCCACCCCCAAACGTTTCTGCCATTCCGGTTTGGGGGTGTGACAGTTTAAGATACTTGAATATGTTCTTGACAGCGATCATGTGAGGTTGTCGAGGATTAGCTTGAAACCTAGCACAATAACAAATGGAAAACATGATATCTGGTCGACTAGCAGTTAGATACATTAGTGAACCTATCATTTGACGATAAAGTGTCATATCCGCAACCGGTTTTTCCAGAGATAGAGTTAGTTTCGTTTCGAATTCCATTGGAACCTTCGTCTTTGAGTCTCCCACCATTCCAAACTTAGCAAGCAAGTCCTTCGTATAAGCTTCCTGATTTATGAAAATTCCTTCCTTACTCTGTCTTATGTTCAAGCCAAGGAAAAAGTTAATCGGACCCATGGAGCACATCTCAAACTCCGTTTCCATCAATTTTCGAAACTCGACAGTTAAGCTTGGGTTCATTGATCCAAAAATGATGTCATCAATGTAGATTTGGACGATCATCAAGTGGTCACCATCTTTCTTGCGAAAGAAGCTTGGGTCGACCGAACCTTGTTTAAACTTAGCCTGTTTTAAAAAACGAGTAAGAGTTTCGTACCAGGCTCTTGGATCTTGCTTCAGACCATAGACCGCTTTGTCCAGAATATAGTAGTGGTTGGGATATTTTTCATTTATAAACCCAGGTGGTTGTTCCACATACACTGTCTCTGCAAGTTCCGCATTTAAAAATGCACATTTGACATCCATCTGGTATACTTCAAAGTTCTTGTGTGATGCATAAGCGAAGAAGATACGAACAGATTCCAACCTTGCAACTGGTGTGAAGGTTTCTTCGTAGTTGATGCCTTCTTCCTGGCAATACCCATTGACAACCAGTGATGCCTTGTTTCGTATGAAGTTACCTTCTTTGTCTAACTTGTTGCGAAATACCCATTTGAGACCAACAACGAATGCATTTTTTGGAGTGGGAATAAGTCTCCATACTTTGTTTCGTTCGAATTCATTGAGCTCCTCCTGCATGGCTTGCACCCAATCAGAGTGATCAAGAGCAATTTGAACATTTTTAGGTTCAATTTTGGAGATGAACGAATTGAACATGCAAAATTCCACTTTAGAGAATAGTGAAGTTCGCTTCGACTTTTGTTGAGCTCTCATAAGAATGCCTGTGGACGAATCTCCAATGACTTGAGTTTGTGGATGATCTTTGGTCCATTTAGCTAATGGAGGGTAGTTTGGATCATATGATGGATCCAATTCCGCATTCACTTCATTAAATTTTGATTGTTTATCCGAATCATCATTCGCATTTCCATTCTCCCCCTCGAATGATGTATGAGTATTATCTTCTGGATTCGGATTCTCCCCCTGGAAAGGTGATTCTAAACTGACATCAGGGGATTCAGGGGTTTCGTTCTCCCCCTGAACAGGTGCATTCGGAGTTGTGGTTGAAGAAGAACTCTCCCCCTGGACTGTTGTGTTCGTAGCTTGAGGGATATTCGCACTTTATGGATCTTGGTTCATATCTTTCGCAGCGTCATCAATGATTTTCTTCAATTCGTCGACTTTGTTGTCAGCTGATTTGGACTCGGATGAAATTACTTTTTCTGGTTCGTCGAAAAGCTTCATAAATTCGTCGTAGAGAGTAGAGAGAGGAATTGTTGTTGCATTCGCTTGTGGAAAGATCTCCTTTGTTTGACTATCAGATTTCTGAAACCTCTTTAAATAATTATCATCGAATGTGACATAGTAGGTTTCTTCAATCTTCTTGGATCTTTTGTTGAGAACCCTATATGCCTTGGAGGTCAGCGAGTATCCCAAGAAGATACCTTCGTCAGCTTTCACATCGAATTTGTTCCTTTGTTCTTTAGAGTTCAAGATGAAACACCTGGAACCAAACACATGGAAAAACTTTACGTTTGTTTTTCGTTTGTTTATGATTGCATAAGGAGTGACAGAAAATCGCTTGTTGAGGATGGAACGGTTTTGGGTGAAGCATGTTGTACCAATCACATCGGCCCAGAAGTAAAGTGACAGATTCGCAAAAGAAAGTATTAATCTCGCAGCTTCACACAATGAGCAGTTTCGCCTTTCAACGACCCCATTCTGTTCTGGAGTATAAGGAGCAGAAAATTTGTGCGTTAATCCTTTCGCAGTCAGAAATTCTTCAAACACTTGGTTTTTGAATTCTAACTCATTGTCGCTGCGAATGTTGCGAACCAGCTTTCGCAATTGTAACTCAATCTGATTTATGAAGTCTTTTAACTTTGGAGTCGCTTCAGATTTCTTCTTAAGAAAATACACCCAAGTGAAACGAGAAAAATCATCTACAATAACGAGAATATACTTATTACCACCAATACTTTCAATCGCAGAAGGACCACAAAGGTCGATGTGCAAAAGTTCGAGTGGTTCAATGACTTTCGTATTCACTATAGTTGGATGACTCTTCCTGCTTTGCTTCCCCATTTCGCATGCAACACAAAGATGGTCCTTGTCGCATTTTAAGAGAGGAAGCCCTCGCAAGTGATCACCAAGAACAAGCTTGTCGATATCTTTGAAGTTGAGGTGCGAAAGTCTACGATGACATAGCCAACTATCATCCGTAGGTGCTTTCGTCAGTAGGAAAATGGCAGGCTTCCCTCTGATAGGATTCATGTTTAGTGGGTACATTTCGCCTTTGTGTTTTGATTTTAGAAGTATTGCCTTTGTCTTTTTCTCAATGATTTCTGATCCTTCGTCATCAAACGAAACTTTCAATCCTGTACCAACAACTAAATATGAAATACTTATAAGATTGTGTTGCAGTCCCTCTACATATGCCACTTTGCGAATAGAAAATTCTCCATTAGTGATCATCCCATATCCTTTAATATCTCCAAGTGAGTTATTTCCGAATTTCACTCTTCTACCATCTTTCAGTTCTCTGTACTCTCGCAATTCCTCCTTCCTACCTATCATGTGACGCGAGCAACCACTGTCGATGTACCATTCTGAGTCAAGCTGCTCGTCACGAATTACGTGTGAAAGTTAAGCAGATTTAGGAACCCAAAGTTGTTTGGGCCCTTGTGAGTTTTTCACTGGAAAAGAAATAGAAGGATCAACCAAATATGTTCGTTTTATTAAGGTTGTTTTATCTTTCTTTGTGATTTTAAAAATAGTAATTCTAATATCTTTTAAATTCGCATCTTTTGTGGATGGTTTCTTTTGTTTATTCTGGATTTGCTATTTAGCAGCCTTTTTCTCAACTTGCCTACGATTAGCTTTAGATCTTTTTAGAGGAACTTTAGACTCCGAAACCATCTTTCCTTTGCCTATAACGTCTTGCGAAGCCTTGACTGAATGCGAAACATTCTTGTTAGAAAAGAAGAGAGAGTTGGTTTTCGGAACAGGTTTCATATGATTTTGAAAAAGTGGTTTTTGAGAAATCTTTTGAAGCAAGACCTTAGGTGCATGATTTTGTTGAAAGGTTTTAGGTTTCGCAGATGAAGAGACTTTCGCATTTGCATTGACTTTTTCTTTGTGAACAAAATTTCGATTTTTAGAGTGCCGGAACTGCTTTCTTTCACTTAAGATTCTTGTTATGTCTAGCGTTCGTGTGGCATTTTTGAGTTGCGAACTGCTCTGAGGATTTGAGAATACTGGCCCTTGTTTTGGCTTTCTAGTAGGGGTTTCGGTCCGAACTGACGATGTATCACTTGGAACACTCTTAGTTCCACTTGGACTTCCCTTTTCATAGCTTGAATTGACTTTGTTTATGGGTTCTGCTACGTATCTGCTCTTTTTTCTCCACGAGGTCATTTCAGATAGACCTTTGGTTTCGTCTTCATTGTCGATTTGAGCAGACCAGTAGTACTCATCACATCCGTCTTTGTTGTCATCATCGACCATGAACGTTAATTCAGCTGTTTGGTTTTTGTTCAGCCCTTTAGTTGCAAAAACTTGGTTAGGAACAGTTTGGACTTTAGGAAAAACAGTTGCTTTAGCTTTTAAAACTTCAGGTTTGTGTTTAGAAATACGTGCGATTTCAACTGAATCTTTAGAAAGTAGAACTTACGCAGAAATAGTTTTGTTTTTAATAAACTCAGAATAGTCAACCTCATCCTCCACAGAGATTTCACTCATATCACTTTCATCGTATAATTCAGAAACGTTTTCAACATCAAGTTTGTTTTCTGAATTTAACTCGGTGTTTAACGAGTCAAATTTTTGCACCGTTTGAGATTTGATTTGCTCTTTGTCTTTTTCATCCAAAAGTTGTTTGAGCATGTTTTTGTGATCTTTGGACTTAATGAATGATTAGATTTTTTCCAGTCCAATCATGTACGCAACTGAAGTTTCGTCTGATGAGACAATGGACTCGCACTTGTAGCAGACAACGTCGATTTCGTCCTCTTTGAATTCGAGAAAGGGTAAAACCATTTTGTGTATTTTCTCTCTAATCCCACAATTAAGATGCAACTGAGTAACATTGAAATAAAGTCTTTTGGCAATCAAACAAAAAAAATTACGCTGTTTTGAAAGACTCAAATTATCCTTCTGTAAATAAATCGACTCATCCCTAGACTTAGATAAATCCGACTCTATCTTCTCTATCCACATGCCTCTCTCCTCACTCTTTGACGAAACCCTGCTGATTTGATCGGTTAAGTTAGAGTTTGTTAAACGAGTTCTTTTTAAACTGTCACTAAAACTTGAAAAAGTGTATCTTAAATCATTTAGTTTAGTTTCGTAACGAGACAAGGGTATATTTAGAGTTTCGAGAATAGAGTTTACCTTGTTGATGACTTGCTCACACTCGCTTATCTACTCAAGAACAGTTTTTGCAGCAAAGCAGCTGTCAGAAACACGGTCACCGTCGGTAGCATATCCTCTTAGTCCTGACATATCATTTATCACCATCAATCATCTACCTCCAAACTGCGAATCTTCTTCCTTCGCTACGAAACTTCTTCCATGAGTAGGCCTGCGAACCTCCTCATCTTCGGAATCAGTGGACCAGACTTCAACCCTGCCAAACTCATCTTCAGCATCGTTTTCCTGCACAATCAAAGCAGGCATAGAGTTATCAGCATTCTTTTTCTTCTTTATCTCCTCGAGCTTTCGGAGATAGTATGTCTCATCGTCTTCTCCTTCCTTCTTCTCGTTCAACCTTTGCATCATACACTCCTTGGCTAAGTGGTTTTTACCATGACAGTAGTTTCAATCATAGCCAGAGTCACCCGTGAGCTTCTTCTCCTTCTTGTCCTATTCTTTCTGAGAACTGTTTGCACCCTCTTCTTTTACCTTCTCAGAGTTGTAGTTTCCCTGCCAGTTTCGGTTCTTGTTCCTGTTGAAGTTCTTCTTTGCGAACCTCCTTGGGTTGGACACCATCATTGGAAACTCTTCTTTAGAAAGTTCCCAATCGGAGAGCTCAAACTCCTAATCATCATCTTCTGCAGCCTTGTTACCCTTAGCTACAAGTGCCAACGAACCTACTCAAGAAACAATTTTCCCTTCTTTTGTCACTTCATCTTCATGTGACCTTAGGATACCAATAAGCTTAGCCAATGTGTAGTTCTTGAACTGCTCATATGCTTTAACAGTACAAACAACAACCTTCCATTCAGACCTTAGACCATTCATTAACGTGACCTTTTGCTCAGTAAGCTCACGTCCAATCTTATTTCTCATCATCCTACTGAGAAGATGATTGTAGCGATTGAAGGTCTGATCTAAACTTTCGTCAGGCTTTTGCACAAAGGCTCCAAACTCTGACAGCTGGTAAAGTTTGATTCGAATGCTCCAAATCAGCATCAGTAGAGTGCAATTCCTTAAGCCTATCCCAGATACCTTTTGATGTATCACATGAACTAACCAAACGAAAGGTGTCTGGTGGTAGGGCAAACCTAATAATCCTCATTTCCTTGACGTTGCTAATTAACTTTTCCTTCTCATCTTGTGGAACATCCTTTACTTCAAGAAGAAGCTTGTTATAGTCAGCCTGAGGTTTAATTACTCTCCTGGTTCCAGTATGAACAAACGTCCCAACTATGATGGCATCCCAGATTAGATAGCCATTGTCTTCTAGGCCAAGGACGTAGTCTTCAAAATGCAACGCCCACACTTCATATTCACTAGGGAATAAGATAGGAATCTTGGTTGTGGATCCAATGTCGCTTGAGAGATTTATCGAGTTAACGTGGGAATCTTCTGAATGCATGTTTGTATATTGAACAAAACCTGTATGAATCAGATGTGTAAACAACAATAGGGTAATATTAAGATCAAGATCAGCATCAACAGTTGAACAAATGATGATGACGGCTGAAACAAGATCCAATAATAGCAGAAACCCTAAAAGCTTCTTTCAACGGAAGAGATGTGTATAGATTACACAGTCTCCTGCTCTGATACCCATTGTTATGAATGAACCCTAGTTAGATCGAACAGATTCAAACAAGTAAATAATATGAACACGGCCAATAGATCAAAATGTGCTTAATGATTATAAGCCACCGCCTCAGAAGAACTCGATGAAGAATTGCTACTGTAGAGGCATGTAGGGTTACAAGACTATTTCCAAAGATACAAAATATGGTGCATGCATGCACCTTAAATACTATAACCCTCATAATAAATGACTGGTGGACAGGCCCAGCCCGGTTACAAAATGGACTAAACAAATAATCACAATGACGCAACACTTATACCCAACAATTTGGATTATTCAAAAATCGATTTTGTCTTGAAAAATGATTTTGTGAAAACCTTGTTTGTTGATTTGAATTAAAATTCCTTGAGGATTGATGATTTGTGAAATGCTTTGTATTTTATGTTTGAGCATTAGGTTTTGTGTAGGATTTGGACTCTTGAGTTTTAGACTTTGAAAAATCTTTTTGTGGTTTGTTTGAAGACAAATATTTTTGATTTAGAGCGGGATTTTTCTTATTTTCAACTATCTTTTTAAAAGAAGTCTGAACCGATTTAGACTTTTAATGTTCAGAAGTTTAATTTAGTATAACGTTTAGTTTCTTTTGAGACACAATGTTTTGCCAAAAAACTTTCTTTCGTGCTTGTCTCTTTGAAATACCACTTTCTTTTGAAATCTTTTCAATTTGTTCCTTAACTCTTGAGAATTAATTTTCACATGTTGAGAAACAATGTCATCTTGTTTTGAAACATCTTTTGATTTTTCAGATTTTCAACCCAAATTCTTTGTGGTTTTTGTCGTTGAAAAGTGTAAGAATTCTTAGTTAAATTGTTTTCGACAGTACTTTGGTTTGAGAAAAATCCTTCTATTGATGCTTTCTTGTTATCTTCATCAACCATTTTATTAAAATCAGGTTTAACATTATCACAATTTCCTGTTGTGACAAAAACCTGATTCGGAAAGATTACCTCATCTGAGCATTTGAAGTTCTGATACACTACTTTATTTGTTTCAAGGTAATGAGAATCTTTTTCCTTCATATTTGTATCGAATTTCTCAGTTTCGTCAAAAACCTGATCAACAACAACCCTTGGAATGGTTGTTTCTTTCGGAACATCATCATTGTCATTTTCACTGTCTGTTTGACTTTCTTCGACAATCCCATGGTCATGATCATTAACTTTCGAAGTTCAAGGTTTTGTCAGTGTCAACTTTAACCGTAGAATCATTACATTTTTCTTTGCCTTTAGCCATTGATGTGACATTAATGACAGACAACTGAGAACAATCAATAACTTCCTCCTCTTAAATTTCACTAATATCATCAGAATCCTCTTCGATATCAGCAAAATTAGTTTGAGGGACAGTTTTCGATTTCTCAATTCTTTTCAAAATCTTAATTTGTTCGTCTTTGGTCAAAGTTTCATTTACAATATCAACTAATTCATTAGCATCCAGACATTCATCAATTTTCACTATTCCATATGCATATCTATTATCTGGAACCTTATCTAATTCAACAATTGTTTGTTCACAATCATAGGAAATAGAGTCAATTTTCTCCCTTTCGAATGCTAAAAAGGGCAAAAGTTTCCTATGTTGTTCTTTGCTAATATCCGAAGAATGATGCAAAGCTGTCAATTTACCATATAATCTTATGGCAGAGTTACAGTAGATATTTCTTTGTTTTAACAAAATTTTAACATCTGCACTTAAACTATCTCTATCACACATCAAATTTGTTATTTGCATATCTAAGTACTCTATTTTCATTTTCTTCAAATCCATCATCCTTTGAGTTTCTAAGAGTTGTGTGTTCGACTTCTTAGCATTATTACTAGCAAAAATAAGTAGATCATTAACGTAAGTAATAGCTGCATCAAACTCAGATAGAATAGAATCATATGCACTAGAGGGAATATTGAACGTACATGAGAAGTCATTGGTGATTTGTGTGAAGATTTCAAAAGAAAACACTTCCCAGTTATTTTCTCTTCCTCTTCTTCCTCATGCATAGCAAACATAGCCGTGTGTGTAGGGTTTCACATCTCATCGTCGTCCGAACTAGATGACCAAATCTGGTATGTACCATCTTCTTCATCCACACCTTTGGCCACCAGTGACAATCCCTTCGACTTTGCACGCACCTCTTCCAATTTCTCAACATAATAGGCTTCGTTTTTAACCTTGTTCTTCTTCTCATCACGCTTTCGCAACATACAGTCATTTGCCATATGATACGCCCCATTGCAGTAATGGCAGTCGAATCCAGCATTACCTTTCAGCACATTCTTTTTCTTCTCTCCCTCGGCATGAACTTCCTTTTTCTCAACCTTCTTCTCATCACTCCCATAATTTCCAACAAAACTTCCCGTCACATCATTTGTTTTTGACTTTGCATTGAACGGCTTCTTGAAAAATTTATTTACGTGAATTTTAGAGTAAAATGCAACAGCCTCATCATCAGAGTTTACAATCAATCCTTCATCATCCGAAACTTGCTTCTCAGCAGCCTCTTGATGGGTTATGAGCATTACATCAATCCTATGGTGCAAATGCAAACCATAATTCTAGGATCTAGTTTTTCTATTTGTACATGCAATAATTGTCCAAGACTTGCAAACCCTAATCTAGCATATAACAAAATCGAAATCAACATAAATAACTAGAACGGATGCTACCTTTCAATTGAAGCTTGAAGACCTTGCGCTTTTGAGAACCTAGCACCTCAAATGTGATGCCTCTGATAGATTACGAACACCAAAGCAATTGGAGAATGCAAGAGAGAGAGGAGAAGGTAATTTTCGGCTCTTGGAATCCTTCTAGGGTTGTGGTAGCCGAAAATTGGATGCCAAGGATGTCCTTATATAGCTGAAGAATTAGGGTTTCAGTAAAATACCTAATCAGGTTGCTTAAGCCCTAAGTAGCCCACAAGAATCTTCCAGAATCCCTACTATGGACGAAATCTAGTGGGCTTCCACAAGAATTGCGTCCACCCCTATTATTAGGGTTCCTCAGCCCATATTGCAATTATCCAATAACTACAATATGAGTCCCCTTAATTCAATTAACCTCTTTTGACAACAAAATTAATTCTAAATGAATTCTTGACCAATATTAATTGCCTAATATGATTTCTCTTTTAATATATTATTTAAATAATATATTAATAAACCATAATAACCTCTTTCTCTATTATTCTTCCAGTCAAGTTGCTTTGATGAAAGCAACCCAAAAGGACTATGCTACCATCGGGTCAAGTACATACCAAATATAGTTATGGGCTTAGACAGCTAATCCAACAGTCTCCCACTTGGATAAGTATAATAACTATAAATGCAAGTACGACTTCAAAATCCAATTACCAATCGTAGCTCTGAAAAGTTGCTGTCAAACTCTGACACGACCTATAGATAAGGGATCGTATAGTCCTCTGTTCTCAAGATATCGTGTGGACAATCACATGGAACACAGTCATACTTATTGTCCAGCAGTTTGTTTCTCGATCTCTGATATGTCTGACATAGAACTTAATAGAACACATCAATTCAGTCCTGACCGGGCCCGGCACATAAGTCAAACCAAATCATCGAGGGGCCCAAGATATTGTTTTTAACCTCGTAGGATAAATGGAACAGATAAACTTCGACTTATATGCTTGTACTATTTACTTATCAAATCATACACAACAATTCGTTTTATAACATCAAGTTACTGATGCGTTTACTCATTATTAATGCACAACCGACTCGTAAACAACAACTCATATATCTAGGTTTAAATAGTATATGATATTATCGTCTCATAATCACTCGTGATTAATTCCATGAGGTGATTCATGTGAGTGCGGGTTTAATCCAATACTCAAATCATATTTCATAAGCACTTATGAACGTTGCAGCAAACTTTTGATATGCCTAAACGCTTAGACAATCTACAAGCCAATTCATGACAGTCTTCTTTCATACTTACTTCCAACGTATGATCGACTGTGGATAGTTTAAATAACCTTATTATTTAGGAAGTCAAAACATGCAAAGTGAAACAATAGTAAATAATTAACACAAGACAGTAACTTTACTTGTAAATAAAACTCCTTTATTTAATCATCAATATGTTAATTACAATTTATCTATTACAAGTTTCAAAGGCTATCTAATCACTAAAACTAATATCGTCCTTCAGCCCAATTCTCCCAGCGTGCTGCAAGTGCTTAACCCTACTCAATCCGTTTGTAAGGGGATCTGCTGGGTTATCTTCTGACGATACCCTCTTTACTACGAGGAGTCCCTCTTCTAACTGATGTCTAATAAAATGATATTTTATGTCGATATGCCTTGATCTGCCATGATCCCTCAGTTCCTTGGATAAGGCAACCACACCTTCGTTATCGCATAAAATATCCATAGGCTCCTTTATGGTAGGTACAACACCAAGGTCTCCGATGAAGTTCTTTAGCCATATTGCCTCCTTCAACGCTTCGCTCGCTGCTATGTACTCTGATTCGCATGTTGAATGAGCTACGGTCTCCTGCTTGGAACTTTTCCATGTCACTGCTCCTCCATTCAGGGTAAAGACCCAGCCCGAATGAGAGCGGAAATTATCTCGGTCGGTCTGAAAACTGGCCTCACTATACCCTCGCACTCTCAAGTCATCTCTCCCACCGAGGATAAGAAACCAGTCCTTAGTCCTCCGCAGGTACTTAAGAATGTTCTTCACCGCAGTCCAATGTACTCTACCATGGTTCCCTTGATATCTATTGATCATGATCAAATCGAAGGCCACATCAGGGCGAGTACATGTCATAGCATACATGACTAAGCCAACTGCGGAAGCATAAGGTACTCTGCTCATCTCTGCTATCTCGACATCGTTACTCGGACTTTGAGTCATACTCAACTTGGTATTGCTTTGGATTGGTAACTCCCCTTTCTTGGAATTTTCCATGCTAAAATGCTTTAACACTTTATCCATGTAAGTACTTTGACTAAGTCATATCAGTCTTTTCCTCCTATTTCTCATTATCCTTATCCCTAGAATATAGGCAACTTCTCCGAGGTCCTTCATAGCAAAGCACTTCCCAAGCCAGGACTTAACCTCCTGCAAGGTTGGGATGTCGTTTCCTATGAGCAGTATGTCATCCACATACAAAACGAGAAAGCTAATTATACTCCCACTGGCTTTGACATATACACAGGACTCATCTTCGCTTCTTGAGAAACCAAACTCTTTGACTTTCTCATCAAAACAAAGATTCCATCTGTGAGACGCTAGTTTCAATCAATAGATGGATTTCTCAAGCTTACACACTCTATTAGGGTGCTTCGCATCGATAAAACCCTGTGGCTGATTCATGTAAACATCTTCAGCCAACTTAAGAAAAGTGGTTTTGACATCCATCTGCCATATTTCATAATCATGAAACGCAGCTATGACTAGCATGACCCTTATAGATTTAATCTTCGCTACTGGTGAGAAGGTCTCATCATAGTCAACTCCAGGAGTTTGAGTAAAGCCCTTCGCAACCAATCACGCCTTATACGTGTGCACTTTCCCATCTATGTCGGTCTTCTTCTTGAAGATCCATTTGCACCCGACCGTCTTACGACCTGGCACATTATCAACCAAGTTCCAAACTTAGTTGTCATACATGGACTGAATCTCGCTGTCCATAGCCTCTTTCCATTTTGCAGACTTCGGGCCTGCCATGGCTTCCTTGTAGTTGTTAGGTTCATCCAAATTATCCGTGTACTATCACTAATAAATGTATCACCCTCAGCAGTTATATGGAAACCATATAATTCGGGTGGAACACTAACTCTACTGGAACGTCTAAGAGGTAGGACTCGTCAACAGGTTCAACAGGAGTTTCCTCCTCAGGTTGAGCGCCAGTGTTAGAGGTTCCTTCATCGCTTGAATCTTGAAGCTCTTCAAGATCAATTTTCCGCCCACTGTCCTCTTGGCATATAAGTTCTCGTTCTAGGAAAATGTTGGATCAAAATTATGGTTTATACTTTGCTTTTCTAGGAAAATGTATTTTTATGTCTAGGACCGTAAACAGCTCGGTGTTTACGGCTATATATGTGTTTACGGTTGGTGTGTACGGCCGTAAACGGGTTTACAGCCGAAACCCGTGTACGGCCCTGGTCTACTATATATATGGTGAGGAGTGCATGTGTAAGGCTAGAGAAGGAGAGCATATTCTAGAGAGAGAAACTAGAGAGAAGATTAGTGTGTGTGTGAATCTCTTGTAAGGATCTTCATTCATATCATCAATACAAGATTCATCATCTTCTTCTTCTCCTTTTCTTCTTCACTAGATCTGGCATCATCCGTTTGATTGGGATTCCGCACCATCAAACGGATCTGATTGATACACAAGCAGATTGGGGACTTACAATTAGTATCAGAGCCAAATCAGTGTCAATTTAGATTTTTGTGAGTGTACGGTTGAGCTCGGTTAAAGGTGTGCGGCTGAAGGTTGAAGGTGTACGGTTGAAGGTTGAATGTGTACGGTTGAAGTTTGAAGGTGTGCGGTTAAGAGTGTGTGGTTGAGTGTACGGTTGGAAGTGTACAGTTGCAGTGTGCGGTTGGAAGTGTACGGTCGGGTGTGTGCGGCTGGAGTGTGCGGTTGGGAGTGTACGGTCGCAAACTCCTTAGTTGGTTGAACTTCTTCATTTTAAGTGATCTTTCTTGATTAGTTCTCGATCTATTCATTTCTGAAAAGCCAAAAACAAAAATGGATTCTCAAATCCCAGCAATTCATCATGAATTGGATTCAATCATGGGAACAACCACTCGCATTCCACGATTGTTATCTGCAGAAGGGTTCCCGGAATGGAAATACCGGATCGAGAAATACATCAAGATGAAAGACTTTAAGGTTTGGCGAAGCATTCTCAAAGAACCAGTCAGAATCACTACTACTCTTGCGAATGGACAAATAATTGACAAAGCATATGCTAATTACACTGATGAGGATTTTGAAAAGGTTGAAGAACAGGAAAGGGCTCTAGCTACTTTGACTATGGCTTTATCTCCCGATATAGCTCAAGGATTCAGAGAGTATGATTCAGCCAAGGCATTGTGGGAAGCTTTAATTGAGGTCTATGAGGGTAATGAAGACATGAAACAGAGTCGCCAAGACATGTTAAGACAAAAATTCAATATGTTTAATTATGTTCTTGGAGAAACTCTAGAAGCCCAGTTGCAGCGTTTTACCACACTCACCACTTAAATGAGTTCAGCCAGAATTTATGTGACTAAGTCTGAGATAAACAAAAAGCTGCTGAATTCACTTCCAAAGGCATGGGATATGAACGTGGCCGTCATCAAGAAGACGAAAGATCTCAATCGTCTCAGTCTTGCTGAAACTATGGCTATCATCAAAGCCTGTGATCTTAATGATAAACAAAGAGAGATCAATCATGTGAATTCCTACTCGACTGAAAATCTTGAGATTTCTTCAAATAATGCCTTTTCATCTTTTACCTCCTCTCCAAGTCAAGCTTTTTCCATTCAACAACCTCAGAATCAAACTTTTGTTGCTCCATCAGCTGCACCATTTGTTTCTTCATCATCTATGTCACATCCACAAAGTCAGTCTTTTGTTGTTCCACAAGCTGTTTCCTCCTCCAAAGCACCAGTTACGGTTCCTGCTCTAACTCCCAAAGAAAGCGATGAAAACTTAGCTCTTGCCACTGGACTTGTCAATTGCTACAATGCTTTTGTAGCTGGAGAGCTTCCACCTCAACTCTCATTTGCTGATCTAAATCAAATCCATCCAGAAGATGTGGAAGAAATGGATATTACTTGGCAGATAGTAATGGCAGTATTCAGGGCAAAGCAATTTGCAAAGAAGACGGGAAAGAACAACTTGGGGATGAATGCAGACAAAAAGGTTGGGTTTAATAAGGGCAAGCTTCGATGTTACAATTGCCACGACCCAGGTCATTTTGCTCGTGAGTGTCCGAAACCAGACAGAAGGATAAGCAATGATATAACAATGGTTCCAGTGGGAAATAATCGTGGAAATGCTGCTATCAACAGCGAGACTGCTAATCTGGCAGTGGTTGCTCAGTCCTTTGACTGGGAGGACCAGATTCAGGCACTGAATATTTTAGGACCTGAGAGTGCTCACTTTGCTCAAATCGATGATGTTTCAGAAGAGAAAGCTGAGGTTGATCCTGAAGAAGAGATGATGGAGTTGCAGTTTGCCTTTATGGTGTCTTCTACTCCGGAACCTGAGAAGAAAGAGGTACGTTTGTCTTCCTGCTCTCAAATATGCATTGATAATGTCAAAAACCTACTTGAGCATATAGAATTATTGCGTAGAGAGAACGAGGACCATAAATATGAAGGGTATCAACTTAGGAAAGGACAGAAACCCCTGAAGGCTGAATTAGAAGCAAAAACCAAAGACTTTATGAAACTTCAGGAAGAGTATAGCAATAAATGTGAAAATTATAGATATGTGACTGAACAACTTGCTGAGTTAACTGCTGAGCTTGACACATTGAAAAACAAATTTGAAAATGCAGATTTTAAGTTTAGAAAATTTGATGTGTCAAGTGAAGTAGTTGCGTCCATGATAGAACATATTTTGCAATTCAAAAATAATCAGCAAAAGAGTTTAGGATATGATAAGGTGCCTCCTCCTTTTAACCATAATTATCAGTCTAAGCCTTTGAATGAGGAAGAGATGGATAGAGAGCCATTTCTTAAATATGGATTTGTGTCAGGAGGTAGTATTAATGTTGAAAATACTAATGTTTCTACTTCCCATGCAGATCAATCTTTAAGTCAATCAAAGCAAGAAGCTGAAGGATGTGTTTCTAAAAATAAAAATGTTTCTGAACCTGCTGTTTTTATTTCAAATGATACCACTTTTGTTTCTGTTGTATCTTGTGATGATTCTGTATCACAAAATGATAACTCAAACTTTTTCGATATATTTGATGATTTTTTGACAATACTGATGTTTCTGTTTCAAGCACATCCACTTCACCAATCACACAACATAGTTCACCCTCATCAATTACACAGTTTGATTCTTGCACATGTTCTTGTGGAAAAAGTAAGGGTGTCAGTAAAGAAAGTAAATCAGACAAAGTCAGTACCAGTTACAATAATAAGAAGCAAATTTGTTTTAACTGTGGTACTACCGGTCACATCGCTAGGTATTGTCCTAATAGCGCATTTGTGCATTTCTCGTCTCAAAGAGGAGAGAACGACTCTCGAGGAAGGTCTTTAACTAGCAAATCCTCGAAATCTCACCCTCGAGATGATGATTGGAAGGCTAATCAAAACAAGAAAAAGGTAGTTTTTCAAAAGAACAAACAGATTTTCAATAATAAAGTCACAAACAGTTTGCCAAAATCGAACAAGGCTAAGCCGAGATCGGTTTTGTCAAAGAGCGAATCTGGATCTTCAACCACTTCTTATAGAAAATCCAAATGCTCAAAACAAACGGGAAAGAAAAATGTTTCAAAATCACCCATGACTTTTACAAAAACTAATTACCAGTGGGTGCCCAAATTAACTTCCAACCAATCATCGTCATCCTCTGAAAGTGTGTTAAATGATGATTCAAAATCAAAAGGTACAAAGGATAAATCAGTGAATGTTAAAGGTCAGCCCAGAGTTGTAATGACCTAGGTCCCCAAATCTAAATAATCCCGCTCATTGTGCAGGGACAGTTGCGGAGGAATGTCATCAGACCTTGGTATGTCGATAGCGGCTGTTCCCGACACATGACAGGAGACATCTCCCAGTTGAACGACATTCAAACTTTTAATGGGGGATTCGTTTCCTTTGCGGGCGGAAAAGGCGGAAAAATTACTCAGAAAGGAACTGTGTCAAATGGAGTGTTGAGTTTCGAGAACGTCAACTATGCTCCTGAGTTAAAGCATAGCCTGTTGAGCGTCTCTCAGATTTGCGACAAGGGTTATTCAACTCACTTCACTGATAAGGAATGTCTGATTCTGAAGCCAGGCATTGTCATCCCGGATGAGTGGATTCTTGTTAAATCAAAGCGGGATGGAAATGCATACATCATCGACATGAATAGCAACATTCCTGAACAAGTCACCTGTCTCTTTTCAAAAGTCTCAGAACAAAATGCTATGCTGTGGCACCGACGACTCGGTCATGCGAACGCTAAGAATCTGAATTGTCTTGCTAAAAATGAAATGGTGTGTGGCCTACCTATCAGATACTTCATGACATTTGACAAGTGTGTGTCATGTGCCCAAGGAAAGCATCACAAAAAGCCACACCTACCAAAACAGGTTAATTCAATCAGCCATGTGCTCCAATTATTGCATATGGACTTGTTTGGTCCGGTCAATGTCCTAAGCATCAACAGAAATTCATACTGTCTAGTTGTGATCGATGACTTCTCGCGTTTCACGTGGGTCTTCTTCTTATCCAACAAAGCTGGGGTATCTGATCTGATTAAGAAGTTCATCGTAATGATTGAGAACCAAACCAATAACCGGGTGAAGGCGCTTCGAACTGATAATGGAACAGAATTTAAGAATGCGGTTCTTGATCACTTTTGTGCAGAAAATGGAATCGTGCGTCAATATAGTTCCGTTCGCACACCTCAACAAAACGGTGTTGCTGAACGAAGGAATCGAACATTGAAGGACGCTGCAAGGACGATGTTGTGTGACTCAAAGTTGCCAGTTTTCTTTTGGGCTGAGGCGATCAACACATCAAGTTATGTTCAAAATCGTGTTCTGATCAACAAAGCTCCGATGAAGACTCAGTACGAAATTCTTTATGGTCACAAGCCATCTGTCAGTCACTTCTGCGTATTTGGCTGCCCTTGTACCCTTCTTCACCTGGAGTCCAACCCGAAGTTCAATGCCAAAGCTGATGACTGCTATTTTGTGGGGTATGTTGTTCACACTGCGTACAGGGTCTACAACAAAACAACAAAGCAAATCGTAGAATCCTTCGATGTGCGCTGGTTGGAGGAGAATGAAACAGATGCTAAAGTGGGTCCTGATTGGCTGTTTGATTACACATCTTTGTTCAAATCGTTTAATGTGTGTTCAGATGGTTTATCTGGTTCCACTTCTAGTTTGAAGACTGTACCTGAAGACGAAGACGAAGAAGTTGTTTACAGACCGCCGATAGTGTCTTCTGCAATTCCTACGGTGGAGTCATATGTTTCAATTACTTGTCCAGAATCTCCAAGTCCACAACACGCTCCAGATGCTGATGCCACACCACTTACTCCTGTTGAAAGAGAGTTCATGTCCGGAGATTCTTCCGCTGCTACTCAAAATTTTATGGAACTTCTCTTTCCTGAGAAAATTGCAAATGAGTTTGTGGCAGATCCTTCGAACGAGATAGGTTCGTCTGAAGTGGATCATTCGACAAATGATGGAGTTATCAACATTCACAATCTTCCCGTTTGAATCAATGACATCAGCCAGGAGATACCCTCTCGTAGTCAACGCGATCATCTGATCAAAAATGTCATTTGCCAGCTGGGTGATGGTGTTAGAACTAGAAGTCAGATTGGAGATGTTAATACATGTCTCTATTCTTGCTTTATCTCTCAAATTGAGCCAAAGAATGTTGAAATGGCTTTGAATGAGCCTAGCTGGGTAGAGGCTATGCACGAAGAGTTAAATCAATTTGAAAAGCTCGGGGTTTGGACGCTGGTTGAACTACCTAAGGGAAAAAAGTCTCTTGATACACGATGGGTATATAGCAATAATCAGGATGATTCGGGATTCATAGTACGCAATAGGGCGAGATTGGTGGTTTATGGGTTTAGGCAGATCGAGGGTCTTGACTACACCGAGGTTTATGCTCCGGTGGCTCGCTTAGAGGCTATCCGTATCTTCCTTGCATACGCTTCCTACATGAACTTCACGGTTTACCAAATGGATGTCAAGACAGCCTTCTTGTATGGCAAGGTGAAGGAAGAAATTTACGTTGATCAACCCCCTGGGTTTGTTAACTCCAAGTTTCCCAATCATGTCTACAAGTTGGACAAGGTGTTGTATGGGTTACATCAAGCTCCTCGAGCGTGGTATGCAACTCTCACAAAGCACTTGCTCGAGCATGGATATTCTCGTGGCACTATCGTTCAAACCCTGTTCATCAAGCATGTGGATAATGATCAGATTCTAGTTCAGATCTATGTTGACGACATTATCTTCGGGTCTACAAGTCCGCAACTATGCAAGGAGTTTGAAGGCGTTATGAAAAAGAGGTTTGAGATGAGTTCATTGGGTGAAATGACCATGTTTTTGGGGCTTCAGGTCCAAAAGAAGTCAACCGGAATCCTGCTCCATCAAGCCAAGTATGTGGAGGATATGCTAGAGAAGTTCGGGTTCCGAGACGCTAAACCTGCATTGACACCGATGGCCGAAAGACCCCTGCTGACTCCGGATACTGATGGTGAACCCGTAGATCAGACCGAATACAGATCGATGATAGGATCGTTGATGTATCTAACTGCAAGCAGACCAGACATCACGTTTGCAGTTTGTCAATGCGCTCGATATCAGGCCAATCCTAAACTTTCATATCTTATTGCTGTCAAAAGAATCTTTTGGTATCTCAAAGGCAACCCAAAACTAGGTCTTTGGTATCCGAAAAATTCTGAATTTGATTTATATGCTTTTGCTGACAGCAATTATGGAGGTTGTGAGCTTGACAGGAAATCAACTTCAGGAGGATGTCAATTTCTCGGTGATCGTCTGGTGTCGTGGCAGTGCAAGAAACAGCACACCGTCTCAACCTCAACAGCAGAAGCGGAATATGTTGCTGCCTCTGCTTGTTGTTCTCAAGTTATCTGGATCCAACATCAGCTGTTGGATTACGGTTTGAACTATCTAGAAACCCTTATTTTTTTTTATAATGAGGCTGCAATTCAGATTGCTAAAATTCAAGTCCAGCATTCGAAAACCAAGCACATTTATATCAAAATTCATCTCATCAAAGATTGTTATGAGCATTCGCTCATTCGGCTGCAACAGGTTCCCTCTGCTGACAATGTGGCGGATCTGTTCACAAAGCCGTTTAACAAATCTCGATTCGATGTGCTTCTGAGCTTTTTCAAAATGATATGTTTTGAGGACTGGTTTTTGCTTTAGGTTAGTTTAAATTTGTACATTTTAATTTCATTCTCTCCCATGCACAAATTTAGGGGGAGAAATAAACAAAAACCAAACAAAAATTAGAAAAGAAAGCTATAAACCAAGGGGGAGATTGTTGGGTCTAAATTATGGTTTATACTTTACTTTTCTAGGAAAATGTATTTTTATGTCTAGGACCGTAAACAGCTTGGTGTTTACGGCTGTATACGTGTTTACGGTTGTGTTTTACGGCGGTGAACAGGTTTACGGCCGTAAACCCATTCACGGCCCATGTCTACTATATACAGGGTGAGGAGTTCTTGTATGTGAAAAAAAGAGGCTAGAGAGAAGGAGAGCATATTCTAGAGAGAGAAACTAGAGAGAAGATTAGTGTGTGTGAGAGAATCTATTGTAAGGAGCATCAATCATATTCATTCAATACATCATAGATTTAAGTTATACTTCTTCTCCTTCTCTTCTATTAGATCTTGCATCATCTGTTTGATTGGGATTCCGCACCATCAAACAGATCTGATTGATACACAAGCAGATTTGGGACTTACAATTGGTATCAGAGCCTCGATTGTATCAATCATTTTTGTCAGATCTGCAGCTTATTTGATCTTATTTTTGAAGGATTCATCCGTTTTTGTATATATCTTGGCAAAATAAGGGGTGTTTGTTCTTCGCGTTTTTCATAAAAACGAGTTCTGGATCGCATTTTGGAGCAAAAAGTGTGAAAAACGTCGTTTTTCTTCGCATCTGAAGCAGGGTTTACGGCCGGAGTATACGGTCGGAGTTTACAGCCGGAGTTTACGGCCGGAGTTTACGGCCGGAGTATACGGTCGGAGTTTACAGCCGGAGTATACGGTCGGAGTTTACAGTCGGAGTTTACGGCCCCGGAGTTTGCTGCCGGAGTTTGCGGCCAGAGTTTACTGTCGGCGGTTTACGGCTCGGTGGACGGCTTGGTGGTATACAGCTCGGTAGACGGCTTGGTGGATTGCGGCTCGGTGGACGGCTAGGGAATTCGGCTCAACAGCATCAAGTTCTTACCTGCACGCGCATCTGAAAAAATTAGGGAGCGAAATTGAGGGTGCAGGGGATCGAACCCGGGTCCCCTGATTGATCAAACTCACGTCTTACCAGTTGGACTAGCAGGTCCTTTGTTCCACTTCTTCCGAACTTAATTCATAAGGTGTCCCTGTTTCGATCCATGTTTCGCAATATTGTCACTTTTAACCCCAAAATCAATTTCCTTTATTTTTAAATTACTTTTTCAACCCAAAAATTTTAGTTTTTACTTTTTACTTAAAATTTTGACTTTGACTTTTAAAGTTTGACCTTTGACTTTAAAATTTGACTTTCTTTGTTTAACCTTCAAATTTTCAAATTTAGCTTTTCGGTTTGACTTTTAAGTTTGACTTTTAGGTTTGACTATTTAAATTTGACTTTTAAGGTTGACTTTTGAGTTTTTAGTCAAAGGGCATTTTTGGTAAACAATGAGTTCCACATCCATTCCGGTAAATGAAGTTTCATGTACTCCATCTTGTGAAGCTACGATTAAATTTCTTCGCGAACAAATTGATTTGCTAAAAAGGGAAATGAGGACCTGAAATACGAAGGATATCAACTTAGGAAAGGTCAGAAACCATTAAAAGCACAATTAGAAGCCAAAATCAAGGATTTCCGAAAGCTTCAAGAAGATTACAGCAACAAGTGTGAAAATTACGATTACATTAAGAAACAACTTGCTGGTGTAATTGAAGAACTTGACACTTTGAAAATTAAGTGTGGAAAAACAGATGTTAGTTTCAAAAATTATACTGCGTCAAGTAAGACAGTCGAATCCTTAGTAGAAAAACAATTGAGTTTTAAAGATAATCAAACCAAGGGTTTAGGGTATCACAGTGTGGCACCTCCTTTTAATGACAACTATAACCCACCCCTTGAGACCAATGAGGAAGAAATGCATGCTCAGTATGGCCAAACCCCTACTCCAGCTTCAGTTAAGACTAAACAATCAGGGCCAACTGAGGGTGTTGAGATGAAAGATACTAATGTTTCTACTTCCTATGTAGGTAAAGTAGTAGAGGATGAGAACAAGGAGAACACTATTGAACAAACCAATGACTCCTTGAACTCTGAATTTGTTGCTTCTAATTCTGTTACTCCTAACAAACCTGCTGTTGGTAAATACAGGCCACCAATTCAAGCTAAACAGAGTGCATGTTGCAAGTGTGCTTGTGGGAACAACAAGATACATGGCATGGATACGCCACCAGGGGCAGGAAGAAACAACTTCCCAGTGAAGAAAAAGACTTGCTTTCACTGTGGAACACCTGGACACATTGCCAGAATTTGTCCAAATCGCGCATACGTTCCCTACTACGCACAAGGATGACAAAATGCGCCAAGAGGGAGATTTTTCAAAAGAAACCCCTCAAGGTCACGTTCAGACAATGGCGACTGGAACGCACAAAAGGCCAATAAATCAACTCCCAAGGGCAAGAAGGGAATGCCAGCCAAGAAGTCTAATCCAATAGATGCTCCGGTGAAACCAAGACCGGTTAGGTCAAAGTCATCTCGGCAGCCGACTTCAAGTTCAAAATCAAGTACCGAGGCACCCATCGGATCGAAAAAGAAATGGGTTAAACCCAACTACAGATGGGTACCGAAGGTTCAATCTCCCGAATCATCTAATGCGTCTAATATTTCTTCATCTTCTGTTTGTGATAAACAGGATATGTCATGGGAGAGAGTACTATGCAAGGATGACAAAGGTCAATCAAGTTTCAAAATGGACTGGGTTCCAAAGACCAACTAATCCCGCTATGTGTCGGAGCAGCTATGGAGGCATATCATCAGACTTCGGTTTGTTGATAGTGGCTGTTCCAGGCACATGATAGGAGGCATCTCTCAACTGTACAACACTCAGAACATTGTTTGAGAGTATGTATCCTTTGCGGGAAAGGAAGAAAGGAAGGGATCACTCATGGGGTTTGTGCTTAACGATGTGAAGAATTTTCGGATCTGTTCTGAGATTATGCGCGCTGTTCTCAGACCTTCTGGATGCAAATTTAATCGGTGACTTACGGTTTGAGTTTTCTTCTCTATACTCCTGAGTTTATCTTACATTGTTTCATTTCAAAGACATTTTTCTTTAATTTCCTTGTATGTCTTTCTTTAGTAGGTTGTTTTGGGAAGTGATATGAAGTATAGTGCTAAAGGGCAATTTATGATGCGTATAATGCACTAAAGCCGAATTGTCTAGACTTTGTATTCAATGTGCTGGTAGGAACAAAGGATTCAAAAGGACTAGACATTGATTGACCATGAAAGGACTAGACAATATAGACTTAGATAGTTTCATTTGGACTGACCATACGACGCTCGGGTAGATTGAGCAGTGAGATAAACATGGGAGCCCACGATATACACTAAAAGTTAATTATCTAGAACTGTGGCTGAACATTTCCTTGATGTATGGACTCATGTCCTTAATTCCGGTATTGATAGGGAAACTGGGGGGTTCTGATAAATTAGGTATGTAGGAAATTATTTTCTTGCTTTCTATCTGTCAGTCATATGTTGCTTCCTTTGCGTGATTGGAACATATCCGACTTGGAGTGCAACATATGAAACTCTATCTCTATGCATTTCCATATCTATGAAATTCTTTCTATCTATTAGCCATATGATGTTCCCTCAGCGTGATCGGAAGATCTGACCTGGGACATAGCATATTCACTCTACTACCTCTCTAAACCCCTATCTATGTTAGTCATATGTTGTTCCTTCTGTGTGATTGGAAGACATTCGACCTGGGATAAAACATATGCACTTCTATATCTGAATTCTTTCTTAATGATTGAATACTCACCTAAAGTAAGGAGTTCTTAGGAAGTTCTTGATTACCGGGGTATATCGGGAAGTGGGAAACATGTTCTAGTACATCTAAAATTGAACTATTTAATAGGTCGTCTGTAGACCTTGCTGCTTAATTTAAGTGGACAACAATATCCTTGGTCGTCGTCAGCTAAATGTCCATTTAGGAATATATATATATATATATATATATATATATATATATATATATATATATATATATATATATATATATATATATATATATATATATATATCACAATGACTTGTCACTTATAATCTGTCCAAATTGTCAACATCCTTTGTGTTTAAGTGGACCTGAATACCGGTGATTGACCAGATCTAGACATGCAAGTGTCTGCTGATAAACGATATTGGATTGCTTGACAACTTTGATCCCAAATATTTTTGTTAAATTTGTTCATAGTTTTCCTCTATGCACAAATTTAGGGGGAGAATTAAAAAATTCAAAAATCAAACAAAAATTAGAAAATGAAAAATCCAAAAATAGTGTTATTTCTGTTTTATTTCTTGTTCAGAAAAAATGAAAAATCCAAAAAATATTTTTTTCTGTTTTAATTTTCAGAAAATATGAAAAATACAAAAATATTGTGTGCTAAGTTTTCTTTTAGTTTTGTTTTGTCTTAAAAAGTGAATTCAGGTGTAGATGAGACTCGTGGAGACTGTATCAAGAATTTCTGAGCCAAGACTCATCCGTGAGCATCAAAGAATTCTCATTCGAAGGAGCAAGAAATGAAGATTATTCTTTCAACATTCAATCCTTCAACCCCAGAAGCAAGGTGAAGTTGACTTGAAGATTATGTGACAGATTGCATTGAATCCTCCTCAATCAATTTGCTGCTATTCTTGAACCTGCTGAAGTGATCCAGAAGATTAATTTTCTCTGTTGTTCTCTCTGAAGATTCTCAAGCTGAAAGCGCTATCTTTCAAGAATCTTTTTCAAGAAGCCTCCTCACCCGACGAGCGTTCAACGTCAAATTCTGAAGAAAAGCCCAAGTGCTCAAGATGAAGTCATTTATTGAAGATTCATCATGTTCATCTTGAATCTGTGAAGAAATTGGATTTTAATGCTGAAGACAAGCTCCCAATGAATATTGACAAGAAAAGCCAGCTACTTTTTAGGGGGAGTTTGTTGGGTCAGTTAGAAAAGAAAGCTATAAACCAAGGGGGAGATTGTTGGGTCAAAATTATGTTTTATACTTTGCTTTTCTAGGAAAATGTATTTTTATGTCTAGTACCGTAAACAGCTCGGTGTTTACGGCTATATATGTGTTTACGGTTGGTGTGTACGGCCGTAAACCCGTGTACGTCCCTTGTGTACTATATATATGGTGAGGAGTGCATGTGTAAGGCTAGAGAAGGAGATCATATTCTAGAGATAGAAACTAGAGAGAAGATTAGTGTGTGTGAGATAATCTATTGTACGGAGCATCAATCATATTCATTCAATACATCAGAGATTCAAGTTATTCTTCTTCTCCTTCTCTTCTATTAGATCTGGCATCATCCGTTTGATTGGGATTCCGCACCATCAAACGGATCTGATTGATACACAAGCAGATTTGGGACTTACAAAAAACCCCTCTCCTCGCAACGAAGACAACATTGTCACTCGGTCTATAAAAGAGATATCCAAAGGACTTCTGCGGATAGTAGACGAAAATACATTGCTCACTACGAGATTCGAGCTTGTCGTGAGTCTCTCGTCTTACGAAAGCCTCGCAACCCCAAACCTTGATATGTGTCAACGAGGAAACTTTCCATGTCCACATCTTGTGAGGTGTTTTGGCAACCTTCTTAGTTGGGACTAGATTAAGGATATGGGCGGCAATCTCTAAGGCATACCCCCAGAATGAGATAGGTAACGAAGCTCGACTCATCATGGATCGAACCATGTCCAACAAGGTTCGATTGCGCATCTCAGCCACACCATTCCACTGTGGTGTCCTAGGTGGCGTCAATTGCAAAATGATTCTGCATTCCTTGATGTAGTCGTGGAATTCAATCCTAAGGTACTCTCCACCTCGATCGGATTGGAGCATCTTAATTTTGCTGCCCAGTTGATTCTCCACTTCTTGCTTAAATTCTTTGAACTTTTCAAAGGTTTCTGACATGTGCTTGATTAAGTAGATATAGCCATATCTGCTATAATCATCAGTAAAAGTCATGTATAAGCGGGCCGCATCCCTTGTGGTGGATCTAAAGGGTCCACATACATCCGTATGTATGAGATCCAATAAACCCTCACCCCTTTCACAAGTACCAGTGAAGGGTGACATGGTTATCTTTCCATGTAAACAAGCCTCGCACGTGTCATCTGATTTTAAGTCAAATGACTCCAACACTCCATCCTTTTGGAGTTGGGCTATGCGTTTCTTGTTGACATGTCCAAGACGACAATGCCACAAGCATGCTTTGTCCAAACCATTGGACGAATCAATATGCAACACATTATTTCCTAAGTTATCTACAACATTCACAGTTTAATATACTCCATTACAAGGCAATGCTTCAAAACAGAAAGTACCATTCAAGAAAGCATTAATAGAACCAATTTCATTATTAAACGAAAATCTAAAACCTTGTCTGTACAAACCATGAAAAGAAATAATGTGTCTCACCATTTCTGACGAGTAGCAACAATCATTTAAATCTAAACCTAACCCACTACTAAGAACTAAAGAGTAAACTCAAATATTGGTGACAGGCGACGATTTCCTATTCCCCATGATCAGGTTCATCTTCCCATGCTCAACATCCCTACTTCTTCTTAGACCCTGCTAATCAGAACAAATGTGAACAACACATCCTGTATCAAGGACCCAAGAAATAGCATGTTATGATTTGTTAGATTGAATAATGTAAATACCTGGGAAGGAGGGATTTATCTTCCCATCCTTGAAGTCCTGTAGATACTTCGGGCAGCTTCGTTTCCAATGCCCTTTTCGTGACAATAGAAGCACTCTGATTCTTTTGGGTTGGAAGAGGGGGCAACCGTACCAGCTTTGGTCCCGCTAGAAGAGGATCCGTCATGGGGTTTACCCTTGTGGCTCTTAGAAGGAGCCTTCCTCTTCTTTCCTTTTCCTTGCCCAATGGCCAAGACAGGGGCAACAGCAGTAGGAGTTGATGCAACAGATTTGTCTTTTAGACTGCTCTCAGCAGTCCTCAGCAGGCCTTGAAGCTTGCACAGAGTGATCTCTTCCTTGTTCATATGGTACGTCATACGAAACTGGTTATAACAAGGAGGCAACGAGTGTAGAATGATATCTATGGCCAGCACCTCATCGAAGTTAACATTTAACTTCAGCAAGCGGTCCACGAATCTCTGCATCTTTCGCAGGTGGGCCGTGATGGACTCTCCATCCTTCATTTTGGTAGTCATCATCGCAGCGATGATCTCGTACCTCTCTTGCCTCACACTTTGATGGTACCTTTCCATCAAATCATGGTGCATCTTGTAGGTATAGATGTGTTGGATTAGTGTCTAAGTCAATAACTATAATTGGTATATTCTTGACCCGACCCGGCATGGTCCATTTGGGTTGCATGGCATCTTGCATTTGGATAGACTAAAATGAGAGAAATAACACTTACGGTTTATTAATATATTATAAGTTCTAATATATTAATAAGATTATTTAATTAGTATTGATCAAGAATTAATCTAGAACTAATTTAGTGATCAAAAGAGACTAATTAAATATATGGGGATTGATTGTGTAAATCATTGATTCTTATATATGTGGGCTTATGATCCATGATTCCTTATGATGGGCTATATCCATGGGGTGACCCATGGATACTCCATGGAGGTTAAAATCCATGGAGCATAAGGAATGGGTTAAGTCATGGGTTACATGGTGTAACCCTTATGTGCCACTATATAAAGACCCCATTAGTTGGTGAAATTGGCACTAGTGTATTACATAGAGGGCAAGTCGATTTCATAGAGATATAAGACTAATATCTTCTCTCATGGTTATTCCAAATGTTCATGGTGTTGTGTGAACCATTTGAGGTGTCACACTTGGGGCACTAGGCTCTTGAGCTACATGGAATCAAGCACCAACCAAGAGGTATGTAATTCTACTAGAATTTATCTTATGTGTACTTTATATTATGCTAGCTAGAACAATACCTTGGAAAATTGATATTTGCATGTATAATAGAGAAAACATAGATCCAAGGTATTTAGGGTTGCATGTACACCATAGGAGTGTTAGAATGCTCAAAACCCAACAAGATGTCCTCGTAGGACTTTTGGAGTTCAGTCGTCATTGTTGCGAGCATAATGCAATGGACCTTCGTAGCATCTCGCTAATGAGGTTCGTAGGCAGCAATTTTCTCAGGAGTAGCAGTATTAAGGTTGACCTCTTTCAGCTCCTTGTCGAGAACATACTCTTTGTCCTTGTAGCGTGTGACCATGCGAATGTTGTGAATCCAATCGTTGAAATTGGATCCATCGAAGATCACCTTCCCACACAAGTTCCTGAGTGAGAGTGAGCCAGAAGGGGTCTCCAGAAGCGTTGTTTGGAGTAGACATCTGAAAAAGAAAAGGAACGAAGTTTAGATTAGATAAGAATCCCCAATTAAACACCCAAATGAGAAATTAGGGCTAGCACCGAACACAATTATTTACAATTCAGAAGAGGGATGTCGTAATCTAATTACAAATAATTTGAAGGTAGTTAAATGACGATTTACCAATTTCTACCATGAAAAACGAAAAGGAAAATTTAATTTTAAATGAGTTGAAATTCCTAGATCTTTTGAGATTCATTGAACTTTTCAATGGCATGTTTAAATCTCGATTATGCCCTTCATGTTTGTGACTGGGATACCGAGGATCACAAACAAGGTGTGAATAACCATGCAAATGTACTTGGTACTCTCGATGTCATTTACCACCTAATTGATATGACGGTTAGCCACTCACGCTCCATCAATCTATGTTAAACATCGAGCTACCCTTTGACATCCTTGCTAGTCCCAAATTAATGGGCCGCTTAACCACACACGCCCCACTAACTACTTGCAAAGGTGCAAAGTGTAATTTCATGGAATAGCATACATTTTCACATTTTCCTAAAGTAACTAATATTGGGAATTTAAAAAAAAACATTTAGTTACTTTATAAATCATTATACTGATTAATTAGGAATTAGTTGCCCTATCCTACCCGTTCGGCTAACGACCCTCCACCAATCAAGGAAGCGGTGGGTGAAAGTGGACACCCATTAAACCACCATTTTATAGGCAGCAACCTTATCCCCCCCCCCTTATAGATCGGCTTCGTGAATGAGGCCTACTAACGGTAAGACTAGCTTTATCTTATACATATATATAATTATTAGTCTTATAA
The DNA here is from genome assembly GCF_052849685.1 of Lactuca virosa. Taxonomy (NCBI): domain Eukaryota; kingdom Viridiplantae; phylum Streptophyta; class Magnoliopsida; order Asterales; family Asteraceae; genus Lactuca; species Lactuca virosa. The sequence continues at coordinate 267,005,276 of NC_136426.1, read as the reverse complement.
TATTATAATAGTATAAGGGTTGAATTTTAAACTTTTAAAACTCTAGGGTTTAGAATTTAAATGTTTTCAAAATTAAAACTTTTAATCAAAATTTAAATTCCAAAACTTGAGGGCAAATTTTGAAAAATTTCAAAATATCTTTTACATCAAATTTGAAAATAATTAACTTAATCATATAAATAATGTTTATCACATAATTTGACCTAATCTATTTTCTTGACAAGATAAGTCAAATTAAAAATAAAAATAATTAAAATTTATCATATAAAACAAGTAATTATCTTATTTATGACAGTTATCTTTCAATTACAATAGGATAATCAATACCATATTGAAAAAATCGAATATTATCAGTGAAAAACGTTTTTGGTAATTATCCTAATTCAATTTCAGTCAAAATCCCGAAAAACCAGCCAACAGACGAACCGACTCGCCGAGTCACTGGCTGGACTCGTCGAGTTGCCCTGACTCGTCGAGTTCATCAGGTGACTCGACGAGTTCATCATGCAAAGGCACAATTTTTCGACTTTTCAAGCAATGAAAAATTAAGCAAGGCATCAAATACAATAGATAAACATCCTAGGCTCTGATACCACTGATGGATTATGAGCATTACATCAATCATATGGTGTACAGGCAAACCCTAATGCTTACATCTAGTTTTTCTATTTATACATGCAGTAATTGTCCAAGACTTGCAAACCCTAACCAAGCACATAACAAAATCGAAATCAACATAAATAACTAGCAAGGATGCTACCTTTCAATTGAAGCTTGAAGACCTTGAGCTTTTGAGAACCTAGCACCTCAAATGTGATGCCTCTGATAGATCACAAACACCAAAGCAATTGGAGAATGCAAGAGAGAGAGGAGAAGGTAATTTTTGGCTCTTGGAATCCTTCTAGGGTTGTGGTAGTCGAAAATTGGATGCCAAGGGTGTCCTTATATAGCTGAATAATTAGGGTTTCAGTCAAATACCTAATCAGGTTGCTTAAGCCCTAAGCAGCCCACAGGAATCTTCCAGAATCCCTACTATGGACAAAATCCAGTGGGCTTCCACAAGAATTTCGTCCACCCCTATTATTAGTGTTCCTCAGCCCATATTGCAATTATCCAATAATTACAATATCAGTCCCCTTAATTCAATTAACCTCTTTTGACCACAAAATTAATTCTAAATTAATTCTTGACCAATATTAATTAAATAATATGATATCTCTTTTAATGTATTATTCAAATAATATATTAATAAACTATAATAACCTCTTTCTCTATTATTCTTCCAGTCAAGTTGCTTTGGTTAAGGCAACCCAAAAGGACCATGCTACTACCGGGTCAAGTACATACCAAATATAGTTATGGGCTTAAACACCTAATCCAACACCTCTTTCTCAGCTTCCCTTCCTATAACTTTCGAATCCCCATAATGAATTTGAGATTAAAGTCCATTGTTGACCTGGTGAGCCCATATCGATTGCACTTGTATATGAGCTCATTCAGACGATCATAGTACAATTCGATGGATTCACCTTCTTTCTATTTAAATTCTTTTAATTCAACCTGACAGTGTTTCACAGAATTGATTTTTGTCTTTTCACTTCCTTGATACTTTTCTTTCAAAGTATATCAAATCTCTTTAGTAGTTTTACACCTACGAACATAATTGTAAACAACAGGAAGTAGAGCACCTTTGAGTTCTCTCATACACTTCTTCTCATTCTTCAACAATCTTTCAGTTTTTTCATTGACATTTTGATTGTTGGAAGAAGTTCCAATACTCTGAACAGCAGGAGGTGGACGAACATCATCGAGAATACACTTCCAAAGTTCTTCAACAATTTCGTTCAAGTAATCCTCCATACGATCAGCCCACTGATCGTAGTACTCAGGAACCAGCATCGGAATCTTCGTTGATGAACCAAGGAGATGAGAGTAAGACGTCATTGTTTTCATGTTGAAGTTCGCCATTATTCTAAAGAAATTTTTTGAGAAAAGCTCAAATTAGAATGAGATCAAACAGCTAAAACACTTAGAATTCACCAATCGAACACTCGATTTAACAACTAGAACGCAGAATCAACTCAAAACAGAAGATCTAAGATGATTTTCGGAATCAAAAGGGCGAAAAATTGAAATCTAGAATGAGACTCAAAACTTTTGCAAAAACTCAGAAAATCAAAACAATTATATATGAATCCTGCTCTGATACCAAATGTAGTTGTAATGAAATCGATTATGAATTACGAGATCAGAGTTTTGTATGAATGATGAACACGAGATCTAAATAATATCTATTTGGCTCAATTATGCTTTCAGTGAGTACAGAGACTTTAGACAAAATGACGAAAAGTTCTTATCTATCTCTAGTACACTTCCCATATTTATAGGGAACATGAAAGCAAACAAAAAATACAAGGGACTAGACACTGGAAACTTCGATACATAACGTGCCTTTGTAATAAAGTTACAAACTATCGAAACTAACTATGACCTTCGACACCTCACAACAATATTTGACATCTACAAGCCTTCGGTATCTTTAGACCTATACCGGGTCTATTTCACCCCCTTCGGTATCTTTCAACCGGTATCGGGTCTATTTCACCCCTACCACTAACAGATATAATCATAATAATAAGAGTAACAGAGACATCAAGCAGATACAGGCATAACTGGTAATTATCACAAAGACAATCATAATACTACAAACATAATCTAGTGGGTCGGTATTGGTGCCTTCGACCCACGGCTACAGTGAAGGACACTCACCTCAGACTGAAGATATCAACTCACACTCAGGTTGCTGACTCGAGAAATCCTCTTACTAAATCACAAGTAAAGAAATCCTAATTAGAAATTAGTTCAATAATCCAACCCGATAAACCAAACCCTGAAAAGGCTGCTTAACCCTTTCCTTATTGGGCCTAACCCACCAAGGCCCAAATATAATTAGCCCCAAGGCCCAGAAGATAGACCATATCTAAAATGGGCCTAAGATCAAGAAGTCCCACCACTAAAAAGCTTGAAACCCAACAAAATGCCAAGTCCCTAAGTCCGAAATGGCTCGAGGCTAAAAAGCCAAAAATCCTCTCTGGTGAGTATGCTAAGTGTACCAACAATACACTCGGCGTACTCACGACCCTCGCATAGTCGGGACCTCATACACGTACATGCAGCGTATGCCTAGGTACACCCGGCGTACACTGCAGCTGGCCAAAACCTCCTTCTAAGGTCTTAATCAGTTAAGATCTAACATCAAATTTTAGATCTAAGCAAGTTAAAGTGTATTAAGCCATAAAGTTGCAAACTTTATGCTTTTGCATGTCTTAATGGGACCCAAAAACTGATTTTATCCATCTAAACTCATAATATGAACATCAAATTAAGCATGATTCATCAAAACCCATCAAGATGATATTTTTATTGTTCCTAATAAATCCATAATGGATAAAGTTTCCAACTTTATCCATTAGAATGTTCCAACCAACCAAGATCTAGTCTTCAAGTCTCAAAGGGACCAAAAGTGCATATTTTCCAACTTAATCCATTAAGTTCAAGTCTCAAGCTTTTAGATCTGAATTAATTTAATGTTTAGATGGATAAAGTTTCCAACTTTATCCATAACAAAGGTCACAAACTTTCAAGATCTAAACTTTATGCACTAAAGTGACCAAAAGCTCATAACACTCAAGAGTAGCTAGATCTATCAAATGCATCATCAAGATTCAAACTTCATACCTCTAAAGAAAGATCAAGGTGAACAAAGGTTGGATCTATAAGCTCCAATGCAACCAACACTTCTCCAATGAGCTCCTTCTTCTCTAAGAAGCACCAAGAACAGTCCAAAGCACTTAATAAACATTCTTTTTGCTCACAATGCTCAAACTAGGGTTAGGGATTCAAGGGATGGTGTTGGAGAGGTGGAGGCTAAGAATGGAATGCGTTTGGGGAAGTTAAGGAGCTTAAATTGGACTTAAACCACGAAAATAGGGTTTGGGCACTGATCACGTATGCCAAGCGTACTCCATGTATGCCCAACATACTCCATGAATGCCCAGTACGCCCAATGTACTCTAGGTACGCCAAAAACCCTTTTAACTTCAAACGGTCATAACTTCTTCGATCCAACTCCGTTTTTGAAGATCTTTATATCCACAGAAAGGTAGTCAGAAGCTCTACAATCCTATCAATTCTCATGTGCCTTAAAACGTTCCGAACATAAATGAAAAATTTATAAAAGGCCCGAACTATCACTTTACGGTTATACCCATTGGGCTCCAAAGCACCAACCGACCTCTCGGATCGCCTAATCTACATTACCCACATCCAAAAGGGCCTAAATCTCTCTCTCCCCCAAGGGCCGAAGCCTTATGACAACTGATCTTCTGGTCACGACCGTGGATTATAAAATGATTCGAAATAGGGTGTTACAGAATCGAACTAAATTTTTTTCTATAAAACTGTTATCACGACGTGACAGAGGCTCCGTCACGACGTGAACTCAGTGCAGATCTAAATTTTCGGGATTTTTTGCCTAATCTGATTTATGTGGTTCTTATTTGGTAATTATCTATTTTGATTTCTGCAAAAATACGATTTTTCTTATCTTAGATGATTAAAATAAAATTCTAACTATTATGAGATAATCTTAGATAAGATAATGATTAATTATAAGATTAATTAATATTATCCCAATGGTTCTAATAAATGATTTAATTATAAGACGATTTAAAAGATAATTATAAATCCATGATAGGTATTAAATTTGAATTAATTAATTTATAGTTTAATTAAAGATAATTATTTAATTCCTAAATGATTTAATTAATTTAATTACTTGTTTAATTTAAGAATAAAGATAAATCCTAATTGGTTTAATAATAATTAATTAAAAGTTTAATTTAGATAAATAATATTAAACCTTGTATTTTGAAAGGTTTTAAAATACACCCTTATATATATATTAAAAGATTGATACTATATGTATAAGAAAAGTCAGTCAAATCAATAGTAAGCCTCGATCACAAAGCTATGTTATAAAAAAGGTATAAGAAAACGGCCTATAGCATGACCGTTGAATGGGTGTCTTTTTGAGCTACCACTCTCTTGTGTGGTGGTGGGTCGTTAGCTGAACGAGTTCGAAAGGACATAATCATATTAAAAGTATAAAGATATAAAGTACTATAACCTTCTTTAAAATACCACTCTATTTACCTTAGGAAAAATATGAAAATTATGCTAATACATGAAAACGCTCACCGTTACTCTATGAGTCGTTAGTGAAGCATGTGTGGTTAATCAGCACACTAATTTGGGACTATAAAGATGAAATGACGAAAGAAGTTGTGTTTATAATTGTTGATGGAGCATATGTGGTTAGCCAGCACATCTATAAGAGATTATAATCGGTCGAGAGTATTTAAGCGGGTTTTCATGGTTATTCACATCTCGTTTGTGATCCTCGGCATCCCAGTTACAAACCTGAGAGCATAATCTGAGATTAAACATGCCATTGATAAACTTCAATGAATCTCAAAAGATCTAGAATTTTCATAAGATTGAAATTGGTAAAATCCTTACCTACCTAAAATAGATTCGAATTTGCTTACGACATCCCTCTTCAAAGTTTGAATCGAACATATGGATCCTAGACTTAATTTAAAATTTAGGTAATAATTAAGGATTAAAATCAACTAACTTGAATTCTTTATTTTCCCACTTTTTAGATGTCGTATGAAGATATAAATGGTCTTCCTCATTCTCATGGAAATGGTGTTCAAATTTCAAGTCAATGTAAATTGTTTCCCCTTCCTTAGGAAATGATGGAACTGGATGTGACCCTAATTGAACTGACTGAGATGTTGATAACTATAGAAGTAGAAATGCTTAAGTGTACAACCGAAGTAGAAATGCTTAAAGGATCTAGTCCCAAAATTTCAATGGATGTTAGCAATGGTAATCAATGAAAGATTTCTCTTCCCAATTGAAAGGAATCGACCAAGGTCAAACTGTTTGATCGTATGGTAAAGAGAAAGGCTCTTTCTAATATTGTTCTGAATTTTGACCCCAATGAGTCCATTTTCTTTTACTTCCAATTGAAAGGTCATTGGAAGTGAAGTTGCCCAAAATACCTAAAATATCATAAATATTGTAAAGTCAAGTTATATGACTCTAATTCATGTACATCCATTATCTAACTCCATAATTTCCTATTATTAGATTCTAAATAATAATGTGATGATCACATTTTTATGGTGTTGCAGGATCTAAAAGAAAGAAGGAGGCTTAAGCAGATAAAGCTAAATTTGATTGTGGGAAGTGGACTTTGGTCACATGGTTCAATGGTCAGAATTTGGAGCTACTACCAAGTGTGACAACCCGAAAATTTTTGCCTTGTAAAGCTCAGCCAGTCAACTCAGCTGAGTGTCAGACTCGTTTCTGCTATCATTTAGCCTTGTTTAGAGTCCGTTTAAAGGTTCAAAGCTCAGTACATTCAAGCATTGAGTATAGGAATGGATCGCGTACACTTCTAGCACCAAAATCGAGCCTTACACTCCAACATAAGGAATGTACGGCCGCACACTTAGGTGTGCGGCCGCACACCCCTTTCCTGGCAGCACACTCACGTGTATAAGGTTGGGACTTAGCCTTCATTCATCCCTTTTCACCCTCCCAAGCCAAGAACACGATTTCTCTCTCAACTATCATCCAATTTTAAGCTTAGATCTTCGAGATTGTAAGAGTTCTTCCTTTTATTTGTTGTTAATCCTTTTAAACTTGTAACACCCTTTGATTTCATCCATTGGAAATCATATTTTGGCTAGATCTTCAAATCTTCAACCATTTCACCAAGAACACACACTTGTTCTTGGTGATTTTGAGCCATCTCGAGGCTCCGGATCGTAAGTACCCTTTCCCTATGCTTGAATCTTGTTTAGAACACTAGTTTAGCACCTTAGAAATGCCCAGAACTCATGATCATATGGTGTGTGCGGCTGCACACCGAGGTGTGGCCGTACACCCCTCAAAACACCCTTAAAGGGGCCTTCAAAGTGCATTCCAGCTTCACCACTTGTTGAGCAATTTTCCCACAAGCCTCCCTACCCTTGGAAAACGTTTTTGTGCACTCTTTACCATGAGTGTGCGGCCGCACACTCCCTGGCCGCACACCCATGGCCGCACACTCCTTCATATGGTCGTACACTCCCTTTAAGTGAATCACATGTGATTCCAACACTTGGACAAAGTGTTTCCTAGTCCCGTAAGGTGTTTCCTTGCATTTGGTTGCTTCTAAACACTATATTTATATCAATATACACCATTATATGTCATTCAGGACTCGTTAAGTCTCGGGACTTCATTCATGGAACTGCTCATCCTTACGAGAAGCTGCAATTGAATCACCCACATAAGGTGAGTTCATACCCCTATAATCAATCTTTCAACTGTTTTAAATACTTTTAGGGGGGAATACAAGTTGAACACAATGATAATTGTGTAAATGTTTTGTGATAAACATCATTTTAAGGATTGCTTATGTGTTATTAAGTGATCAAATCATTGCAAAAACTCTTTTAAAAAGTTATGTTACTTTATGGTTTATAAAACTCCGTTTTTAAAGTGAAATCATAACTTAGTAGATAAATGAATCTTTATTTCAAGGTAGTAACAATTCAAAGAAACATACTAGTAAACTATAACAGGTATAGTTTAGGGGTTCAGTTCATACTATAACTATAACAGAAGGAACATACTATAACTAGTGCAGAAGGAACATACTATAAACTATAACAGAAGGAACATACTATAACTATAACAGAAGGAACATACTATAACTATAACAGAAGAACAAATCATGAAATTACACAGGAATACCGTATTTGCATAAATCAAAGGTACAAATACAACGTACCATGGTTAGCAAACACGAGGTACAACGTCATATCGGGTTTCAATAACAAAGGTTCAAATACAACGTACCAGGGTTAACAAACACGAGTATGATTTATAAAGGGTACATCTACAAAGTACCGGACAACAATAAATAAAACACATAAATATATAAAAATACAACATACCGGGTTGTTACTAACAAGGGTACAAATACAACGTACATGGGTTAGCAAACACGAGGTAATAACACTTCATTCCGGGTTTGTACTAACAACGGTACGAATACCACGTACCAAAGTTAGCAAACACGAGGTAAAACGTCATACCGGGTGTACACTAAAAAAGGTACAAATACAACGTACCAGGGTTAGCAAACACGAAGTATGATACATGGAAACACATAAACATATGCAAAACTCACAACAGTATCAACTGAAATGTTAAGAGTACAAGATTTCATTACTTCTAATAGTTGTCCAGACATTAGAATAACGCCACATAATTTACTTGTAACATGAACATTCAGTTAGAAGGTGACATATAATGCTAACTTTATGATTCCTCGGTAGATACATCAAGGATATAAATTAATTGAGTCCAGCAGATAGTAGAATGTGTGCTTTCCGCTTCATTCCCTGTTCCTTGTTTGGTTGTGAGTTTAGAGTAGATGCACCCAGTCTACTATCTATTCGATCTTGACTATATATTTATATTTCGTATACACCAAGTAATCATAAGGAGTACCAGGTATTGGTCAGGTCAATGTATAAAAATTCAATACATTGTTTTCTAGTACAAAAGCATACTCTCAGATAGAACATTAAGTAAACTAAACTAGAAACTTAAAAGGTTTAATCCATTTTATTAAACCAATACAACTTAAAGGACCTTATTTTTCTAAATATATAATACCTTAGTTTCCACATCAGGGTTATATATATGTAATATCCGACAAACAGTTAGATGTGTGCTTTCCGCCTTACTTCCTGTTCCTTGTTTGGTTGTGGGCTTAGGGCATATTCACACAGTTAACTATTTGTTCGATATTAGATCATATATAACTAGTGTAAACTAAGTGATTATAGAAGGAACTATTGTGGTTACTATTTTTACTAAAGGAACTATTACAGTTAACTCCGTGAGTACCAAATGAATGCATCAGAGTTATATACAATGAAGATCTAACAAACAATGGGATGTGTGACTTCTGCCACCTTCCCTGTTCCTTGTTTGGTTGTGGGCTTAGGGCAGATTTACACAATCGATTATTTGTTTGATCTGTATTCTATATAACTTATATTCATTTATGTTTCTATGAAGAAATATTAATTATGGATTTTATTCTTAAGATATCGCTTGAGGTACTGTCATATATGACCAAGTGAAAAGAAATATCGTCACCAACTAGACAGATACTTGGAGTCATACTATTCGAATTTTATTGGATATGAGAATCTTGTTCATTGGAAAAATTATGACTTAAATCATGGTTCACATGTTTATGTGAGGAAAGTGAAGGACTAATGGATCTAGTACGTGTTGATATGGACTTTTCCGATCCACCACAAGGGATGATAACTCTATTCTTCATGATTTATTGATGCTTCGGTAAATATGGTTGTGTTTATAAGATTAAGCATAGATCTAGTAGTTTGAAAAGATTCAAAGAGTAGTAGAACGAATAGAAGAATCTATTACGCAGGATGATATAAGATTCTCCAATCTGAAAGCAAAGGAGCATACTTTAGTATAATTATTTACGATCATCTTAGTGATTGTGGAATTATATCACAATACATCTTAGTACAATTGTGTGACAATTAATAGGAATCCGATATTGTTGTAAATGGTTTGATCAAGAAATGATTCATACTTCATTCCCAATCGAGCTTTAGAGCTATACTCTACTAACTCTACATTATATCTTCAAATTCATTTCAAACTAAGAAGAATGATAACACCTCGTAATATGTGGAGTAAGAATGCTTTCTCGCTCAAGAACATTAAGAATTGGAGTTATGATCTTTTTCGGCAGTCAAGAAACAAAAGATGAACTGAATCCAATTCTAAAGAGTTTCATCATGTCGGGAATATGCACAGACTTTTGCATATTTGTTTTAGCTCGTCAAGGAATTTTTCTTGAGAGAAAACTTATATGTCAAAAATTCAGTGGGAGTTGTATTGATCTTGAGAGTTTGAAGATTCAACCGAAATTGATCTTTTTAGTTATCACTAGTGCGCAACCTGAGGTTGTTGTTGTATTTATTGTTACATTCTTATTTTTGTGCACTTCTAGTTAAGTCGGAAATGCTTATGAGTTCTATGATTTTCATTTAACTGTAAAAGCAAAACGCATTGGTCAATGAAGTTACAATGATCAATATGGGTGAGCTGCTAATAGGAATGGAAGCACTATTGGGGTTTGAGCTACCAGAAAGCAAGAAATGAGGAATAGCAATGTGTAGTCCATGAAGGAGACCTAATTGTGATTTTGGTTTGTTATAAACATTGTCTTGTGAATGTAGGTTGAAAATGAAAGTTCTACAAGGATGGGAACATATGCACCTTCGAATCTAGGTGGAAAATGGTTTCGCTCTAATACATGAAAATGGTTATGAGGAAACACTTTCGCTAGTAGATTTTACAGATCTGATAAAGATCAATACGAATACTGGTTGTATTAATTACATTCTCAAATTCACTATATGATTACGACATCCCTCTTCATATTTTGAATTGTGAGGAATGGCAAGTAATTGTTTAAACTTTCAAGAGATATGTTTATCACGTCTTGAAGGTTTTGAACACATACACTATCCGGATAAAGTGCATAAGCTTATGAAGCTTAATTAGAGGTTTGACAAAGCACTGCAAAATAGGAATCTACACTTCCATGAGAAATTCAAAAGGTATTGATTTCTAGGTGTCCAGTTGATTTCTAAGTACATGTCAAAGCTAGTGGGAATATAATTGTTATTATGGTAATGCATGTTCACAAGACTATTCAAGGAAAACAGTGTCTCTAGTTTGAAAGTTGCAAAAGTTGGGAGCTGTTTCGCTATAATGGACTTAAGGAAGAAGGCACTTATGGTTCGTTTCGAATCTAAAGGTTTAGAATGTATAGTTTAATAGAACTTAGTTAAAGACAAATATGAATAGCTTGTTGAAATAGTTAAAGACATATATATATATATATATATATATATATATATATATATATATATATATATATATATATATATATATATATATATATATATATATATATATATATATATATATATATATATATATGGGAAAAGTGAATATACCCTTAAGGGTATATAAGGTTAGATACCCAATGCTTAAAACTACGTAGTTTTGATTGGTGGTTTAATTTAATTGAAAAAAAATAACAATTTCCTTAAACAGTATTGTTTCCTTATTGAAAAAAAAATAACAACTAAAAGTCGATCCCTATTGCTTCCATAATCGCCTATTACCTTTAGCCGGTTGTGAATTTTTTTCCCGTAGGTTGCCGTCATAACTTTAGGATTTGAATAGTATTTTATTGTTTTATTTTTTCTCCCACATGATGTATGCATATTAGGCTATATATAGCCTTTATTAAGATGAATACAAAGTAATTAAGATGAATACAAAGTAATGGAGTCTTTTGTTCTCACTTTTCACAGTTAACTCATTTGTGGATAAAAGTTATTTCTTTTTTTTCTCTGTGAAGTCGTATTTGAGAAGCACATCAACACAGTTTATTTATTTTTGGTCCTCTTTGCTCTACAAATGCTTGATCGATTCTTTCTCCATCTTTTTTTTATTTCCTTTTTTTAAAATTAGAGTTTGATGTAGTCAAACACATGTAATAGTTGAAAGTTAGGATCAGTAACATCAACTATGAATTCAACTTCATCAACTCAATAAATTAAGCAATTGTAGTCCCCTGCCATGGACAGGGGCAAAATCGTCCAACAAGGCAAGATTGTTCTTATGTGTTTAACTTTAATTTTTGTCTTGTAATTGGTATTTTTCTAATTATATTATTTGGTTTTTTAATCGTACAACAGGAACATGTTTTTATACACCATGAGCTTGCCCATTTGGTTCACAGTGCTGGTAATCTTGACACTCAATTTCACTTTTGATTTTCAAATTCATTATGCTTGGTTGTGAAACTGATTTTATACAGGCAAGCAAGAACAACTGTGTCCTAATTCTTTATTTCATAACAAGTGGAGGTAGTAAATTACCAAATAGCCCTCTTGTTGTACCTCTGGTTATTGGACATGCTCCATTGAGACACAAACTTAATATTTTAATCATGCTACTCAGCTATTGTTACAGATCCAATCAATAGTTACATACTTCTATTAAGATATTAAACATTGCGATTTTTACGAAAAAAAAAGTACTGATTTTTATTCATTTATTTTTCCAGACAATTCATGCAGGTTTTGGAAAGAGCTATTTATCATCTGTTTTGTTTGAGAAGTTGAGGAAAGAAGTAGAAGAAATGCAACCAATTTCAGTTGATGATTTGTTAAAAGACAATAAGCAATGTAATATTTATGTTTCCCAAACTGATAAACTCAATACCATTTATCATGAATCTCCAGTTTCTTATAAAAAACATGCCAAACAGCCAATGATTGAGGTCCATGTGGGTGAGAAAATCAGAAAAGACATAATTAAGAAGCATCAATAATAACACAAATCATAAACAATCAACAAATTTCATTGGAAAACATTAAAATTGTTAAGAAACATCAATAATTTCCAGATTACTCATACATTGTTTGTGTCTAAAACATGAAAAAGGTGCAGTTAACCAAAAAAAAATGTTATGAAGTATCTAGTTTTTCTTTTGCCCACAGAAACAACACATCTCATCATTATGTCTCTTGCAACGATTCATCTGCCTGATATATGAAAAAAATAAAAAATTGTTAATATAATCATTAGAGTTCGTTTTTTAATCATTAAATTATTATTATAATTACCTTTCTTTTTGAACAACTAGTAGCATAATGACCCAATCCTTGACAGTAAGAGCATGTTCGTTTTTTAGGGGCTTCTAAAGAAGACTTGATTCTGCTTGCAAGTTTAGGACGCCCTTTTGTAGTAGTTGGACCAAGAGGATCCCGGATAGATAACTGTGGCATCATATCTACTTGCGAAACTCCCATACAAGAACTTTGAGATGCATTCTCTAAAGGCATAGATTTTTTTCGATTGACTTGATCATCTAAAAGACTTATCAATATCGTATTGAGTTTTTGTATCTCCGAAGGAGAGTCCCTTGCTTGTTCAATTAGTTTAGTAAAATTCGAACGAACACAAAATAATGTGTAGGCACTAACTCCATTTTCATTATTTATTTCTCCGAGTCCGATACTAACACTACCCAGTTTGTACCTAGCTTCAAGGGTCCATCGCGGTAAAATATAGTGACTCGGCAGCTCTTGAACATGCTTCTTCTTCATCACATATAAGCTATGTTTGCATAAAATCCCATTTGTCTCATACATACAACACGAACATGTGACGCTGACTTGATTTAAAGAACGAAAGGTAACAATACGCCAATATTTTTTATCAACATCCAATTGCCCAACTCTATATTTGCTTTCTTCTGTAGTTTTTGTTAGAGTCTCATGAGTCAAATTGGTAATAGCTTCGGTCCATTCTTTTTTGAAAGTATCAAACATCTTTCTAGTATAACATTGACCTGCTTTTGCTTCGATTGGATGCACTGAAGAAAGAACCGGCCTCGAGTTCATAGTCTTGAAGTCTTCATCTTCTTCGGCAACCCTTCGTGACTCAATTGCCTTGTCGTATTGCACAACGAATTCATTCAACATGGTCCTCGAGTTAACAAAACCATCAAAAAATGAATTGATACTTTCACTCCGCCCGGTTGTGGTCATACCAGCAAAGAAAATATCCTTCAAGAAGGGTTTAGCCCAATGTATACGTTGGTTATACATGTCACTAATCCAACAATTGCTTTCCAGTTCATACTTAATACGCATATTTTCCCATATTGCTTCAAATTGTTCAATGCTGTCACTATTTACCCATTGTCTGTGTGTTTCTTGAAAATCACTGTAACGGGAAACATACGATCGAAGGTGCTCAGTTTCATGCTTCCTGATATGCCATGAACAAAAACGATGTCGAGTTTTTGGAAACACTTTTTTTATTGCATTGCCCATAGCTTTGTCTTGATCGGTAATAATTGTCTTCGGATACTTGCCAAACATACATTTGAGGAAGTGTTCAAATAACCATTCAAATGTCTCTTCCTTTTCGTTTTCAAGCAATGCTCCACCAAAAAGTATAGATTGTCCATGATGATTCACCCCAGTAAAAGGAGCAAAAGGCATCTTGAATTTGTTAGTCATATAAGTGACATCAAACACAACAACATCTTTGAATTTTGTATAGGCATCTCTTGATCTACCATCAACCCAAAAGATATTTCTAGGATACCCATCATCAGACAAATCCACGGCAAAATATTGGTCACTGTCAACTAACGTTTTATCTTGAAAATGTTTTATAAGTCCATAGAACTCCTTTCCTCTATGTTGTTTTCGATGCTCAGATAAGACATCAGCACATTGCTTTGAAGTTACATCAGCTACATTTGAGGTTTTCATTGTATTAACAGCCTTTTTAATTTGAGAAGGTTTCAACCCTGCTTGACCAAATTGCACCATAAGAGATTTACCTTCTATTGAACGATGGAAATTGCTATGAGATCGATGCTTCATCACCTTCGTAGGTGTCATGGTCAAGTCGTGATTGTGTGTGTCATTAAACGAGTCCACCAACCACTTCCCATCCTCCTATCTTGTTATTCGAAGTTTTGCTTGGCATCCTGTTCTAACATCTCTACGACGTTTTTTCTCATTTTCACTTGAAGCATTTTTGTCCATCCGTTTGAAACCTTCTTTGTTGCATACATATATCTTCCGAAAAGGCTCATTTGTTTTAGGATTTTTAACTGTGTCATCTCTACGTATTCCAAAGCCATGCAAAAAAGAATAATCATTATAAAATGTATAGGCATCATCGGGTGTATCAAAAACTTTTCCCAATATCCTTTCATCATTAACATCATCTTCGTCAAATTCAATGTTCACTCCGAAATCGTTAAGTTCTTCAGATTCATATGTTGCTTCTACAAAATCATTTGTATCAACATTTTCATTTATATACGGTTTTATAGCCTGATCAGATGCTTCTGTTTCAAACATCATAACCTGCACAAAACCACACGTAAAAGACAATAAGAACTTGACCCTATTAATGCCATTCCAGTAACTTTTTAGAGATGGTCTAACATTTTCATTATATCAAAAGCAATAAATTATACTAAATTTGATCAAACAGCATGGATAATAATAGAACATATGAAATAAAAAATTCTATTGATAAACAATCGGAACTAGAAAACATATGCAAAATTAATACTTAAAAGTGAAATCAATGGTAAATTGTGAATTGCTTTGCCTATGAATTTGAACGAGAAAATTAACACCAAAATTTTTCGACTAATATGATACACCAAAAAATTAACACCAAATTTTATCTATAAATTGTTTTGCCTATGAATTTTGATTTCTTTGTAATCGTTTTTGAAGAATCTGAAATTTTACATTAAATAGTTAAATACCGTCATCACAATAAAAATATAAAATTTTTATATCAATTGGTTAAAGATTTAGAAGGGTGTAAATTACATAATTTATGACTAAATCCTTTTGATAATGATTTATGTAACTAATAAAAGAATAAAAAAACACTTGCAATATATATATATATATATATATATATATATATATATATATATATATATATATATATATATACATTGGATGAACCATGCGAGAGAATTTAAGAATACTATATTCAAGAACTTAAATACTCAAATTGATAACAATAACTAATTAACAATGAATTGAATTTTATAATAAAGAAAAAGATAATGAATGAAGTAGCACGAACCTGTGATGCAAGAATGACGGCAACCTACGGGAAAAAAATTCACAACCGGCTAAAGGTAATAGGCGATTATGGAAGCAATAGGGATCGACTTTTACTTTTAGTTGTTATTTTTTTTCAATAAGGAAACAATAGTGTTTAAGGAAATTGTTATTTTTTTCAATTAAATTAAACCACCAATCAAAACTACGTAGTTTTAAGCATTGGGTACCTAACCTTATATACCCTTAAGGGTATATTCACTTTTCCCTATATATATATATATATATATATATATATATATATATATATATATATATATATATATATATATATATATATATATATATATATATATATATATATGGAAATACTATAGGAGGAGATTGAACATATACCAAATTCTTATAAAATATATAATAAGTCGAGTCTCATAAGCTTCGGATATAGGATCAATTACATATGCTATAATATTTGCTTATTCTAATTTTTCAAATGCTTTGAGCATTGTGAGAAAAAGGACTAAAATTTTAAGTGACTAGAGTTATTAAACAAACTGTTAAGAACATTATGAGGTTTTTTGAAGTCTAGTTGCTTGTGAATAGTTGGAAATATGGTATTGTTTTTGAAGGACCATAGTGACACGTTTTGAATTGATATGATTCTATTTCAGATTTGATGGTCATGTGGAAATACGGAAATGTTTCCATAATGGGAGATGTTTGTAAAATTTACAAGTGAGTTGGAAACGTTAATGCAAGAGAAGTGTTCTAGGAGTGTACCTTGAATTTGAAACTTCATAACCATGGAATTGTTTCAAGCAATAAGTACTAGTGGAAGATTCTTTAATATTGAAGGCTCGGTCTCTGTGAGTTTAGAACCTTAACATCATAGAAAGACAATGCATTTAAATATGAAAGTCCACTACATCTTAGATAGAGATAAGAATTTGGAATTATGAAATGAGCATCATTGGAGTAATGTCCAGTAGATCTTTTGATAAAGGAAGGACCATAGAACATGACATGACTGATGTTAGTTAATTCAAGTAGTTAGTTGATTACACGAAACAATCTACAATGAATAAGTTCGTAATTGTTATGGTGATTAAATAATATGGATTTATTTATAATCAAACTATTTGATGCCATAGTTACTTATTTTATTCTTGTGTTT
Source organism: Lactuca virosa (assembly GCF_052849685.1). Classification (NCBI taxonomy): domain Eukaryota; kingdom Viridiplantae; phylum Streptophyta; class Magnoliopsida; order Asterales; family Asteraceae; genus Lactuca; species Lactuca virosa. The sequence continues at coordinate 266,988,224 of NC_136426.1, read as the reverse complement.
CACTTTGCATGTTTTACTTCCTAAATAATTTTCTTTTTATTTGAAATTCCACAGTCGTTCATACTTTTGGAAGTAAGTAGTGAATTAACATTGTCATGAAGTAGTGAATTAACATTGTCATGAATTGTTTGTAGATTGTGTATGGGGATTAGACATTGTATAGGTATTGCTATAATATTCATGTGTACTTAGAAAATGGAGATTTTGAGTATTGGAAAACTCATGCTTAGATATTACTTCATGGATTCAATCAAAAGGACGGATGAGATTTAAAACCAGAAAACCAAAACCTTTAGAACTGGAATATATAGAACCGGTTCCAGTTCCGGGTTTAAAGAATGAATTTATCCGGCTTCCGGGTAATCCGGGTTTAGATCCATTTGGTTTAATATTTAATTAATTATATTCCCCCGAAGTCGGGATATCAAAAATGAAAATTTTCAACTTTTCAGTTATTTGTTTTTGTACTTTGTATTCTGTGAAAATGTTAAAACATGCATATCTCATTCGTTTAAAGTCAGATTGACATACTGTTTTTTCCAGAGTGTAGTTTACAGTTTGTACATAGTTTTGGATTATAATTTTGTCAATTTTGAGTTGATATTCAATGACTTACAGTCCCCCGAAATCAAGATATAAAAGCTGCAGGTTTTTAGTTTTTTAGTTTTTTGTATTCAGTGAAAATTTTTAACATGCATATCTAATTCGTTTTACGTTGGATTGACATGCTGTTTTTTCCAACTTATAGCTTAGGGTTTTTACATGAGTTTAGACTATAATTTGTCACTTTTGGTTTAATATTCAATAAATTATAGTCCCCCAAAGTCGGGATATTAAAACTGAAAAGTTCCAACTTTTTAGTTATTTGTTTTTGTACGTTGTATTATGTGAAATTGTTAAAACATGTGTATCTCATCCGTTTAAAGTAGAATTAACATACAGTTTATACCACATTGTATTTTATAGTTTTTACATGATTTTAGGCTATAAATTTGTCAATTTTAGGTTCATATTCAATGACTTACAGCCCCCGAAGTCGGGATATCAATATGAAAATTTTCAAAGTTTAACCCATTAAGTAACAAGTAATTACCAAAAAAATCTGGTTTTTCCAAGTTTTCCGGTTTTAAACCCACTTTACCTAGTTCCACCCTACCCACTTTGATGTTTCTGGGTTTTCCAGTTCTAGACCCACTTTATCTGATATTGTACTCGAAACCGAACCGAACTGGTTCCTATATACCAGTCCGGTTTTCAGTCCTATAAAATCTCGTTAACTAGTTTCGTGTTTTTCAGGTCCATGTCTATCCGGGTCGGGTTTGGACCCACTTTCATCCCTACTAACAAGTAATTCTAAGATGATAATATCAACTATTCTTAAAGCAGACATATATAGTTCATAGTTTACAAATCATTTGTGCTTTGATTTACTCAAACACATCTCATAACTAGATATTGTAAAGGCTTATTCCATGTAAGATTTGGTGAGTAAAAGGTAAGACTACATAGTTAATGTAATTTGTATGTTTTCCTGAATAAAGAAAAGTGATATCTACGGGCCCCTCGATGATTTGAGTTGATCTATAAGAATTAGGCCTGGTCCAAACTGAATTGATTTGTTCAATTTTGTAGTTTGAGTTTGATCACAAATTGGCAAATTGGTAAACTGAACAAATAAACATGAGGTTGATCATTTAATCCATGACTCTGTTCATATGATATTTTGAAGAACGAAGGAATAGTTGATCACTTATCGTAGGGCTGACGTTTGATTTGAGTCAGAGTTTGATAGTAGCTTTAAAAAGCACTCTTTGCTGTTTGGTTATACTTGCAATTGTAGTAATAGAATTATCTAAATGGGAGACTGATGGATTAAGGTGTATATGCTCATAACTAAATTGGTATAAACTTGCAAATAGAAGCAAAGTCCTTTTTGGGTTGCCCTTATTTTAGGGTTTCTATGGTTTTGGGTTTGAGCCATTAGAGGCATCATACTTTGACGCTTGCTTTCTAAAGACACAAAGGAAAGGATTCAAATTTTTTTACAATAACAATTCCAAGGAATGTAAACACTAAATCTTGTATGATTTTCAAAATTATTAGGGTTTATGCTAGATTTTGTTGTTCAAAGTATGTTGCCTTCAAACTATAAGACATAGATCCTTTTAGGTTGCATGTGCTCTTTTTTAATTGTTAAGTGATTTTCCGTATTAAGCAATTTTGTTGTAACCTAATAAACCCATCAGACGTATCCCCGCACCAAGATCCCCAGGACGAGGGCACATGAATGAAAATTCGTGTCTTGACCCATATGATATTGTTGAGAAAAAGAGTTTAATCTTTGAATGATAAATGCGAAATTAATTAAACTTTAATGGATCTTTTAATGAAGCTCAAAAATAACTAGAATGTGGAATAATAAGGAAGATATATAACAACAAGTTAACTTAAAATATGAACAAGTAAATAACATTTAGTTGAATCGTAACAAAGCTTACATTCAAGACCACGTTAGTAAATGATTAACAACTAAAGATGAAAGACAATATGGTTGAGAGACTTTTGTATTAATATAAAGATTACACAGGAAAGATTTTGGAAGTCGATATCTTAAACAATTGATCAACAAGATCATCTATTTACGGCACAAAACTTTATATGTTAAAATATAAAATAAGAGCAGCTTGGGGGCCCTACTGGCCATGCCCATGACTGTTTTGTGTAGTCTTCCAAGAAATGTCAGCATAAAGTTGATCATTGAATTATCAGAGAAAAGACATAAAATCCATCTTTATACTTTGGTAGACTTCTCTTCTTCAGTATAGCTTAACAACATACAAGGCTCTTCGATGAGCCTTAACTCCTCTTCAGTTCCTTTGAATCATCGGGTATGCGGTATTGTTCACACAGTTCAACTACTGAGGGTCACTTTATGCCTTAACAATTCCCCTAAGTGACCTCGCAACTTTCACCTTTTACTTGTTGAGTTTGAAGAACTTAATCAGGATCCACCAAAAAACTCTAACTTGGAATATCCAATTGATTCTTCTTTGAATTTCATGCTTGACCTCATCAGTTGTGTATTTAGATTTTTCATTTAGTATAAGGATGTCTTCTAGCTATTTCTTGCTACAGCGATGGAAGGACCGAGCAGGGAGAAAGTTCTTTGGAGCGCCCTTGGCTGTTTGAAAAATAATGCCAAGGTCTGGATAGTTGGTGGCCCCTAGACTCAGTTCTTGTATTCCTTCGGTGATGAAGTGTAGGGGTTTGAGAGGTGGAAGTTCAAGTTTTGCATGTACAACTGGATGAATCTCGACATCAATAGTGGAAAAGTCACCAAGTAGGGACTGAAGATATGTGCAAACCTTTAGGTAAGGAGTCTTCATTTTATGATGTTTTTCAATTTTGTGATTGAAGAATTTTGCAATTAGGAATAGCTCTTTCAGATTCATCTTCGGAAAGTCAGCCTGCGACCTGTAATACTCTTTGCCAAAGCGCACCAGAGTATATTGAAAGAATTGAGCTTTGAGAAATGATATTGGTTGTAGTTAGTGACAGCCTTCGGTGTGTCATTTGACCATATCTCGTTTACAAGTGCTTTTTTGTGCTTGTTGTGAAAAAGATTTAACCTCTCGAACTCCATGGGTAGTCTTCTGGAATTAGGAATCCACGGATCAAAGTCTTCAAACACCTTATAGAACTTCCCATTGGGAGATAGAAGAATGTCCCAATACATGTTTTCACCTGGGAAAGAGTAGGTGAGATGAAGGACATAATCTTCATCTAGAAGTCTGCGGCATGGATTTACCCATGAATTCAATAACGTTTCATAAAAGGTTGTGTCGACTCCCTAAGCATGCCGGATAACTTTAGCCAGGTTGGCAGCTCTCCAGTCCTTTTTCTTTTGCCTTGTGGCCGAGGAGTCGTTTGAGTGATCAGAGGACATAATATCCTCTTCAGTTGGCTTTGGAGGAGATTTTGGAGGAGATTGAACTAGGGATTGAGATTGATGTATTTAGGGAGAAGGGGATTTAGATCTTTCTTCGGAAGTGGTGATGTCCATTATCTTTGATTTCCCCCTTTTGAGGAATAAGGCTTCGCTTTCTCCTCAAATAAAGCTTTCAGTTCATCCAGTTTGGAGAGGACCCTGGCAAATTGGAATGTAGCTTTCCCATTAACATAATTTATTGTCATTAGGTTTGGGTTCTTAATGTATTGAGAGTGATCTTTGCAGATGGTAAGAGTTTCAATTAGTGTTTCCTTGGTTGTAACCAAGAGCTGAAGATCTCTGATTGTTTCTTGAAGTTCTGCATACCCTGCTTCATAGGCATCATGAGTTGTGTTAATCATATGAATGGTTTTTCGTTGTTGTTCTTCGGTCACTTTTTGGAATTGTTCCTTGAGTACTTTAACATCATTTATTGTCATTAGGTTTGGGTTCTTAATGTATTGAGAGTGATCTTTGCAGACGGTAAGAGTTTCAATTAGTGTTTCCTTGGTTGTAACCAAGAGCTGATGATCTCTGATTGTTTCTTGAAGTTATGCATACCCTGCTTCATAGGCATCGTGAGTTGCGTTAATCAGATGAGTAGTTTTCCGTTGTTGTTCTTTGGTCACTTTTTGGAATTGTTCCTTGATTTTTTTAACCTCGGTAATAAAATCTTCTTCCTTCTTTAAAACAATTTCATGATCCTTTTTTCTTTGTACATCAAGAGTCTCAAACCCCCATTCAATCTTCAAAAGTACTTGTTGGGTTGTAATCTTTTCACAGGCCTCAATGTGAAGAATTCATTCTTCAAAAGATTAAAACATTGAGGGAAGTGGAGTCTGTTGTGGTTGAGTTGTGGATTGTGGTCGTTGTTGTTGAGATGTTTGAACGGGAGAAAGAATTTGATCAATTTTTCTTTAAAGATCAAGAAATTCTTTCCTTGATATCGTGGTCTTCTTTTTCTTCGTCTTCTCTTTACGTTTGCAGGTTGAGAGTTGGGATCCACTCGATTCCTCGAGGTCGATGAACATAGGAAAGTTTTGTGAGACTAGTTCCTTGTTCACCTCGGTATAATTTTCGTTGTCTTGATCGAGGAGTGGATCTGTGCTGAGTCACACTACGGTGCTCCCTTGGAAGGATCCCTTTGGCATTAATGTGGAAGATGATGGAGGAGGAGAGGGAGGTTTGTCACCTCCAGTTTGTGCCCCTTCTCCGGTATGAGCTTTATGAATTGTTTCTTCCATCATCGCCATCCAAGCTCTCATTTGGGCCAGATCATTCGCTTTGTTCATGCTGATGATTAATGAAGCCAAGTATGAGGCTACTTGACAAGTTTTTTCTTCTTTATTTTGTTGGATCTATAGGTATTGCTCTTTTCTTACTCTGATTTCTTGTTTATGAGCTTCGAAATTCTGGAGTTCTTCGTCAGTAAATGGCATGTAGTTCGTCCTACTGTCACCGTAAAAATGAGAATTTGCACCAGTTACCACCAGGGTGTCCCCCGGGTTCACGGTTCCTTGCCCAATAAGGCTCCCCGTGCCTAATCCGCTTGATAGTAATGTAGGCGGTATAGGATTACCAGATCTTCCTTGGTCACCTTGGTTTATAACTAAGTTTGGCCTCGGATCTGTTCTAGCTAGGGTCTCTTAAAAAGGACCCCGCGGTACAATATGTGTTTGTTGTGTATGTGTAAGTGAAGAAAAATGGAGTTCAGCTCCTGTAGGGTAAAGATGTGTTGTTGTTTTCTCCCGGATACCTCGGGAAGATAATGGACATCAGGATCCACTTGGAATCCTGATTGGGTTCTATCTCCAATAGAGCTTGCTGAAACTGATTCAATTGATGAACCGGAGTGGATGGATGGGGGTTTTTCGGGCGACTCAGCGTTGAGTCCAATGACTACCGAGGACTTTTGAGAGTCTCCAGTATGGTCCTTGTGACGCTTTTGGCCAGTGGGGGAGGTATTAGAAGCTTTTTGCTTCCTTAACGGAGGTTGAGAGTTTTTAGGTTCGTCTTTATTCAAAGAGTCTGTATGCTGAGGTTCTGATGTTGGATGAACCTCGGTGGATGGTTTAGTAACCGCAGACCTTTTCCTCTTGGTTTTTGTTTTTGCAACGACTTTAGAATTTCTCTTCCTTGCAATCAGTTAGTTTTGATTTCCTTTTGGTGAAGTGACAGGGTCAATGGATTTAAGAGGGGGGAAGGCGGGGTAGAACGACGTGGTGGTACATTATTCATCACCTCCATGTGGTCAGAGACCAAATGGGTGATTAGTCCTACTTCTATCAAAATATGTAAAGGAATTTGTCTAATTGGACCGAAGACAAATTGATCCTTGAGGAGAGAGTACCTTTTAAGTTCACGGCAGACGAAGAAGTTGATGTCTTCGCCTAGACTGATGTTGGCTGGGGCATGAAGGTCTTTGATGCAGAGAGACCAGAAGCGGACAGAGGTGACTTCGGTGAGGCCCGGTCTTGGTTCATTCCTTCCAACATAGGTCAAGAAGTCGTCCCATAATATTGACCCAAAATCCACTGATTCACCTGTGAAGATACTCCATAGAAGATCCAGGAATTGCTTTCCCATGGCATCTGTACCGTCGGTTCTGCCAGAAAGGCATCGAATGAGATAGTAACACACAAATTGCCGCACCGCTGGAAGTTTTGCCTTTTTGAAATCGGCGAATGATAGCCCATCCGATATAGGGCTTTGAAGACTTCTTCATTTGATGGACTCCTAAAGACGGTGTTTGGAGGTACCCTTTGATTAATTGAATGAAGGAATTTGGCCTTGCTGAGCGTCGCCGTCGAAACATCGGCGAGAATGAAGTTGATGATTTCAAGGTCATCTATTGGTCGGTAGGAAAAGAAAACACATTTGAACAGTAAAGGCAGGGGAACAATGTCAGCCACTGAGTTGAATGCATTGAAGAGCAAGTGTTTCTCCATGAATCTGTTCATAATCTTGATCGGTTCATCATAGAAGTCATGGTTTTGAAATATTCCTCGATAATTGCTCGGAGGAATCGTCGGTACGGGGGTTTCCACAGTTGCTGTTGAGCCGGTTGGTTTTGCTTTTTTCTTGGAAACACCTGATTTCACCATGGTTGATCGAAAAAAAATTGAAGAACTTGCCAGAAAGTTTTTTTTGCAAGTGGACAGAGAGAAAGATCATCAGAGAAACAGAGAGCATAAAAGCTTTCTTGGGAAGAAGAAGGAGGGATTAATACCTCTAGATTTGAAAAGATATTCAGTGTGGTAAACTTTTCTCTTTACAGCTATAACCAGGAAGGTAGAGGATTTTTTTTAACCGGTTTGGAAATAATTAATTTATGAAAAGAAATCCGGAAAAGACCGACATTTAATGCTAAATGGGCGCACTAAATGAATGGAATGATGAAATGGGTAATCGTAGGTTGAGGTATAGTGGTAATTGTCAGAGACGTGGGATAAACGTTTTGAAAAATCATCTGTTGGCGGTAAAATGTTTGAGTAGTCACCTTAATTTGGGTTTGGTAAATCTTTTATTGAAAAAAATCTCTTTTTATTTTACTTTAAAGGGAAATAGATCTGTTTTTGAAAATGTACCGTTAAGTTTTACAAACATATTTAATGAATGGAATAAAAACATTCCTTTGTAAAAAATTAAATGTTCCAATTCGCTAAATAGCACACTTAAAAACTTTATTTATTGCCAAACGGGAAAAATAGACTTCGTGTTCTTGAAAGAAAAGAAGTGCAGTGAAATAGATTGATTAGGAGTGTGGTATCTTAAGCACTGCATATAGACTTCCACCAAGGAATTGACATCCTTTGGAAGTGCTCTTGCAGTCTAAATGACAACCTACATGGTCTGAGTCTGTAAAGGCTTGAAGACTGAAGCCGTTTCCTGATGGGTACCAGAGACCTAAAGATTTAGTCCATTTGAGGTATCTGAAAATCTGTTTATTTACATTCAGATACGACACCTTAGGATCAGCTTGATATCTACCACACAAACTTGTTGCGAAGACTATGTCCAGTCTACTTGCAGTCAGGTAAAGTAGAGAACCATTCATTCCTCAGTATACTTTTGGATCAACTGACTCTCTGATGGAGTCTGCGACAATCTTATAGCCAAAGGCCATATAAACCTTTACCGAGGAGCAGTTATCCATTGAATATTTCTTTAATAACTCTACAGTATACTTTTATTGATGAAGATTCCTTGAGGAACTTGCTTGATTTGAAGAACGAGAAAGAAGTTAATCTCTCTATTCATGCTCATTTGTATTTTACTAGTCATGAGCTTGGCGAAGTCGTCTACCATAACTTGATCAGTAGAACTAGAAATAATGTCATCCACGTAGATTTGTACAAGTATTAGATGTTTTCACTTGAACGTCGAAAGAGGGTAGGATCAATGACTCCATGCTTGTATCCAGATTTGATAAGAAACTTAGAGAGAGTTTCATACCAAGTTATTCTTGCCTGCTTCAAGACATACACAACTTTCTCCACTTTGTAACAGTGATAAGTAAGATCAAGATTCTCAAAACCTTGAGGTTGCTGTAAGTATACCTCTTCTTTCAGTTTGCCATTGAGGAATTCACTTTTGTTGGATTAGTGTCTAAGTCCATAACTATAAATGGTATGTACTTGACCCAAGAGTAGCATGGTCCATTTGGGTTGCATATCACTAGGACAATTTGATAGGATGGACTTTTGAGAAGAGGTTATTTATAATTTATTAATATATTGTAAGTTCTAATATATTAATATGAAATCATAAATATTTAATTAGCATTGATCAAGAATTAGTTTGGAATTAATTTTGTGATCAAAAGCGACTAATTAAATATATGGAGATTGATTGTGTTAATCATTGATTCTTATAATATGGGCCAATGATCCATAATTCCTTAGGTTGGGCTAAACCAATGTGACAACCCATGGATAGTCCATGGAAGTTTAAACCCATGGATCCTAAGGAATATGGAAGGTCATGCACATTAGGGTTTACATGGTGTAACCCTAATCTTGCCACACTATATAAGAAGCTCCTTAGCTAATGAAATCGGGCACTAGAGTGATCTTTGGAAGAGCATAGCCAATTTGTGTGCAAGACATATTCTCTCAAATCATCCTTTGTCCAAAGGTGTGTTGTGATTCCATTTGAGGCATTCACACTATTCGTGCTAAACTCTTAAAGGTATAAGGTTTCAAACTACAACAAAAGGTATGTCATCTAACTAGAATTTTGTAGTATAGATACATCATTGTACACTAGTTAGGATGATGCTTTGGAATATTGAACGTTTGCATGTATATATGAGAAAACATAGATCCAAAGCATTTAGGGTTGCATGTACACCTTAGGAGTGTTAGAATGCTCAAAACCCATCAGTGGTATCAGATACTAGGGTTGTTTTCCATTATACTTGATGCTACTTGCTTTCAAATACTAAAAAAATTTGATTTTCAGCCTCCTGGACAGCGGACTCGCCGAGTCCACTGGGGAACTCACCGAGTCCCCTCACAATACTAACCAACTCGCCGAGTGAGTTCATGTACTCGACGAGTTGGTGCTCCTGAGTGCAGATTTTCGAGTTTTAAGGCTGGAATTGGACTAGGATCATTACCCTAAACTATTTTTGAACTTATAAACCTGTTTTTGATGTGGTAATGATCATGCTTATCCAATTTAAAAGATAATTGTCAAAGTTTCATGTTTTGTATTAGTTTATATTGTTAGGCTAATTGCATGAAATTTGTTTGATATGAATTGTCTTGTTCTTATGAGTTTAATTTAGATCATAAACAAAATTGTTTGGTTTTTGTAAGTTACAATAGTTGATCTAAATATTTTGATGAATTCCATAACTTGTCCTCAAGTTATGGAAAATGAAAAGTTTTTCTTTTAAAGAGATCATTAAAATTATAGGTTATGAACTTGAAGAGTCTTTTTCCCATAAATAGTTTTATGAACTCCATAACTTGTCCTCATGTTGTGGATTTTCAAGAGTATTTTCATTAAAACCTATATTAAACTCATAAGTTATGAATTTGAAAAGTTTTGACAAGTTTCAAAAACTTGCCCTCAAGTTTTGGAATTTGTAAATGCAAAGTCTTACCATGAAACATTTAGTTCCAAACCCTAGAATTTTAAAAGTTTAAAATTCAAACCTTATACTATTATAATATTATAGGTTTAATATTTATATATATGTACAAGAGTAAAGTCAGTCTTACGGTTAGTAGGCCTCATTCACGAAGCCGGTCTATAAGGGGGTATAAGGTTACTGCCTATAAAATGGCAGTTTAATGGGTGTCCACTCTCACCCACCGCTTCCTTGACTGGTGGAGGGTCGTTAGCCGAATGGGTTTGACAGGACATTTAAATTCTCATTAAAAGTATAATGATAATTATAAAGTAACTAAACTTCTATTAGATTCCCAATCTTAGTTACTTTAGGAAAAATGTGATTTTGGTGCTAACCCATGAAATTGCACTTTGCACCTTGTTAAGTCGTTAGTGTAGCGTGTGTGGTTAACCGGCACACTAACCTGGACTGAAAGTGCATGGAAAAGGGTAGCTTGATGTTAATCATAGATCAATGGAGTGTGATTGGTTAACCGGCACATTGATTAGGTGGTTGTAACATTGAGTGTACCAAGCTAATTTGCATGGTTATTCACACCTTGTTTGTGATCCTCGGCATCCCAGTCACAAACTTGAAGGGTACAATCGAGATTTAAACATTCCATTGAAAAGTTAAATGAATCTCACAGGATCTAGGAATTTCAATCCATTTAAAACTTAATAATCAATTTCGTTTTTCATGGTGGAAATTGGTAAATCGTCATTTACCTACCTTCAAATATTTTGCAATTGGATTACGGCATCCCTCTTCCGAATTGTAAAATATTGTGTTGGGTCCTAGCCTTAATACTTCATGTTGGGTGTTATATTAAGGACTAAAATCAACTAAACTTGAATATCTCCCTCATAAATGTCTAAGTTCTGACAACTATGGTTTTCCTTATCCTTTTAGAAAAAACTTTCTAATGAAGATGATATCCCACATGACGATCAATGTGAAAGATTAATCCCTTTGTCATGCATTTATGGGAATGGAAATCATATTTCACTTCATCCACTTCCTCCAATAATTCTCCCTAACCCACAAGTTCAAAGACTTGAAAAGTTTAAGGTCACTCAAACTCTATTTGCTAGCAAACGCCAAGATGGAAGGTCTGTGTATGTACATGTCTTGGAGATGAAGTCACACACTGACAAGCCGGGAGAGTTGGGTGTCGAAGTCTCGAGGAAGTTGGTTGTTGACTGGGTTCTTCATTCACTTCCTAAGTCATATAGCGGGTTCTTTAAGGACTACTATATGGGAGATCACGATATGACCCTTATTGATCTAACATATTTGCTTGTTGCAGTTGAATCAGCAATGATTTGGTGCACTGGTTAAGCAAATTTGATTGGAAGATCTACTCACAAAAATTCCATGGACATTGACAATGGTAAAATTGGAAGTCTATAAAACTCTTCACTTCCCAATGGAAAGGGATCGGCCATAGTCAACTCGGTTGACCAAATGGTAAAGAGAAAGGCCAAGTCTGAGACTGTCCCGTGTACCATTCCAAAAGAGTCTGTTTTCCAAGAGAAGGGGCATTGGTTGTGAAGCTGCCCTGAGTACCTGAAAGATCTGAGAGAAGGTAGAATCAAAAACTTTGACTCTACTTGAGGTAAAATCCACTGTCTAACTCTATTAAGTTCCTATTTGGAGATTCTTAATACATGATGTAATGTAATTACATTTTGATGTTTTGAAGAATCGAAGAAATGAAAGGAAGCTTAAAGGAAGAGTATACTGAGCCTGATCGCGAAGAGATGGATTTCGATCGCATGGTTCGATAATCAGGCTTGTAAGCTGCTGCTTAAGAGTTATGATAGATTGCTTAGGAATAGATAACAACATATTTTCACTTGTATTTACATTGTAAGGATAAGTTTTCCGCAATTTTTATAAATAAAGAAAAATTTTGAAATTTATCTTATTTTAAAATTTCCTTACAATGGCATTTGTGAAAAAATTGTTGCTTATATGTTTCCATTGATAGCAATATTGGAATATGAATTTGATTCTTTTGTTTGTGGTAGTGTCATAATTTACCAAACAAGGAAAGCTTCTCATCCCCCAAGTTTCAATTGGATAGGAACTTGGAATCATGCAACTTGTATTGCGTGATGAATGAGAATATTCATATTTGGGAAATTAAGACTAATTCCTTGTTCACATGAATATGTGAGTCAAGTGAAGGACAAGGGGATCGGGTACACTGGGTGTGCGCTGGTCAGGTCCACCACAGAGAACGATAAGACTATTCGTCATGATTTACTAAAGTTTAGTAAATATAGTTATGCTTACAAGTTTAAGTATAATTCTGAATCATTGGAAAAGTTTCAATGTTTGGCAGAACGAATGAGAAGAATCAAATTAGGCAGAAAGATAAAAGTTTCTCCAATCTGAAAAGATGGGAGAGTACTTTAGTATCGTGATTTATGATCATCTTAATGACTATGAAAAGCATATCACAATTGATCCTCTAAAGTCATCTTAGTGCATTTATATGGCTAAGAAGAGGATTCGTGAATTGCTGAAATGGTTAAATCTAAAAGATGAGTCATACTTCGTTCCAAAACAAGTCTTAGAGTCATACTCCAAGCTTGTGCCATGAGTGACATTAAATTAAGAAGGTTTATAACACTGATCAAATGTAAGGTAACATGTTTCTTACTCTTGTACATTTGAAATTGCTAAGTTGTAATGTTTTGGATAAAACAAAGACCCACTAAGACTAATTGTGTGAAGTGTTTATCTTGATAAGAATCCGCACTAACTCTTGAATATTTGTTTTGTCAAGGAATAGTTCTGAACAGAGAATCTTATATGTCAAGAGGTCGATGGGAGTCTTAGAGATCTTGACAAGTTTCAAGAACTAATCAAGAGTAAACCTATTGTTATCACTAGCACACGACTTGAGGTTGGTAACCTATCGTGTTGACATATTCTTATTTCTGTACCCATTCCAGTTAAGTTGATTGTGCATGTGAGTTCTATGAGTTCTCAGTTGTTTGCATAACAACCTAGGAAGCAATGGTAGGCCTTGTGCTGTCAGGTGGCAAGAAATTAAGATTGAACAAGTTTAGTCCATATGGGTTTGGATTTGTCACTAACCATGTCTTGTGATTATGGTTATGACAAATTCACATGGATAGGAACACATATACCATAAAAATCTAAGTGTCATAAGGTTTCTCCAATTCATGAAAATGATTGTGAGGAAATGCTTTCACTAATTAGATTTTAAGGAGATAGCAATTGTGATATTTGCATTCTCAAATTTGATTATGATTACGGCATCCCTTTTCATAATTCCATTTGTGAGGAATGGCAAAAAGTCTAAACATTTGAGAGTTATTGTTGTAAGGTCTTAAATTTTTTAGACACACATGTGAACTATCTAAGGAAGGTGTATAAGTTTGAGAAGCCTAGATAAAGTCTTATCAAATCATCTCGTATCAGAAATCTGAACTTTGGTAATGAAAGTCAATAAGTATTGATTTCTAGAAGTCCAGCTGATTTCAGAATACATGTCAAAGTTAGTGGGAGCATAAGTGTTATGCTAGTAAAGTAATAATTATTATCCTAGTGGGAGCATAATCAATTATGGTAAATGTTGCAAGTTAGCAATGTTAATTATAGAAAACAAAAGTTTCAATCTGCAAATTGAAAAGTTGTTTTGCTATAATTAAGGGAGAGGAAATTATATTTCATTTCAAATCTAAAAACTTAGATTGTGAAATTTTAATCAAATTTAGTCATGGTTGTGTTAATTGCATTCTCAAAATTTGATTATGATTACAGTATCCCTCTTCATAATTTGAATTATGAGAACATGGAAAATAGAAATATTATAGCAAAAGACTGATCAAGTATCATGTCTTTATTTAGACATTATGAATCGCATCCCATATGCTTTGGGTATAGGATCGATTGCATATGCTATAATATTCTTGTGTTCTAATTTTTCCAAATGCCTAGGGCATTAAGAGGGAAAAAGGAATAGAACCGGATATGACTAAAATGGTTAAGCAATTGTCGAGGACAATCTGAGGTATACCAAAGATTGGTTGCTCACGGACAATTGGAAGTATATTTAAAATTTTGGAAAGGACCGTATTGACATACTCTGATAAGAGGTTACTCTTGTTCAGAAGTGATGGTCAAAATGGGAATATGGAAATGTTTCCATAAGTGGAAGTTATTCTTTAAATCTATGTAAGATTAAAAAACTTAATGCAAGAAGGATGTTCAAAGGAATGTACTTTGAATTTGAGACTTCGTTTCCGTGGAATTGCTAATGCTCTCCATTGGAATACTTTGTAATGTCTGTTGCCAAGTCTCTGTGACTTTTGTGCATAGTCACTACAAGAGGATCATTACATATAAGTTTAAAATCTAACATATTACAGTAAATGGCAAGATTTTGATATTCTTACATTGACGATAATGATTTGGAGTTGTGAAATGAGCATCAATGAAATATTGTCAATTGATCTACTTCACAGAGTAAGGACCATAGATAAACATAGTGTACATGCTTGGAGGATGGCATAACTATTGTTTAGATAAACATAGTGTGCGTGCTTAGGGCATGGCATGACTATTGTTTTAATTAAAGTATTAAGTTGATTATTCAAAACATTATAATGAGTAATCAATATGGGACTCAAAAGTTTTTTGGGCCATATACAATTAGCATTATTCTTGTGTTTCACTTTGCATGTTTTGACTTCCCGAATAACTAGGTTATTCAACCCATCCACAGTTGATCATACTTTGGAAGTAGGTATTTGAGGCAAGACTGTCATGAATGGGTCTGTAGTTTGTCTGGTACAAGGTTGTTGCAGTGTTCATGAGTGCTCCTAGAATAAGATTCGAGTATTGGATTCAACCCACGCTCATTTGAATCATTTCATGGATTTTATCACGAGTGATCATGAGACGATAATATCTTATATTCTTCAAACGGAGAGGTATGAGTTGCAGTCTACAAGTTGGTTGCACATTGAAGATATGTAAACGCACCAGTAACTCGGTGTTATAAAACATATCGTTGTATGTGACTTGATGAGTAGATAGAGCAAGCATATGAGTCGAAGCTTATCCATTCCTTTTACCCTTGGAGAGATAAAAGCGATATATGTGGGCCCCTCGATGATTTAGTGATGACACCCCAAAGTGCTTGGCCAAGCCTGGACTGATTTGATTTGTTCAATTAGTCAATCGTCATAAATCAGAAATCAGGAAACAACAGATGGACAGAGAGAATGATTATAATCCATGTCTCAGTCCATGTGATATCTAGAATGGAGGAATATATGATCCCTTATCTAATGGACGCGTCATTGACTAGGTCAGAGTTCGACAGCGACTTTTAAGAGTTACGATTGCTAGTCAGGTTGTGGAGTCGTACTTGCAATAATAGTTATTAGACTTATCCAAGTGGGAGACTGTTGGATTAGTGTCTAAGTCCATAACTATAATTGGTATGTACTTGACCCAAGAGTAGCATGGTCCATTTGGGTTGCATATCACCAGGACAATTTGATAGGATGGACTTTTGCGAAGATGTTATTGATGATTTATTGATATATTATAAGTTCTAATATATTAATATGAAATCATAAATATTTAATTAGTATTGATCAAGAATTAGTTTGGAATTAATTTTGTGATCAAAAGAGACTAATTAAATATATGGGGATTGATTGTGTAAATCATTGCTTCTTATAATGTGGGCCAATGATCCATAATTCCTTAGGTTGGGCTAAACCAATGTGACAACCCATGGATAGTCCATGGAGGTTTAAACCCATGGATCCTAAGGAATATGTAAGGTCATGCACATTAGGGTTTACATGGTGTAACCCTAATCTTGCCACACTATATAAGAAGCTCCTTAGCTCATGAAATCGGGCACTAGAGTGATCTTTGGAAGAGCATAGCCGATTTGTGTGCAAGACATATTCTCTCAAGTCATCCTTTGTCCAAAGGTGTGTTGTGATTCCATTTGAGGCATTCACACTATTGGTGCTAAGCTCTTAAACGTCTAAGGTTTCAAGCTACAACAAAAGGTATGTCATCTAACTAGAAATTTGTAGTATAGATACATCATTGTATGCTAGTTAGGATGATGCTTTGGAATATTGAAAGTTTGCATGTATATTAGAGAAAACATAGATCCAAAGCATTTAGGGTTGCATGCACACCTTAGGAGTGTTGGAATGCTCAAAACCCATCAACTTTTACATCCAGTTGATGTACTTTGACATTTTTGTGTTCCACATACGCCAGGAAGATGCGTATGGGATCTAGCCTTGAAACTGGAGCATATGTTTCGTCATAGTCAATTCATTCCAATTGGCTATAACCCTTTGCTACAAGTCGGGCTTTGTTTCTGATAACCACACCCGAGTCATCCAATTTTTTTTGAAATACCCAACGAGTTCCAAATACAGTATTCCCTTTTGGTGTGCGGACTAGATTCCAAACCTTGTTTCTTTCAAATTCCAAAAGCTCTTCCTGCATTGCAACGATACTATCGTAGAGGACATGAAATTTGCATAATGAAAATGCTTAGTTAAATCATCAGAAGAGCGAGTATGTATACCTGCAGAAGGACTCCCTATTATCTGGCCGAGTGGATGATTTCTTGTCCAGATGTGTATACGTGAATGATGTTCAACATTTTCATTTGATGGAATATCTTCAACTTCAGGAGGATTTTCTCTTTGAATGTCTTGTACTTGTTCCGCTTCAGTCTAAGAACAGCCTGCGGATTGATCTTGGATGAGTTGTTCTATTGAAGGTGAAAGTTCCCCCTGCGAGGTTCATGGATCCCCTTGGATTGAAGCATTGATAGTAAAGGGAACTATAGGAACTTCACGAGTCAATATATCTTCAACATTTTCTTCGGATTCTTTAGATTCTTCAGGACTCCTAGCACTTCCTAAGTGTTAGAAGCGAGTCCCGGAGCGTGTCACACCCCCAAACCAAGGATGGCGGAAACGTCCGGAGGTGGAGGACTTCATGTATAGTATCACAACAACGAGTATAATAGCGCCCAAAGTAAATACAACCATCATAAATATAATTGAAAAAGTTATACAATAGTATGTGTTTACATGTTTCCAATCAATTACACTTATGATGACAAAAATGAAATGTTTGACGATTTAACGTCTCATCCTCAAAAGCGGTTGATTTCCTGTTTCACTGAATTCCTGAGAATACAAGTAGGTTGAAAAAGCGTCAACAATTAAGTTGGTGAGTTCATAAGAGTTTTATTTGAGAAAGAAGCCGTTTTCCTTGTAAAAAGCGATAGAATATGATTCCAGAAAATTTAATATTTTCCTATGTTATGCAATAATGTACCCTAGAAAGACTCGTAGATTCCTTCTATAATCACCCAGTGTATATAAGTTATATAAAATTTAAGTTAAATAAACTGTCGAATATAATGGGTCTGCCCTAGGTCCACAACCAAACAAGGAACAGGAAGTAAGGCGGGACCACCAATTCTAGGTCGATTGCGACTAGATTCTTATATAACTCTAGCATATACACTTAGCAATTATAGCTGAAGTCTAACAATTCTAGATGAGATGTAGTTTTGATAGAAATATGTTTCCAAAGAAAATCCAATATTTTCCTTATAAAAGTCATGTAGTCCTAAATGTTAAGACAGAGAATATGTGTGTGTTTTGTACTTATAATGTTCATAATGGAAATGTGTTTCCAAAGAAAATCCAATATTTTCCTTATAAAAGTCATGTAGTCCTAAATGTTAAGACAGAGAATATGTGTGTGTTTTGTACTTATAATGTTCATAATGGAAATGTGTTTCCAAAGAAAATCCAATATTTTCCTTATAAAAGTCATGTAGTCCTAAACGTCAAGACCGAGAATATACAAGTATTTTTCCATACTTAGAGTAATTCATGCAAGTTTAAATCGGCATAAACTCGTTTAATTTAGAAGTAAAACCCCTTTTCAAAGTAGAATTTTTCATGTAAACTTGAAAGATTGTTAACTCCCTATGTGAGTCGCTATAACCATACTACGACAGAATAACCTGCTTACGACGTTCTTCAGGCGTCGGAATCGAAATGACACTTGTCACCCCCGATCGGCCGATCGGACTTATGCAAGCAGCATGGGTGTGGGTTGTCAATCCCAATATAGATCTATACACAATTATCACGCTCTCCCTACAAGAGACTCTGGTTATAACTAATTCAGGATTTTCTGTGGTACTTAAGAGTACCCCGAAGGAGAATGTCTCACAACTTACGTTAACTAGTTTACATATAGTTTTGAATATAAACCCTCTTCCGTGGAGGAAGTGAAATCACCTTTTATGAAAATACATTTGTGATATAAATCCATAAACTATTATTATTATAGTTTATCAAGTAGTATATGAAAAACCCATTTGTTTTGAGAGTAAAACCTTTTCCATGTAGTATGCTTTTATCGAAAATTCATAAACTATACTTAATGTAGTTTATTGTATGTGTTTGAAGTGAATGGAGGAAAACCTTAACATGAATGACTAATTTCTGTTTATGATGATAAACTAACAAGAATGCATCCAAACATTGAGAAACTTATTGTTATGCACTTTGCTCAACATACTACAAAGTGTTGTTAATATGGTAAACTATGCAACTAGTTTTTATCCTTTCTGCACTGTTTTGAAATTATCATAGAAAAATCATACGGAGTCGAAAACTAACTCCGTAAACTCTGAGAGTTTAGAAAATGTGTCTAGTTTATTCATAATTTTTATTATGAGTTTTAGAAGTCTCTAACTTATGTGAAAGTGTTCATAATCACAGACTGGTCCGAATTCGTTTCTAAAATGATAGGCAGTTTTGTAAAAATCACCATAAATCGTAGAAAAATCATATGGAGATGTGCAAGTAGTCATTTTAAAGGTATAAACCTGAACTATTTTCATATTATACAGTTTTGAAAGATATTAAGTTTAAGTTGGGTAAAACAGTTCGTGAACAGGTCACAACTTTTCTGTTGTAAGCTGTCAAGTTGAGTTTTGAATATGTTTTGGTGTTTTAACTTGTATTCCCCCCCTGAAAACTGAAGAAAACTAGAAAATGTAGGGGTATGAACTCACCTTGAGTGATTTCTTGAAGAGTGGAAGGTTGAAGATGATGAGTTTCAAGTCTAGATCACTTGATGAACACACGAAGTTTTGGATGATCCTAAGAACGATTTTTGGTGTGAAGATATGAGTCGTTAATCCAAGAGTGTTATGAAAACATGTAATAACACTTGAGTTAGAAGGAAATACTTACCAATAAGTGAATAAATGACTCAAGAATACATCAAAAGTGTGGCTGAAAGTTAAGAGAAAAGAGGCCCTCTTGATGGTTTAAGAAGTGTATAATTTTGATGGTGAAGCAAAAGATCAAGGAAATCCCAGGCATTTCCTTATATGAAGGGTTGCTGGAGCAAGTGGCTAGGGTGAAGGGATGTTTGCCTTGGTTTGTGTGATGTGGATAAGGTTGGACCAATGAGAAAGTGACACATAGGAGGCAAGTGGGCACACTTGACCCACTTGTGGGGTAGAATATTCTTCTTATTATAAAATAATGGTTTTTAATTAATAAATCCTTGAAAAATAATTAAAATAATAGTTCTAGGGGTTAAAAATGATAAAAATATGAATTTGGTGAAAAAATCTCGTCAAAAACGAGCTTCAGAGGCGAAAAAAGTCGAAAACCGGACAATAGGGACCGAACCTGCGAGGTTCGGCTCTTAGGAGTGTGGGAACCGAGAGGGAACCGAGAGTAGGAACGAAAGGCCGAAGGTCCGAAGTGGGGTGGGTGCGAGGGTCTCGCATGGGGGCCGAACTTCGGTCCTCGCTGCTGGCTTCGGTCCGAGGAGCTTCTGACACTTTCGGTTCTGATACTTTCGGCTCCTAAGAGGTTCGGCTCCTGAGAGGAGTTTCGGTTCCTAAGAGGGGTTTCGGTTCCTAAGAGGAGTTTCGGTTCCTAAGAGGGGTTTCGGTTCTATATGGCTGTTTTTCGAGAAATCTTTCCATTTTGCGTGATTTTTGACCAAGTTAAGGGTCGGGATGACCCGGATGACTATAAAAAGTTCTAAAGAGATTTTGGGAGAGATTTGGGAGAGATTTCACATACTTGGAGAGATTTCACATACTTGGAGAGATTTGGGAGAGATTTCACATACTTGGAGAGATTTCACATTCTTGGAGAGATTTGGGAGAGATTTAACATACTTGGAGAGATTTCACATACTTAGAGAGATTTGGGAGAGATTTCACATGCTTGGAGAGATTTGGGAGAGATTTCACATACTTGGAGAGATTTAGGAGAGATTTCACATACTTGGAGAGATTTCACATTCTTGGAGAGATTTGGGAGAGATTTAACATACTTGGAGAGATTTCACATACTTAGAGAGATTTGGGAGAGATTTCACATGCTTGGAGAGATTTGGGAGAGATTTCACATACTTGGAGAGATTTTACATACTTAGAGAGATTTGGGAGAGATTTCACATGCTTGGAGAGATTTGGGAGAGATTTAACCTTAGCCATTATTATCGCATAATCTCGCAACTGCAAGGTTCGCGAACCCCGTTATGCTTCGTTAATGATCGTTTTAAGTCCCGGAAAGGGTCCTTAGTCGTGTTTTGATGCGTTTAACTCCCTTTTTAGGGTTTTTACATTGTTAACACATACATTCTTCGAGACACTTGAATTTTTGACATAAAGATGCACATTTTTATGCATAGAATAACTTTTAACATACAAGTACTAGTTAAGTTTGACCGGCTTGACTTGTTGACTTTGACTTTGACTTTGACTTGAATTTGACGGTTGTCACAGAGCGCTAGAAGGCCCCGAGAATAAGAGCTTTTGGCTCAGAATTTCTGCCCACGCAGAGCCCGGTTCCTTACTAAACCCCCTTGTAAGTGAGTTATGCTTACCCTACTTTAAGTATAACTTATGTTTGAGTTCATTATCATTATTATGAACCTATAAACAAGATTTGTCAATAATTCAAAGTCGTTACACTGATTGATCTACTTATGAGAATGACGTCTAGGATGTGATTTAGTGAGGTGTTTAAAGTGGGCTTTCCAAACAGTATACTTCGTATACCAAACGGACCCTACCTCCGATATGATCCTACCTGGTTGTCCCTTACTTGATAGATCATGAAAGTAGACTTTAAGTTAATGATGAATCTAGACTAATAATCATTCGCAATAAATATTAGACTAAGATCTAGTAATAATGATACTAGGTTTCGTCGAAGGAAAAGAAAATTGTTAGAAGCGAAGCACTGCCCAAATTTTGAGTCATCACTTTATCAAGTGAGTGCATAGTTACTTTCATCCTACACATAGATATGAAGTATTTAAAATAAATTACGTGTTATACATGCATATTATATGTGTTCTTGATATCTATGTTGGATGAACGATGTATACATGTTTTACTTTATTTAAACTGTATATGTATTTTGTACCTATCAATATGTTGAGAAAAGATGGGTACATGAAATAGATGATGAAAGATGAAATAAAATGATGAGAGGCCTCAATGTTGAAAGCTGAGCCAGTCATCTAGCGGTGTATAGATGACGGCCACAAACTATTCTAGACAGTCTAGTGGAACTCTAGCAGGCTCGCAACCTGTAGGTGTTTGTGAACGATGTGTTCACCAGATGTACTCCATCCCTCATGGTTACCTTACGGACATATATTGTTGAGCAATCCCCTAAGCAGTGTTTTCTATTAAGATGATGATCCTTAGGATAGGTCGCTTAAATGAGATACTTTAGGGACGGGAAGTGAGGATAACGGGAACGGGTAATCGGGTTGAATGATTTGATGCAATTAAAGAACTTAATTATTATGGGTTGAAAACCCTACGTGCTCACCAGGCTCCCAAGCCTGACCCACTCAGTTTCTTGTATTAGAGGCAGTGGCAAAAGAGCACATGTGTGTTGATCAGATGAGAGATCTATGGATTATAGGCCATTTACAATAATAGATGTTTGTAAGGCTTGTACTATTTCTGTTTATGCTTATGTAGTGTATTGACAATGACATCCCAATCTTTTTAATATAATTAAACACATTTCTTCAGAAATGATATGATAAAATCTTTATCATATTTTTGGGAACAAATTCTGCAACATTATTCTTCAAAATGTTACTCTGGTTTTTAAAAAAAGCATAAACAAATCTGTCTTTTCTGGTCGTGACATTGGGGATGTCATAATTGGTATCAGAGCATTAGTTTAAGCGAACTAGGAATTTGTAGGATTTCTAGACTTAAACTTAGAATGATAAGCAATGATTGTGAGATGAGTGTCTTCTATATTTAGAAAATATATAAAGACGAGCACTAGTTTATTTTAAGGAAGATCCCTAAATTGCTTTTATGTGTTAGATGATGTATGTTAAAAAGATTCCTTATATGCTATTATTTGATCGGATCTATGGTCTATTGTCGACCGGATCTGGAAACTTTATGTGTTCAGATTTCTAAACATTCAACTACGGTATTAGAATTGGCATGTAACTTTTCGGAGTGAGAAGGAGGATTTAAACGTCTATCGTAAATAAATATCTAAATTCACCTGTTTTGGTGTATAGATCGACATGGCGAGAACCCGAAGTGGATTCGGAAAAACTAATGGAAATGCTACTGGCAATCAGCAACCTTTGATTGAGCGTGCACCAGAGGTAGCAGTTGCACCCAAGCCAATAACGATGGTAGGAGTACAATAAATGATGCAAATGATGTTGGATCATCAGATGGAAGAAACAATGCGTCTACTTCAACAGAATAGGGACGAACCTAATATGCCTGTTGAACAACCTGAACTGAACATTAAACAATCAAAGGAAGGAAACTATAGTCAGACTGTCAGTCAAGCTGAGCCACGAGTGGGTAGAAGAAACCAACCTGTGACAACCCGAAATTTACTCCGTCACTGTAACCCGTTTCCGTTAATAAAAGTTAGTCCTATTAAAATTTTATGTTAACTTTTATTTATTAAAATAATTCATTTTGAATTATTATTATAATATATTTATTGGCGGGATAAAAACAACTAAGTCGGGTTACGGTTAGTTTACCGGGTAAAAACATTTAGCTCCGTTTAAACGACAGTGTATGGTGGGTTCCCACTAGGCAGCCATATATAAGGGATGAGTGTCCACCTTTAGAGCCTTTTCCCACCTTGGAGCTTTCTCTCTCTACTTTCTCTCTCTAAAAACGGGTTTGGCTCAAGAACACCATTTTCAAGCCTCAAAAATCGAAGGTAATCTTCCTAACTTGAATTTCTAGCTTAGTATTCATGCCATTTCGAGTTGGATCATCCAAATGCCTCAACATGCATGTGTTTACGGTTTGGGGAGCCTCCCAAAAACCGTGAACTCCCAAAAAGGGGTTTAGAAGCTCCAAAAACACTTCCAAACCTTCTCTAAAGCTTAGAAACTTGCATGCATGGACTAAGGAACCCAAGATCGTGACTTTTTGGCCATAAACTTGAGTTTACGGTTCTTGAACATTCAAAAACCGTAAACCCAAAAACCGTAAACACCTTAAATGGTGTTTTGATGCCCATAAACCCTTCCTTAGCTTGTTTGATGAACTTGAAATTAGTGTAGATGAGCTTAGGACCCTAAAACGTGAAATGGTTGAAGTGGTCAAGGGTTTACGGCCGTAAACCCTAGAGTTTACGACCGTAAACTCCCAAGGAGTGGTCCAAGGACCGTAAACTCCAAGGGAGTACCCAATTGAACCCTAATCACTTCCCTAGCCCTCGAATTGATCCTAGGAGCCTTCCTTGTGATGCATGAGACCTTTAGACACACAAACTCACCATTTCCATGAGTTTACGGCCGTAAACTCATGGGGGAAATGGTCTCCCAACCGTAAACACACTTAAGTGTGGCCAAGTGAAGTGTAAACTCCATAGTGAGGCTATACACTCCTTAGATGCAACCTTTAGCACTCCTAACACTTGAAACAAAGTGTTTTCATACATTAAAGTGCATTTACTCACTTAATTAGTGATTACACAACTAATTAGATACTTTATACATCACTACATGTTACATAGGATCCGTGTGTGTGTTCAAGTCCTCACTTGACACCTAGCATCCTACCCGGCGTTTCCATCCACTTCACTCACTACAGGTGAGTTCATACCCCTAAATGAACCTTTTTAAATGTTTTTAACTGTTTTGTGGGGGAGAATACAAGTTGAACCAACTAAGTTATAGTACACAATCGCATGTGAAGTATAACTTGCAACCAAAAGGATTTTCTACACTATTAACTGCTTTTTACCATCAAAAAGGGATTTTCTATATTTTTAACTATATTACCAATTAAACTGCTTTCAAATGCGTACTAAATTCATTTTCGTGTTAAATCACTATAAAACTATTTTTCCAAAATTCGTTTAAACAAATTTTTAGTCTCAAACCATATCTACACCAATATATTTATATAAGTAAGACTTGAAGGACTTAGGACTAATAGATCACCTTATTTCCTGTTCTTGTTTGATTGTGGGCTTAGGGTATTTTGTTATTAGTCCGACTCTCGTTGAATTCTTAGTTATATATCTTATATATTTGTGTCAGATATAAAAGTTTTCATATCAGTTCAATGCCTTGGATATCAAAGACATGCAACCAACAATACTATTTAACTATAATAGGTATAGTTAAGGGATACTACTCAATGCTACTATTGCCATGACAACTATCAGAGTCAGTTCAGTTGTGAGTCAATATATGATATGTACTATACAAGAGAACACTATATACTATACAAGAAGAACATTACATACTATACAAAGAGAACACTACATACTATACAAGAGAACTTACTAAAATAGAATGTGACATACTATTTCTCGATACGACACATCTTTGTGCTATCACCGCGTAACCAGAGTCTCCTGGAGGGAGAGCGGGCATTATGTGTATAGATCTATACGGGACAGACACTCCCACATCCCGACTGCTAGCTACAGTCCGAGCCGTCTAGGCCCAGGGGTGACGAAATGTCACATCTACAAATGACTCGGAGGGTCAAAGGGATTCGATCGTCAATCAGCATGGTTACGTACGAGTTCACATTCAAACCTTTAATTAATACTTTAAAAATTAAAGGCAACAGACTCCCTGAGGAGTAATGTACATTTAATACTACCTGGAGCCTGCATTTCATTACATATGGCCGACAGTGATACTGTTGGGGTAAAACATTTTTCTCATTACTATACATGAATAAAGTTGAAAACTATATTTTCATACTAATAACTACTAGGAAAACTTGTACATTTTCGAAGGAACAAACAAACCATCGGGTCTTGGAAAAGACTACTTTTCTGGAAAACATAGGGTTTTCTAGGGCTCATACTATTTTCAAACACCGAAATTTTCTTTTACAATGTATAAATGTGAATATTTTTATACAGGAAATGACACTAAATACTTATGAACTCACCAGCTTTATGCTGATAAACGTTTTCAAAATAACTTGTATTCTCAGGTCATCAGTAGACAGGTACGGATGCAGCTTTTGAGAAGACAGAGCACACATAAGACTCCACTTTATTTTGATTGTATTTTTGGTGTCTAACATTTGTACTGAACACGTTTGTATTACAATTATTATCTTAATGCAATGGATGTTGTTGCTTGTCTTTACTATTATGCTTTGTTATGATACTGTACATGACGTCCTCCACCCCAGAACGTATTCCGCCGTTCTCGGTTTTGGGGTGTGACACAACCCAATGGAGGAAATGATGGACTTGGATGCAAATACAAGGATTTCATGGCATCCAAGCCACCGAGTCTTTCTGGAATCCCAACACCGGTGGAAGTCATGGATTGGATCTCCAAGATGGAGATGATGTTTGAAAGTTGCAACTGCAGCAACAAACAAAAGACCGCTCTCGTAGTTACATTGTTGAAGACTTGAGTATTAAGCCGGTGGAAGCTACTAGCTGATACCATGCCCAAAGTAGAAGCTAGCAAGATGTCCTGGAAAAACTTATTGGTGCAACTAAAAATGCAGTATTGTTGTAGGCAGGATCTTCTGGAGATTAACAACGAGTTTCAGAATCCGAAGAAGGGAAGGATGAGCGTCACCGAGTATGCTGCAAGTTTTACAGAGAAAATGAAGTTTGTTCCTTATTTGGTTCCGACTGAACTCTCCAAGGTCAACAAGTTTGCTAATGGACTGCGAGCGGACTTTAGTCCGATGGTCAAGCAAGCAACCACCTTGAAAGCCGCCATCTGGGCAGCTAAGAATGTTGAGACCCAGATAAGGGAAAAGGGTCTGGAGAGAGTTGATGTTGGTGAGAAAAGGAAGTTCGATGGATCTTCAAGGTCCAACAAGAAAAGAAAATTCTCAAAGTCTGGTTCTAAGAAGTTCGTAGGAGGAGGAGGAGGTGAAGCAAGAAGGTGTGATAAGTGAAAAAAGAAACACTTTGGAAAATGTGGCGAGGAGGTGACTTGTTTCAAGTATGGAAAGTCTGGGCATTACGCCAATGAGTGCACATTCAACAAAAAGGTGTGCTTTGGATGTAATGAAGAAGGGCATATTTCTAGGGACTGTCCG
Source organism: Lactuca virosa (assembly GCF_052849685.1). NCBI lineage: Eukaryota > Viridiplantae > Streptophyta > Magnoliopsida > Asterales > Asteraceae > Lactuca > Lactuca virosa. Next base: position 266,961,461 of record NC_136426.1, on the reverse strand, counting down.
AATAAGAAAGAGGCAACAAGGCCTAAAATTCCACTGAGGCCAAAGGAAAGAGCATTCCAGATGACCCTAGAAGCAGCAAGGGATGAAGCAGATGTCGCTTCACGTACCTTTTTTGTAAATGTATTTCCTGCCAGAATCTGGAGCAAATTACTCCTTTATATCGTATAAATTTAGTGGAAGACTAGAATTTCATGTAGATAAACTTGATAATGCTTTAGTTGTAGAAGTTTCCACTGGAAAATTCAAACCTGTTAGCGATTGCATTAAAAACATCGTTATCTAGTTGAACATGAATAAATTCCACGAGGAGTTGTTGCCCTTTGAGTTTAACGGTTTCTACATCGTACTAGGAATGGATTGGATTAGTGCAAACGATGCGAAGATACTATGCAAGAAGAAGATGGTGATACTTTAGAGTAAACCCACCTGGAAAATAGTCGTTTATGGTGTACAAGGACAAACGTAGAGTAAATTTTGGAATCATTTCCCTAATGAAAGCCAGAAAATGTTTGTCCAAAGGATGCACATCATACTTGGCATTTGTGATCGATTCAAAGAAGGAAAAGAAAGAGATGCAAAGAATACCAGTGGTGTATGACTATCCGGAAGTCTTTCCCGAAGATCTTCCAAGATTGCCCCCTGATAGACAGGTAGAGTTTCGAATAGACTTGTTGCCAGGATGGACGCCAATAGCGAAAGAACCATACCGATTAGTACCAACAGAGATGAAGGATCTTATAATGCAACTTCAGGAGTTGTTGGACAATGGTTTCATTAGACCTAGTTCATCAGCCTGGGGAGCTCTGGTGTTATTCGTGAAGAAGAAGGATGGAAGCATGAGGATGTGTATAGACTATAGAGAACTGAACGAGGCCACGGTAAACAACAAGTATCCATTGCCAAGGATTGACGACCTGTTCGATCAGCTGCAAGGTTCAAGCTATTTCTTAAAGATCGATCTCAAGTCAGGATATCATCAGTTGAAGGTGAGAGAGCAAGATATTGAGAAGGCTGCATTCAGCACGAGATACAGATACTATGAGTTCTTGGTTATGTCGTTTAGACTAACCAATGCTCCAGCAGCATTTATGGATTTGATGAATAGGGTTTGTAAACCATTCCTCGATAAATCTGTAATAGTGTTCATAGATGACATTCTGATTTACTCAAAGAGCCAGCAGGAGCATGGCAAGAACGTGCGAGAAGTATTAGAAGCTTTGAAGAAGGAGAAGTTGTACGCAAAGTTCTCCAAATGAGATTTTTGGATTCGAGAAGTCCAATTCTTAGGTCATGTGGTTAACCAAGAGGGAATAATGGTTGACCCAACAAAGATTGAAGTTGTGATGAAATCGGAACGACCAAAAAGTCCCACTGAGATCCGTAGTTTTCTCGGATTAGCTGGATATTACCGAAGATTTATCCAAGGCTTTTTCTTCAATAGCTTCTCCATTAACAGCTTTGATCCATAAAGGAGCTACATATACATGGAGCGAGAAACATGAAGAAGCATTCGAGAAATTAAAGAAGAAGTTGTGTGAAGCACCGATTCTTTCTTTAACTGACATAGTTGAAGACTTTGCAGTCTATAGCAATACATCTGGAGTTGGGTTAGGTTGTGTTCTGACCCAGAGAGATAAAGTGATAGCATATGCATCTCTACAATTGAAAGAACATGAAAAGAACTATCCCACTCATGACCTGGAGTTGGCAGCGGTAGTATTCGCATTAAAGATATGGAGGCATTATCTTTATGGAACAAAGTGCAAACTCTTCACTGATCATAAAAGTCTCCAATATCTCTTTGATCAAAAGGAATTTAATATGAGGCAACGGAATTGGCTAGAGTTGCTCAACGATTACGACTGTGAGATACTTTACCACCCTGGTAAGCAAATGTCGTAGCTGATGCTCTAAGTCGAAAAGTAAACATGGAAAGAAAAAGTCCAAGAGCGTTAAGAATAGAAGTTGTCTCGACAATTATGGAAAGCATTAAGAAAGCTCAGGAAGAAGCTTTGGAGAAAAATGACCGAAAGGAAGAACGTTTAGGCAAAACGTTGGTATTCGGTAAAAATAGTCAAGGATTAAAGGTATTCCAAGATAGGATTTGGGAGCCTAAGATGGGAGGAATAAGAAATCTTCTGATGGAAGAAGCTCACAAGACCATGTACTCGATTCATCCTGGCAGCACTAAGATGTATAGGGATCTGAAACCTTACTACCGATGGCCGACGATGAAGCTCGATGTCGCAAAGTATGTGGCAGAATGTGTAACATGTGTGAGAGTAAAAGCGCAACATCAGAAACCATATGGGACTGTAGAACCTTTGCATATACCCATGGGTAAATGGGAAGATATCACCATGGATTTTGTGTCTAAATTGCCCATGACGAAGAACGGTCACGATATGATTTGGGTAGTCATGTATCGGTTCACAAAGAGTGCACACTTCATAGTAGCCAATGAGAGAAGGTCTATGGATAAGCTTGCAAATGCTTACGTGAAGAAGATAGTAAGACTTCACGGTGTTCCCTTAACGATTGTATCAGATCATGATAGTCGTTTCACATGAAGATTTTGGAAAAGTCTACAAAAGGAAATGGTTACGAAGTTGTGCTTAAGTACAGCCTACCATCTGCACACTGATGGTCAGAGCGAAAGAACAATTCAAACATTGGTGTTAGGTCCCAATTCTGTGGGATCTATCTAATGATCAATCAATTGCAATAGAAATGAAGAAGAAGAAGATTAAACAACCAATCTTGCATACAATTCAACTATGAAATGTCGGATACAACTTGGATAGACCGAAAACTTGCTAGAACGACCATACATGCCTCTGACAACCTGACAACAATTTATAGCAATACACATTAGACCGAAAACAGGTTTTCGGTCAAAGCCTGACCGAAAACCTACCTAGACCGAAAACTCATACAAACACAAAAGATGTCCAAAACACATTAATAACAGCCCTAAACCATCCATGCATTAATGCCTAGCCCAAACCAAATATATTGGCCCTTCAATCTCCCCCTTGGTTTGGGACTAGGATTTAGCTCTTGTCGACCACCAGTACATCGGACTTTCCCATAGGACCATTCCACATTTTCTTCTCAATAATTTCAGCCACCATCGAAGTGTATTCTTTTGCAACCGGCTCAAAAATGTCTTCAGCCACAACGATCTGATGAATGGAAAGCTGATGTATGTCCCACTTACCGAATTGAAGCAAGTCCCTTTTGTCATATAAGCGGATACAATCATTTTTAAGCTTGATGACAGCAGCATCAGTGGATTCATCATACACCCAATATAGCATGGATGTGAGAGACCCATCTGGATAATTTTGAAGGACGGGAATTTGCTTAACTTGAGCGGTAGCGGGCCACATCACTGATCTAAGAGGCCGACTTGTTTTGGGATCAATGATGCTAGGGTAAATCTTGATTATAGACTCAGGAGTCTTCATTGAAGGGAATCCCTTAGCAACTTGATCTTCTAAAAATGATTTGAACTGACTCGCCCTGGGATTGTTTGATGGATTTGAGAAGGGAGCCTTAGATAGCTCCGTAAGATCAATTCTTGTGAAGGAATTAAAATCGTGAGCATCCTTGTATAGCTCAGTGTTGCCGCTCTTTCTCCTTACCATAAACATATTCATCGTGTCATGGAATCCCCACGAGATTATTCCTGACCGATCACCATAAACGTCTCTGAAACGATGTTCGCCCAGATCCGTAACGGTGATCTTTTGTTGATCCCAGGGGGCATTATGTTCCGAGCTCCTTTTGAATAAAAGTTGACCCTTTTCAGCTGACTGGGCCAACTTAGTGTGTTTCAACTTCATTATACTCGGAGCTTGAGCCGGTTCCTTTTCAAAACGGTTAACGACGGTGGTTGATCTTTTAGGGTTTGGAACTATGGGAGCATCTTGGTTGGGAAGATAGATCTTTGGCTCGTCAACGGATGACTTGAATTCGTCGCCAAATTTATCTTCCAGCTTCTTCTTCAAATAGTAGTAGTTGGCGGTCAGTAAGCCAAAATGTGTCTGAAGATCCGTAATCTGTTTTGATTTCTGAGCGTCTTCCTTGAGAAGATCAACAATTTGATTATTGAGCTTGATGTTCTCAGTTTGAAAATCTGCAACTTTGATATCAAGCTCGATATTTTTTCTGGTTTAGCACACTAATCTCCTTTCTCAAATCAGGCACTGAGGCGTCATCATCTCCAGATATATTCTCCTCAAAGGATATACCATTTTCGCGTGAGGAGTGTTTTGGATTTAAATTCTGAGCCAAATGCATTGCAAGCCTTACAGAGGCAACGTCATGATGAGGCCTTGGAGGAGACAAACTCAAGCCAGCAGATGAGCCACCAACTTCATGAATCGAGCTGGGGCCTTCCTGAATGGGCATGGATGAAGAAGAGGTAGCAGTTGTGAGTGGAGGAGTTTCTGTGGTTTGAGTTAGGTCAGGAAAAATAACTCCCACCCTTGGATCAGTTCTTTGTCTTTTCATCGGGGGCTGGGAGGTCAAGTCTGTCTGGGCTTCACTCACAATTGGCTCAAATGTAGAAATCACCCTTTCAAGGGGAGGAATCCTTGAAGAGGTGTCCATTTGAATTGAAGAATCAGCCGCTTGAACGGGAACAGGAGGCTCAACTTCTTGGTTGTCAACATTTTTCCTTATCTCCGGTGTTGGATTGGCACCATCGTCGATATCATTGAAGATGTCGTCGAGATCTTCATTTGACAAAGTGTACTCAAGTCCAGTAAATTGTACAGCAATATCATCTCTGTCATAGCCGGACATATCAACTCTTTCATTCTCTTCTCCTTCCTCAGTTTCAGTGAATTCTTCTGTGGAACCTCCATCAAAATCACTTTGAACTGTCACATTTGTGAAATTATGCTCTTCAGCCACACTGACATTTTGAGCAGCAGCAGTTTCTTCCTCATGGTCTGAAACATTGATTACATCATCATTTACATTTGCATAATCTGATGATGCATGATCAGTTGAAGTCTGCTCAGGTGACCCATGGGATTCAGAAGAGTCGGTCAGCTCAGCAAATTTTCCAAATTTCTCGAAAGGATACTTTCCTTGGAACATGATTTTCCCTTTTCGATTTTGCTTCATCAGACTGATTGTGTTTGGTCCAAAAGCCTTCATGTCGAGAATCTCTCCCGTCTTGGCAAGGTCTGGAAAGAGGCAGTTGAGAAAAATCTGTATGAATCGAGGGTAAAGCAAGAATTGGTCCTTCTCCTTCCTTTTGAGATTAGAGACCATTTCTTCTAAGATAAATCTTGAGAAGTTAAAGTCGATTCCTGCTGCCAGTGCAATAATAGCTTGAGTATTCCTTGAAGAGATCTCGTCCGCTCCACCCTTACACCCTGATATACAGTTAACAAACACATGAGCCAGAAACCTCCAGTATGGAGGTAGCAGCTTCTTGAGGGTCAGTGGGAAAACGCCTTCATATCCCATCTTTTCAAGGTACTCATCAACAACACGCAGATCAATGTCGGTAGGATAAGTAGCCTTGTCATCAATCTTCAATGTGTCTCTGATAAACTGCTCAGTGATGACAATTTTACGTCCTTTGACAGTTGCTTCGATTGTCTGCGCTCCGTTGCCTTCATTTCTGATGCTAGTTGAACTCCAGAACTCGTTGATTAAATCCAAGTAGATTATGGGGTTCCAAGTGATTGCTGAGAAAATGCAGCATTCACGCAACCTGAACATCATTGAATTGAATTCACTATGCGCCATAGGAGGATCATCAAGCAAAATGGAAACATTGTGACTTTCTGCAACCTTGAAACTTGCCATTTTAATCTGCACAAAACAGACCAGATGAGAAATCCTTTGATTAAAATGCATTGATTTTATTTCTCAATTTAATTCCTTTAGTTTGGCCATTTTAATTCATTTTATGAGTCAAAAATTAGGTTCTCGGTCAAGAAAGTCAAACCGAAAACCTAAGGACCAACACACAAGTCAAGACCGAAAGCCAAATTTCACACCGAAAATGAGCTAGACCGAAAGCCAAGAACAGCAATTATCAGCTGGACCGAAAGCCGTCTGAGCCGGCTTGATCGAAAACGACTCGGCTTGGACCGAAAGCCGTCTGAGCTGGCTTGACTGAAAACGGCTCGGCTTGGACCGAAAGCCGTCCGGACCGAAAACGCCGAAAACGCCGACAGTTCATGTTTTCACGATTTGGCCACGATTTCACGGTCGATTCTCGGTAAAAATTACATGGGCATGGTCGGAATCTTCATACCTTCAAGATTGTGGGGTCGATTGAACAAAATAACACAAAAACATTTTCGAGATTTTGGAGAGGAGATAGAGGTTTTCGGTATTCTTGAGAGAAGGGGAACCAAAAATGATTTCATTTTGTTCTTTAAATACCTGGTTCATGACCTGGTCCAAACCCGGATCCCAAACCCAATTTCCAAATCTTAATGGGCTGCAACATTTTTATTTAAAAAATTGGTCCAATACTCAACACTTTATTAAAAATAACACTCTTTGAGGATTAATTCAGAAAAATAAAATAAAATAAAATTGCCTAAGATTTATAAATCCTAAAAGAATTAAAAATAGAGTAAAATAAAATTGAAATAAAATTTTAATTCAAACCTAAAATTAAGTCTTTAACTAAAATTAATAATTTTCATGATTTTGGGATCATAGTTGTTAGACAATCATTTGCCATTTATCAGTACCTCTCCTTTCAAGAATAGATCTGGTCGATCACCAGTATTGTGGTCCACTTAAGCACGAAAAATTATGACAAATTCTGGACCTGCTATAGATGACAAGTTGATCCTATGTTCCTAGATAATATTTCCTGAGGACCATTCATCTGACAACGACCAAGGATATTGTTGTCCACCTAAGTTGAGCAGCGAGATCTACAGACAATCTAGAATTGTTCAGTTTTAGATGTACTAGAACATGTTTCCCGCTTCCTGATATACTCCAATAATCAAGAACTTCCGAGATACTCCTTACTTTAGGTGAGCAGACTATTATTCATAGAAAGGATAGATTTAGATTATTATTAATTATAGTTTTTAGAGGGATTGAGAAGTAGAAGGTTACATATGATGTGTACCAGGTCGGATTGTTAATCACACAAAAGAGACAGCATATGGCTAACAGATAGGAAGAATTTCATAGATATAATATGCAGAGAAATAGATTTGCATATGTTGCAGTCCAGATCGGATCTCTTCCAATCACGTAAAGGAGGCAACATATGACTAACAGTAAGAAAGAAAGAAAATAATTTTCTATAGACCTACTTTATTGGAATTCCCCAGTCGCCCTATCAATACCGGAATTAAGGACAGAATCCGTACATCGAGGAAAAGTTAAACCACAGTTCTAGATACGGGTTCTCTTAATGTGACTGGTGGATTCTCATGTATATCTCCCTCCTCAACCTATCTGAGCGTCGTATTGTCAGGCTAAACGGAACTATCTAGGTCAAGATTTATCAAGTCTCTAGATTCCTTAAGTTCATCTGCACCTAGTCAAGTCCGTTAAATTCTTCGTGCCTACTAGCGCATCGAACACAGAGCCTAGACAATTCAGCTTTGGAACTTTACACAGACTCAGATTGCCCGTTATCACTTGTTGATATCACTTCCCAACACATCACTTCACAACAAATATTTTTGATTTTTCTGATTTTCTAATGTTTTTGGATTTTTAATTTTCTAATGTTTTTGGATTTTTTTAATTTTCTAATGTTTTGTTTGGTTTTTGTTTATTTCTCATCCGAAATTTGTGCATGGGTGAGAATGAAATAAAAATGCGCAAATTTAACCTAATCTAAACAAAAATTAATCCTTGAAGCGAATCATTTTCAAAAGATTGACCAGCACATCGAATCGAGCTTTGTTGAACGGCTTGGTGAACAAGTCCGCCACATTATTAGCAGTGGGGACCTGTTCTAGCCGAATGAGCGAGCGCTCATAACAATCTCGGATAAAATGCACTTTGATATCGATGTGCTTGGTCTTTGAGTGCTGGACCGGATTTTTAGCGATTTGGATCGCAGCCTCATGGTCACAAAAAATAGGGGTTTCTTGAAAGTTCAAACCGTAATCCAACAGTTGATGTTGGATCCATATGACTTGAGAACAACAGGCAGATGCAGCGACATATTCTGCTTCTGCTGTTGAGGTTGAGACGGTATGCTGCTTCTTGCACTGCCATGAGACCAGTCTATCTCCCAGAAATTGGCATCCTCCTGAAGTTGATTTTCAATCAAGCTCGCACCCGCCATAGTTGCTGTCTGCAAAAGCATAAAAGTCAAATTCGGGATGTTTCGGATACCAAAGACCCAGTTTTGGGCAACCTTTGAGATACCAAAAAATCCGTTTAACAGCAATAAGATGAGAAAGTTTAGGATTAGCCTGGTAGCGCGCACATTGACAGACCGCAAACATAATGTCTGGGCGACTTGTAGTCAGATACATCAGCAATCCGATCATTGATCTGTAGTACGTCTGATCTACGGATTCGCCTTCAAGATCAGGAGCCAGTAAAGGTCTCTCCGCCATGGGTGAAAGAGCAGGTTTCGCGTCTCGGAACCCGAACTTCTCCAGCATATCATCCACATACTTTGCTTGGTGAACAAGGATTCCGGTTGAAGATTGTTTGACCTGAAGCCCCAAAAACATGATCATTTCCCCAAGTGAACTCATCTCGAACCGCTTCTTCATCACATCTTAGAATTCTTTGCAAAGTTGTTGGCATGTCGACCCGAATATAATGTCGTCCACATAGATTTGAACAAGAATTTGATCCGGACCGACATGTTTGATAAATAAGGTTTGATCAATGGTGCCTCGGGAATAGCCGTGATCGAGCAAATGCTGAGTTAGGGTAGCATACCAAGCTCTAGGAGATTGATGCAGCCCATACAAAGCTTTGTCTAACTTGTAGACATGGCTGGGAAGCTTTCAGTTAACGAAACCGGGAGGTTGGTCAACATAAATCTCCTCCTTCACCTTGTCGTACAAGAAAGTCGTCTTGACGTCCATTTGGAATTCGGTGAAGTTCATGTAGGAAGCATAGGCGAGGAAGATACGAATAGCCTCCAAGCGTGCCACCGGAGCATAAACCTCCGTATAGTCAAGACCCTCAATTTGCCGAAACCTGCGAACCACTAATCTCGCCTTGTTACGCACGATGACACCCGAATCGTCTTGCTTGTTCCGAAAGACCCACCTGGTGTCGAGAGATTTCTTGCCTTTAGGCAGCTCCACCAACTTCCAAACCCCGAGCTTTTCGAATTGATTGAGCTCGTCATGCATGGCATCAACCCAGCTGGGCTCATTCAGAGCCATTTCGGCATTCTTGGACTCTATCTGAGAAATAAAGCAGGAGTAGAGACACGTATTGACGTCTCCACTCTTACTTCGTGTTTGAACACCGTCGCCCAGCTGGCCAATGACGTTTTCTATAGGATGGTCGCGCTGAATGCGAGCAGGGATCTCGTGGCTGATGTCATTGATAGAGACTGGAAGATTATGGATCTTAACCACTCCTTCATTTGCTGAATGATCCACGGTAGATGAACTAGGTTCGTTTGTCGAATCTGCTACAAAATCATCAGCGATTCTTTCAGGAAAGAGAAGTTCCATCAGATTTGAAGTTACAACGGAAGTCTCTTGGTTCATGAACTCTCTTTCCACCGGAGTTAGAGGAGTAGCATCAGCATCAGGAGAAGGTTGTTGAGGGGAGGACTCAGAAGAATCAGTTTGAACAGAAGACACCGCCGGAGGATCAGAAGAAACCAATGGTGGTCTATAGACAACTTCTTCCTCTTCGTCTTCAATAATGATTTTCGAACTAGACGTAGACCCTGCTTGATTATTCGACGACACATTGAATGATTTGAAAAGAGATGTGTAATCAAATAGCCAATCTGGACCCACTCTAGCGTCTGTCTCATTCTCTTCAAGCCAACGAACATCGAAAGACTCCACAATCTGTTTCGTCTTCTTGTTATAAACCCTGTATGCAGTACGAGCAGCGTATCCGACAAAATAGCAGTCATCGGCTTTTGCATTGAATTTGGGGTTGGATTCCAAGTGGAGAAGAGTGCAAGGGCAGCCAAATACTCTGAAATGACTGACAGATGGCTTGTGTCTGTATAGAATTTCATACGGTGTTTTCATTTGGGCTTTGTTGATCAGCACGCGATTCTGAACATAGTATGTCGTGTTAATCGCCTCCGCCCAAAAGAAGACAGGAAGTTTGGAGTCACACAGCATCGTCCTTGCAGCGTCTTAAGAGTTCGATTCCTTCGTTCAGCAACACCGTTTTGTTGTGGTGTGCGAACAGAACTGAATTGACGCACAATCCCTTTCTCAGCGCAAAAATGGTCAAGAACAACGTTCTTGAATTCCGTTCCATTATCAGTACGCAGCGCTTTCACTCGGTTGTTGATCTGATTTTCTATCATCACAATGAACTTCTTGATGAGATCAGCGATCCCAGCTTTGTTGGACAGAAAGAAAACCCAAGTGAAACGAGAGTAATCGTCTATCACAACGAGGCAGTATGAATTGCGGTTGATACCGAGAACGTTAATCGGACCAAATAAATCCATATGCAACAACTGGAGCACCTGATTAATGGAGTTAACCTGCTTTGGCAGATGTGGTTTCCGATGATGTTTTCCTTGAGCACATGAAACACACTTTTCAAAAGTAATGAAATCTCTAGCAGGCAGACCTCGGACTAATTTGATCTTTGCAAGCCGATTCAGATTCTTTGCATTTGCGTGACCGAGACGACGATGCCACAACATCGCAGTTTGTTCTGAGACCTTGGAGAATAGGCAAGTGACTTTGTCGGGAATATTGTTGTTCATGTCTATGATGTAGGCATTCCCATCCCGCTTAGATTTTACAAGAATCCATTCCTTCGGAATGACAATGCCCGGCTTTAAGATCAGACATTATTTATCGGTAAAGTGTGTCGAATACCCTCTGTCGCAAATCTGAGAGACGCTCAACAGACTGTGCTTCAATTCAGAAGCATAGTTGACATTTTCGAAACTAAGCACTCCGTTCGTCACTGTTCCTTTCTGAGTTATTTTTCCACCTTCACCGCCCGCAAATGAGACATAGCCCCCATTAAATGTTTGAATGTCATGCAGTTGAGAGATATCTCCTGTCATATGCCGGGAGCAGCCACTATCGACATACCAAGGTCTGACGATATTCCTCCGCGACTGTCCCTGCACAAGGAGCGAATTTATTCAGATTTGGGAACCCAGGTCATCACAGTCCTGGGTTTACCCTTCACTTTCACAGATTTCTCAATTGATTCTTTCTTTTCATTAGGTTTAGAGGTTAATAGTGACTGATCTGAATTCAATTTTGGTACCCACTGAAAGTTAGGTTTTGAAACTTTGATAGTTTGCTTCGAGCCGGTGGATTTTCTACTCAAAGAGTTTGAAGATCTGGTCCTGCCCTTTAACAAACTCGACTTAGGCTTAGCCTGAGTTGATTTTGGCAAACTATTATTGAATTTATGAAAAAACTGTTTATTCTTTTGAAAATTGGCCATTTTCTTGTTTGGAGTTATGCTCAAGTCACCATCCCGAGAACAAATTCTGGGGGATTTTCTAGTTAAAGATCGTCCCCGAAATTCGTTCTCTCCTCTTTTTGATGTATGAGATACAAATATCCGGTTTAAACAGTTTCTTGCAATGTGTCCAGTAGTGCCACAGTTAAAACAGATTTGTTTATTATCATTGATTTTGACACTGCTTTTGACAGATTTCTTTCTTTTGTTTGTATTTCTACCACTTTCACATTTACAAGAACAATCACAGGATTTTGAAGCAGATGTGGAAGGTGTAGAAACGATTGAATCAGACAAAGATACATTCTCAGACAAAGTATTATCAGTTGCAATCTTAACATCAGAAAAGATAATACCACCAGACACAAAATTGTTTAAATTCGAATTTAATGCAGACTCATTACACAGACTGAAACCAAACTTTGACACATCATCATTATTAGACTTAAGAACATCAGACTTTTCATCTCTCTGCTCCCCCTGAGCTATGGACTTATCTGCACTCAAATTTGAAACGTTAGTATCCAAAACCTTTTCGTTTGAACATGTAACTTGTTCAGAAGCAGGTTTTCCATACACAAGAAAAGGTTCTCGATCTATTTCTTCCTGAGATAATGGAATAACGGTATAATTGTGATTGTGAGGAGGAGGGACACTCTCAAAACCTAGTCCTACTTTCTTTTGGTTTCCACAAGTGACATCCTTCCACTGCATTTGGTTTTCTATCATTTTCGCAACAACTTCGCTTGACCCATCAAATTTTTTAAAATTGAATTCAGCATTTTCAAAACGTGTTTTCAATGAGTCAAGTTCAGCAGTCACAGCTTCAAATTTTCGTTTGATATGGTCATAGTTCTCACATTTGTTACTGTAATCCTCTTGTAATTTCCTAAAGTCCTTTATTTTATTTTCTAGTTGAGTCTTTAAGGGCTTTTGGTTTTTCCTAAGTGTGTATCCCTCATATTTTAAGTCCTCATTCTCTCTGTTGATTAACTCTATTGATTCTCGTAAAAAGTTTATAGTTTTAGCACAAGATGGAGAGCAACCGGATTCACTTACCTCGGGCTTAGATGGCTCAGAAGTAGTTTGCACCATGAAGGCAAACTGGAGGTTCATCATATCTTCTTCGGGATCTATCTCCGCTTCTTTCTCTTTGCAATCCTCGATCTGGGCCAAATAAGTATTTCCAGGTCCTGAAATATTCAGGGCCTGAATTTGATCTTCCCAATCAAAGGATTGAGCCACCATTGCCAGATTTGCAGATTGATTGGTTGATGAGGATCTTGTGCTGTTGCTGTGGACATAGATAACTGGCACCACGGTTCGATCAGTATTTTCCCTTCTGTCAGGCTTTGGACATTCCCTAGCAAAGTGCCCTGGCTCATGGCAATTGTAGCAGCGAAGTTTGCCTTTGTTGAATCCAACCTTTTTGTTGGAATTCACACTCCAGTTGTTTTTGCCAGTTTTCTTAGAAAACTGCTTTGCCCTGAACACAGCCATGGCCATATGCCAGGTTATATCCATCTCTTCTACATCTTCAGGATGAATCTGATCAAGGTCGGCAAACAAAAGTTGTGGGGAGAGTTCTCCAGCCACAAAAGCATTGTAGCAATTTACCAAACCCGTGGCAAGAGCCATATTTTCTTCCTTTTCTTTCATGATTGACATCTGAGAACTGAAACCATGAGACTGAGGAGGTACAACATTAGATGAGCCAACACTGGGATTAACTTGTTGAGAAGTGATATGAGGTTGAGAGACTTGAACTTGTTGCATGGAAGGGATAACATAGGATGTAGGTGGAATCGGTTGATGAGTCATGAAAGGTTGAACTTGTGAAACATGTGGAGTTGGGGTAACTTGAGGAGCTTGCGTAACAGTGAAACTTGAAAAGGCATTGTTGTTTGTGGCTTGGATCCCTAGATTTGCAGTGGAATAAGAATTAACATAATTAATCTCCCTCTGCTTGTCATCAAGATCACAAGCCTTGATGATAGCCATAGTTTCTGCCAGACTCCGCATGTTTAAGTCTTTTGTTTTCTTTATCACTGAGACATTCATATCCCAGGATTTTGGAAGGGAGTTTAACAACTTCTTGTTGATTTCTGATCTTGTTACCGAAACACCTGCAGAACTCATTTCTGTGGTGAGAGTAATGAACCTCTGGAGCTGGTTCTCAAGAGTTTCGCCCAGGACATAGTTGAACATGTTGAACTTTTGTCGAAGCATGTCCTGACGACTCTGCTTCATATCCTCATTACCCTCATAAACTTCTATTAGTGCTTCCCAAAGTGCTTTTGCCGATGTATACTCACGAAAACCCTGAGCGATTTCTGGAGATAATGTCATTGTAAGCGTAGCAAGGGCTTTCTCCTGCTCTTCGATCTTTTCGAAATCCTCATCCGTATAATTTTCAATCCGTTTATCGAAAATTATGTCATCCACTATAGTAGTAATTCGAATTGGTCCCCTAAGTATACTGCGCCAAATCTTGAAGTCTTTCATTTTAATATACTTTTCGATCCGGTATTTCCATTCCGGAAAGCCTTCAGCATTCAAGAGTCGGGGAATTCGAAAAGTTGTTCCCATGATGGTGTCAAGTTCCTGATGTACTGTCATGCTTTGAGAATCCATTTGCTTGTTGTTGTTTATATATATATATATATATATATATATATATATATATATATATATATATATATATATATATATATATATATATATATTATGATTTTTGTTTTGAAAGAAAAATAAAAATGATCAAAGACAGGTTTTCGGTGAAAACGTTAGACCAAAAACTAGAATCAAGTGAGTTTTCAGTTTCCTAAGATTGATGAAAGGTTTTCGGTAATTGAAGATGTTTGGATTTTCGGTTTCTGAAGAATGCTTGTGTTTTCAGTTTCTGAAGAATGCTTGGGTTTTCGGTTTCTGAAGAATGCTTGGGTTTTCGGTTTCTGAAGAATGCTAGTGTTTTCGGTTTCTGAAGAATGCTTGGGTTTTCGGTTTCTGAAGAATGCTTGTGTTTTCGGTTTCTGAAGAATGCTTGGGTTTTCGGTTTCTGAAGATGAACCGAGAACTGAGGATTTTTTCAGTGAAAACTTTGATTCTTGATTTGATCACTATTTTTCGTACAGCCAAAACTTCCAAAAATGCTTCCAAATACACAGATCTGAACAGAATACAAATGACAATGAGTTTTCGGTGTGTGTAGATTCAACCGAAAACTATAAGAATTCAATCACAAACTTAAATCTGATGCAGATCTTGATTTTAATTAAAGCAAACAACAATCCAGTCTTCAAACTAGAACAGATTCGAACTTGCCAATGAACCGAAAATGAAGATCACGAGAATGTTGATGATCCGAAAACAGAAAACACAATTGATTGACACTAGACTTGCTCTGATACCAATTGTTAGGTCCCAATTCTGTGGGATCTATCTAATGATCAATCAATTGCAATAGAAATGAAGAAGAAGAAGATTAAACAACCAAGCTTGCATACAATTCAACTATGAAATGTCGGATACAACTTGAATAGACCGAAAACTTACTAGAACGACCAGACATGCCTCTGACAACCTGACAACAATTTATAGCAATACACATTAGACCGAAAACAGGTTTTCGGTCAAAGCCTGACCGAAAACCTACCTAGACCGTAAACTCATACAAACACAAAAGATGTCCAAAACACATTAATAACAGCCCTAAACCATCCATGCATTAATTCCTAGCCCAAACCAAATATATTGGCCCTTCAATTGGAAGATATGTTAAGAGCATGTACCCTATAATTTCAAGGTAACTGGGATGAGCATTTACCCCTGGTAGAGTTTTCCTACAATAATAGTTACCATTCAAGCATTAAGATGGCACCTTATCAAGCCTTGTACGGACAGAAGTGTCATACGCCATCTTGTTGGCTTGAGGCCGGAGAAAAGCAGTTTATGGGTCCTGAAATAGTCCATCGGACTTCTGAAAAGCTAAAAGTCACTAGAGAAAGGATGTTAGCAGCTCAGGATCTCCAAAAGAGCTATGCTGACAAGAAGAGACGACCAATGACATTCGAAGTTGGAGATTCGGTGTTGCTCAAAGTCTCACCATGGAAAGGACTTATAAGAATTGGAAAGGGAGGAAAGTTAAGTCCAAGATTTATTGGGTCATTCATGGTTCTTCAGAGGATTGGGACCCAAGCTTACAAGCTGGAATTGCCCGGAGAACTGGATGGTACTCATAACACTTTTCATGTGTGTTATTTGAGGAAGTTTACGGTAGAATTTCCCGACATAATTCCACTTTTGGAGTTAAGGATGAATGAAGATAAGAGGTTAATCGAAGAGCCTGAAGCAATTGTCGACCGTAAGACAAAGAAATTTTGACGCAAGATGGTCGAATTAGTGCTTGTGTGATGGAAACATTCGAATGGGCCAAACCTCACCTGGTAAACAGAGAGTGACATGATGAGTCACTATCCACATCTGTTTGTTGATACATGATTCCGGGACGGATTCATCCTAAGGAAAAGAGAATTGTAATGCTCGCGTTTCTAGCTAAGCATTAGTTTAATGATGTAATAGTTAGGGTCAACAATTGTAACCTATTTTGAAGTAATGAAGAAGAATTACTTGAGTATTATGTGATTTATGTGCAACATATGTGCTTCTAACGGCATTATAAAATAATAATAATAATATGCGTCAAAAATAAAATAACAGATAGACCCAATATCTATGAAGAAAGTCGAAGCAGTCGTAACAAGGATTCCGGGGATATAAGGAACGCTGAAATCCGACTTATAACGAAGAAGTTATGACCCGTCGAAGTTTCACGACTAAACCGACATTACATCGCATATCGTAAAAAGTGAAATTTTGATAAACTACTATTTTAGACTTAGCGATCTAAACGAAATTTGTAGTATACGTTAAACCGAGAACGTACATAAAAAGAACGTCCTAATCTGACTTCGTTTGAAGAAGTTATGATTTTTCTAAGATTTAGCCTAGAAGTGCACAGCCCGGAAATCGAATTTTAGATCGATCGATTTTTTTCCAACACAACCTAACTGAGAATTGAATATCTCATTAATAGGAGCTCAACGATATAAAGATAATCGAAAACGGACGTCGGATGACAAAGTTATGATTTTTTTACGGACTTTAACTATCTAAGCCTGTTAAAATATGACTTTAAAAATAAATCAAAATTAACCGACGGAGTTTAAATCAAAGTTGTGGATCCCGTCGATACCTACGCGCGGATATAAAGAACATCAAAAACGGAGCTCGTATGCGAAAGTTATGGATTTTAGAAGATAATTAGTTTTTGGAGTAACCAACGAGTGAGACGTGGCGCGATTTGAGCCACCGCTTCCTCCCCGCGCCTTGCCACCAGATGGTGACACCAGGCACAAGCAACACGATGTGTTAGCCCAGTAACACGCCGTGTTTGTCAATTTCACAGCCTATAAATAGAGGCGCAAATCACTTCATTTCTCACACCTCTCTCAACACTTCTCTCCCAAAAACCCCCAAATCTTTCCTTACTACTTCCTAAGTGTTAGAAGTGAGTCTTGGAGCGCCAGAAGGCCTCGAGAAGAAGAGCTTTCGGCTCAGAATTTCTACCCGTGTCGAGCCCGGTTCCTCTCTAAACCCCCTTGTAAGTGAGTCATGCTTACCCAACTTTAAGTATAACTTAGGTTTAATTTCATTATCGTTATTATGAACCTATAAACAAGTTTTATCATTGATTCAAAGTCTTTATACTGATTAATCAACTTACGGGGATGATGTCTAGGTTGTGATTTAGTGAGGTGTTTGAAGTGGGCTTTCCAAACAGTTTACTTCGTATACCAAACGGACCTTACCTCCGATATGATCCTACCTGGTTGTCCCTTACTTGATAGATCATGAAAATAAACTTTGAGTTAATGATGAATCTAGACTAATAATTAGTCGCAATAAATATTAGACTAAAATCTAGTAATAATGATACTAGGTTTCGTCGAAGGAAAAGAAAATTGTTAGAAGCAAAGCACTGCCCAAATTTTGAGTCATCACTTTATCAAGTGAGTGCATAGTTACTTTCATCTTACACATAGATATGAAGTACACTCAAAGGTGCCAACCGACAGGTCTCACTAGATCCTTAATCGAAAATTTACACGGAAAAGAAAGAAGAACACATATAAAACTCATTCTCAGGCCCAATAAACATGTAAGTGGGCCACTAAGGCCCACTATACGTATCTATTATTTCCAGGCACAAAAGGAATGTGAATGTCTACCATGAGCCCAATATACATGTAAAAGGACACTAAGACCCACTAAACATGTATACTATTTCCAGGCCCAGTAAGGATAAGAAAATCGTTTTTAACCCGTTTGTTATTGTTCTGTTTATTTTAGCTCGATTATTTACAAAATTGATATAAAAAGCCCACTTTTTGTAAAAATGACGTTCTTGGCCCAATAAGCCACAAAGTTTTCAATTAAGGCCCAATTATAGTAAAAATAACACTTTAGTCCCCATTTTGTTCAAAACTTGTGTTTATGACTAGTTTGTGGTAAAAATAACATTTTATACCCATTTTTGTCAAAAATATCATTTTTGGCTTGATTTTTGTGAAATACACATTTTTCTGGTTTTTGGCTTTTCTGACTTAGTTGTTGGAAAACTTGTAGAAAAATCATCGTAAGTCGAAATTTGGATCCGTAAATTCTGGAAATTTGGAAATTTTGTCTACTTTGTTCACAATTTTTCTCATAATTTTTATTGGCCTCTAACAAGTGTGAAATTTCTCACCTTCACAGGTTGGTCCGAAATTATTTCAAATCTGATAGGCGGTTTTGTAAAATTCGCCAAAAATAGTAGAAAAATCGTATGAAAACGTGAGAGTAGTCATTTTAAAGGTAATAACCCGAACGTTTTGCATATAAAACAGTTTTGAAAAATATTACCATTAAGGAGGTCAAAACAGTTCGAGATTGGACTAAAAGTTTTCTGTCAAGGGCTGATTTTTGAGTTTAAGTTATCTAAGTTTGTTCACAACACTTGTTTTTGCTATTTTAAGTGGATAAATCCCACATCTACAAGTTTACAAGTATTATATGTGAGGACACATACTTTTCTCAAGGTTTATATGAAGATCCAAGTGATAAACTTCATTTTCAAGTAAAGATCTAAAAGTTAAACACATAAACATGCATATATACATAGATCTAACACAAAAGCACTTGTATTCTCCCCCAAAAACATTATAAAACCGAAAACAAGGGGGTATGAACTCACCTTGGGGTTTTTGAGATGTAGATGAAGAAGAAGAAGAATCTTTGAACCTAGCTTGAGTTCTTTGAGAGAATCTCGAAATGGTGGTGGATCTAAGGTCTAAAATTACGAAAATGAAGTTGTAAGGAGGATTATCTTAGTATAAGAAGAAAGTGAAACTTGGATGATGATATAAACTTACCAACTTAATGATTCTTGAAGAAAAAGCCTTGAACACACCCACATCACACGTTTTTAGAGAAAGAAGGAAAGGAGTTTCTTTGTGTTTTAGAGAGAGATGAGAGTTGAAAATGAGATGAGGTGAGGGTGGTGGTGGTGATCTCGGCCTTAAATAGAGAAAGAGAGAGAAGAGATAGAGCATAGAAACATGTTGGACAATAACTCTTAGCCTAGATGCATGGTGGTTTTATTGCATGGGAACATGAGGTGTAATTGTGAGGTGTCACAATTATAAATCACCTCTTCTTTTTTTTAAATGGGCTAACCAAACCCAAGAGGGAGTTTTTGGCCCAAAAAAAAAAGGGTTTTCGGGTTTTAAAGCCCAAAGATAGGAGGTTTCGGCCCAAAGTGATTAAATAAGTGGGTTTTCGGCCCAATAAGGTTCAAGAAGGTTGTTTACGGCCCAATAAGGCCTACTAAGAGAGTCTTGGTCCAATAAAGGTTTTAAGTTGAGGATTTTTGGGCTAAGGCCCAAAGATGATTGGATTTGGCTTATTGGATCGAGTTTTTGGGCTTATACAAGGAGATTATATTGTTTAGGAGTTCACATCTTAACCTAATTTTGCCAGTTGTGACATGATAGATCATGAAAATAGACTTTGAGTTAATGATGAATCTAGACTAATAATTAGTCGCAATAAATATTAGACTAAAATCTAGTAATAATGATACTAGGTTTCGTCGAAGGAAAAGAAAATTGTTAGAAGCAAAGCACTGCCCAAATTTCGAGTCATCACTTTATCAAGTGAGTGCATAGTTACTTTCATCTTACACATAGATATGAAGTATTTAAAATAAATTACGTGTTATACGTACATATTATATGTGTTCTTGATATCTATGTTGGACGAACGATGTATAGATGTTTTTCTTGATTTAAATTGTATATCTATTTTATACCTATCAATATGTTGAGAAAAGATGGGTACATGAAATAGATGATGAAAGATGAAATAAAATGATGAGAGGCCACGATGTTGAAAGCTGACCCAGTCACCCAGCTGAGTATAGATGACGACCACGGATTATTTTAGACAGTCTAGTGGAACGCTAGCAGGCTCGCAACCTGTAGGTGTTTGTGAACGATGTGTTCACCAGATGTACTCCATCCCCTCATGGTTGCCTTACGAACATATATTGTTGAGGAATCCCTTAAGCAGTATTGTCTATCCCGATGATGATCCTTAGGATAGGTCCCTTAAATTAGATACTTTAGGGACAGGAAGTGAGGATAACAGGAACAGGTAATTGGGTTGAATGATTTGATGAAATTAAAGAACTTAATTATTGTGGGTTGAAAACCCTACGTGCTCACCGGGCTCCCAAGCCTGACCCACTCAGTTTCTTATATTACAGATAGTGGGAAAAGAGCACATGTGTGATGATCAGATGAGAGATCTATGGATTAAGGACATTATATTAATAGATGTTTGTAAGGTTTGTACTATTTCTATTTTTGCTTACGTATTGTATTGACAATAACATCCCAATGTTTTTAATATAATTAAACACATTTCTTCGGAAATGTTTTGATAAAATCTTTATCATATTTTTAGGAACAAATTCCGCAACATTATTCTTCAAAAGGTTACTCTGAATTTTAAATAAAGCATAAACAAATCAGTCTTTTCTGACCGTGAAATTGGGGATGTCACATCCGGGAAATCGCGTTTAAAGTTTCGCGTCTAAATAGTCTGTAACACTCGATTTTTCGATTTTCGTGAATATTTTTGCTAAAAACATTTTCATTATAAAATTAAATATTAGGCTATAGCCTGACTCCAAAAACGCTCTCGGAATTTCCATCGGAGGTGTGTAAGTGCCTCAACGGATCGATTCGGTTTTACGCAATTAAAGAAAACGAATGTTTTAATGTTTGTTTTGTGTTTTAAAATTGTCGTATCTTTTGCGTACGAACTATGTTTTCGACGTTCTTTATATTTTCAGAAACAGGGGAACGTGTACTATAAGGTTTTAATGTTTTCTTTGCTCAAAACTGCTTAATATGAAATTTCTGTTTTTCAGACGCATTAACCAGTGTTGCGGTTTGAGCTGTTTGATTCATTTGACAGTTTAGACATTTGAAAGTAGGGTATCGTTTGATATTTTATAGTATTTGAAATGAAATCATTTATTTTATATTAGATTCACTAAAACTAAATGAGTTAAATACAAAAAGATTTAGTGTAATTTAGTCGTTCGTAGTTTATGACCTAAATTTCGGGATGTCACATTACCTCCCCGTTAAGGGAATTTCATCATGAAATTATTAAGTTATAGGCTACTTTGTGCTATTAAAAAGTCATTCCACTAGTGGAGGGGGAATCACTAAAAAAATGTGGATACTTTTGTTTCATTTGATCCTCGTGTTCCCAAGTAAACTCCGACCCTATACAGGAGTTCCATCAGACTTTTACTATATGTATGCGGCTTTGCTTGAGTCTTTTGATCTCACGATCCATGATCTTCATTGGTTCCTCCACGAAGTGAAGCTTAGTGTTGACCTGGATCTCATCGAGTGCAATGACGAGGTTCTCATCACCTTGACACTTTTTGTGATTACACACATGGAAGGTATCATGAACCTTGTTGAGTTCTTGAGGTAATTTGAGCTTGTAAGCTACTGGATATTATTTTGATTGATTCGAATTTTCGATTCATGTTTATATTTAACACATTTAATAATTTTAATTATTAATAAACTTTTATCAAATTTTAAGTTTATTTGAGATTTTGGTTTAAGTTTCATATCTAATATCATATTTAAATTAACAAATTACATAGGTAATTCAAAAGTTGAATATAGACGTCGTGTTTAACACTATATTTAAATTAAAATACTAAGTATATTATATTAATAATTCACAAATTTTACCATTGATATGATAATATTTTATATTTAGTAAGTTAAATAAGGTTGGAAGTTGAACAAATATATCATACATATTTTGAATTTTATATATAACAAATAAACAAATACTATAAGTGTATTATAAGTTTTAGTAACGTAAAAACACTACTATAACGTACACTAAAAAAGTTGTTTTCAAGAAACATATTAAACACTCTTAAAATCAAAAAAGAAGAATACATAAAAATCAACATAAGCTAAAATATATTTGGTACATGTAGAAAAATATTAAAATTATTACTTTTTATGTAACAAAACATATTTCTTCAACTCTTTATAATTCTTCAACTCTTCATATTTGAATCACAAACCACTTCAAACATATGAATGTTTTTTTGAGGAGAATCTTACTTATATACTAACAATATAGATATAAATGCATACATGAGGGGAAAACAAAAAGTAATTAGTAAATGAAATCAATTTTAGGAACAAGAAAAATCATTTAGTTAAGTAATTATAAGATACAATTAAAAAACACTTAGAGTGGTTGTTATTAATTTGTTGAAACTTGAAAGGTTGTTGAGGTTTCAAATAAATATGATGTAAGTATATGAAATATCTCAAAACGTATTCACTTGAATAGTTTTTTATAAGATTTTTTAAAATGTGTGTGTGTCTATATATATATATATATATATATATATATATATATATATATATATATATATATATATAACAAATAACAAATAGTATGAAAGTACTATAAGCTTAACTAACATAAAAACGCTAAAACATATATTATCATAATTGTATTCAAGAAACATATTTAAAATTCATAAAATCACACAAAAAGAATATATAGAAATGAACATAAGCTAAAAATATATTTGGTACATTAAGAAAAAAAATAAAATTCTTACTTTTTTTTTGTGAGTAAAACTATTTCTTCAACTATTTAAAATTTTCAACTCTTTGTATTTGAATCACAAACCACTTCAAACATATAAATGTGTTGTAGTATAATCTTACTAATATAATACTAATATGGATAGATATGTATATATAACGGGGAAAAAAGTTGTTAGTAAATGACATTAATTTTAGGAAAATGAAAAATCATTTAGGTAAGTAATTATAAGATATATGTTAAAAACTCTTGAGTGGTTGTTATTAATTGGTTGAAATTGGAAAGGTTATTGAGGTTTCAAATGAATATGATATAAGTATATGACATATCTTGAAAAATATTCACTTGGATAGTCTCTTTTATAAGAGTTATAAAGGTATAGATAGATATATAGATATATAGATGAATAAAAGTCTTGAAATGTAAGATTTAAGTTGAGTATCTGGCTTTGAATATATAATTTGTGTATTTTAAACTACGATTTTATTGTATTAAGCTGTGAATTTTATGTATTAAACTTTGAATTGATTGTAATAAGCTGTGAATTGACTGTATAAGTTATGGTTTTTTTTTTCGAATTTTGTGTTTGCTTCTAAAATATGAGATAATAGAAGCATTAGACACAAATATGATTTCCTTTAATTTTGAATAAAATATATAAAATTTAAATTTTGAATGTTGTGTAAATTAACATTTGAAAAAACACTAGCCTCCATATATGAATGTAAAAATGTAAATTTTAAGTTGAAAATATGATTGTGAATGTAAAACTTTTGTGTATTAAACTGAGAATTTATTATATTAAGCTATGAATTTTGTGTACTAAATTGTGAATTGAATGTATTAAAATATGAACTGATTGTATTAATCTATGAATTCTTTTTATGAACTTTGTGTTAAAAATATGAATGATTTGTGTATGAAAGTTTATAGTAATTTTTTGTGAATATATTTATTTTTTGTGTTGTATAAATTTGTAAGAATGTGTTGGTTTTTATAAATGTTTTGGGTTAAGCTCCGATTTGGTGAATTAATTGGTTTATTAAACGATGAATATATTATTTCAGCTCTGAATGCATGATTTTATATACAAATTTGATTTGAAAGAAATGATGGTTGCGATGGTGGCACAGGTGGTTGGTGGCGACACGTGATAGTTGGTGGTGGTGGTAAAGTAGGGTTTGACTTCTCTGAATCTGTAAAGTAATGTATAATTGATCGTATTAAGTTGTAAAATTTGTATATTACATGAGATTGGATTGTATTAAGATGTGTATTTTATATAAAATTCATGTTAAAATATAAATTAATGTATGAATAAAAATATTAGACTGTAGAAATTATGATATTGCATTTTTTTACAAAAAAGACAAAAAAAAAAATCATAATTTTAACGTATTTAATAACTATTCATACTATATTTAATAAGTATTTTTGAAATTTGGGTTTTCAGGGTTCCAAATCTTTTGTGATTCTATTTGAACCACTCATTTATCAATATTTTTGAATCTTTTGATGCAATTTGTTTTGGAAAATTATACCAAATTGTGTATACTTATTTGAGTGAAGATGAATTAAATTTGCTTATGTGCGCGATATAATCTAAAACAGTATTACCAATATATCATGTCATTTTTTATCGCATCTTGTGCAATACAGTATTTGAAAGACATGACAATTCTATAGAGTTTACAAGAATTCAATATCCTTAAAATTGTTTTATTTAAATTAATATATTATAATCATTTATTTCTTTATTGGGTCCTATCAAACTTCCAGAGCCTTGAGATACATTTGAAGAACTTAGACTATGGGTACATTATTGTTTCACATAAATTTCGAATTTCCATCTTCTTTTTCAAGCACATAATCAAACCTTAACAAACTCAACAGTATCTTTCCCATTCACCGATTTCCTAAAAAAATGCTTCACATAATCTGAATATAGAACTTGCTTATACAAAGCCTTTTCCCCTGCGTTGATCACTTCCGGCAACGGGCCGATGACATCACTTGGCCTTGGGTTCACAAAAATCGGTACCGAAATTCGGTTTTCATTCGCGTTAGCAACAACTTGATGCTCTACACTCTTGTATCGACCATTGCTCATGATTTGAAGAGCATCCCCAATGTTAATGGTCAACGAACCCTTAACAGGAGGAACATGGACCCAACTATCAGTATCAAGTTTTCGAACATAAAGTCCCCCAGTTTCATCTTGAAGAAGCACAGTTAACGTTGAAACATCTGAATGACTACTAGCACCAATTGTGAGTTCAGGGTTAGGACATATGGGATAGTAATTTAGGTTTATACGTTTTGAACCCATAAGAAATGATTCATTTGTTTTGTCGAGCTTTGGTATGCCCAATCCCTTCATTAGTACTTCTAATAGCCTTTTGATAAGTATTTCAGACGACTTCAAATATTCAAGAACCTGATGCCTATAAAAACCCAAGACCAGTTTAAGTGATATTTCGACGTTTATATGTTACGACACAATATATTATATTATATGTATTTGGTAATGGTTAAGCCATATAAAATTAAAGTTTTTGGTACGAAGGACATGGTTTTAGCGTTTCCCATATTGTGATAAGTGTTTAAATTCCTAAACCGATCCATCCATTAAAATCAAATAATTTCTTCTTTTTATTCATTATAAAATTAAATATTTATGAATTTAATAAATTATGCAACCATTTTATGAGCTTATCAGACGAAAGTAAACCATATGATAGCAAAAGTAAACCATATGATAGCAATGTGTTTCTTTGCTTTAACAGATTTGCCAACCATGAACCCAAAGTGTTAACACATACACTTTTTTAAGATTTATTAGGAGATATATTTAAAAATTGTCAAGACGAATAAATGCATTAATATAGATCCATTTTAACAGATGATATTTACCTGCAAACAGAGGGCCAAAATTTCAATGCTTCTTCATCAGAAACATAGAAACAACTCAAGTGATCTTTCCACTCATAAGCTTTGTCCACTTCGGGTCTGAAACTCGTAAGGAATCTAACATTTTTCGTAGGACTATTCTGGAACAAGTATTTCTTCTTTTCGTCTGTTGATAATGCGAAAAACTTATGTGTTGCATCCTTCAGATTATCGATTATACTAACAGGCACACCATGGTTAACAATTTGAAAGAATCCCCAGTTCTTAGCTGCATCACATATAGATTGCACTACCTCTGGATCTTCATATTTTGAAATGTCGATGACAGGGATCAACTCGGGCACCACTTTGGTCATATCAAGCCTTCTTTGAAGAGGCTGAATGAACAATTCTGGTAAAGTTTTAATCTTGAGTTCTGCTAGACCTTTCACACCATGGCCTTGATCGACCACGAAATGTTTAAGTTCCGGTGTAGTAGTATTGATAACGGATGTTGCCATTCAGATGAGTCTGCATAAATATTAAAAAAGTTAACAATTGACCATGTACTTTGTGGATGCCACTACACGAGCAATCATCTGTATATTTATGCCTAATTCATTATTCATGAGATAGATAAGAAAGTACATATATCCCCAGGAAATAACTACAACTTTTAAGTCTTACAATTAGTAAGAAAGAAAACAAGGATCATACATTAAAGGTACCTAGTTGGTCCTAATTCAGTTGCAACATTGATGTAAAAGAATACTACCAAGTATGATGAATACTTGGAATGAAAGTATATATATATATATATATATATATATATATATATATATATATATATATATATATATATATATATATATATATATATATATATATAT